>NW_026988443.1:32467500-33077500 GCF_030222135.1 Aotus nancymaae | reverse complement strand
GAGTATATAGAAAGTTACTGAGGTCAGACTATTCACGTGCCCAGATCTTGAATTTAACACCACCTGACCCTTTGTCATTTCTATACAGGCTTAAAAAAAAAAATTAAGGGAGGGAACAGATACTTCAACCCAGGAACCCCTGGAGGGCAGGCGACCCCAGCTTTAGTTGTCCTGGGTCCACAGTAGTGGAAATGAGCAGCTGGGAACCGTAAAGGTCCCGTCATGTCAGTATTGCCTGTTCCCTTTGAAACCAAGGGTGGACGGGAACTGACAGGAAGATGGAACCGGTTGGTGACCCTGCACTTGACCCTTCCACGGTATGGGTCTGCAGAAGTCTGATGAACTTACCTCACTTAACTCTTTCTGGGCATTTCTGCACAGAGAAGCCCTTGAACCTCCCAATAGCAGGGAGAACTCCGATTTCCCTGCTGAAAGGAAAAACACTGTCCAGCGCACAGCTTTGTAAGGCAACTTCCACTCTGCCTGGAGCAAGAGCACAGAATAAGGAGACAGTTATTTAGCACAGGCATTTGGGGGATTCAAACAGATTTGCAATCTGGTTTCATCGATGGTGAGGGCTTTGAAAGAAAGCAAAACAGGACAGACCTGATTATTCCCCAGTAGAGAAACTGGCCTTTTAAGCTGAACCTCACGACTGTATCGGCATCCTGGTCCTGAGTGTATTTTTGCAGCTCTTTTCTGGGTTTTGTCTCATGTATGGTGTATTTCTACTTAGATTTACCAGGAAGAGTCCCTGTGGCACGGTCAAGGGAAGACCTCTCTGGGTTCCAGGCACTCTCAGGCTTGGAGAAAGCCACATCGCATCATATCCAAATGCACTAAAATGCTTCCATCCCCCACATTCGATATGATTGAAATCTAATGATACGACTTGTGCTGCGGTTGACTAGTGACATAACATTATGTTTTGTAGATAATTATACTTTGATAGATTTTGACTTTGTGACTTTCTTGCCATAATTCAGAGCCAGTAATATTTTTACAGGTCTCAAATATGTGTGCAGGTCCCTGACAAGCTCTTGCAGCCTAAGCCCTGTATGTACCTACTGTACCTGATAGAAAATCCAACCCTTTTCTACGGTACTAAAAGACACACTCCAAAGAGAAGTGACCAATATGGAAATCCAAATATGGAAATATGGAAATTCCAATGAAACATCCCAACACATCACACTCTGCCCTTGACCAAAACAAACATACACACACCCTCTACTCCAATTTCTCTCTTAAGGACCCCTACATCCTCCTGCTCTACAGACAGCCAAGAAAAGGAAAAACAGACGTGTCACTCCTCTTACGCCAGCTTAATGCTGGGATGGTAGCTCTTAGGAGATTTCTCCGGGTCCAGGACCACAGTTGACGCTCTAAGACCCTTCTGCTGGTTTCAGGTGCAAGGCCCTGCTAAACGAGAGCCCTCAGCGCCAATAAAATTCCTTACAACAATTTTTAAAAGCCACAAATACGTGCAAAGATAAGCTGACAACTTTCCAAACTCTTGCGCTGTTTCTGGACTCACAAACAAAAAGGAAAGGAAGTAAACGATGTGAGTGTATTTCATTTATATACTAGAGTCCCAATTCTTATAACTATTTTGTATATATATTTTAATATGGTTTATTAAATATTGTGTTAAAAATATAAACCACTTTATTAAGGTAATTTACATTTTCTAATAAATTCGTATTTTATTAAATGCGTATTCATTATGTTTTACGTTTTCTCATTTTATATTTTAATTAATAAAACAAACTTTCATCCATTCTGCATCATTGAATTTCTGGTTCCTCTTCCGCAGCCCACTGGACACCATTTGGATTGTTCTGAGAAGTGGGGAGCTCTATTCAGTTCCCCATGCTGTGGGCAGACAGACGAAAACAAAAACAGAGTCTGTCCATTAGTCCTGCACAAAAATGATCATTGGACATAATTAATCAGCGATGTGCACCGCTGTGGACATAGAAAGACAATTGCCTTTTCTCCCCAACAATCCGTGCTCACTGAAGTGTTCAGGTACTCAGTTACATTCAACACAGGCTAATTCACTTATCCTCAACAAGTGGGCTATTGATTTTTGCCTGTTTTCAGAACAGCCTGGGGCTTTCTGAATGACAATAGCGTCCCCTATTTAAAAAAAAAAAAAACAAGCTAAGATTCTGGAGAAATGCCCTTTCACTCGTCCTAATCAGGCTGGCTTCACATTTGTCTGGATGCTTTCATATATTCAAACTTGGTGTCGCTGATTTTCACAGCACTCTTTTCTCCTTGCTCCTGCGGAATCTGGCATATTTCTTCTCTTTTTAAGCTGACAGGTCAACAGGATTTGCTTTTGTTCAGAGGGGCTCATATGAAGGGTACAGGAAATTCCCTGACATAGCAGGAGCAGGGCATCAAGCATCCTTTTTTTTTCCTTTCTTTCTTCTCTTGGTAACCAACTTATGAAAAACATGTAGCCCCACATTCTAATTTTCCTAAAGAATAAATCCAGAGTAACCATTTCATTTGTACTTTTACATTAATGGTAAATAGCATCCTTCATATGAAAGTAAAAGAGAAACGATTTATAAACCATGCAAAATTTTAAATGTACTAAACTTTCTAAATGATTGCATCAAATTAAAAGATACTACAAAGAAAGCCAGTTTTTTGTTGAAAAGAATGATGTGTTTTTACGTTAACTGTATTAAGTTTTAATAATAGTCCAGTGGTAAATTTTGACTGTGTTAAAGAAACTATGATTGGCTGTGGACTAGTAGTTTGATAGCCATAAATGTTAAGGGTAACGTGGACATCCCTCAGCAGATTACATCTCCTAAGTAGTATATATTTTGACAATAGGCATTTGAAAAGCTGCAGTACTACTCCAGGCAAAGCTGCCCATTCAATTCAGATGCTGAGTCTATTAGAAATGTGCATGTTTCAGCTTCTTTCTCCACTCAAGAGGCATTTGAACTTGCATATTAGTTATAGTGCCAAATCTGGGTGCTGGAGGAAAAGAACAACACACACACTCCACTTCACCAGGAGGAAGATTCAGTTTAACCACGGACTGCCCCGGTACAGCTTCATCAGAGCTTCTTCCTATCCTTCCCATGAAGAGCAAAGATAGCTGGCTATGTGCATCATCTGTAAACACTCAGGAACACTGCAAAGCAAAGAACGGTGCCTCCAAGCACAAGAGGCAGAGCTGGAAATAACGCTGAGCTTCTAAATAACGGAATTTTAAAATTTTGGTTGTTAATTAGGTTGCTCTGGAAAGAGCAGGCATTGGATGACTTTAACTCTCAGCATATTTTCCATTCTTCAGTTAACACGATGGTAATAGAAAACCAACTACCCTTTTGACAAGGGCCAAGGGGAAGAAGCAAAAAAAAAAAAAAAAAAAAAAGGCTGGAGTGGTCTGGTCTCTCTTTCACTGAGAGCAGAAAAGCCAGCGTTCCCTCCCTTGACGTGAGCCCTGTCTTTGGGTTTAGCACCTGGGTTTTTTTTTGTGGCAGGGCAGTGGGGCTTAAGAAGTCTAATTACTAAGTATTGATTACGTAAGACATGCCTGAGCAAGACACACCTTAAGGGAGACAGAGGAAGAGGAAGCAGGAGGCTGGAGAGACAAGGGTAACAATTAAAAGTAACGGGGAAACAATGAAGTATCAAATATCATGAAGGGGCAGACTCACAGGATACAGACACATCGGGCATTCCTAGGCTTTGAGAGCTCAAAGTCTAGTAAAATTTTAAAAAATAAAGGTGGCCAGGCTAACACAGGCTTAACAACTTTTAAGGTTGCCAATTAAGGGCTTTAAAAAGAAAAAGAAAATCAGCGAACATGTAAAATGGGAAAAAAAAAAAGAAGGGAGGGAATGAGGGAGGGAGGGAGACAGGGAGGAGGAAAAGGAAAGGAGGAAGGAAGGCAGGAAGAGAGGGAGGGAGGGAGGTGGGGAGGGAGGGAGGGCGGAGAAGAGAGAGGGAGGGAGGCGAGGAGAGAGGGAGGGAGGTGGGGAGGGAGGGAGGGAGGTGGGGAGGGAGGGAGGGCGGAGAAGAGAGAGGGAGGGAGGCGAGGAGGGAGGGAGGGAGGCGGGGAGGGAGGGAGAAACCATTTTTAAATCTGTATTAAAGGAAATGGTATTTAACATTGAAGAAAAAAGAGAAAGAATAGAATCCTAAAATAGTTTAAAACAGATACAACGTAGTTCATGAAAAACTCACTGTTTTGCATTTTTCTAATTTTTACAACAGACTGGTGAAAGTTGTCACCCACAGGCCTCTGGGATTTGACAGCAGACATTTCTCTCTTGCCCACCCTCAGAGCATCGCGCAGCACCGGGTTTGGCACGAGGACTCCGTGAATATTTGCGGAATAAAGGAGTGTCCATGGACAGTAACATCTGCCGCACTAAAGCACTACCAGGGCTAGAGAGGCCAGGGTTAAGAGGACAGGATGTGGACCATGAAGGCGATGGTGTGGTAGAGAAAATAAGGAAGGGTACCCCAGGAGTGACAACATCTGGAGTACATGTAAAGAAAATATTTCGGGCCCATCCGCATGCATCTGAATTTGTGTCTTCAAATTTCAGGGCTTATTTATTTGACAGGGTCTCGATCTGTCACCCAGTGGTGTGATCAGAGCCCACTGCAGCCTCAACCTCCTGGGCTCAAGTGATCCTACTGCCTCAGCCTCCTGAGTAGCTGGGACTAGGTGTGTGCCACCACGCCCGTGTAATTTTCTTATGTTGTGTAGAGACAGGGTTTCCTTATGTTGCCCAGGCTGATCGTGAACTCCTAGCCTCAAGCAATCCTCTCACCTCGGCCTCCTGAAGTGCTCGGATTCCAGGTGTGAGCCACTGTGCCAGCTAGGTTCTCATTTTTGAGAGAGTCCATTGACACTGAGTCAAACGGAAAGTGGTCTGTCACTTGTCGGTCCCCACCCCAGCCCCACTGGTTCCAACTAGATGAGAAACAAAGTGTTGTCTTTCAAATTCATTACAGGATATAATTTTTTTATTTTATATTTATTTATTTATTTTGAGAGGGTCTCATTTTTTTATCCAGGTTGAAGTGCAGTGGTGCATTCTTGGCTCACTGCAACCTCCTCCTCCCGGGTTCAAGCAATTCTCCTGTCTCAGTCTCCTGAGTAACTGGGACTACAGGTGCCTGCCACCACACTCGGCTAATTTTTGTATTTTTAGTAGAGACCGGGTTTCACCATGTTGGCCAGGCTGGTCTCCAACTCCTGGCATCAAGGGATCTGCCCTCCTCAGCCTGGGATTACAGGCATGAGCCACTGTGCCTGGCGGGATATTATTTTTTTAAATGCATATAGTTTGCTTTATCATCCAATGGAGGTTCATCGCTGATGATCCGAATGAGATCTTTTTGGTGCAGTTGAGGCTGGTCAGAGGACAGGTCCCAGGGAACCTTCTGGTTCCTCCAGTCACCATCTGGTGACTTCAACTATGAGCTTCCGATGCCATATCTGTGCCATGAAAATGACATTGGCACTTTTCCAGGTGTGGCAGAGAAGCTGTTAACAGCACAGCACAGAGCCTTGCCCAGAAGCAGAGGCTTAACAGCAACAGAAGAAGAAAGGAGAAGAAGAAGAAAGAAGAACGAAAAAGAAAGAAGAAAGAAAGAAGGAGGAGGAGGGGGAAGAGAAGCAGCAGAAGAAGAATGAGAAGGAGGAGGAGAAGAAGAAGAAGAAAAACCCATCTGACTGCCATTAGTACTCTACCTCCACCCCATTCACAATTTCTGAAAACAGGCTAGAGACTGAGAAGGCAGAGGATTACATTTTGTTGAATCTAAGAACACAGAACGGTTCTGATCAGGGAGATGAAAAGAGTAATTAAAGTTACTCAGCAGTGACAAGTAAAAAGTGTATGCAGAACAGACGGCAGAGATTCAAGTCTCCGGATTGGCAAAAATTACTCGATTTCTCTAAGCCTCAGTTTTCTCATCTGTAAAATGGAGAGAATGACAGCATCTACTCATAGCAGGCTTAAATGGGACGCTACAAGATAAACCATGGAAACTACTTGGTGCAGTGCCCAGCACACAGTAAAGTGATCGTTAAAGAACTATGATTTATTATTATTTTTACTATTCCTATCATGACAATTATCAGAACAGAGTATCTGCCCGAAACACCAGGCAGGAAGGACACGGCTACCTTAGATTCCAGTTTATCTTTTGCATGCAAAGGGATGATGCTACTAGCACCACATCTTTCGTTGTCAGCCAAAAAAGATCTATCCAGGAGAGGCTGGGCTGCGTGGCTCAAGCCTGTAATCCCAACACATTGGGAGGCCAAGACAGGCAGATCACAAGGTCAGGAGTTCGAGATCAGCCTGGTCAATATGGTGAAAGCCCGTCGTCTCTACTAAAAATATAAAAAATAAGCTGGGCATGGTGGCACGTGCCTACAGTCACAGCTACTCGGGAGGGTGAGGCAGGAGACTCACTTGAACCTGGGAGGTGAGGGTTGCAGTGAGCCAAGATTGCACCACTGTACCCCAGCTTTCTAGTCGGGATGACAGATGGAGACTCCATCTCAAAAAAAAAAAGGCCAACCAGAAGAGAACAGGAGGATAAAATATGAATGGGAAAATACTAAAGAAACCGGTAACTCTCATAGTCCTCTATGCTCTGACTAAAGAGAGATTCTGCTAGTGTGATTAGTTCAAAGCAGTGTATTAAGCCCAATGGAATCATTTTAAAGTAAGACTCTAATTTCAGGAACCTAAGGAAGTCTGCATTTTAATAAGATATTTCATTGCATCCCCAATACAAAAACATTGTTTGCCTGACTCTATAATTTATTGTTAGACACTGCACCATTACCAAAGCAAAATGAAACGCGATGATTTCACTAATGAAACAATTGGATCATGAGGCAAAGCCCAGCCCGGCACTTAAAACAGAACTGAATAACTCCAAGTAGGGATCTGCATAGTTGAATATTCCCAGCTGGAGTTTCACCTTTCCCTGCTCTTCTGCAGAGAAAATCATTGAAATAGCCTGCGAACAATACCACCGCTGTCTCCCTAACTGGATCCTTTCTTTGTTCCTTCCAGAGAAAAGACTTCCGCTGATTATGAATATTCCACTCTACAATTTCCATCAATTAATATACTACCACATTCTTATTATGGTATTAATAGTTTCTTGATTTACATTAGAAAGTATGTATTTTACACCATGGGTGAAGCTATTTCTTCCCCTTTCACAGAAAGTGCTTATATAAAGATAACTTACAATTTGGAAAATGGAGGGGGGTGTGTGTGTGAGTGTGTGCGCGCGCGTGTGTGTGAATAATGGCTTGGACATAATAGATTCTATTCTCATTTCTGTTTTTTTTTTCCTCTCTGCTGGGAAAATCCTACGCCCCAGTCAAGGAAGACAACACAGCTGCCCTGAAGCTCCTGTGACCTCCCCACTTCCTTCTAGAGCTAAGCCTGTACGTCTCTCCTGGATGTGTCTCCAACCGTCCACAGAAGTCAGAGTTTGCAAGTTGCTTTTCACAAAAACCCAAAGAGGCAAAGAGGGACCCACTCCTTCTGGATGAGTAGAATGAGGCAGGTGGCGCTGAAGAAGAAAGCGATCTTGGTGATAAAGGAATTCTGTTTGAGCGGCAGAGAAGCCAACCTGGGTTTGCCTCTCTATCCCTGCTGTGCGAGGAGCTGTGTCCCTTACACTCCCTGAGTCCTGGAGGCCTGGCCCATAAAATCAGGGTATTTACACCCCTGCCCCAAGTATTTTGTGGAAACTGAACAAGGTTGAGGGTACAGGCAATGCTTTAAATAGTGACGAAGGGATGGCAGAGGCTCTGGAAGGAAAGGCAGTCTCCTTGCCCAAGTATATCCAAAGCTACAGGTTACAGATGCTCTGCAAAGACTGAGAAGGCCACAGTATCATGCAGGCTTCTTCCTGTCATGTTAGGCAGAGGATTCTAGGCGTGAGTCACCCACTCAGTGACCTCTGAGTCCATTCTAAACGTTCGGTTCAAAGGATTGAGCACTGTCAAGGTGGCTGTACGGAGAAGTCAAACCTCCAATTCTCTTAGTGTCTGGAGTTCAGGGCTTAAGCTTTCAGGGCTCTATTGTCCTGCTGTCATTTTGTCGCAGTTTCATCAGCTACTAGAGTTTAATCAAAGAATCTAGAAGATTCTAGTCTCAGTTATGCCACTGAGTAGCTGTGCAGTCACAAGACAGGTCCTTCACCTGGCTGGACGTTAGCCCCACAAAACAAGGATGGTCCCTAGGAGAAGAGGCATCGCGCCCTCACCTTTCACTCTGTAGGCATGGATGCTTTAACCCATGGAGGGTTGAGGGGGAAAGAAAAGAATACTTAAAATGGAGATGATGACACATAAAAATCCTTGATTCTGTTACAAACAACTCAGTAACAAATGGCTGGAGCTGGGGTCTCTTTCCCTTATCTGGGGCTCCCTCTCCAGTGATGCTGAGTCTCCATCTGGTCTGTTTCTTTTATTCACGGTAACTTACAGGTGACCCTGTGATATGGTTTCACTGTGCTCCTGCCCAAATCTCATCTTGAATTGTAGTTCCCACAATTCCCATGTGTTGTGGGAGGGCCCTGGTGGGAGGTAACTGAATCATGGGGGCAGGTCTTTCCCGAGCTTTTCTCGTGATAGTTAAGTCTCACGAGATCTGATGGTTTTATAAGGGGGAGTTTCCCTGCACAGGCTCTTTCTTGGCCTGCTGCCATCCATGTAAGACATGACTTGCTCCTCCTTGCCTTCCACCATGATTGTGAGGACTCCCCAGTCATGTGGAACTGTGAGTCCATTAAACCTCTTTCCTGTTTCAATGACCCTGTTTGGGGTATGTCTTTTTAGCAGCAAAAAACCAGACTAATTCAGCCCCATGGCATCTTTGAGTCCTAGAAAGGGGTGGTTCAGCCACTGTCATGTAGAGAGCTCACTGTCCTTTCCTCAAGACAGACACCACTCCCATTTCCAGAGGTTTTGGCAAGACCCAGAGTGCAGAGACCGAGACTCCCTTCAGCATCCCCAGTCGCCTGGGGGTAACAATTCTCCCTCTGTTCCCCACACCCCACTTCCTAAACACAAGGCATCTGCGGATGTCCCCTGGTCCAGCCTATCTCTTCAAGGGCCACTCAGAGACTGAAGAGCCAATGGTGATTGGCAGGCTTAGGTTTCGGTGCATTTCTCCCCTAACTGTGTCAGAAACAATTAAATGGTGAGGCCTGGAAATGAGAGGAACATGACCCTCCTGAGGCCGTGTCTACACATGATCAGGACGGTCTGTGGGGCCAGCTTAGTGAAAAACACCAGTCAGAGGGACTGTGTGATTGAACTGACAGGCCAATTCCCCAGCCATGGCCGCAGCCTGGGGCTATAGCGGCGGCAGGGCAGCAGGCCCTTTGGTTTCCTTCCCATTTAAAGCACTTTGCAGAGTCTCAAGCCCAAGGTGGAGATTCAGTTCAATGTCTGTGGATGGATTGATTAATTTAAAGCCCCTGAGAGATCCCGGAGGTTCACAGATAAAGCTAGACGAAGCTGGGAATTTTCCTCTTTCTCCGAAGGAAAATGTGCAAGAAGCAGCCCCCTTAGTGGAGGTGATTTACGTTTCTGTCTTCATCCCGGAACTGGAGGAGGGGATGAGAGTCTCCGTCAGCAACCCCGGGAGTTTAGCTGAGAGCAGCTTGAGCTGGCATTCAGATTCTAATCAGACACCTTCCTGGCATGAAACACATGGCGAGCCCCAACGTGGAGTCTGAGTGTTCAAACTTTGGGGTCCAACCAGTCTTGACCTCAATGCCGACCCTGCCACTTACTAGTTGCCTAAGTGTGTCACTGAAACTCCCTGTGCCTCAGTTTCCCTGTTGAGAAGGGGCGATTTGAGTGAGATATTGGTGTCACATGTTTAGAACAGTGCCAGGCAGAGTAGCTGCTCACTAAAAGCTATCTATTTGTATGAAGGTAACAATGAAGAGGCCAGAAAAGATCTCACCAAGCACAAAAGCCAAGCCTCCAGGGGCTGCCCCAGATGAAAATACCTCTGGTGCCCTTTCTAGGCACACTGTAGTCACTGGGATATTAACGCTCCTTTGGCATTTAAGTGGACAGATGCCCCTGCGTCAACCAGTGCTGTGATTTTTTGAAAGGAGATTTCTATTCAAAATGTTTGACTGCCGACTATTACAAAACGCACCAAACCAGGAGACGTGTTGATGTCTCCGATAGCATCGACCTGAAGCTTGCCTGGTCAAAGTCTCTCCCCCAAGTGAGCTCTCACCATGACAAGAGGTATCCGGCTCTTTGCTGAATTGTATCAGAGCAACATGAACCAAAATGCACAGCGGGCAGGGAGTGGGGAAAGAGGAAGAAGTTAATAATACCTTATAAATTCAATTTGCATTCTCCTCTCGGTTTTAACCCAATCTACATGAGCATTCCAAAATAAGCAGTCATTTGAAATCCTCCCACGTGACAGACAGTCTTACACATCTTAAAACACAATCCGTTTATTAAACTAAATGGCACAATGTGGTTTTAACTGGTTCTAGAATATTCTGATAGTGAAATATTTTCTGTTTCTGGGCCAGAACCGGTCATTTCTTCTTGAGAATATGATGTTTGAAAATCAGTTCCTCCTATTATAGATTTCTCCCTCAGCTTGTAGAAAATCCATGATTCCCTAAACATTGGTCTTTGAAAGCACATTGACTAAAATCTTCATGCTTAATTCATGAAGCGCAGTCTGGAGATTAGTGGAGCTGGACACAGACCAGGAATACTTTATCATATTCTAATAAGCAGAGGCTGAAAATTGCATTTCTAAAGCTACAGTATTAAAGGGCATACCGCAAAACATGACCCAAACATAACTCAGTAGTTTTACAGTGTCTGAAAAGGCTTTGATATGGTAAAGTATGCTGACGAGGGGAATAAACACAACTAGAAATTTCTGAATTTAAAAAAGAAAAAAAAAGAGGGGAGGGCTTAGCAAACATTCAGCATATTCACAGAAATATATATATACACACATATATATATGTATATATATATAAAATAATCTCATATATTGTGACTCCCATTAAGCAAGTATTGACTATCAAGTCGTGCTATAGATCACAGTAGCACCACAGTTTAGGGGTTTGGAAAGCATGAGAGATGAAAGAAAAAAAAAATTTTTTTTTAATCTAATGAGGTTAATTTGAAGGTTTCCAGAAAAATCTAAGTCCTGGTTTTTTAACTTTTCTTAAAACAGGTCACCAGTATTGTTTCTGAAAGCAGGAAGCAAAGCATATAGCAGTGGGATGGGCGGCCACAAATGCTTAATGGTGGACCAAGGACGTGGCTCAGAAAATGGTGCAACAGAAAATGCCCCGTGATGCAAGGACTCACTGCCTACCCAAATGACGGTAATGGGAAAAAAGCCCCTGTACAGTCCAAAT
The DNA here is from genome assembly GCF_030222135.1 of Aotus nancymaae. Lineage (NCBI taxonomy): Eukaryota > Metazoa > Chordata > Mammalia > Primates > Aotidae > Aotus > Aotus nancymaae. The sequence continues at coordinate 33,066,046 of NW_026988443.1, read as the reverse complement.
GGATGAATCAGCAGTGCATGTGGCCCCAAGCACACCGCCTGGCGCACAGTAGGTACTAATAGTATCTGTTTAACTGATTGACTCCTTGATTAATATATGAAGGAGTGAAAAAGCAATGGAAACAGCTCCTATTCACTTCCCAAGAGCTCCTAGAGACTGTGGGTCTACCCTACTAAATGCTTGCTAAGCTGTTTTCTCTCTATAAAGGCACCAGTTAAAATAAACAAAGCATTAGTTCAGGAGTAGTTTTCATAAAGATAGTAGTGCCCAGATTGTAAGCACCTGGCTCCAGCATTTCCATGCGGAAGACGGCAGGGAGCAGCAATGAGGCTGGGAGGGGATGGCGTGCTGGGGGCTCAAAGGATGTGCCGTTAAATTGCATCTGCATAGCTAGAACATGGTTACTACTTAGACTGCATGTTTCTTGAGGACGGTGTCAGGAGAGTATGGGGGGTGCTTTGGAGAGCTGGCTGATTGTGTGTGTGTGATCCCCGACCCTCCAAGCCAGCCCCAGCACTGCTGAGATCAGAGTAGAGAGATCAGAGCAGCCGAAACCCTGCTGATTTTTATGATTTTATTTTTATGGCTGTGCACTCACCATGCACCCTTCATCCACTTAATGAAAGGGCTGGGCTTACTTTCCACTAGGCCTGGCTTACCCCCAACTGGATCTCCCTGCTGGGCTTCTAACTACAAAGTCCATGTTCCCCCCAAAAGTGGGTCTTGCAATCAGCACGTCCCATACGCCTGGGTCTCCTCTACGCCAGCTGGCTGGCCCTTGCGTACCTATCACGTCCCCAGTCTTGGAACACGCCATCTTGCACGCCTGTCACGACCCTCCCAACCTCAATCTTGGAAGTCACCTTAGCACTCTGATGTGCCCTGCTGAGGCAGGGCTGGCTACTCCTGCTGTGGGTGACCACAGCAGCCCGTGTCATCCCACCATGACCCTGATTACATCTTCACCGATGCACACCTTCCCCAGCACAACATATGCTCTTGAAGGGCCAAGACCTTGACAGGGAACTGCTGTAGACCCAGGCCTAGCACAGAGCCTGGCCAGATAGGATCTCAAAACATTTCTATTGCATGAAACAAATGAACAAAAGAAGACGGCGAACCCAAGGTATCTAACCGCACAGGGAGACTTTGGATATCACTTTTTGTTTTGTGGATATCATCTTTTGTTTTATTAATGTCATCAAAAGATGATGTCATCTTTTGTCTTATATTCTTTCACATTAAAAAAAAAAGCCTATCATGTATAATATATACACACACACATCACACATGACTAGAAACTTTGAATATAAAAAATGAGCAGAAAGAACAAACAGAACAAAACTTCTCATATTCCCATCATTTAGCATTTTTCTCACCCTGAATATATGTCTTATCCCCTTTTCTACTCTCCTGAGCTCAGTTTTCTTTCCAGTTGTTTTTATTATTTATTTATTTATTTGAGACAGAGTCTTGCTCTGTCACCCAGGCTGGAGTGCAGTGGCATGTATCGGCTCACTGCAGCCTCTGCCTCCATGGTTCAAGTGATTCTCCTGCCTCAGCCTCCTGAGTAGCTGGGACTACAGGCATGTGCCACTACGCCCAGCTAATTTTTTGAATTTTTAGTAGAGACGAGTCTCACCGTGTTGGCCAGGGTGGTCTTGATCTCCTGACCTTGTGATCTGCCTGCCTTAGCCTCCCAAAGTGCTGGGATTACAGGCGTGAGCCACCATGCCTGGCCTAATTTTATTTTTATTTGATATTTTCGATAGGAAGAATAAATTCTGGTGTCCTGTTGCACAGAACGTGAATATAGTTAACAATAACACATTGCATATTTCAAAATAGCTCAAAAAGCGGCTTTTGAATGTTCTCATCATAAATAATAAATGTTTGAGATGGTGGCTACGCTAATTATCTTGATTCGATCATTACACCATGTATACACGTACTGAGTTCTGGTTTCTGCCAGCAGCTATTTGAGGAGCCATCCCAGGGCCACTCTGAGTACGGCCCACCATCAAGACATCCCCACCGGCCAACAGGGGGCAGGTGGCCCTGCCTGCCCTGTTTTAAGGACACTGTAGATTTCTGATAGTTACATGTGGTGGGGAGGGAGAGACTGAGGACCTCACCATTGAAAGATGTGGTCTCGTACACAGCCATGTGAAGTCATCAGTGAGCATGTTAGTTGCAAAGACATGACACATTTTTGATCAATGCATGGTCCCAACCAATGTTGCATTCCACAGGCAGGAAGGACGCAGGGGTCATGTGGTTGCCAGTGGGGAGGACTGAGGCAAGGAGAAGACTCAGATGTGACCAAGAAAAAAACAGGCTTTGGTTCCAGATTCAGGAAAAAGGAAAAAAAAAAAAATGGCATTTCCAGTTGCTCCTGCCTTGCCACTTTCCTGGTCCCATGATTGCTAAACCTCCTGGTGGGAATATGATATCTGACTCCAAATCTATTTCAGCAGCAGCTGCCTGCAATGAAGTCTATGTGTACCCATCCTCAGAGGTTGCTTTTGCAAGGTTTGCAAAGTCTTCTCCTGCAACTGCCTCTGCGACCAAAAACACAGCCTCGTGCACATGGCAGATTGTACCCCCGGGTTCCCAAGCCTCTTGACAAAGCACTTTCCTCAAACTATCCTGCTTCCCTGGACCATGTCCCTCTTCCACAAGTCTTCAACAATAAGGACAGGGTTATTGTGAAAGGAAATCACAGCTTTCCTGTGAGACAGGCCCTTCTGGTTCCCTTAATTATAATTCTTTACTTGCAATATGCATCGGCTGCTATTTAAATAAACAATGAGGGATTTGAAACAGAGAAACTATGAAAATGAAATTGCTTTAATTTACATCCCAAGAGACTGAGGCTATAGAGTTCTCTGAATGCTAAATAAAATAAATAAAAACTTAAGTAAGTGTCAAGTTGGAGGTAGCCTATGAGTTATAAAAGGGGACAAAGGAGCCAGATGTGGCCCATGAAAATCCCTGAGGCCCTAAGCTACCCTGTAGAATACAGAACCACTGCACTGGCACGATCAGCTCTTTCAGGAAACAACCAGGAAAGGAGGCGGGGATGCCATGGCTTATGCCACCTGAAAACGATGAGTTTGAGCAAGGTGATTTAGACTCTCTGTAAGGGATCTGTACCGTGGCAGGGTGGTCAGGGCATGCTGTGTGCCAGCTGGCAAGCCAAGCCAAGAGACAACAGGACGAGCTCAGGGGCCTTTCCTCAGCCTTCTTTGTCAAGAGTCAGGTATCACAAAGAGAGGACAGGTTTTGCTGCAGCAGATGCAAAAATATGAGCGGATCGAGTTTTGCTGCTGCAGAGTATTGCTGGAAAAAAAAAAACAGTCTAGGGAAATCTCAGGAATCGACTTTGCAAGGCTGCCGAGGGCCACGGGAATTGATGCACACACACACATACACATAAGCTTGCTTCCTATATGGGGTTAAAAAGGCCCTAAGGATTCCAAGAGATAAAGCAGAGGACAGGTTAAAGGATGGGCATTAATAAGCCAGGAGAAGGAGAAGTTGAGAAGCGACTTTATCATGCTCTTGCTGCGGACTTTATAAACAGGATCGCAGCTCGGCCTCATGGTATTTTCCCAATTGAGGGGAGACGCAACTGAGATTTAAATAGTGTTTCTGGTTACACAAGCTGGATATAATAATGGTGAGATAAGACACAAACTAAGGTCATCCACATCCAACTCCAATTGCTAAAGAAGGAACCCAAAGATGATGGTTGTTTGTCGACAGCTTACAAATGTATGGGCCAGCTGACCCAAGGGCTCCTAGGATAGCCTCAGCTTGCACTCCTGCTGGCTCTGTTTCATCTCTGCTCCTTTCTGATTCTCTTTGTATATCAGTCTAATTTTTTTTTTCTGCAACAGTTTTCCTCTGTTGTACCCCGGGAAGATGTTCCCCAGAGGCAGGATCACCAGCTTAGCTGTGTGCGGTGAATGAAGTTGTGCGAATGCCTCCCACATCAGCTGTGGCAGCCAAGTCCCTGGAAAGGCCTGGACTGTGCTGGTGTTATATATGCTCATTCCTCCATCAAGCACCGTGGCCGGGAGTCAGGAAGTGTGACTGGTCTGACCTGGGTCACGTGCCTGCCTCTATGGCTGGCAGGAACGGCTGTGATTTTGTGATCAGCCCTGAAGAGGAAGACAGGTGCATGTCAAAGGAAAATGGGAATAGTGCAAGCGTGATGGGGGAAAACGCTGGGCAGATAAAACTGTGAGTTACAAGAAAGCATCAGTATCATGGCCAGGCTTGGTGGTTTAAGCCTGTAATCCCAGCGCTTTGGGAGGCTGAGGTGGCAGGATCGTTTGAGACCGGTCTGGAAAATATAGTGAGACCCTATCTCTATCAAAATAAAAAAACAAAAAATCAGGATCAAGTTTTCCTCAAGCCTCCCTGGCAGCTCGCTGTGGTCAAGCAACTAAATCATCACCACTGAGAGAGAAGCACTAGTGTTGAGTGGGCTTCTGAGAAAGCTCTTCAAAAGGCAGGAAGTCAGCGCCCTCTCGGCTTTTCATTTTCATGCTGCCTGGTCATTCTGGACGGCGAGTAATCTTGAAGATGGAAGCAATGTCACAAAGCAGAAAGAGAAAAGGAACTCGGGTCATAGATGATGGTGGTGTGGCCATTCCAGCCCAGGACAACTTATTCCTGTTCTTTTATGTGGAAGAATTTACCACCATGACGGGGGTCCTCGTTACCAGCAGCCAAATGTAACTCCTAATTTACACACCTAGGCTCTGATCCAGGACAAGTATGCCAGGCCTTGTTTTCCAGCTCTGGCTTTGAGAATAAAAAAGCAACTCCCCTGATGCTTCCTCCTCCTTTTCTTTGCCTGCTGCTTCTTGTCTTCCTCCTCTTGCTTCATCCACCTGATTCTCTGCAAGCGCAGGGGCTTGAGCAAGAACTCTGCGCTCTGTGTAATGTTTCCACTCTCACCACACTTGGAATCTGCGTGCATGTGTGTGTTCTTATGGCTCTCATTTAATGCAGGGACTTCTGAGAGATGGTGTTCAGTTCGGTATCATTCAGTGACTGCTTGAATGTTTATTTGTTACCATGCTACCCTTCCCCAAATTCCACCTATTGGCCGAAGACACCTATTTCCCATTTAGTGAAATAGAATCTGACCTCCGAAGAGTGATACAGTAAAAACGAACAAACAAGCAAAAAAAGCAGAACAAAAACACATCCGTTTTGCAGGAAGCTTCCTTGACTACCAGACGCTTTTTTGTACCGTGGTGTTCTTTATTTTCACATATGCACATCATATATTGTAATACGAAATGGATATTGACTGCAGCTGAGGTGAATATCCACATGTATTGACCTCAGAGGTAAATATTGACTGAGACAAAGGTAAAATCGATGCTTACCTCGAGGGATAATAAATCTGGATACCTAGTGAAATAAGAAGTCAATAGGGACATTGTTACAAACACTGGTGGTTACGGTCACTTGAGCTCATCTGGACAGAGAGTGGTCAGTGGTGGTTTTCTAGAAAACTAGAGGAAGCGGCAGGAGCTCACAGAGGCTGCACTGAGCACCTTTTCTCTAGTTACATCTTCTCTCAGTTTTGTCATCACCTACCATTGCACTAGGTAAACAACCCCAGGCCTCCCCGTCCAATGAAGCAGTTCAGCCTCTGTCTTCCGAAAGCAGTTACTCAATCAGGCCCTTCACATTCGTTACTTAAGTCGGTTCTCCCCATAAGAGGAAAAACAAACTGATATGGTTATGCCCATTTTAGAGCTTGGTAAGCTGAGACTCAGAGAACTCAAGCGATTCGTTTAAGGTTACAGAAAAGATAAATAGTGGTAACCTGAAGCTGAAACCCAACTGTCTCATGTTAAAGTTGGTATCTGTCTGCCTCATCACAGTCTCTTAATGAGGACTATAAAGTGAGGCTCCGGGTAACGGGGACAGATGTGAGGGAAGGGGGAATTCAGACAGTGGAAAGTGTGAGAAATGGTCTCATACTTGGGCACTCACATATAGGAAGAGAAGGTATCTTTTTCTCTAGCAATAGGTTATCTGGTTATGATGTCTGGAAGTGCTGCCACCATCTTGATAAAAGGAGAAAGGAAGGTGAAACTGAGGGAAAACCTGACAGAGAATCTCAGAGAAAAAGAGCCAGATCACAGCATGTCACCTCTGACCAATGGTCTATGTGCTGACCACTAGAGACAGTTGTATACTGGCCTGTGGCTCTTCCATGGCCTAAATGCCCAATCTTGGTGGTCCCAGATGCTTCATTTGAGGCTATTTAGATCTGATACACTTCTGGCCAATGAGATGTCAGCATAAATGTGCTGAGGGGCCTTGGGGAAAGGTAACCTTATTCCAGAGAGATACGTATAGGAAGAGAAGGTGTCTTTTTTGTCTAGCAATAGGCTCTCTGGTTATAATGTCTAGACATGATGCAACCATCTTGAAAAAAGGAAAAAGGGTAAAATTGAGGGAGAAACTGATAGAGAATCTCAGAGAAGCAGAGTCTGATTATGGCGTGTCACCTCTGATCACCTGACTTCTGTACTTCAGATTAGGGGAGATGACACATTTTCATACTTGGTGAGCCACTGCGAGTTGACTTTCTTGCACGTGCACCCCAGAGCATTTCAACTGAATGAGCAGGTGCCATATTTTTGCTCCTTACATGTGTAGAAACTCAAATTTAGAAACGTGCAGCGTCCTGCATGGCAGCTGGCGCTGTCTAAACTCTAGAGTCTGAGCTCTGAACTACTTCTCTGCAACTATCCCAGGCACACCTCCCATTGGAGGCTTACACCGTGATCTGCTAGAAAGCAGGTCTTGCAAAGGAAACCCACTAGACCTGGCACTGACCCCCTCTACCCGACCTTGCAACTTCTTCCCGTCAACCATGTAGAAGATGTGCCTTCTCGATACTTTCTCTCTCCAAAGGCCTTAAATTTCTTAACTGTTTCACTGAGTTACATTTCTGTTTGCCTTAACACACAAACTGCAGGAGAGCTCACTTACGTCTCCTCAACGCCTAGTGCTACCATCTGTCAAGAAATACACTTTGTGTTTTCAATGTTACTTCTCTAATGTGCTCCCGAAAATCCTTTCCCTCTTCCCCAACTGGGATAATCCTATTTATTTTATTTATTTTTCAGTGAGCAGCTCAAATAATACAAGAGTTGAAGGCTACACCCTTCAACTGCACCCTTCTTGACCAGTGCCACCATCTTGGATCTATCTCCCATAATACTATGTCACCTTCAGATTCTTCTTAGAATATTCAACACACTTGTTTCCACCATGTAGGACACAGCAACATGGTCCCATCTTGAAGCACAGAAGTCAGCCCTCATCAGACACCAAACCTGTCTGCATCTTGAACTTTCCAGCCTCTAGAACCATAAGAAATAAATTTCTATTTTATTTGTAAAATAAATTTATTTCTATCTATAATATACAGAGAGAGCGAGAGAGAGTCTCCAATACACTTGATTTCCTCCACAATTCTTAGCTGAATGCCTGATATCTACCAGATATGGTAAACGATTTTCCTATCCGATATGTGTTTCTCTCCTTAAGGACAGGAATCATAGTTCATTGATTTCCACAGTGCCTAACACATAAAACAGCACAAGATTTGTTGAGTGACCGCAGACTTCAGGTATTTCACTAATTGTGAAATGCTCTTGGGAAATACCAACAAACACCAGCTCCTTAAGAAAAGTCCCATTCCCCCAGATTTTTCCATCTTTTCTTATCTTCCAGCTAAGAAATAGCATCATAGTGAACAGCCCACATATTATTCTACAGAAAGGAGAAAGACGGGGGGAAAAGCCAGCAGAGAGATGACAAAACAGTTAAATGAGAAGAAACCAAGAGAAGGTAAAGAGCTGTAAGCTACACTTTTACCCACATAAGTCTATGTTTTTAGATGCAATCGGGGCATTTTATCATCCAATTAGGGGTCGTCTTTATGCCTTTACCAGGAACTACTGCTTAAGCAACCACCTCTCTACTGTAGCATAACTAGGGGCCCCAAAGAAGGGCTCATTGGGGAGATGCTGAAGAGTGGCAGGTTCCGCCAAGGTGGGCTACTGTGTGCCATAGAGAATCTCAGGGAGGCTGGGGAGATGATGAGGAAAGGAATGCCAGGATAGAAGAGCCAGCCACATGGAGCTAGTGAAAGATGGTATCAGCCCCATTCACAACAACCTCTGAGGATACCAACAGGGTAGAAATGACCGTCAGTAAAATCACAATTAGATGAATCAGGTGACCTGGCTGGCATGTGTTCCCCATCAAGGAGGACCAATGCAGAATGGACTAAATGCTCTTCATTTTTGCTCTTCTATTTTGTTTTGCTTTGCTTTTCCTCTCTCCTTCTCCCTCTTTTCCCTCCTTAGCATTTACTGCGACAAGAAATTCTAAAAATTAAGAAAGAACACTCCATATGCTCCCCAGATCCCAACAGAAATACTAGACTCAACCTTGCCAAAACATGAGAGCTAAAATAGAATTGGTTGAGAGAGAAACAAGTACAATGGTGGGAGAATCTACAGGTAACTGATCAGGTCAAAATAAGGTGGTTGGTTCTGATGAAATAGATGTCTCATTTGCTTGTATGATGGCCACGTTCCCAGAAAGAGGCTTTGCAGAGTGGCTGCTAAACAGTAGAGATAAGAAACAAAGAAGGGCGCTGCCACTTCTTCCTGAGAAGTCCACGGTCCTCCTCCTCTTCTTCTAACACCATCACTACCACCACAATCACTACCACGCCATCACCACTACCACCATCCTGGGTAAACCTGTGCCTCTCCACGGAGGCCATTCTGGGTTCACCTCATAATGCCAAAAAGCATAGGCTAAGTGTCTGGTACACAGTAGCTGCTCAATAAAGTGGTGCTATATTAATAAGTTAAATATGCTTAGCAGATGTTAAAGGCATTAAGAGGCACCTGGGACATCTCAGCAGGAATGAACACCAGACAAGAACTCAAGTGACTGAATGAATGAATCACTTTCTCTGATTCTGTGTCCGCATTTAAAAAAAATGGACTAACTGGTCCTCCAGGCAGCTTTTGCAAGTTCTGTGATTGTACTAAGAGTGTTTCATTCCTCTTCCCCACCTGCTGCAACCAAGTTGTGAGTCTACTTAGTTTCAGAGCCCCAAAAGGGCAGATTTTGCTGCTGAACGAGAACTTCCTGAGAGCAAGCCTCATCTGAGTACAGAGTAGCCCCATCCTGGCCCCCCAAGATATAAACCAAGTATTTAGCCAGTGGCAGCCTTAAGAAATCAGGCTGGGAATTGAATGCAATGGCTGGAATCTCCATTATCTGAACCCTAACCCATGAGTGTGGGTTCCTTCTGTTTGCCAACTGCTACAACCTATTCAAATTTGAGGCTACTGTCACCTAGAGAGTATTTCAAGGGCTTCACCTGGAGCAATGGAGCCACCCAGGGGAAACTTCCTGCTTATCCATTTACCTTGCCAATACTAACCCTCTCTGCACACCTGTAAGGCCCGCCAGCAGGAATGCAAGGGTTAGGGCCACAGAGCAGTGCTGTGACCGCCACTAACGCTGAACTGCATTGCAGGTCACATTTGTATTTTCTCTATTTGCCATAACTACAACAGACCAGGTTAAGTTCCTTGTAAACACCGCAATCATTTCCAAGGGGGAGGCCTGCTTGATTTACATAACCATAAGCAAACATGGAGAAAAAGGATGTCACTTAGGAGACTTAATGTTTCCTGACAGCAATGAATTGGCATTCAGTGGGACATTTTGCACATTTACCAGGAAAAAGTCCTGGCCGAAGGATCATATAACAGATCAAGACTGTATTAGCTGTCTAACAAATGTCTGTTTCCAGCTCCTCAAAAAGCAAAGTGAAGGCCATGGTCAAGCCATCAAGCACCTCCCCACCTGGGCCGCTTCACTCTCTCCACTTCCTATCCAGCGCCTCAAAACGTCCTATGGATCTAACGCCAAAGAAAGTGACATTTCTTCTGATCAACATCTCTGTTTACGGTAATCAGGGGAGGGCAGTGAGCGAATCTCAGGATGCCAAGTGATCGCTTGTTTTCAGGATAATCAATAAGACACTTATCTTGAAAGATTCATGTACGTTTCCAATCAATTATGAATGGGATGATGATAAAACTCTGTAAGAGAGTTGCTGAATGGTTTTATTTTCTTTTTAATTCTTATCAGAGTTATGCTCCCTTTGGTTGCTTTCTCTGAAAAGTTGTTTTAAAAATTTAAAGAATACTAACTAGGCCTGGTGCAGTGGCTCACACCTGTAATCCCAATATTCTGGGAGGCCAAGGTGGGAGGATTGCTTGAACCCAGTTCAAGACAAGCCTGGGCAACAGAGGGAGACTCCATTTCTACAAAAAAAAAAAAAAAAAAAAAAAAAAAAATTGCCAGGCATGGTGGCATCTGCCTGTGGTCCCAGCTACTCAAGAGGCTGAGGCCAGAGGATCTGTGGAGCCTGGGAGATCAAGGCTGCAGAGAGCTATGATTGCACCACTGCACTCCAGCCTGGGCAACAGAGTGATGAGACCTTATCTCTAAAAAAGGAATGCTAGCGATATCATGCCATTACCGAATAGACTGCCTCATGAATTAGTAGAGGTTTTCAAATTCAGATGCTATAGAATCTTGGCATATCTCGTACGGTAAGAAAAGTGGGAGAGGGGATTTTTCCATCCGGGATATGAAGTCACGCAACATGGTATATAGTAACAATGGCATGACTTTGGGACTCACGCAAACCTGAGTCTGAAATTAAAGACCTATCAGGTAGAGAGAGATGATACTGGGCACATTATTTAACCTTTCTAAATCAAAATTCTGCTCTATCAAAGAAATAATAATGGCATTTTCATCATAGGGTTATGATTGAGATGAAACGAGAGGATCGATATGAAACATTTAGCAAAATCCTACACGTGCAATAGGCAGTTAATAAACGCTCATTACTCTTAATATTCCAATTGTGACTTGGTTACATTGAACAAGTTTCTTAATCTTTTGAGTCACCATTTTCTCATTTCTAAAATGGAGGTAACAAGTGTTTTGCAAGGCTGCTGGAGAATTCAATTGGATAATGAGTAAAACAGCTTCTAATCCAGCAACGGGCAGGTGGTAGGTGCGGAGGATAATAAATAGACTTCGACTAGAAAAGTAACACTAAAGGAGAAGAAATCTAGTCTTACCTCCCCATTTTACCAGGAAGGAAGCAGAGACATGGAGAGAGCTTTCTTGCCTTAGGTTACCTACAGTAATTCTATCATGGCGTCCTGCCACCAAATCTCTTTGCTGCTTTTTTTTTCTTTTTTTTTTTTTATTAAAAAAAGGAAGATCGTGCTCTGTTATCCAGGGTGAAGTGCAGTGGTATGATCTTGGCTCAATGCAACCTCCACTTCTTAACTTTGAATTTAAAATTTTCTTTTTTAAAGAAAAAGGGTCTTGATATGTTGCCCAGTCTGGTCTTGAACTCCTGGGCTCAAGCGATCCTCCCATCTCAGCCTTCCAAAGTGTTGGGATTACAGGTGTGAGCCACTGCACCTGGGCTAATTGTTTATTTATTTACTTATTTAGATAGAGATGACATCTCGCTATATTGCCCAGGCTGGTCTCAAACTCCTGGGCTCAGGCAATCTCCAGTCTCGGCCTCCAAAACTGCTGGGATTACAGGAATGAGCCACCACGCTGATCACCCAGTCTCCGAAGTGAAGGAAGATGTGCAGCTTGGATGAGAGCACAAGACAATAAAAGATTCCAGAAGATGAGTTCTAATGCAGAGCGCACAGAATCAGGCCAAAGTGCACCATGATACGGGAATCCGCCCCTGTCTGGGGGGTGCACGGGAAGGGACCAGAACCAGGCCTCGATGGAGGAGACAAGCACAAACTAGGCAAAAAGCAGAACAACAACAACAACAACAGATTGTACCGTGATGTGACTTGAGAAGGGGGGTCGTCACTGAGTCGAGGAGTCCTGGTGGGGTCGCCATAAGGAAAAGCAAGGAGAAAACAGAATTCCGAGAGAGCCTCTTGGGGGCCTCGGGCTTGCTAAATTCATTCCAAGGACTCCTGGCCAGTGAGAGCTGAGTTGGGGCCCATTAGTGGACCCTGTTTTGGGGAGGTAGTCAACGGATATATGAATCCACCCCACAGCTAAGTAGCTGATCCCCACAGAAACAGAATGCTAAGGAATTCCCAGCATCCTGGGGCTGGCAACCAGGGTGATGGTCTCCATTCAGCTTAAGATCCTACCTCAGGGAGAATTGCTGCCAAGGCCTGGTCTCCTCTTGGCCCTAAATAGATAGACATTCAGCCTGAGCTTGCAGATTACATTTTATGGGCCACATCATTTAAGCTGTCCGTGTGGTCAGAAATAGCCCGGGGGTGGTCAGAACCACAGCCTTGTAAATCTGACAGTAAATTTAGTTCACAGGGACATGGCTGAAGAATTTCTTCTTAGGTTCAGGTTTTGAGTAAAAGATCCATAACTACCTTTGGACAGGCCAGGGGTAGAGGCCTCAGCTGAATAGGGAATTAAGCCAAGAGGTCATCTCAGCCTTCCTGCCTCTTTACCGCCCAGCCCTCAGGTACCCCGGTTGTTGGGAAAACCCACTATGTGCTTAGACTGAGAAAGAAGAAAAATTCTGTCAATGAATGAAAAATTCTCTCAAATAAATGTTTTGAGGTATTGCTTACATGCACCAATGTGCATAAATATTGAGCGTACAGCTTGATGAACTTTGACACATGCACCCACCCACATGATCAGGTCACCAGATGAAGGGAAAATTTCCAGCACACCACAAGAGTCCTTCCTGTCCCTTCAAGATCACCACCCTCTGGAAAGGTAACTGCTATTCTGACTTCTCTCACATGAAAAATTCCTGCCTGCTTTTCACCTTTACACAAACGGTACCATAGCATAGAAAACGTACTCTGTTAAGACTCTGTCTTCTTTCACTCAATAGCATGCCTGACACTCATACTTTATAAGGTATATATAAAAATAACACCTCAGTTCACTTGTAATGGGCTCTCTTTACATGCCGGACTTAGATCAGTCCTTGTGTTTAATCCTTACAGCAAATTCAGCAGATGGGAGTTATTATTTCAGTTTTACTGATGAGGAAATGTAAGCCAAGAGATTAAGCGACGTGCAGCGAAATCCCAAGGCTGGAAAGTCACATCCTGGGGTTATGGATTCAAGTGTTTGGTTTCCAAGATGCATACAGTTTCATCTTGGCCAGTTAGCTTTTGACTCTTGACTCCGTGGGTGGGAATAATTCATGTAAAGCCCCTCTTACAGTGTCTTATGTAAGTGTATATGACAATAAATATTAGCTACGGTGATGGTGACAACGATTCCGCCAGGCCTTGTGTTAGTCTCGGAGAAGCAGAAATGATCAAGACAGACACGGTCCTAGATCTCACGAATCTTACTTTCCACTGTGGAAGACATACACCAAACACACGAACAACTTTATAATTACACACTGTGATCACAAAAGGCAGGGACAGGTTGATCTGGGCCACGGTGAATGGGAAAGCTTAGACAACATTTCTGCAACAGCATTTTCCTTCTTAAGTGAAGAGCAAGGAGGCTGGGGACCTTCAGCAATGTCACACAGTAGTTATGTGAGGATGCCTAAAATATTCCCCCAAACAGGTATGCAACACTAACCAGCTTTGCTCTAATAAAGCTCTTCACCTGAGAGGCTCAATTACATCTGCAGTGGACTCTTTCAGAAAGAGCATTTAAAAGGCAGCTTCGCCCTTGACTTCTGATTTTGCATGTCAAAAGCACTTAACTCAAAACCCTCTAGATTACCAACACCACATCAGGGCATGGGTTCCTGGGCCAAGCCACCCCCACCCTCCCCCGATGGCTTGACATTGAAGGCACCTGCATTATCATTTTCTTATCACTGGGTCAGTCCCAGCTTGGGAAGATGAATGGGGGACCCTGACATTTCCAGGCCTCCTCTCAAGGAATTGCTGCCAAGAGCATCTTCCCACAAAACCAACAATCCCACATTACATTTTATGACCTGGGATGCTTTTCAGAGAAAACAGAAACAGAACTCTTCTTAATGGAGTCATTAAGACATGCTTCTGAATTCCTCTGAAGATGCCACAGTGGCATCTCATTTTACACTGAGTAGGTAAGTTTCTAGAATGGGTACACGAAGCAGATCTGAGTACTGTCAGAATTACTCAGAAATGCCAACATTTCCTTTAGAGCCAGTTATATCCTCTCTCTCAGGAGGACCAAGAGAATTAGCTGTTGCTTCAACACTGGCTTGGCCCTGTTCTTTGGTTGAACCAAAGGATAAAACAGCCTCCTGGGCTTACAGAACACACATCTTTAAAGACTTTGCATTACAAGACACTCCCATTAAGAGACTCACAAGTACAAAGACTTCGAAAACAAAAGATTCACTTCTTCTAACTCCTGTCTTTCTCTGCTCGGAGAGGGGAATGGAGAAATCACCTGCACTCTGTAAGTTCCTAGGTCTCTCCAGTGAGGTTGAGCTTAAGTAGATGAAATATGCATTTGACAACATGCACTTGGTCATAAGACTAGGACACCTCAAGGACAAGGCACTTATTTTCATTATTTCTTGTCCCCAAAATTAGCAGAGCTCTGGTTCCCATAGGAGGTTCTTGGTACATCACTGGAAGGGCCTCTCATAACTGACATAGGTCGTAACGGGTCTCCAGGGCATTTTGCAACCAAGGGGTGGAAGAAGGACCCTGATGAAAACAGCTGGGAGCCTTTCTTTTGCTCAACGTGATAAAGACTTTTCTAATAACTCTAATTATGCATAACAAGTTTACTGTTAAGCAGGGAGTCATCAGTCACCTACTAGGAATGACTAATCGGAGATAAAGGCATCCAGCTAAGGCTGGATCAATCAACAACCAATAGGATGATCACATTTTTGTGCAGTTGTCATGGGTCAACAAATAATTAGAAACACAAGGATTTCACATAATGGTCTTTGTTTTTGTTTTTTGAGATGGAGTTTAACTCTTGTTGCCCAGGCTGGAGTGCAATGGCAGGATCTCGGCTCACTGCAACCTCCGCCTCTCAGGTTCAACAGATTCCCTTGCCTCCGCCTCCTGGTAGCTGGGACGACAGGCATGTGCCACCATGCCCAGCCAATTTTTTTTAAAATATTTTTAGTAGAGACAGGATTTCACTGTGTTAGCCAGGATGGTCTCGATCTCCTGATCTTGGGATCCACCCACCTCGGCCTCCCAAAGTGCTGGGATTACAGGCAATGAGCCACCGCGCCCAGCCATACATAATGTTTTAATTATGTGCAAAATATATCCACATTTTTAAACTGTCCTCATACACCAAAAGAGAATGTAGGCAAGCCAATCAATGTCAGGTCA
Source organism: Aotus nancymaae (assembly GCF_030222135.1). NCBI lineage: Eukaryota > Metazoa > Chordata > Mammalia > Primates > Aotidae > Aotus > Aotus nancymaae. Next base: position 33,050,597 of record NW_026988443.1, on the reverse strand, counting down.
TATACAAAACACAATTTTTGAAAAAATAAATCACTACATGTAAGAAAACATTGATACTTCCAATTTATAAGAAATATGCATTGAAAATACATTCTTGTCTAAATTAATACAATTAACATTTTTAACTATATTCAACAGTAACCTCAGATGACAAGCCTAACATAATCCAACAGCAATTGCTATCAAAAGTATAGATCTTACTTTATTTTTACCTTCACCTGACACACTTTGGCCATGTATTGACCACTTAGAAACATTCTTCTGGCCGTAAATCCAATCAATAACTCACTCATGCAGAACATATAAATGTACACTTTCTGCTCATATGAAGCCATAGATAATGAGTGCCGATTACAGAGCAGAGAAACCAAAGATGTTCCTGCACCCAGCGTTCCCTCTCAGAGGACTAACCTGAAAATGATCTTTGCCTTGCCTACAAATGAAATATTTAAAACAATGTTTTGATGTCCCAAGTTCTACCTGACATATTTGTCGATTTTCACAGATGCACGGAGTGATTAGATTTGGGGGTCAGTTACTGTAAGGTCATCTCGAGACCACACATTTTAATTTCAAATAGAGGATGACAAACCTGATAAGCAAAACTTTATAAAATAAAAGGATATGAAATCAACTTACGCTACTAGTTGGTATGGGAAAAACTTTTGTATTAAGTCCTGTCATCTAAACGTAGGGAGCCTCGTGTTACAAGAGATAATTTTCCTGACAAATAACCTTGATAAGTTGAAGCACCTAAAAAATGTACTGATAGAAACTACTTCAATCTATGGGTAGCATTTATTCCCCATGAGGAGGAGCCCGAGGGGAAAGAGACTCTGATTCCACGTTTCAAGGCATTTATTGGTTAAAAAAAAAATAACATATTCCTAGAGGTTTACAATAAATCTAAAAAGATCATTACCATTAATGTGTAAGATGAGAGAAGCCTAGCACGCTGGCAGTCACAACTTCAAAGGGTTAAACTATAAAGACAAGGAGACGGCCTAGAAGTGCTTTAAAACTTAATTAAAATAAAACCAGTTCCTGTTAGTTTTTCCCATCCAGATTTAAGACTCATTCTGTATTATCTATTCATAAGAAAAAGGGTACAGCGATTGAATTTTGAATTATGCTAACCCATTTTCTCAGCTATAGAAAACGCTGGCTTCCAGCCCAATGAATACAATAGCCGCACACTCAAGACCCTTAATTATCTAATTAATGTAGTGTCATTTTAGCAATTAGTTCAAATGACCATATGTAACTTTTTTCTTTATAAGATCAGAATTGTAAATATTTTTAAAACAGTTGTTATACAGTGTCATATCCTGCACATTAAGGATATACAATAATGATTAACATCAGAAAATAACCAAGAAAGTGCTTAAATTAACAAGAAAATTCAACCACGCTACTAAGGCTGATGGCTGATTTTCATACCATTAAAGTCATTTAATAAGTTCACAGATATACTTTTTTTGTTCTTTTTTAATAGATTACTCTTTGTGAAGGGTTCACAGATATCTACTAAATTAGACTTATGACCAGAAGTTATCACCTGGTGGGCAGACACTACCAAGGAAATCAGAAGGCATGTCTGAAGAGAAAGAGGCATAGCAGGTGTTGAAAGAATTCATTCTAATGAAGGCCATGTTACATGGCATTATTAAACAAAGAATAATTAGCAAACTTCTCACGGAAGACTAATCTTTGTCGTGATTTTCTCACTATGGCACTCTGTGGAGCTGAATTTTGACTTCAAATTATTCATATACTCTGCTAACAAGATAATATTACAAAAGTTGTTCCTATAGTTATAGTTACACTAACACCAGAGTTGTTAGATCATGAAGGTAATGCCGTAGAAAAGTGTGCTTATGCTAAATAAATTCCTTCTGTGACTTGAGTTCAGGCTTTTTTCGCAATTTGTCCATGATAGAAACCACTGGTCAATGCCTTTGGGCATCTGCCAGGAGCCCTTGCTTCTGATGAGTGACTTAGCTCCAAAACAGTGTTATTTACCTGCAATCACAGAGGCAATCAATGTGTAATTGATGCTCAGCATTGATTGAAAGCCTCTGTTGGAGGCCAGGTGCAGTGGCTCACGCCTGAAATCCCAGCACTTTGGGAGGCCGAGGCAGGTGGAACGCTGGACCTCAGGTGCTGGACAACAGCCTGGGCAACAAAGTGACACCCTGTCTGTACTAAAAATACAAGTTAGCTGGACATGGTTGCACACGCATGTAGTCCCACCTACTTGGAGGCTGAGACGGGAGAATCACTTGAACTTGGGAGGTGGAGGTGGCAGTGAGCCAAGATTGCACCACTGCACCCAGCCTGAGTGACAGAGCGAGACTCGGTCTCAAAAAAAAAGAAACAAAAAAAAAGAAAAAGAAATCCCCCACTGTCAAAGAAAATAGCAAACAAGGCCCTTGCTTTCAATAGGCTTTGGGGAAAGCAGGAACGTGTGCAAAGAGCACATGCCTTAAACACTGGCGTGACTCAGAAGACTCCCTCACAGCCACCTGCATTTTAACATTCAAAATTGAAGTCTATGACTGGGAGTGAAATGCAGAGACACTGTCCTTGGGTTTCAGCGAGTCTTCCAAGCAGCCTCATTTCAGAAGAAGAGACGCACTTCCCAAGCACTACCGTGTTCCAGGTATCACGGTAGGAGATTTAAAGATATTATTTCCTCATTTCATTTCTCACAACTACTTTGCAAGGTGGATGATATTTATTTTCTTTAAACAAAGTGAAAACACACTAATTCTCAACCCACTTCTCCATCGGTAATGTGACAGAGACAGAGATGATCTCTAACATTTCATCAATTCTCCTATTCCATAACCTGGAAGTTTAGGAGTTTCCTGGCTTCTGTTTCTTAATTAGAATGCCACCTCCACGGTCTCTGGCACATCACTGCACCTTAGCTGGCATCCTTCTTTCTCACTCACTTTGTCTCGTGCTGTTGACTACTCCCCGGTTTATATTTTCTTAAGACGAACCCATGCTTGTCCCCTCCCGTGATCCTTCAGCCTGGGTGCCCTTCCTTACTTTGTCTGGTGAACTCAGTTTGCCCTTCAACCTGGCTCAGCCATCTCTTCATCTCTGGAGCCTGCCCTGCCTCGCTGACCCACTGTCATTCCACGTCGCCCATACTGTCAACATATGCGTAAGTATTTAACTCCTTTACTAAGCTGTTAGTTAATAACAAAGCAAAATCTGCCCTTTCATCCCTGGCACTTAGTAAAGTAGCACCCACAAAGAGGAACTTCATAATTGTTGCTGAATCATTAAATTGATTTTTTTAACAGCCACAATAACTAGAAACAGAAAGAAAAAGTGAGCCAAAAACGAGAGACCAAACATGATGAAGTGGCTGACAATATGAAAAAAACAAGCAAACAAACACCTATGAAAACGGCAAAGGGAAAAACGCAGAAGATGTAAGATGTGACGCTACTGCTAATGCTGCTTCTGTGGTGGAGGTTTCTGAAAAGCAAGAAAGTTCATAAGTAATATCAACACAATCAACAAAGCCATAACAGCATCACAGGTGATATTTATTTGTAGGGATGCACCTTTCCCATTTACCTGTTCACAGACAGCTGTTCTACAGCACATAATACACGTTCGAAGTGTCAGAGATGCAACTCAGGAAGCCACGCAGAAAACCATGCTTGCAGAAAACCACGAGGTTGTATTCATTTTCATTTGCTTATAATGTTGATGCATCTTATTGATCTTTTTCCAAATGACCCATAGCTGGAAATGAATTTCTTTCAAACAGATCATAACAACTGCCTATCTATGTATCTGTCTTTTTAAATTTGGGGTGTGTGTGTGTGTGTGTGTGTGTGTAAGAAGTAATATATAATTTAGCATGCATGCATCTTTATATATAAATATAAAATTGAATGGCAAAAGACTAGTCCAGTGGTATGAGATTATCTTTAATTGTCAAAAGGCAAGAAAGCATCAACAACAGCTTAATTAGTGCATAGCATCTTATATTAAGATCAGACAGTAGCTAAGTACTTTCTGAAGCAGGTGGCCAGTGATGTTCCCCAAATATGTTATAAAGTGTCTACAGGAACAATTGCTGTGTACTTTTTTCCTCTGAAATCTGGACCTGTGTGACAAATGTTCTTGTGAAAATGTTAATTAGTGAGTCTTGGTTATTGGGAAAAACTGTGGCCATAAGGGTACAATTGATAGCAAGAAACCATAGTTGAATACATTCTGTCAAAGTGAAATCCTGAAACTGAATTACCAATGGCACAAGCCCAGACAAGGTCATCTGTACATGTGCTAAACTGAAAGTCATGTCATTGACATTCCCTACCAACAGATTCTTTGCAAAGTGGCCCCTTCCCCAAGACTGCTAGGAAGATGGGTCAAACAGAGTGTTAACACACGGCCTCCCAGAGCTATGAACTGGGGAATTGTCCAAAAGGTCTCTGTGAAAAACAATGAATGTAGATATAATCATCCGCCTTTAAATAATTTAGGAACCAAAGCCCAGAAAGTATAACTAAATTGTCCATGGTCCCAAAGCTAGGAAGTGGAATGGTTTGAACTTGAACTGTAGCTGGTCTGGCTCAAAATTAGGGCATCACACCCAGGGCTGTATGCACATCCTTCCTGGTGAACTCAGGGTTGAATGAAAGGTGAGCCAGCTAAACGATGAGCTCATGGTCAGGGCACCCTTTACCCTTGGCAGCAATGCTGGAATTTAGGGAAACTATGCTCACATTTAAAAGCTCTGCTCAGAAGAAGGCTAAAGTCTAAACAAGGTTTTAAACATATATTTGCCCTGCACCACCAGCAAATCCAACAAACTGGACAGAAAGTCTGTTCAGCAAATATTCACTTTCCATCCTCTCTCCTCCTTAGAAGGCATACAATTTCCCTTCTGAAACTGTGCTTGGATATGTAACTGGCTTTAGCCAATTAAAGTGATGGGATGTGCTAAGTTTCAGCCAAACCCTTATGAGACATTGGTGACAACTAATTTGCACCAAGAGAAGAATGCTTCCCAATTCATGACACAACTTTCAACCTGAGCTACAGAATGAGAAGGCTGAAGCAGGACCACCTATAGACCAACCACTGCATTCTGGGGTCATTTGTTATGCAGCAATAGCTAACTAATACATGGAGAGAAGATGGGATGAAAAATAAAATGGTCAAGATATATAAAAGTGAGCAGATGATAGTGTGGGGGAGGCACAGAAATGTTAGCCTTAGAAGCAATCTTGAGAAAGGATTAAGATACCCAAGGCATCATTTATTTTAAGAGAGAGGGTCTTGTTCTGTTGCCCAGGCTAAAGTACAGTGGCACAATCACAGCTCACTGAAGTCTGAATCATTGGGGTTTAAGAGATGTCCCTCTTTAGCCTCCTGAGTAGCTGGGACTACAGGTATAAGCCATCATGCCCAGCTAATATTTTTATTTGGTAGAGACAGAGTCTTGCTATGATGCCCAAACTGTTCACAAACTTCTGGCCTCAAGTGATCCTCCTGCCTGGGCCACCCAATGTGCTAGAATTACACATATGAGCTACCAGTCCCAAAGCAGCATTTTTAGGTGATCTCTGATTCCATGGTCATGCAGCTTCATCACTTACGGAAAGTGAAATGGAAAAACACCTGCCTCATGGAGAATGAAGGATCCAAGCCCAATCCCTCCAAACAAGGAAAGTGTGCAAAAGGAACAAAAAGAAATCACATCATGGCTCTATGCTGAACCAAGCTACGTCTTTTGGGAGGTGAACTTCAATTATGAAGTATACATTTTGAATAAAAGGAAGAACAGTAGACACTTTGAGTTCTGAAAAATCATAGAAGCACTATTTGTTGCAGAAAAGTCGGTGAAACATACAAGAACTGGAAGGAAGCCTATTTAAAAGATTCCTCAAGATTATGGCGATTACTTCTTCCCTTTCAAATGCAGAGTATGTTGAAGTTTCTTTTAAAAATTCATACAGGAGAATCATTCTATGCAATGGTAAGAGAGAAACTGTCAGACAACATTCCCAACTCAATATTATATTGTGCTTCAAGAAAAGATTTCCATATATTCTAGATTAAAAAAAGCCTCATAAATAAATGCTAATCCAGTACATGCACTGAAAAATGAAAAAAATAATTTTGTGTTTGCATTTTCCTCCACAGAGTAAAATTTAATCTCTTTTAATATAGCATGTTTTATACAAAGAGGTAAAAAGATGTAACCTTATGAAAATAGATTTTTTTACATGTTTTAAAATGTCCCATGCAGTATTAATCTAGGCATTTTTCATCTTCAAGTATAGAGAGGCATTATATGTTGATAACTTCACCATGTTGGGTTAAAAGTAAATGGAATTGTGATTTGATTTAATTTTTAGCTTCATAGCGCTAAAAATAATCAACCAGATAGTGGCTTTAGGAGGGTGTCATCATCATTCAGGCTATGCTTTCAAAACTGTATGATGATCTATAATGGCACATAGTAGGTGCTTATTAAATATGCATCACACAGTAGGTGCTTAATAAATATGTGTCAAATGCATGACTTAAGAGAGGGAATGTGAAAGATCCAATGTCCCAGGATCAAAGCAAAGCTGAAGTCATAGGATCTTAGGATGGAGTGAAAGCAGACAATTTGGGCCTTCTCACCATCCAGGCAGAAATCCTTTTGGTTTCCTGAGCATCCCTCAGTAGCCCTAACACTTGGTGTTAGTTCTACCCCTGGGGATGAGGGCCAGACAACACATCAAAACTGCCTTTTTCTTTCCTTTTCTTTTGTTTTTCAAAGTTGTTAGACTATTGAAGACTAGGATCTCCCTAATACTGTTTTTTCTCAGTATTTAGAACACAGTTGTTTAGCAGATATACTACACTGGAATAGCTATAACTTCAGGTTGCCAGATGCACTGAGGATGTGGTGTTAATCTTACATATACCTCAACCTCCTGGGCTCAAGTGACCCTCCCACAGCAGTCTCCCAAGTAGCTGGGACCACAGGCACATGACACCATGCCCAGCTAATTATGGTATTTTTGGTAGGGATGGGGTCTCACTACATTGTCCAGGCTGGTATCAAACTCCTCAGCTCGAGTGATCTGCCTATCTCAGCCTCAACCTTCCAAAGTGCTGGGATTACAGGCGTGAGCCACCATGCCCAGCTGTAAATGCTGTTTTAATCCTATATTGTATTGCTGAGATTCTTCTATGTTGATGCAGGTTCTGGTAGCCATCCATTGTCACCGCTAACTACTATACAGGAATGTGTGTCCACTGATTTCCCCATTCTATTGTAGATGTCTTCTGGGGACCTTACAGTTTCTTGCTATTACAAATAACATGCCAGAAGCATTCTTGAACTTTCCCTAGTTCTTAAGAGTTTCTCTTAGGCATCTTTATAGGAACGAAATTGCATGAGCTGTTAAGTATTAATTAGGTAATACCAAAATATTTTTCAAAATGGCTATTTCAGTTCAGTAATGAATAAAATTCCCTATTTCTCCATATCCTTCCAATACTTGTTACTGCCTTATTACTTAATTTTTTGCCAATCTGGTGAGTGTGAAATAATTTATCATTGTTTTATTAACTGCAATGCCTTACTTTTCTTTTCTTTCTTTTTTCTTTTTCTTTTTTTTGTTTTTAAATTGAGATGGAGTCTAGCTCTGTTGCCCAGGCTGGAGTGCAGTGACGCGATCTCAGCTCACTGCAACCTCCGTGTCCTGGATTCCACCGATTCTCCTGCTTCACCCTCCTGAGTAGCTGGGATTAAAGGCATGTGCCACCATGCCCAGCTAACTTTGTATGTTTAGTAGACATGGGGTTTCACCATGTTAGCCAGGCTGGTCTCAAACTCCTGACCTAAAGTGATCCACCCACCTTGGCCTCCAAAAGTGCTGGGATTACAAGCATGAGCAATCACGCCCAGCCAACTGCAATGCCTTCTGACTGATGAGTATGAACATGTTTTTGAGAATATGATACTCTTTACAGGACGGTTTGTATTCTAAGGCACTTGCCCTTTAAAATCTATACGTCAAGCAGGCAAAATAAGACCTTAGCCCACAAAAGGTTATTAATAAAGTTAAAACATAATGTGTCAAATGAATTTGCATCTGTTAAGCTGTAATGCATGCAATGCAATACACACACACACACACACACACACACACACACACACACACACACACGCATGTTTATATTTAATGGGACATTTCACAAAGTCATCTAAGATTAATCTTGGCTCCCAGGTGTACTGGTAGTATGACCTTGGGCAAGTCATTTACCTTTCTAAGCCATTATTGGCTCATAAAAAGCTATATAAGCAATACATTTACAAAAATCGACACATAAAGAAAAGGCTGTCTGCATTATTAACATTTAGAATCCGTCACTGCCCCTTTCTCCCTCAGTGGGTTTTCAGACATGTACATTTCTCTCCTACTGTAAGTAGACACAGTAAACTTTCCCTCACAGACACAAAGAAAGGACCAATACTTCCCTTCAAAAATAGACCTCAATTCTACATTCAGAAATCACAGGGCACATGAACAAGTTGCCTGGGCAATTCAATGAATAATATTTGCCTTGATGGGACTCCGATTCACTTTCTGTTCCTTCTGCCCAAAACACTTTTCCTGCGGCTCTTCACACTGCCAGCTCCTTCTCACCTCTGAAACTGTGTCCTTGCCTGGCTGTCCTTTCCAAAGCTTGCCCCGCCTTCTCCCCTGCCATTCCTTTCTACCCCTTTGCAGTGTTTGTTTCTGAAAACGCGTCGCCACTGGAATATATTTTGCCTTGGTGTTTTTTGTGCTGGCTCCTCCACTGGAACGTACACTCTGTAAACCTGGCTTATCTGGGGTTCGCCTTTGTGTTCTCAGAAACTTGAGAAACTCCTGGCTTCTAACAGCAAGTTGGCTGAGTAACGGTTGCAGCCAGGCTTGGTGGCTCACACCTATAATCCCTATACTTTGAGAGGCCGAGGCAGGAGGATTACTTGAGCCCAGGTGTTGGAGACCAGCATGAACAACAGAGTGACACTCTATAAAAGAAAAATTAAAAAATTAGCCAGGCATAGTGATGCCTGCCTGTAATCCCAGCTACTCGAGAGGCAGAGGCAGGAGGATCACTTGAGCACCGGAGACCAAGGTGGCAGTGAGCTATGATTGCACCACCGCACTCCAGACCGTGCCTCAAAGAAAAAAAAAATTGTTGCATTACTTCATCTACTACCAATGTTTCAGAAAGCCCTTGGTAGTGAAACTGGGCATTTATATGCAAATTTTTATATTAATAAAATACTTGGGCCCCAGACCCCTAGTCTAGCAGTCTTTATTACCACCTCACTAGCTTCCCCTGAGTTTGTTTGCAAAGTTCAATTTCTTAAAAGGCAAACAGGGCCACAAGCCTTTCCTGTATTCTCACCTATTTCCCCGTTACCATAATCACCCAATAAAGTTATATGAACAAAAGTCAACAAAATACTGGATTTTCTTTATCTTTATATCTACCTGTGAGTTGGAGAGTTTTAATCTTGCCAATAACCATCCCATTGCAAGCTCTTGAGCATGGAAACCATCTCTTATCACATTTGAAATTCAAAGAGGAAGCTCTAAGAGCGCCATGTGACAAGAGATACCGAAGGATATTTATGGTCAAGGAAGATGATCAGCTAGAAGCTCAAGGAAGATGATCAGCTAGAAGCTGCAGCTTGTCGATGAGGTCACATCATATTACGAATATGGTTTATTACCAGCTCCCAAAGATATGCCCTCTCTTTGGTCAATAAGAAAAGGATAAGAGGTTCAAGATGAGGAAGAAGCACTTTATAAATGAAAATGTTCACTAATGAAATTAGTATCGTTATTGCAGGAAGTGCTAATTTTCCTGCTCACTGAGAGTTTAATAAAAATGTTATGTCTACTCTCTAACTGTGATTAATCAGTGTAGTATTGAGAAGTACAGCAATTCTTTATCAACAAGGCAATTTTCAAAATTTGAAAAGGTGTAAATTTCATGCAAATTGCTTCATAATCATATAGGTACAAAAATGAGCCGGTAAAATTGCAGTTACGAAAGGAATCATTCACATTTAACTTTTTCCCTTTTCTCCTACTGCTCCTTAAATGGTATATTATAAACTAAATGACTGACCAACTGAAAGACATAATACAGGTGAGTGTCAACAAAATGGTAATATTTTAAACATACTCAAATGTGGATGTCAAGTTTGAACAGTAATATGAAATAGAACGTTTTATTCAAAAAAAAAACTTCCTTGATTCAAGGAAAATGCACCTAATTGTTTTAATAACAAAAGACAGAGACAAAGAAGCACTTTTCTATTTTTGATTCTTCTGACTGGGAAACAGTACATCTTTGCTATAGAAAGTCACATTTCTGCCCATAAAGTCCCCAGGTATCCTGTAATTTTGAGCAATGGTTAGCAAACCTGAGTGTTCCTCAGACAAAGTGGCCTTAAGTCCCCCTGCCTCACAATGATGGCTTACCTGGGAAGCATTCTGCTCCCCTGTAATGAGCCAGCCTCAGAGGCTGACACCCAGGAGCCTCCAATCTCATTGTGTGTGGTGTCAAGCACTATCTGGGTAAATCCAGAGTAGGTTATTCATCTGTTTACACAGCTAAGGGAGAAGTGGATAATAAGACCTCAAGTGTCAGGATGACAGTGTTAGGATTATTAGATGCATGTCCTGATAGACCTTAAAACTTGCAAGACAAACCTCCATGCAGACACTAGTATTGATATTATGACAGCTAACTAACAGCCAGTTGTTTCTGGCTTTTAAGAAGTTGGGGCTGGGCGCAGGCAGTGGCTTACGCCTGTAATACCAGCACTCTGGGAGGCCGAAGCAGGTGGATCGCTTAACGTCAGGAGTTTGAGACCAGCCTGGCCAAAATGGTAAAACCCCATTTCTAATAAAATACAAAAATTAGCTGGATGTGGTGGCGGGTGCCTATAATCCCAGCTACTCAGGAGGCTAAGGCAGGAAAATCTCTTGAATCCAGGAGGCGGGTGTTGCAGTGAGCCTGGATCGCACCCCTACACTCCAGCCTAGAGCAAGACTCCATCCCCTACCCTTCCCCCACAAAAAAAAGGTTGGAACCTTTTTTTTTTTAAAAAAATAAAATTAAATATATAACTTGGAAAGCAGTGGTTAGCAATTTCTGGGTAATAACTCAAAGTGATTCTAAATGGTCTAAGTACTGTCACGGTTCTTGTATTGGGTGGAATTTTTTCCCCCTATGCAGGCTTTTGGAGGGACAAAGTAATGCTAAGTAGGAACCATTTTCCTCCCTCACCTTCATCCCGTACCTCATATGTTTTCTAAAATGGCCCAACTCAAGGCAGTTATTATGCACAGTCAATGTTCTTCAGAAGAGTTTTTCAGAGGATGATTTTTGGTTAAAGTGGCATATTTTAGAACCATCTGGTCACATGCATTAATGCACACTTTCAAATTCCGCACGGATTTTTACGATGGCTTCTTCTGCCCTAAGTGTCTCTCACAGGCACTGTGTGTAAATAAGACAAAGATTCCTGCCGCCTTCAATCCGCGGAGTAGTGAACAGTGGCTCTGGATTTAACGTGGCAACGCATTTTCCATTATACGCTGAGATTAATAAACCTCGCAGAGTCCCGACGAGGCACTGGAAAACCAGGGCAGCAGGGTGCTTGTTTCTGTTCCATTAGACACGGGATGAGCTGCAGGCTCACCACACTCTGTCACTCCAGCTGGTAATGGGCCTCCTTGAGACCACCCCGGCTGGAGGCTCTGCTGGTTTGGTGGCCCAGCTGCGGGAGGAAAACTTTCTCCTTTTCTCCCCGACTCAGCTACAGAGGCAGGGTGGATGAGCTGGAACTTTCCACAGCCAGTGGGGAACAGCCGATTGGCTCTCCCTTGCCCTAGTTAGGCAGCAAAGGGCACCCTTTAAATACAGTACCAGGCTGCCATGAGCTTGAGGACCTTTCAGAACAAAAAAAAAATCCTCACTTCTTGGCAGTAGAAGAGGAAGGACTTTGGTAGGCTGCACTGCTTCGGGAAAGGGTCAGCAGATGATAGGGGCTTAATTTGGGCTTCTGCCAATCATGCCCTTCACCGGGGTTGGACTTGTGATCCTTACTCGGCCACTATGAAGCTCAGTTTCTTCTGACACTGAGAATGATGAATACACCTACCACTTAAGGTGGGATAAACAAATCATGAATGTACGACTTCAGCCTCAGGCCTAGCACCTCAACAGCACACAAATGTGAGTTTCTGCTATGATGACTCTGGTGGTTGCTACAATTTTAATTACTGTCATGATTGCTATCGATACTGCTGCTATTACTAATACTATTCATGGAGACATGACCCCTTTGATCTTCAATCCTCTCAACTGTAAACTGATGACAGCCATGCCCCGCTCTGATTGATGAATCAAACAATGTGCAAAAGCATGTTCTTGATCTATCGGTGCTCAGTTTATTGTACATTTCTGCCTTTCTGGTAGGAATTGTATGAGGAGGAAGTCAAGCCCACTTTGCTGCCACTAACCCCATTTCCAATCTCCTGTCTGCACTGTTGTGAGCCCTGTCCTATGAGACTTCTGCCCACAGGAAAGGAAGCTCTGCACAGTCTCGGGAGGTAGAAACCACAGCTTCCGGCTGCCTCGGAGCACTTCGACCCGCCCAGCCTCCACACAAACAGCTTCATTTGGTCCTCAGAACCATCCTGTGCCTCACACTGATGCCTCACATTTTGCAGTCAAGACCACGGACCATCAGAGAGGAGCAGCCACAGGCCCAAGGCAGCGAAGGTTTGTTTATAGCTGAACTTAGAAAGTCATAGGACCTTCTCCTGGTTCTGATATCATGTCTTCCTCACGATACTTCCTATTCTTTGAATCACTAAGTAGAGATGTAAGTGAGATAGCTGTTAAGGACTAAATGTATGTGTTCCTTCCCCCACTTCCCCCAAATTCGTATGCTAAAGCCCTAAGCCCCAGTGTGACAGTATTTGGAAGTGGGACCTTTGGGAAGTGATTAATTTCAAATGAGATCATGGTGGGGGGCATGATGGGATTAGTATCCTTATAAGAAGAGAAAGAGTCCAGAGCTATTCCTCTTTCTGCCATGGGAGGACACACAAAGGCATCCACCTGGGAACCAGAGAGAGAGCCCTGGGCAGGCACTGGAGCTGCCCACACCTTCACCTTGAACTTCCCAGCCTGTACACTATGAGGAATAGAGGTCTGCTGTTTAAGTTGTCCAGTCTATGGTATTCTTTTACCGCAACCCAAGCAGACAGAATAATTGCCATTGAATGCCTATCTGCTCAGTCGCTGTTGAGGGGGTTGAAAAATGTGAGGGTCTTGCCCACATTTCAGTCCTGAGAAAGGGACCTGGGACAGTTTTATAAGGAAGACTCCAATCACTGAGTGACCCCCTAGATAAAGCTTGTACTTTCTACTTCCACGGATAGCCTGGAGGATATTATTACCCCTGTTCTATGAATGAGAGAACCCGAAGTCCAGAATTAGTGGTTGTGGTAGAATAATCATGACTCCCTACAAGAGAAGCCTACACACTAATCCCCCAAATTTGTGATTCTGTCATCAGGCATGGCAAAGGGGACTTTGAAGATGTGATTAAGGATCTTGAGATGGAGAAATTATCCAAGAATATTTGGTTAGTCCCAGTGGAATCAAAAGAGTCCTTACAAAAGAATGGCAGGAGGCAGGCAGATCACGAGGTCAAGAGATCGAGACCATCCTGGCCAACATGGTGAAACCCCGTCTCTACAAAAAATACAAAAAAAATTAGCCAGGCATTTGGCACGCACCTGTAGTCCCAGCTACTTGGGAGGCTGTGGTGGAAGAATTGTTTAAACCCGGGAGGCAGAGGTTGCAGTGAGCCGAGATTGCGCCACTGCGCTCCAGCCTGGCAACAGAGCAAGATTCCGTCTCAAAAATAAAATAAAATAAAAATAACAGAATGGCAGGAGGGTCAGATTAGGAGAACGTGATGGCACAACAGAAGAAGAATCAGTAAAGGAGATGTGATAATATTACACTGATGGCTTTGAAGACAGAGGAAGGGGCCAAGAGCCAAGGAATGCAGGAGGCCTCTAGAAGCTGAAAACTGCAAGAAAATGGATTCTCCCCTAGCCTGCAGAAGGAAGCAGCCCTACTGACACCTTGACCAGGTAAGGCTGATTTTGAACCTGTGACTCCCCAGAACTGCAAGGTGATAAACATGTATTGTTTTAAGCCAATAAGCTTTTGGCAATTTGTTTATAACAAATCAACTATCAGCGAGAGGAAAGTAATACAGCGACGGACTTAGACTTCAAACCTGAAAGCATCGATGCCAAAGTCAGAGTTCTTTCTGCTCTGCTATGCTGCCTCTGATGAATGAACGAATAGACAAAGCGAGGTTCCTTGCTGGGGAGGGAACGGTCCAAGAAACTGCCTGTACTCTTCTCTCAGTTCCTAGGGCTACAGCAATGGTAAGTGTATCCTTTGGTTTTGGTTTTGTTTTTTACCTGCCTTCTTAAAAAGAAAGGAGGATTTCAGACGGCGCTCATTAAAACCCACTGTAGATAAAAACTAGAGAAGAGGCAAGAGTGAAGAGAAAAGGGAGCAAAATAAAAAGAGGAAGGAAGTGAAGAAAAAGAAAACGGATGATCCATAAACAGATCTTGAGAGAAAAGAAAATTAAGTTAAAGTTCTTAAACGAATAAGGAGATAGGTGAAATTAACAGCCAGAGAGGTACGATCTTGTTCTATGACTTTGCTGGAGCCAGGCAGAAGTCTGCCAAAAACTTATATTTGAGCTCCTGAGTGGCCAGAGGAAAGATGGGAATACTATCAGATATGAAGTTCAGATTGAAAAGGAAGCTGATTGCTTAAGAGAAATGATCATTTCTTGACATGGGACCTCTGAGAAAGGTCTCCCTGGGTTCTTTGTGTTAACACTCACTCTCTATCCCTTCCATCAGAACCTGTCACCTGATCCTTGTGAGGGAGGCACAAGATTTTCAAGGATCCTCAATTTCTTCAGTATCTCGTAGCCTATAACCCTGGATGAAATGTTCATGCTTTCTGAGACAGAAAATGTTGGCCAGTGCATCAGCAAGGTTTCACTCACCAAATAACTGAACACTTTCACATACCAAGCCTACAGCTAAAGAAAAGGGCACACACTACACATTTCACACCTTTACAACACCTCCCAAAGAGTCGACGTCAAAAGTATTGTCTCCATTAAATTTTACTGTGCAATGAACCATCCCAAGTATTAGTGGCTATAAACAACAGCTACTTATGTTTAGCTCAAGATTGTATGGGTCAGCAGTTTGGCCTGGGCTCAGCTGGGCAGGTATCTGCTGTCAGCCAGGAGGTTCTGTCTCTAGGTTGGCTCTTGGCTGGGGTGACATGGTCCTGTGTCTCTCATCACCCAGAAGGCTAGCCTGGGCTTGTTCACACCAAGAAGTTAAAGAGCTCCTAGCACAGCAAGCAGGCAAGCGCCGACACAGAAGCGCTTTTCAAGCCTCTGCTTGTGTCGTGTTTCCAAATGCCTCATTAGTCAAAGCAAGGTTCACGGCATCCTGGTTCAAGGAGGGGAGGAACTAACTTCACCTTGGGAGAGGAGGATCTACAATTTCACAATGCAAGGACGTACATGGGCAGGGGAGAGGAAAGAATTGGTGGCCATTTTTATAATCAACCACAAGATATTAATTGCTGGCATCTGTGGACGTAGAGATGGTTCTTAACACCAAGGGATATTAATGAATCAGATCACTAATCAATCCTCCTGGATAATTTGATATAGTTTATTCAACTTGAAGGTAGCAGGGTAGAAGAGAGATAGCCTCCGAAGTCATTTGGTTCTAAAAATCTACCATTACATTCTATTGCAATAGGAAAAAAAGAAGTGTGTGTGTGTGTTCAGTCACACGAGCGCCTGTATCCTAAACACACACTATCTTTGGATTCTCTCTTCTATGTTGTTATTGTTCAATTTTGGGCTTCAATGCCTGTCAGTTGCGTTCCGGAACGACCCTATACCGCCCTGAATCTGCAATTGGTCCAGGGATATTCAGAGTATTAAAAAGAAAGAAAGAAATAAAATAAAAGGAAAGTTGCAGAAGGGTAGCACTTACCCCCACACAGGAAAATAGACTGAAAGGAAAGTATTGTCAAAGTGTTTTGAAAATGACATTTTCAGCAATATAAATTATGATTTATTTTCCCATGTAATCATCCTGATTGCAGATATCCTTTTGGAGAAATCGCACTGCTCTTGGCTAGCTTTTTAAAGCCTCACAAGACAACTTTCAAACCTGATTAGTATGTATGCTGGGAAATCAGATACATTATATTTAGCTTGAAGTTCAGAGCATCGTGGGTGCACAGAAAGAAAGATAGGGGGAGCGATTAAAAAATAGAACATCTGTAAAGCTTTTCAGAGGAATCTGAGCAGCATATGGCAGAGTAAGAAGTGGAGCCGTGGAGTTTGCTCAAGTTCTCTTTATGTAATTAGCTGATTGTGTGTCACCTCCTCATCGCGGAGCTCCCACGTAGCTCAGCTATGGGATATGATGACTCCGTACCAGGGGTGGGTTCAGGCTTTTCTGTGATGACGCTGAAGAGCTCAGTACTTCCACAGACGAGGGTCTTCCCAGTGTTAAAGATCGCCACTCCGAGCTTGCACGCGTTCACCTCCATTCAGTGGCGCAATGAGACTGCCAGTAGGTGCAGACGGCCTCAAAGGCATGCAGGTATTGACCGAGTGTGAATATCTGACAAACAGCCTTGCATGGTAACAGACCTCTCCAATGGGAGGAAGTGATATGTCCGACAGAGTCAGCCAAGAGGGAGGCAAATGCAACGCTCAGGGAAGACATTTATGGAGTCTACGAGCTCAGGGTCAGCAAGTGCAGAATAGGTACCTGCATGAACCTGGGAGGGGAGGTGCCTTGCTTGCCTCCCTTAACCCTGGCCTGCTTAGCATCAGGGGATGCAGGAACAAAGGGGAGACACATGCATTCCTGGAGTGGGAATGTTACTGGTAAGTGACAAAAACACTAATTGATATATTAACACACAACATGGCTGAATTCAGGGGCGATCCAGAATACGCATGGTTTTTGAGATAATGTGAGCTCTTGGAGGAATTTTGCATGCAGCATGGGACCTAAGGGCAGCATTCCCAAGGCTCTCAATGCTCTCATTTTCTTCTCCTGTGCCCAAATACCACTTCACCATGAAACAGTTTGAGAAGCTACTGATTTCCAGAGAGCTTGGATCAAATCCAGAGTTGAGCCTCCAATTTGTTTGGATAACTCTGAGAAAAGGCCAGTGGCAGGGATGTGTGTTGAGTGCCCAGTGTATGCCTCCACGGGGCTAAAAATGAAGACGCCATTTGCCACTGCCTCATCATTATAGCAATCCTGAATACCAACTCATTCTATAAGGTTGGTGCAAAAGTCATTGTGGTTTTTCTCATTATTTTTAATGGCCAATTCGATGGAAACCTTGAGGCCCAGAGAAGATAATGAGTTACATCAGGCTGCACAAGAGACCAAATGCTTTCAGTTCACCTCCACTGCTGGTAACTGAAGATCATGAGCCATAGAACCCCCAATTCTGTTCTTCCCATAAAATCACTTGCTTGGTGTTAGACTTCTCGCCGAGTTCAAGGAGGAAACAGAGACCGGAGTGAGGAAACTAAAAGCCAATTTATTCAGCTCCCAGGCGAGGTTCTATGGTCCTGGAAAGCGGCCAAAGAAGTCGCGCTTCTCTTCTTGCGGCGCGGGGTTTTATAGGGAATAGAGGTAGCTGATTGACTACGGGGGAAACAAAGACAAGGTAGTTCTATTGGGTATTAAAAGACTGGGGACGGGCGAGGTGAACAAAGCGGGGGCATTTCCATTGGGTATGAAGGGAGTGAGCACGGACGAGGGGCTGGTCGAGAACGTATGGGGGGCTACTATAGGGCAGGTTCTTGGCGGGCCTTTTCAAAATTTCTGGCGGGTGCAGGGCTGAGATTGGAATGCGGAAATGGGCAAGGGGGAGTCCGCGTGGAGAGGGCAAATGCTGAGCAATGCGCGCAGAATGATGACGTAGTTTTTAGGCGCAGAGAGAGAGAGAAGGGCGTGTCCACTCGGCTCCCAAGGAGGCACCGGCCTTACACTTGGCTCACAAATAAAGGCATGTCTGCCTGTAATAAAATCTCTGACTCCCTGTAAGGTGCTCTACCTAAACATCCTGTCTTTACAGTTTATATCTTCTTCTATTACCCCCTTTCTTTATATTAAACTTTCTGCCTCTGAAAAAGTCTCTGTAAAGATCTGGTCTTGTTTTTGTTTTTCTGCTATTCCAAAAAAAAAAAAAAAATGTGGATTTGATAGATAAATTCTAATTAGCCTCCCAGATTTCCAGTCCATAGTATACACATGGCTTCTTCCAGTTACTCAGTCAATTCCTATGCTAGATACTGTGGTGAAGGGATTCTGCCAATGTTAATTAAGACTCCAACTCAGTTGCCCTTAAGATAAAGAGACTATCCTTGTCACGTGAGCCCTTGAAATCCATGGCCTAGACAGTAGAGTCAAGGAAAGTCAGAGAAATTCAAAGCAGAGGGGACACCATGCACAAGAGAGTCTCTGTAGCTGGCTTTGAGATACAGGGAGCCAAAAATCAAGGAATGTGGGTGGCTTCTGGGAGCTGAGAGCAGCCATCAGCTGAAGTCAAAAGGAAATAGGGGTCTCAGTCTTCCAACTCCAAGGACCTGAATTCTGCCAGCACCCTGAGTGAGCCTAGCAGGGGATTCTTCCACAGAGCCTGGGGGAAGGGACGGACCTCCAGCTGACACCCTGATGTTGTCCCCATGAGACCCTGAGCCGAGAAGCCAGTCACACTGTGTCCAGGCTTCTGATCTACAGAATTGCAGTTAATAAACAGATGTTAGTTGGAGCTGCTAAGTGTGTGGTCATTTGTTACACAGCAATAGCAAACAAACAAACAAACACACTGCAGCATGCAACAATCCCAGCTTTCAAATAAAATTTTACTCTATTTATTTCTCTGGCACTCATAGTGACCATGCCTTCAGAGTATAAAATTCAAAATTCATAACATAAAAACTCCATCACCATAGCTGCATTCTTTTTTTAAAATTATTGCTTAAGAATTGGTTCCAAAATAATATGTATCACTAACACTATTATTTTTTTTTCTTTTTGAGACAGAGTTTTACTCTTGTTGCCCAGGCTGGAGTGCAATGGCACGATCTCAGCTCACTGTAACCTCTGCCTCCCAGGTTCAAGGGACTCCCCTGTCTCAGCCTCCCAAGTAGCTGCGATTACAGGCATGCGCCACCACACCTCGCTAATTTTGTATTTTTGGTAAACACAGGGTTTCACCATGGGATTACAGGTGTGAGCCACTGCGTCTAGCTGGCAAACATATCTTGAAACACATTATGATAAAATAAAAAGGACTTGTTCCTTCATTTCTACTTCCTTTTTGTAGCGGGCTGTTAGATTTTGCCTCTGCTAGTTTCAGAATACCCAAGCTTGCTGAAACAGGGAAAGACCAATGACCATTATTGTTATTTACCTTAAGGCCTGATTCTACCTATCTACCACCACAAAGAGAGTTAGAAGCAAAAGAGAAATGCTTTTAATGTGGGAAAAACAAATACCAACTTTAGTGATTTTTCTCCCCCCGGGCTCTTGGGAATACCTCTTAGCACAGATTCATGCAGCAGACGTTAGCATGTGCAGGCAATGTTCTAGGTGTTGGGGTTACAGCCAAAAACAAGCGGGAAAACCCATGCTCTTCAGTTCTGGAACGCTGTAGCCCTGGGCTTTTGGGGCCTGTTTGACTTGCAGGTTTTTTATCTTTGAGTTTCCAAGAAGAGAGTGGCACTACAGCTGAAGAGGACGAGCCTCTACCAGAGCCTTTGCTAAACCACTTAAAACTGTCTTATTTTTCATGTTCCCCAGAAATGGGACACATAAGTGCATTCCTCTAGAGCAGAGATTTTTATTTCTTATTTTTATTCATTTATTTTTTTTTTGAGATGGAGTCTCACTCTGTCACCCACGCTGCAGGGCAGTAGCATGATGTCAACTCACTGCACCCTCCGCCTCCTGAGTAGCTGAGATTATAGTCATCGCCACCACATCCTATTGATTTTCGTATTTATAGTAGAGACGGGGTTTCAACATGTAGGCCAGACTGCTCTCAAACTCATGACCTAAGGTAATCTGCCCGTCTTGGCCTCCCAAAGTGTAGAGCAGGGATTTTTTTCGGATTTGCACACTGCTGCTTTTTCAGAGTCTGGAACAGTGCCAAGCACATAGTCAGCCCTCAGTGAACATTCGTTGGCTAACTGAGCTCATGGATGTTGGGCTGTGATTCTAAAGGCCCAGGCTTATTCTTGGCCTTCAGAGAGTTTGCTTTCATTCCTGGGCAGCTTTGGCCCTGGCTGCTGCTGCCGCTGCCGCCTTCCTGCCTTCCTGGGGGTCATGTTTATTTTCAGTGTTTTTGCCTTCCGATCCCTGGGTAAGAAGCAAGAAAATTTTCTAGGGCCTGGAGTCTCCATCCTCATTTCCCAGTCCTATCCTAGAAGTTACAGATTGGTGACTTGCAGATGTCTTTGGTTTTTCCTGCTGAAGTTTGCTTGTTTTGGTTTTTTTAATGAAATAAATTAGTTGTGAACATTTAAAACTTAGAAGACTTCCCATCAAAATTGGGATTTCCTGTTTATCTTGACAAAGCACATCTGGCATCCTTTGCCTGCATTTTGCATTTGGCTACAGTTGGCTGGACTTGAGCAGTGGCTACCCCTCTTTAGCTGGGGCATGTGCCCTCTGGTTTGCCATAGTACCTATCAGGCCCGCTTCACTCACTGTAGAAATGGCCTAGCCTCCTAGGCATTGCAGATTGCTGTTATGCTAACTCATGAGCTGCCTGCTTGCACCTAGCTGTTGTGGTGGTTCTCATAGGTCTCCCTGATTCCAGTCTCCAGTTCACTGAGCTGACCTCTGCCAGTATCACTCCCTCTGCTGTCTTGACTCTGATCAAGCTTGGAAAGGCCTGGCCTTTGTTTGGCACATTCTTTTGCCCAAAGTGCGCCTTTTCCTTCATCAAACCAAGTGGCTCTTTCAAAAGACTTGCCTAACCCTAGACCCGTTCTCTCTACAACCTTTAGTCTGAGTTGGGTACCTTGCATCTTCCTTTGTTCCCATAATACCGACTACAACCACGGCTGTCTTGTGTTTATCTGTTTACTTCTCGGCTGGCTATTCCAGGCTGTCATCTCCATGACTACAAGGACTTTGTTGCTCACAATTAATATCCACAGCATCCAGACAAGATCTGGCCTCTACGTGGAAGGACATGTAGTTCTATTTGGCTTGGAGCCAAGCTTGAGAGAGGGACAGTGGTGGGGAAGGGTGGGCCTGGAGACAGAGTTGAAGTCCCCAGGTGCTCCAGTAGTTAAAGCAAGATTCTGGATCTTATTCTCACAGTCACAGAAAGTACTGGGCAGGGGTTAGGAATGTTGTGGGATATCACATAATAAGGGACTGTACATGCATTTTAGAAAGAGCCCTCTGGCTTCGGTTAAGAAGGATGGATTTGTGAGGGTCAGGACTGGCAGCAGGTGGGCTTCTAGAATAGTCCAGGCAACAGACCACAGAGGCCAGAGTCAGGGATGGATACAGACTAAGACACGCCTGTAGACTGAATGTAGAGGAGCAAGTAGATGAAATTCTAGCATGAGACGAGGGGAACGAGATGCTTTCCAGCCAATGAATTTATGAAATTAATGAACTTCATCCCTTTCCTCCCAAGCATTGCCTGTATCACCTTTTAATATGGTTTCTTATTAAAACATGTTGGAAGGCAGAGGCTCTAGGTGCGTATGATTTTCAAGCAGCACTACCAGCAAACGGCCACTGGCTTCACTTTTCGTGTGCATATGTTTTTGTGTATTCCAGGAGGATTTTCTTTTCTTTCTCTTTTTAATCCGCCTCCTTAAGAGAAACCCCCTTCTCCCAGTAGCTTCCTGGCAGAAAGTTCTAACTAATGGCTTTAATCGTGTGAATGTATTGCGGAAATAGATAGGACAATTCTCAGCCCGTTCATCTTACAGACCTCAAATGAACAGGCACAAAACTACAGGCTCCACCCTGCTTCTCCCCTCTTTATCTTGTACTTTACCTCGATTTATGACTTGGCTTACAATCTGTTGCAGAAAGCCTACCTCCCTGGCTTCTCCTGAATCTATGTTTTCTATTTCATCTGAGCTAGCCAAGGTCTCTGGAGTTTGCTGTTATATTGCTTCAGAGAAATTAGTGACACTGAAAGGCTGTCGTCTTTTTTAGTGTACTTTTGGTTATAAGAAGAAATTTACAAGGCCGTTTTTTCCTCCCATCTCTGCAGTTCAAGCAATTATATTAGAAAATATTCTATACAAAATATTTGCATAGTAGGGCTTTTCTTCAGGTAATAGTTTAGAATAAGTCAGTACTACTAAAACAGATACATTTTGTAGAATAGATTCTGAAATCTTTTTGGATCTGAAGTCTTTCTTCCTTGTCTTTGAGTAAGACATGACAGAGAAAAACAATTTCACTAGCTGCTGGTCTGAATTCACTGATTAGAACAGAATATGCTTACCATCAAAAATAATGTTAGTGGCCCAGTGTGGTGGCTCACACCTAAATCCCAGCACTTTGGGAGGTCAAGGTGGGTGAATCACCTGAGTTCTGGAGTTTGAGAATAGCCTGGCCAACATGGCGAAATCCCATCTCTACTGAAAATACAAAAATTAGCCGGGTGTGGTGGTAGGCATCTATAATCCCAGTTACTCTGGAGGCTGAGGTGGGAGAACTGCTTGAAACCAGGGGGCGAAGGTTACAGTGAATCGAGATCGAACCACTTCACTCCAGCCTGCCGAAAGAGCGAAACTTTGCCTCAAAACATAAAAATAAAATAGATAAATAAAAGATATGTTTGCCAATCCCAGGGAAAACAACTAAAAAGCAGTGTTGTGCAAAAGCACACAATGGCACATTTGGTTGAATTGTGTCCTACACGCAGTCAGTAGTTGCGGTGGGCATGGTGACTCACCACACGCCAGTCCAGCTGCAACTGATCTCAGGTCCCATTTCCATTGTAGAGACTTTATAATTGTACTCTAATTGTAGTTAAGATGGCACTCAAGATAAATGAATCATCTCAGATATGGGAACAGGGTGCTCCATCATACAAATTCCCTGACCGTTCCCTATGCTCTGACCCCACAAGAACTCTGCTCCTCCCAAGTCTCAGTTGGTGATAAAATCCCCTTTGCCTCCCTTGAACCAGATCCTGACAGCCAGCAAGCCAAGCGTTCCCAATCGCTGAATGCCTCTATTTCTTTGTGTCGGATGTTTTTTCTTTCTTTCTTTCTTTTTTAAAGGAGGAAGGAAACTACCCTGTTTATTTCCAAACTCCCTTGCATCTGATGCACGATAGGCTGGCATTTGCTGTTAAAGCAGAAAATTATAAGAAGGGCCTAATTGACCCTCCTGTGTCTTTGAAAAAGCCTGTCTGTGGTCTCTAATTGACCCTCTAGGTACCTATGGAACAATGAATGAATCTTCAGGAAATAATGGAGGGCGATGATTAATAGCCAGGCCTGGCTGGACCTGTGTCTCTTGCAGTTCTTCTCCCTGTATTTCCCTTCCTCCCCTCCACAACACTCAATTCCCTGCATTTCATAAGCAGCGATTTATTATTATTACAGAATAATAAATACCCTGTAGTAGACACTTTTAAGAATCGGAGACATCACGATTCTGCAGAGATTGTGATAACATTTATTTAAGCTGGCATTCTCATTTTTCTTCCCGGCATGGCTCAGAAGAGCCTTCCTCTGGCACTTGTGGGCAAAGTCAAATAAGAGGCTTCTTTTGAGCTCCTTGTAAAATTGCTCCACATGTGAAGTCATTTGGAATTGCAAGGGGTTTTTGCTTCCGGTCCAAAGAGTGAATATTGGCCCTTTTGTCTTGCTCATAAGATGATGAAAGCCCTTCAGAGGTACAGCAACAACAATCATATCAATAGTAAAAATCAGTAGCATTCCTTTAGTGGAGAATGTGGCACAGGCCTGCACATACCATCTTGATGAATACTCACAGAAGCCCTGAGACATCCATGATGCTTCTCTGTCCCCATTATTCAGACGAATACACTGAGGTGCAAAGCCACAAAGTCCAAAGCTGCAGCTCTGTATGCCATGTCCACTGCCTTCCAAGTACTCAACAACAACTGTGTCAAATGAGCAACATCAAGGATCGGTTTTGGGAAACAAGAGTTTGAGAATAAAACAGAATACCTTTCCCTTCTTTTAGCTTCATTGAAAAATGCTTCCTTTCCCCAGACGGTATAGGAGAATACATCTAAATGTAGAAATATGCATATGCCTGCAAGCAGAATTACGAGAAACTAGAAATTTTTTTGCAAAATCATTGCATTAATTATACCTATAATTAAAAACAGAATAGAGAGAAAAAGAAAGAGACAGAAAGAGAGAGAGAAAGAAAAGACAAATATAGAAAGATAAGAAAGAAAGAAAGAAACAGAAATTCTGACAGACAGAAAGAGAGAAAGAAAGGAAAGAAAGAAAGAGAAAGAGAGAGGAAAGACAGAAAGAGAGAAAGAAAGGGAGAGAGAGAAAGTAAGAAAGAGAAGAGGGAAAAGAAAGAAGGCAAGAGAGAAAGAAAGAAAGAAAAGAAAGAGAGAGAGTGAAAGGAAGAGAGAGAAATGAAAAAAGAGAAAGAAAGAAAAAGAGAAAAAAAGGGAAAGAAAGAAAGAAGGAAGGAAGGAAAGAAAGAAAGAAAGAAGGAAGGAAAGAAAGAGAAAGAGAGGAAAGACAGAGAGAGAAAGAAAGAAAGAAGAAGGAAAAGAAAGAAGGCAAGAGAGAAAGAAAGAGAAAGAGAAAGGGAGAGAGAGAAAGAGAAAGAAATGAAAAAAGAGAAAGAAAGAGAAAAAAGAAAGAGAAAGAAAAGGGAAAGAAAGAAGGAAGGAAGGAAAGAAAAGAAAGAAAGAGAAAGAAAGAAAGAAAAAGAAAGAAAGAGAGAGAGAAAGAGAAAAAAATCTCTCCTTCCAAACCCACCCTGGCTCCGCTGATGTCTCTACATTCCTCGGGACCCTAAATGGCAAGGGAGCCACAAGTTGTCTGCCAGGCCCTGCTGGCTTTTCTGGGCCCCTTTTCTTCTTAGTCAGGGCTTTGTGGTAGAACAGGCTGCCTATGCAGCAAAATTAATGCTTGGGTAAGGCTTACAGTCTCTGTGAAAGGAATGGGTTGTCTCCAGCACCCGGTCCCACCTCTGTCCTCAAAAAGCACTGGGCCACCATTCGGAGTCAGGGGATCTGGGTGGGCAGTGGGCTTTTGAGAGTCAGGTACAGCCCACGTGACTCAGAAATAGAAAAAAAGGGAGCTGAGTAACCAAATCTGTGTGCCCTGAATGCAAGGCTGCCTTAGGGCACCTCTGTGGTGCTACTCAACAGTAGGATTTCAAAAACCAAACGAGACTGCCCTACGGATTTCTGTTTGTCCAAAGGCACATACATATATTTGTGTGCATGTGTATGTATCCATATGTAGATGCAGGGATACACATCACACTATACGTACATATATCGAGGTCGTGACCTGTATCTATTTGTAGGTATTTACGTGTGTATGTGTATCTGTATCCGTCTATCACTTCTACCAACCCATCAGCCAGAGCTGTTTTCATACCCTGGGTTTTATTGTATGGAGCTTAAAACCCATTTATGCCTGAGGTTGCAACATTTTGAATTTTTGCAATCAGACTTTGGCGATGACTTTGATCAGTAGGATATAAATTCCCACATGCTTAGCGTTCCAATAATGGAACACTAGACCTATTATCAAGGGGCTTACAGCACTGACAGTGAAAATCCTGACACTTCTTCCCTTCCCTTTTCATCATGTCCACGTGCATCTGGCCACCAAGTCCTCCCCATCCCTACTCCCCTGTTACTGCCTTGGGGCAGGCCACCTTCTGTGCTTTTCTGCATGGGAGCAAGGAGCTGGTAAGTGGGAACCACTACCAACCTGTACTGCACTCAAAGGATTTGGTGAAAAACTCAGATGTGCTGCCTCCCTGCTTGACAGCCTCGCCCTCGGAAAACCATCTCCACTCTTCAGTAGAGCATCGGAGCCCTCCACCGTGTTACTAAACTCTCACTTCCTTTCTTTTTCTTTTCTTGTTTTTGTTTTGAGACAGAGTCTCGCTCTGTTGCCAGGCTGGAGTGCAGTGGCGCGATCTCGGCTCAATGCAACCTCTGCCTCCCCGGTTCAAACGATTCTCCTGCCTCAGCCTCCAGAGTAGCT
Source organism: Aotus nancymaae (assembly GCF_030222135.1). Taxonomy (NCBI): domain Eukaryota; kingdom Metazoa; phylum Chordata; class Mammalia; order Primates; family Aotidae; genus Aotus; species Aotus nancymaae. The sequence continues at coordinate 33,024,151 of NW_026988443.1, read as the reverse complement.
GGGACTATAGGCATGCACCACCATGCCTGGTGAATTTTTGTATTTTTAGTAGAGACGGGGTTTCACCATGTTAGCCAGGACGGTCTCGATGCCCTGACCTCGTGATCTGCCCACCTCAGCGTCCCAAAGTGCTGGAATGATAAGCGTCAGTCACTGCACCCGGCCACTACACTCTACCTTTTACAATTTTCTTTCTGTACCAAGCTAAAGGAGTTTGCTTTCTTAAACTCCCATGTTCAGACTTCAGCTATACAAAAGCTCTCCAGGCAGCCACACTTCCCGATGCCAGCTGTGACCACCAATACTGCCACCAGAGGGATCTGCAGGACATGCAGTGCCACAACCACCAGCACCTCGGTGACTTCACTTGCTCTGGTCCCCCGCTGTCTCTCCCAGACCTTCTCCCTCCCACCTCTTCTAGGGAAACACACTCTATCAAGGTCAAGTCTGAGCCATGTTTATTAGCCACATGCATTCCTCCGCCTTTCTATTTTCTTTTTCTTTTTTTGAGACGGAGTCTCGCACTATGACCAGGGCTGGAGTGCAATGGTGCAATCTCGGCTCGCTGCAACCTCTGTCTCCTGGATTCACACGATTGTCCTGCCTCAATCTCCCAAGTAGCTGGGATTACAGGCTAGAGTAGAGACAGGGTTTCGCTATGTTGGCCAGACTGATCTCGAACTCCCGACCTCGTAATCTGCTCCCCTCAGCCTCCCAAAGTGATGGAATAACAGGCATAAGCCACCGTGCCTGGCCACATCCCTCCTTCTGTTAGGGTATCATACTGCTCACAAATCACTGCCTAAAACCTGCTGCCTTGTTAGCCTTCTTAACAGGACTCTAGCGGATTCCTAGAGATAGCAGACAGCTCGTCCACAAGAACACGGTTCTAACTAACCAATCTAGGGCCCACACCCTCACCACTGGCTTTATAGGGCTCATACTCCAGGCCACATCCACCTGCCCTAATCACCCATGGCTATGGATCCGACAGCTAAAGACAACTCCTGTGTCCCAGAGCCCATAGACATGACCCAAGCCAGCCAATCCTAAGCCTGCTTACCCTTCCTGGCCCCTTCCTTCCTGTAAAAACCACAATCAAAACTTTTTTTAAAAAAATTTTACGTTCCAGAGTACATGCGCAGGATGTGCAGGTTTGTGACATAGGTAAACATGTGCCATTGTGGTTTGCTGCACCTATCAACCCATCACCTAGGTATTAAGCCCAGCATCCATTAGCTATTTGTCCTGATGCTCTCCCACTGTGCACCTCACTCCCCACAAGCCCAGTGTGTGATGTTCCCCTCCCTGTGTCCATGTGTTCTCATTGTTCAGCTCCCATTTATAAGTGAGACATGTGGTGTTTGGTTTTCTACTCCTGCATGAGTTTGCTGAGGATAATGGCTTCCAGCTCAAAACTCTTAACAGTTCCTCTCTCTCCCTCTGGCTCCTGCCTGACCCAGGGGCTTTCCCAGGTAACTCCCTGTAGCAGGCTGAGTCCCTATGCACCTGTGAGTAACAAACCATCTTTGCAATGGCAGTCATTTCCTGATCTTGGCCTTATCGTGCCTAAATAAAAATAAAAGCTGTTAATCATAGGAAAAGAGAACAGAGGGAGAAAGGAAGGAAAAAAGGAAAATGAATAAAGAAGGAGTGAAAAATAAGGATATAAATTAACAAATGGTAAGTTACTTAAAATCTGCTTTTTCTTAGGAAGAGAAAGAACTAACAGCTGCAGAAGTCCTCTGCCACTTGAGCTGGGAATACGTGTGAGAAAGACACGCACGGATGCTGTGTGAGCACTTATGCTGAATGTGGAAACTGGACCTCCCACCGGATACTCAGTTCAGGGGGCTCCTGGGCCCTCCCAGGTGCTCTGCTCATCACTACCTCACTCAGAAAACCAGCAGAGAAGTGAACTTCCTTGAATGACTGACAGTCAACATCCAGCATGGAGCTGGATTACAAAACTGTATCCAACTTTAAATAGCATCACACTATTCTCTTTAAAGAATTGTCGGTGCTTTTATTCATTAAGATTCAGATGCTATGGAGGGGGCAGATGCGCCTTCTCCCATCCTGGATCCCAAATAAAACACCCCGCATGGAAGCAGATGGCTTTGTGTAAATCAGAAGACAGTTTACAGAGTGAGACGGCTTCATCAGAACGGCATTACAAGTATCATCTCGTGGGGTTAAGTGAGTCCAGCTTTAACTGGAGAAGGACTGCCTGGGTCCCCGGGTCATCAGGTCAGTGACCTCTCCATCATTTTCTTTCCAGAGGGAGCCCCAGGTAATACATGAGAAAGGAAGTAGTGCTGTAGGAAGCCACGAATGGGTGCCCCCCACCCCCGACCAAGAACCAGTTCTGTTAACACAGCAGAGAGCCCTCCCCAGGTCTCAAATCTCCCTGCCTTTGCTGCCACAGGTAAAAAGGGGGTGGTTTTGCTGATTGGAAACCACATGACAGAAACAATACCTGCTTGGGCACTTAACCCTGGAATGGGAAAGGTGAAAGTTGTTTCTGTTTACTTTGATCTCCAGAGTAAAATGAAGAGCAATCATGTCACCGGAGTCTTGGTAGAGGACAAACAAAGCCGAGGGAAGAAGACAAAGTCTGCTTCTTCAGGGCACTTCACAAGAGGCTGCGGTGTTAAGCACTCATCAGCCTGCCCGTCTGATCTGAGACATAGGGGTGGCAGGTGCCTGCCTCCCGCTGATGGTATTCACCATTCAAAGCACAGGCGGGAAGAGGAAACCACGACCAGACAGAATCTTTCAGGTCTAGGCTATTCCTTTCCTTTGAACCAGTGGCAGAAACAGACCACCTTAGCCCAGCCTCCCTGGAACATTCCAACACTTGAATCCTATGGTGGGAGTCTCTATTTCCAAGAAACCAGGGAGATATTCCCCCATTTCCCTACAACACTAGGTCAGTGTGACGTTTAAAAATGAAAAATAAATAAATAAAAGTTCAAAAAGAAAGGAGTTTTCTTTCTTGGGATAATGCAGACAATGATACACAAAAGTTTAGAAGAGAAGATATCTAAACACCCAGAAAAAAAGATTTAGGAGCGTTCTGTTTTCATTAAGTTTCTTCCAAAATCAATAATATGTTTTCATGAGATCTGTTTCATGGAATAAATAGACTGTTACTCAGAATCCTAACACGTAACATTTTATAGCGGATTTATCAGTGAATGGTGAGTCCCCAGCCAAGTGACAAGTCATACCATCTCTCATATTGCTTTCTTTTTTTCTTTATCCTTAAAAAAGTATTAGGTCTGCCCTCTGCCTTTTTATTCCAAATCTTTATTCCAAACTCCTTTTTCTCAAGTTACTCAAGAATGAAAAAGTGTATCACACCTCCAAGCTAACTCTCTCCCACCTTCCCAGGCGGCCACCCCAACTCTGTTGCCATCCCCGGCAGAGCCCAGGAGTAGGATATTTGACAAGAAATATCAGGGTTAACAAGAATTCCCAATGCAAGGGCTTGCATTCCCAATTCAAAAGACGAGCATTCATCCATAGGTGAAAATATCACGTTCTGAAACCACGAAAATCAAAAAAGAAGATGATTTTTGAAATTATGTCTCCCAGACAAACATGTGCTCTAGTCCAGAGGCCAGCAAACTACAACCCACAGGCTAAATCCTGACTAGCAGCTATTTTTGTAAATAAAGTTTTATTATCGCACAACCACGCCCATTTGTTTATAGATTATCTGTGTGCTTTCACCAAAGCATGACAGTTTAGTTGCGATAGGTACCTTATGGGCCACAAAGCAGAAAATATTTGCCATTTGGCCCTTACAAAGTTTGCAGACCCTGTCCTACACTGAAAATTCATTTCCGTATCTCTCAAATACTTGAGTTTGCTTTGTTACTCTTTGAGTATAAATGGAATGATCAAAAAAAATGATTTTAATGACACTACTAAAGAATTATTGGCCAGCTGTGGTGGCTCACACCTATAATCCAAGCACTTTGGAGGCCAAGGTGGGCGGATCACCTGAGGTCGGGAGTTCAAGACCAGCCTGACCAACATGGTGAAAACCCGTCTCAAAAAAATAAATAAATAAATAAATAAATAAACAAAAAGAATTATTGATTTGGGTTTAGGGAAGAAGGGAAAGTCAAAGAACCAAAGAACTTGTTAAAGACTCACAACCACTATTTGTAAAATAAAGATTAGATCTATACCAGGTAACTTGATGCAACCACCAACATGTATTGAATGTGTATTACGTGTTTTCAACCCAAGCATTTCCCTGCATTTTATGTATTTGTGTGGAGAGGAGATTTCAGTTCTTCTCTCCTGAGTTTTCTATTTTCTTCTTTCTTTTTTTTTTCAGTCAACTATGTCCTTGTTTATTTTATCTGGCTAAATAAAAAATCCTTTAAAGATTCCGCATTTCTGATGGGGGTCCTGCCCTACGTACACCACACAAATGTACGTTATAGGTATTTGGATACCTTGGATCATCTAAGACGTTCATTTTACCCCCAGGCTTCATGGCTAAATGGTAGGATTAAGCCATTTAGAATGCACTTGATTCCTATAATATGTAGTGATTTTGCTAATGTTGTTCAGTTTTATTTCCTTGTCCAGAATGATTTCCATTAGCTGGCTTGCAGATTAGCAGCCTAATCTCCTAACAAGAGCTCTTCCATCAAATGGTCTGGAGTGACCACATGTCTTGCTGCTGCCAAGTGACTGATTTAAGAGATGGACAAAAAGTAGAAACACACAAGTCCAGATAGCGTGATTAATGGTCAATCCAACTTTCTCTCAACCGCGTATCGTGACTTAATGGGAAACCCTAAAGAGATTAAAGGAGGGAATTACATTACCATGAATAATATAAAAAAGTGATATTCTGTCTAAAAAGCTTTTGAGTGCAAGTGACTCGAACAAATATATTAACAGAGCTTACAGCAGATTCAATCAGGTTGAACGCTCCCCAGAATTTATTTTCAAATAAGCTTTATATATCCGAGATGTGAAGAATGAATCTATTCGTGACTGGCAGGAAAGCTATTAACATGCAGATTTTAATTCCGCCTTTGATTGTACAGAGGGCCTATTGTCCCTCCTTTATGACTGGCAACCTCTCCCAATTACGGATGTAGCACACCTCCACAAATCTCAACACCACAGTGACACTCCAGAGAGCTAAAATTTATTTTCCTCGCTTTATTCTAACTTCTAAAAATAAGTTCAAATTTGTATTATCAAGGCGTTGGTAAAACTACGATGTTTAAAAGTATGAATTATGTCACAGCAACCCATCCATCTGTTGGAAATGCCAGTTCGGGGCTATACTGGGGGGCAAAACCTGGCAGTGAAGACAGAAGCCTGCTTTACAAAAACAAGGTGCACATTCATTCACAATTAAGCCGTGATGTTAATGAGGTTACAGTGTGTGACCAGTTAACGGGCTGCAGCCATAAGGCAAATATTGAAATGAAGGCGTTTATTTTCAAACCAACAAACCTGAACTGAACCATTACAATAAGTCCCATTAGCATTCTAGTTATTGGGCAAAATAATTTCATCTCCAAAATTAATTAAATAAATTGGAATGACCTGGAATCACTTCTGTGGCAGGGGGATGGAACCACACTGCATGAAAGGCAAACTCATTTAGAGTGAAAGGGCCCATCAGCTCCTTGAGAGATGATGTTTAAATTGATGAGAAGTGAAAGTTAGAAATATGAGTCATCCAATGAGGCAGTGATGTGCTCTTAAAAAGTTGGCAAAGCAATTTTAAAAATAAACCTTACTTAAAAAAAATGTCTCCCCCTAAATTCAGGGGTAGGATGCCTTTAGATTGAAATAATATGTTAAAATGTTCATCACTTAGAAAATTCTGATCCTGTCCTGCGTTAGTCACATTACGTTCTGAGCAATCTGAATTGTTTTTTCTTTAGGAATAAAGATTAATAAAATACATGACTGTTGAATGGAATGGAGGGGATACAAGAGCTACTGCCAGGTACGTGAAGAGAATCACAGTAGAATCTTAGTTCAAATCATGTCCACATTAGTACTATGGATTAAATGTCTGTATCCTCCCCAAAATTCCCATATTGAATTTTTTTTTTGGGCGGGGGGACAGAGTCTTGCTCTGTCACCCAGGCTGGAGTGCAGTGGTGTGATCTTGGATCACTGCAACCTCCCTCTCCTGGGTTCAAGCAATTCTCTTGCCTCAGCATCTGGAGTAGCTGGGATTACAGGTGTGTACCACCATACCCTGGCTAATTTTGTAACATTTTTAGTAGAGATGGGGTTTCACCATGTTGGCCAGGATGGTCCCGAACTCCTGACCTAAAGTGATCTGCCTACCTCAGCTTCCCAAAGTGCTGGGATTACAGATGTGAGCCACCACACATGGCCATATGTTGCAATTTAATTATTGATATAATGTATTAGGAGGTGGGGCCTTGGGGAGGGGATTAGGTCATGGAGGTAAAGCCCTCATGAATGGGTTTAGGGCTGAAAAGAGACCCAAGGAAGACCCTTTGCCTCTTCCACCGTGGGAGGACATAGCAAGAAGGTGGACATCTATGAACCAGGAAGTGGACCCTTGTCAAACAATGAATCTCCCAGCACCTTGATCTTGGACTTTCTAGCCTCTAGAATTATGAGGAATAAATTTCTGGTGTTTATAAGTCACCCAGTTTATGACAGTTTGTTAGAGCAGCCAGGACAGACTAAGGCACAAAGCTTTCTGGATGACCTAATGAATGAGAGGTAAAATCACCTGTAACTAATACAATATCTAGTGCGTGATCAGCACTAGCCAAGGGCCAGCAACTACATTTCATCACAGGGTCATTGAAACCTGGTGTTTGGGTGCATGCCCTGTCATTTATGAGTGTGTGACCTCAAATACGCATCTAATCTCTTTGTCCCTCATTTTTTAATCTGGAAATTGGGGATACTAATAGTACCCCCTCTGGTAGAACTCTACTAATTTGAAAGAGCTGATATATGCAAAGCACTTATTATAGTCTCTCCAACGTGAAGGCTCAATTAAGGTTAGTCTCACCCTATCCCCATAGGTTGAAACTGGCAGACATTCCCACAGATCTGGTGGTTTGTTTTGTTCTTGTTTTTATCTGAGACAAGGTCTCACGCTCTCCCAGGCTGGAATGCAATGGCATGATCCTGGCTCACCATAGCCTTGACCTCTCAGGCTCAAGCAACCCTCGCACCTCAGCCTCCCAAGGGTCTGTGACCACAAGCATGCACTACTACGCCCAGCTAATTTTTTGCAGAGGTAGGGCTTCACCTTGTTGTCCAGACTGATCTGGAACTCCTGGGCTCAAGGGATCCACCTGCCTCAGCCTCCTAAAATGCTGACATGACAGGCATAAACCACCACGCCAGGCCCAGGTCTGGTAGCTCTTTACAACTACTGTTGTACCCAACTTTCCTAGGCTTCCCTTGATAACATATGTCAGCAACTTATCTCTTCAGATGGAGCTTTCTTAAAGTGCGGTCCATGGACCATCTGTACCAGAAAAACCCAATGTGCTTGTTAAACACACTGATTCCTAGACCCCATCCTGAACGTACTGAATCAGAACCTTTGGGGAGTAGGACTAGGAAATTTTAAAAATAAGTTCCCAGTTGAGTCTCAGGTATCCAGAAGTTTTGAGAATACCTATTTCACCAAACAATATAAAGAATGGAATCATAAACAAGCTTCTCTTTGGCAAGTTAATTGCAATCTCACAAAATTAGATGAAATTAACAAAGTGATGAAACTCTGGGTCTAGTATTCTTTTGAACAATCTCTTGCCCTCATTTTCTAGGCACGCTCAGTGTAGGCTGCCTTTCAAGTTGTGAAACCTTTTGTATACAGAACCATGCCTTCAAGTCCTGATCACACCACTGTTTTCTCTACACCTCCCGCTCCCAAGCCTTCTCCCACCTAACCCGCTTCTGCTTCCCTTTCATGCTGCAATTCCAACCTCATCTCCTCGGGAAAGCCTCCTCTAACTCCTACACAGGGTTAGAGTCACCTGTTCTAAGCTATACTAGTACCTTGCATTCTCTGTCATAGTATTAGCTTTTTGTGATTACGTGATTTTTTTCTTAAAGACTGTCTTTCTTCTTCCACAGAAAACTGACAGAGGGTAAGGACCATTTTTTCCTTAGCCACCATAACATTCCTTATGCCCAGCACAGAGCATGTTATAGACTAAACTGTGTCCCCCTCAAATTTATATTCTGAATTTCTAACCCTCTATGTGACTGTATTTCAAGATAGAGCCTTTAAAAGGGTAATTCAGGCTAAATGATGTCATAAGGGTGGTGCCCTGATCCAATAGAATTGGTGTCCTTATAAGAAGAGGAAGAGACATCATCCTTATACCACCACACTGGGTTAATTTTTAAATTTTTTGTTTCGGTTTCACCAAGAAACAGACGGAAGGCCACGTGAGGACACAGCAAGAAGGCGCCGTCTGCAAGCCAAAGACAGAGGCCTCAGAGAAACTGTGCCGGCAACTGTGTCTTGAATTTCCAGCCTCCAGGACTGTGAGACAGTAAGTTTCTGCTGTTTAATCTCCCCAGCGGGTGGCATTTTGTCATGGTAGCCATAGCAAACGAATACGGCGCCTGTTTCAGAATGGAGATTCAACAGCCATTTAATCGCCAACCATGCCTATGCCTGGGCATCAATGTGCTCTCCACTCTCATTTTATCATAAAGAAATAAAACTCTGAACTTGTTTAAGGATGGATTAAGCCAGACATGGTTGCGTGCGCCTGTAGTCCCAGTTAATTAGGAGACTAAGGAGGAATGCTTGAGCCAAGGAGTTTAAGGCTAACCTGGGCAACATAAGGAAATCCCATCTTTTTTTTAAAAAAAACTTTTTAAAATAGAAATGGATTAAAAGAAACCATCTGAAGATATTCCATGAGCAGCTGGCCACAATCACCTTGCGGGTAACTGTTTCCTCAGAAGCAGAGATACACACAACGTCCCTGAGCTGGAGCGGACCATCACTTTGTCCAAACAGCTCCCCTACAACAGCTCTGACCCTTGTAGTCACTCCCTGGCCACAGGGGTACCAGTGGGAAGGAATTCATTACTAATCAGACAATCCCAAAGTGCTGAGGGAATCAGAATACAAGTATCTACTTAGAAAAAGAATCAATAAAATGAGAATGAAATCTTAATACCCATTTGGTTTGCTTATCTTCAAAATAATCTTTTTTTTTGAGATGGAATCTTGCTCTGTCACCCAGGCTAGAGTGCAGGGGCATGATCTCAGCTCACTGCAACCTCCGTCTCCCAGGTTCAAGCCATTCTCCTGCTTCAGCCTCCCAGGTAGCTGGAACTACAGGCATGCGCCACCACACCTGGCTAAATTTTTTTTTTTTTGTATTTTTTAGTAGAGATGGAGTTTTGCCATGCTGGCCAGGCTGGTCTCAAACTCCAGACCTCAAATGATCTGCCCGCCTTGGCCTCCCAAAGTGCTGGGATTACAGATGTGAGCCACCGCACCCAGCCCTCTCTCTCTCTCTCTTTAGAGATGGGGCCTCACTATGTTGGCCATGCTCGTCTTGAACTCCTGGACTCAAGTGATGCTCCCACCTTGGCCTCCCAAAGTGCTAGGAATATAGGCATGAGCCATCACGCCTGGCCATAATCTTTTTTTTTTTTTTTTTGAGACAGTTTCATTCTATTATGCAGGCTAGAGTGCAGTGGTGTGATTATGGCTCACTGCATCTTTGAACTTCTGGGCTGAAGTGATCTCCCTGCCTTAGTCTCCTGAGTAGCTGGAACCACAGGAGTACACCACCACACTCGGCTAATTTTTACATTTTTTGTAGAGATGGATGTTCTTGCTATGTTGCCCAGGCTGGTCTCAAACTCCTGGGCTCAAGTGATCCTCCCAAAGTGCTGCGATTACATGTATGAGCCACTATGCCCAGCCATGTCTCAGTTTCAATGATCTAATTTTAATCCACTGTGCTTTGCAATGAGTTAGAAAATGGCTTTGATGCCACACAGTTCTGCATGCGAATTGCCGCTCTGCCACTCAGCAACTCTGTGACTTCGGCACTCAGTCAGCCACGGTTTCCTTATCTACAAATAAGGATCTGTCTACTTAATAAGATGAAGATAATATCTACTTAGTAAGCTTGTAGGGAAGAGTAAATAAGGAATGCAAAATGCTCAGCACACTGCTCTCTATAAATGGTAACTATGATTGTATTATTACTTAAGGAGTTGGATTTTATTAATAATTAATGTAATATTAGCACTTGGTGAAAGATGTCTACTGTTGAACAATTATAGTCCGAGAGAATATTAGTGTCACTTTTCTATTTCCTTACCAAAATATTTGCTCTCAAAACTCGATTTTTTATTCATTGAAAATTAACAGCTTGTGCTAGATCTTGGCCAATATATGCAAGTAAATTAATTCGCAAATACCTTGAAAGTAGAAAACATGGGTTTCTGCTTGGCTAGGCTGTTCTTACTGTAGGAACCTCTAAGCCCTACTGCTAGAAGCTTTGAAACTGAGGGATGTAAGTCTATGTACAGATTCTCTTTCATCACAGTGTTCTAATCATAATCTCTTTTTTGACAAGAAATTTATGGCAGTCTGTTGAAATGTTAGTTTATTGATGATTAAAGTACCAACCGTCCTTGATACAAATAAACAGGGTTTCTGAATCATACGAAGCAAGACAGGGTACCTACCGGGCCCTGGGGGATATGCAATTTATGGGGCATTCAATTCTCATCAATGTATTGTCAGTATATCCAAGGGATCTGACAAGTTTCTGTTTCGAGGATGGATGTTCCCTCCACAAGACAAGGAGCACAAAAGGTAAGGTCTGGGGTCTTACAGGCTTGATGCCTCCATTACAACTGAGGGCTTAATACTACAGAGTGCCCCTGGCCTTAGGTTTTTGTGTTCCAAGTCTTTCAGCATATGGTATGCTCAATACAGTGCAAAGAACAGAAATTGGTCACTATTGAGAAGTTTCCATGTTAAGACCCAGACTTCTGTGTAAGGTGCTGGGTGGAAGCTGCAATGACCAAGCAACACCCTTTGGCTCTGTTCACAAGTTTGACCATATCAACCAACAGTACGGTCCCTCTCAGTCCTTCTCTCTGTAGACGAAAGGGCATCATTGTAATAAAAACGCACTGTGCACAGACCTCTGGTTTTCTTCTCTTTTTAAGCCTACAGGGAGATGAGACATTCCCACCCTCTGCAGGGCCATATGACTGGCCTAGCCAGTAGGCAGTCGAGAGGAAACGACGCGTGACACTTCAGACCAAAGCATTTAACTGCTGTTGTGACTGTCCCTACTGGAGATCAAGAAGGCCATCTGTGCCAGATGTGGCAGCTGTGAGATCACAGATTCTCTCAGCCCAGGTCCCTGAGGGCCAGTGCCCACACTGGACATGTAGTATGAGCACGAAATGAAACATCTGTAATATGCTCAATTAGAATCCTTCCCCAACCACATCCCATTTTACGCGCGCGCGCGCGCGCGCGCGCGCACACACACACACACACACACACACACACACACACACCATGAAAGGAAAATGTTTGCTATTTTACTTCAACTCTCCTCCTCTCATTTTTCTATTGGTTCTGGCTACAGAAAGAGATGGGGCTAATGTCCTCAGGGATCAGATTGTGAGAACTCCCAGGCCCCCATCTGGGTTCTGAGAATCCCATCTCGATTTTCCCCGCATTAAGAAAGAGAGAAAGAAAACGAAAGCACTTGCAGCTTATTATCTTCACTTCTTGCAGAAATGCATTTATTGAATTACGATTCAAGGTTATGCCAGTTTAGAGGGCTGACAGAAGATCTGCCTTCGTGTAATGTGTTTCTGCGTCTCTTAGAAAATCACAGTTGAGGAGAGAGAGATCCAAGATGGCTGATCACTAGCAGCTCGGGCACGTGGCTCCCAGTGAAAGCGCAGAGAACGAGAGGGCGCCACACTTTCAGACGAATATTTGTAGCTCACGGACCAGGAGATTCCCAGCGGAGGAGCTCCACGGGTCGCCAGAGCGACTCTTGTGGCCGGTGCGGCGGTTTTGCTGGCGCCTTAAAGCAGCAGTTCTTGGTGCAGAGTCCAGAGATTCCTGGGCAGAAAGGCACCATCAACCTTAACACCGCTGTCTTGGCCGGCGCAGTGGATTGCTCAGATTTCGGCGCTGGGAATCAAAAAGTTGGACGTCCGCTCAGAGACCTAGTTAGAAAGTCGGTAATTACAAAGACGACAGATGGATAAATATATAATCAAGGGAAGAAAGCAGCCTAAAAAGGCAGAGAATACTCAAAATCAGAATGCCTCTCCCTCTACAGGGGATCGCAATTCCTCATCAGTAACGGAACAAGGCTTAATGGAGAACGAGTGTGTTCCAATAACAGAAGCAGGTTTCAAAATGTGGGTGATGAGAAACTTCTGTGAATTAAAAGAACTTGTTCTAACCCAATGCAAAGAAACTAAGAACCTTAAAAAAAGGTTTGACGAAATGCTAACGAGAATGGACAATTTAGAGAGGAATATAAGTGAATTGATGGAGCTGAAAAGCACAACACGAGAACTTCGCGAAGCATGCACAAGCTTAAACAGTCGAATTGATCAAGCAGAAGAAAGGATATCAGAAGTCGAGGACCAGCTCAGTGAAATGAAACGAGAAGACAAGATTGGAGAAAAAAGGATAAAAAGGAATGAGCAAAGTCTCCAGGAAATATGGGATTATGTGAAAAGACCTAATCTACGTTTGATAGGTGTACCTGAATGTGATGAAGAGAATGAATCCAAGTTGGAAAATACTCTTTAGGATATCATTCAGGAAAACTTTCCCAACCTAGCAAGGCAAGGTAATATTCAACTCCAGGTAATACAGAGAACACCACAAAGATATTCTTCAAGAAGACCAACCCCAAGGCACATAACTGCCAGATTTATTAGGGTTGAAATGAAGGAGAAAATACTAAGGGCAGCCAGAGAGAAAGGTCAGGTTACCCACAAAGGGAAATCTATCAGACTCACAGCAGATCTCTCAGCAGAAACCCTACAAGCCAGAAAAGAGTGGGGACCAATATTTAACATCCTTAAAGAAAAGAACTTTCAACCCAGAATTTCCTATCCAGCCAAACTAAGCTTTATGAGCGAAGGAAAAATTAAATCTTTCGCGAAAAAACAAGTATTTAGAGAGTTCACCACCACCAGGCCTGCTTTACAAGAGCTTCTGAAAGAAGCGCTATACATATAAAGGAACAACCAATATCAGCCTTTCCAAAAATATATCAAAAAGCAAAGAACATTAATACAATGAAAAATTTACATCAACTAATGGGCAAAACAGCCAGCTAGCATCAAACGCCAGTATTAAACTTATATATATTTCAATTGGATAAAAAGCCAAAACCCATCGGTATGCTGCATCCAGACCCATCTTACATGCAACAATACACAAAGACTCAAAGAGAAGGAGGAAGATTTACCAACCAGAGAGTAAAAATAAACAAATAAACAAAAAGCAGGAGCTGCAATTCTCGCCTCTGATAAAGTAGACTTTAAAGCAACAAAGATCAAAAGAGGCAAAGAAGGACATTACATAACGGCAAAAGGATCAATGTAACAAGAAGAGCTAACGATTCTATAGATCAACGAGATAGAAAATTAACAAGGATATTCAGGACTTGAACTCAGACCCGGAACAAGTAAACTTAATAAACATTTATAGAACTCTCCACTTCAAATACACAAAACATACATTACCACCTCACACCTATTCCAAAAGTGACTATATAATTGGAAGTAAATCACTCCTCAGTAATCGCATAGCATATCATAGGTTTAAATGAAATATTGGTTGGCTGTTTGTTTGTTATCTTCTTCCCTTATTCCTTCCTGACTACATCATTAAGTATAATTATCAGTATACAAGAGGTTTTCAATACCCATTACTAAATTGCATTCTAGCCTGGGCAAGAAAGCAATACTTCCATTCTCTCTCCCTCTTTCTTTTCCTTTTTCCTCCTCCCCATTCTCTCTCTCTCTTTCTCTTTAAAAAAAAAAAAAAGAAAGAAAGAAAATCACAGTTGAGCACAGCTGTGCTCGCTGCATTAGGCAATCCCTCATGTGCGGACCTGTGCAGGAGGCACCTGCCGAACTTCAAGTCCAGGGAAAATGGTCACCTCTGCAGATCGCCTTCTGTTGCATACTTTCCATTCCTCGATCAGAGAAAGCAATGTGGTTTGCCGTCAGCTTTAACTATTAAAAAACAAAAACAAAAAAACCTAGGACTAAATTCAAAGGCCAACTGGGGCACCAGGCTGACTGTAGGTCCCTGCAACACCTACTCAGTCTTCTTCCCATTGCCCCTCTCTCCTCCTACTTTTCAAGACTCTACATGATGTTCTCCAGCTTGCAGAACACAGAGTGCATCACGCCATCCAGAGACGAATCTCCTCCTTACCCAAGTATCCACAGTCAGGAAAAAGGCGCCAGGAAATCACTACATAAGTTCATCCACCCAGCAGCGTCTACGGAGGCTGGAGATGCACCTGATAGACCGTTTCTGTTAGCTTAACATTTCACATCCTGAAATGTCTAGTGTCGATGGAAATTTGGGAAGGTTCTCTAGGAAGTATTACTTTGCAAACATCATGAAGATTAAGCCCAGGTCTTAAGCTGGGATCTGTGTAATTCACTTTCGGTTTTTTTGGTATACTCTGTTGAAAGAAACCCTCTGGTAACTGATTTCAAGCAAGACATCAATCCATGAAAATAGTCCCATCTGTGCTCGACTGATTCTTAAAAAACAAAACAAATAAAACTATTCTATTTTTCATATTAATTAAGCAACATATGTTCACAACAGGAGAGAAAAATCAGAAACCCAGAAACAGTAAAAGCTAGTACTTCATACTGGTACGTTTTCCGAGTTCCTAAATCTGTGCCTAACCCACTGATATATAACCCTGGGAGGTGGGTATTATTGTAATTGTCACCTTACAGATAAGGACCTGGAGGTGTACCAAAGCTAAATTGCTTTTTCAGTGTCACATCTCACAGCCAATTAGTGATAGAGGCAGAATTTGATCCCAGGTCTGTCTGGCCAAGTTCACTAACTTAACTTTCAACAATTAAATTATACCTATCCTATCCAGAGACAAGCGCTGTAGATATCTCAGTGTACTTCTCTCAGAATACTTTTCTAAGTGTGTACATATATGTGTATTTGTATAACAAAAGTATATTTAGAGAGTACCTGCAATTTTGTAAGCTGCTTTTCACATTTCAAATAAAATTCAGGTCTCAAAATATAGGTTATCTGAATGTTCTCAAAAGCCGTTAAAAAATCTAAATTAATTGTATGTACCATGCTACCTCCCTGAGTCAGCTGACAATGATCTTATTAATGGTGGGGGACCTAATTTTCATAAAAAAAATCTGTATTGGTCCCAGCACTTTGGGAGGCCAAGGCAGGAGGATCACTTGAAGCCAGAAGTTCGAGACAAGCCTAGGGGGTAAAGTGAGGCTCTGTCTCCATGAACAATTTTTAAACATTAGCCTGGCATGGTGACACATGCCCATAGTCCCAGCTACTCAGGCTGAGGTGGGACGATCACTTGGGCTCAGGAATTTGGGGCTGCAGTGAGTTATGATCATGCCACTGAACTCCAACCTAGGTGACATAATGAGATCCTATTTTTTTTTGAAACACAATGTCCATTGGATAAAATTTACAGGACCCTATAGAAATCCACAGGAACTCAGAGCTCAGGCAGGAGCTAACAATCAAGCCCAGCGTGTAACCACTGTATGCAGATTTCATAGTCAGAGACCCATGGGAAACATCAGCATTAACGAGCAATTGGTAAAATGACATCTAGTTTATGTGTCAAAAATAAAACGAATCCTTTTCTCCTTTTACCCCACATTGATGATTTCACGAATACTAGTAAAGCCCATGAGAAGAGTCAAGGATATTTGCAATCAGCAAATGCGCTTGAAGTAACACACGCAACAGGCAAGGGGAAAAATCCAGGCCCAGGAAACACAATTCTAACATGTGGAACCAAAGCTCAGAATCAAGATGGTGCTTTCAAATGAATAAATGATTACCCTGCACAATTAACCTATAAAAAGCACCTGAGTTCTTGATTCCGTTTCTTTCTGTTGTTTCTTCCTGCAGGACATTAATCCTGTCCAGATTCTACTGTTACTGTTTTGCTTTTTCTAACCATATCTAAATAGATGAATACATCACTCTCAGGCAGATGTTGAACACAGATTGGGGCTGAAGAAAGTGTGAGGGTGGAAAAACAGTGTTTACAGTTTATGCTGGTGGATGGGCACGTGTGTGTGTGTGAGAGAGAGAGAGAGAGAAAGAAAGGGGTATTGGAAAGGGAAGCTAAAAAGACTGTGAAATGGGAAATGCCTGTATTTACATGCAAGTGTGGTTTTATAAATGTATACTGGATCTGGATCAGATCCTATCTATGAAGAGACAGTAAATTGCCCAATAGAGGTACATTAATAGCAAGATAAAGAAAATGAACGCATTTCTAGAATCAAATATAAATGCTCTGGGCATCACTGCTGGTGTTAGATTATCTATTGCACCTCACCCCGATATTAGCATTAGTAATTATCAGCTGCCTCTCTTTAGAGGGAAAACATGCTTTGGCAAGGTGAACAAATTTCATTTCCCAGAGAGCCACTACATGTACAGTTTGTACACACACACGTGCAAATCTGTCCACACATGGAAGAGAATTGGAAAACTCTTAAAAATCCACGTGTATACTCTACAATGTAACACCCTTGGACCTCAAGTCCTACTTCTGTCAACAAGAATTAACTAAATATTTTTGATTTATTCTTTGTCTACTTTCTATCAATGCAGAATTGCTTAGTGGAAGAGAAATGCACTCTCTAAAATTCTACTCTAACCTCTCCCCCAAAATAACGCCATGCATTTTTCTAAGACTACAACAATGGCTTCTCTATGACAAGAGCCCCTAGCAGAGAAACAAGAGAGCCGGGTATTTTTGTGAGTTATTTCAACGAATCCTCACAAGACTCCTTTATGAGTAGGACAAGGGTAACGGAGACTACTGTGATTTTGTCTGTACACTTAATTACCAACCTAACCACCACAGTTCAGTTTAACACTTATTTATTGAGCACCTACTATGTGTCATGCACTGCAAAGTCTAGAGGAGAACTAAAACAAATTCAATACAATGTAGTTAAAGGGCTATAGAAAGGCAGGCGTGAGTTATTTCATGTTCAGGGTTGCAAGTAATATTATGTAATGCAAAATTGAGTTGCAAGTTCCTGAAATATTATGCAACACAAATCGTAACTCCTGCTACCAGATCTTTCCATGGTCTTGGAATTGCTTCCTTGCCAAGACTTCTTTACTTGTCTATCCCACAGTTGTGAAAGGGCATTGCCTGGCTTGCCGTCCAAAGCAGCCATTCCAGGTAATGGAAGAAATCGCAACAGAAGAAACACAGGAACAAGGTAAGTTTTCAAATGCATCTCATAGGTACTATTCAGGACAAAATGAACAGAAATAAACAATCCTCCAATATCAGGTGACATATTTTATACGTTTCCACCCATGCATTTTAGGAAGGTAGCAGAAAGAAAATGCTCCTAAATCAGGGTTTTAAAATCACATGCTGGTATTAGAAATAAGATTAACCCAGTCCCTTAACAATCAAATTTATGACTAGTAAAGGGTTATGAAAAATTCTATCTCGATGACAAACATAGGAAACACAAAGTCTTTGGAGGCGTATAATGATAAACTGCAGCTTGAGCAATTCGCTCAGAGAACAGAATGAGCAGTTCAAGAGTTCAGAGCATGTTCGTCTGAAAGGTGTTCAGTTAGAGGAGGGCAGGCTACAGACAAAGGCACGGAGAGGTCATCCATGGAGTCATTCCATCTTCATTACAATGGGAAAGCCGGTGGCCAAAGTGCACGCACCAGGCCACAACTTGCACACCACGCACAGGTTTAAGACTCGTGGGGAAATTAAAATACTAAACAAACATGAACGTGCAGCGCGCTGGCAGCCATGCCTGGATATTGCTATCTGGGCTTCCAGATGCAACCCCAGACATCCAAAATAAACGCGGTATGAACATTCTCCCACCCCTTGCCCCACTTTTTTTTTTTTTGGTGTGAGTGATAGATTAATTAAAGATTACAATCTATCTTCTTCAGAAGGCCAGAGAATGGACTTGCAATCAGCCACTTAATTTTCTTTCAGGTAACTGCCAAACTTAAATTTGTTCTCCCAAATAAAATAATTTCCTACCTCTGTGCAGCTCGAACTACCATGCTGGAAAAAGACGGTGTTCATGATTTGCCCTGTAAGTCAATCCTCGTCTTTTCTGTTTTCAGGAATCGGGGGAAAGGTGAATTTCATTTACTGATTATCAGCAGGCCTCCTGAGAGATAGGCCGGAGCTGCAGCAATTCGAAAGCAGCCCTTACTCATGATTTGGACAACCTTCCTGAGAAGGCCCAGGCCAGAAGCTTTTCCATTGCAGGGTGGCACCAACATGTGGGTGAATGGGTCTGACCCTCAGCACACCCCTGATTACCTCCCTTTCAAATCTACACAAAACCAGCTGCCAAATCCAGCTTCCTCATCACCCAAAAGGAAGCACTGGTCTACCCCTCCATGAACTGTGGCAGTGGGGACCCTGGCTCTAACTCCAGTCCCTGAGACAGTTGTCACAATAGCAACAGCATAACTAAGCTCCTTCTTTGGGCCTATGTATGACTTTTCACAGAAGGATTGGTTTCCAGTAGCAAGAAAGATGGTTTAGCATATCGGCATGACCAATCGGATTTCAAGGCACAGGAGAAGTAAATCATATAACGATAATGAGAAGGAAAAAAATAATAACTTTTTAAATTAAAAGGCAGTAGGTATCATAGTAATGGGCTCAGCATCTATAGTCAGTGAGAAAATAGGTTCTACCACTTAAGAGGCACATGATTTAGAAGAAGTTACATCCTCCTAACCCTTCATCTACCCACCTAGAAAATGTACACCATATACCACTGGGTTTTTTCAAGGATTAAGTCAGATAATAAACAGATGGAAGGAAGGGAGGGAGGGAGGGAGGCAGGGAAAGAGAGAGGAAGGAAGGAAGGATGGAAGGAAGGGAGGGAGGGAGGGACTCAACACTGATACTTGAAATACTTGACTCTGGCTAGGTGTGGTAGGTGACGTCACCCCTGTAATCCCAGTACTTCGGGAGACTGAAGCGGGCAGATCATCTCAGGTCAGGAGTTCAAGACCACTCTGGCCAACATGGCAAAACCCTGTCTCTACCAAAAATATGAAAATTAGCTGGGTGTGGTGGTACACGCCTGTAACCACAGCTTCTCAGGAGCCTAAGGCCTGATAATCGCTTGAACCTGGGAGTGGAGGTTGCAGTGAGCTGAGATCGTGCCACACTGAAATCCAGCCTGGGTGACAAGAGTGAGACTTTCCATCTCACAAAAGAAAAAAAGCCATGTCTCTATGCAGCCAGCACATACTAAGTACTCAATAAACGGCTTTCACTGTCCTTAAGCTGAGACCTATGATCAAGCTACACAGACATGGAAATTTAAAAAGAAAAATAATCCACATCAGCTAGAGGGAAGTCACCTCTTCTTCCTCCTCTTTCGTTACCATTCTCCATTTTCTTTTTCATCATAACGATCAGCATCATAGACCACACCTTAGCTGGCTAAACTGGCACAATGCCATGCTCAGCTTGCTTTGCATGGGCCTGCATTGATTCGATGCTGAGACTTCATGAGGGAGGCTCGAATAGCACTGTCCTTGACTGCCATATAAACTGGGATACAAAAGGGCAGTGGGAAGTTGCAGCCAGAGAAGAACAATCAGCTGACTTCCCTTTTCACCTCCAGGCACGGAGGGCCTAAGGCAGAGACAACTCAGCTCAGTGGGCAAGGCTGCATTCAGCCCGCCTAACTGGCCAGTCTCTCACAGGACCCCGGGGCAGGTCACAGTATCTCGGACTGCCCCACAGTGGGCAGCTTCTGTCTCCTGGCACTGATCACGCCTTTCAGGAGGGATATGGTCCCCATGCATTCATTTAGCTGAGAAACTCACATCCTCCAATCAACAGTTGTCTACAGTTCCAAGAGCATGACATTTACCCTACAAACTTCCGTTGGGCGAGGTGGCTCCCACCTGTAATCCCAGCACTTTGGGAGGCAGAGGTAGGCAAATCACCTGAGATGAGGAGTTTGAGACCAGCCACACCAACATGGAGAAACCCCATCTCTACTAAAAATAGGAGATTAGGCAGGCGTGGTGGCGCATGCCTGTAATCCCAGCTACTCAGGAGGCTGAGGCAGGATAATTGTTTGAAAGCAGGAGGCAGAGGTTGCGGTGAGCTGAGATCGCACCACCGCACTGCAGCCTGGGCAACAGGAGCAAAACTCCGTCTCAAAAAAACAAAACAAAACAAATTAACAAACAAAAAACACTTCATTTAGACAGGGCAGAAGGGAGGAGAATAGCACCACATTAAACCCAGTAACATTTTCAAATGCATGTGTACTCTGGGGGTGGTTTATATTGTGGCGCCTGTGTCTTAAACCTAAGGATATAACAGGAGGCAGCATTTAATGAATGCCGACTGTATACAAGCCCCCCTGGCAAGCACGTTATAAACACTAGCTCTAAACTTCTCACCGACCTCATTACGGCTCCCACGGCCAAGGCTGAGGCTGGAAATACTGGAAGCTAACTATGACTTATGCTTTGTGTGTATCAGGTGCTAAGCAAGGAACTTTGCGTGCAGAACCTCACAGTCCACTCTAAATAAGTCATCCCCACTTCACCACAGAGGAAAATCAGTCCAAGAAAGCCAAACCCCTTGCTCTAGGTCACACCTCTAAGAAGCAATGGAGGTGGATCTCCCCCAACGCATGACTGATTCTCTCTTACCCTGATCCTTGCCAATGGGAACAGCGCTTTGGGAATTTGTGAACATACATTGTAACAAAGACCACACGCTTAATGATTTAAGGGAAGAGACTGTTTCAATTTCCTTTTTCATTAACAGAGGATGACAGCTGAGGTAGTCTTTCTTTTCAAAAAAATATTTCAAAGGTCTGTGGCATCAGAGAGAAACAAAGTCTTATTTCTAAGGGGACTTGTGTCCCCTTTCCATCTATTTCAAGGCCGTGGGAGGGGAAGGGGCCAAAGTTCCGCAGGGATGGTAGACACTGCATTCCTCTCTTGCCTTCACTTTAGAGAAAAGGAATCCTACAATTAGCTGCCACACAATAAAAGTCAGTAGTTGGAGCTGCTGTAGAGAGATGGAGAGAAGATAAAGCAGCAAGTGATTACCCACATCATCCATCTCCTGGGCTCAGGCAGAGGGGGTTCCCAGAGACCTAACCCAGCTCTGGTCCCCATCACTGATCATTCAGACTCTGATGGAGGAAGCAGAATTAGCAGGTGATCTTATCTCCCTGAGCATATCCTGTGTCCATCTGCAGCCTCTGATCGCACAGTGCAAGGATCTCCATGCAATGCTGTCTCAATGCAGGGAAGAGGCACTACAGGAAGAGGAAGAGGAGACATAAACTAGCTTTGTGAATTCTCCCAGCTGACAGGAACCTGGGACTCGGGGATATCAATGTACAGTCTTAAGATATAAAGCAATAGACCGGGCGCGGTGGCTCACGCCTGTAATCCCAGCACTTCGGGAGGCCAAGGCGGATGAATCATGAGATCAGGAGATCAAGACCATCCTGGCTAATATGGTGAAATCCCGTCTCCACTGAAATATAAAAAATTAGACAAGCATGGTGGCATGTGCCTGTGGTCCCAACTACTCGAGAGGCTGAGAAAGAAGAATCGCTTGCATCCAGGAGGCAGAGGTTGCAGTCAGCCAAGATTGTGCCACTGCACTCCAGCCTGGCAATAGAGACTCCATCTCAAAAAAAAGAACGGAAAGAAAAAGATGTAAAGCCATATTGCAGGACATTCCCGCAAAACATGTAGTTTTAAGAAAGTCATTATTTAGACTAAGGTGGGGGACAATGAACCTTTATGTAGGGCCATCTTCCCTCTATTTCACTTTCAAAGAATTCCAGAATGTTCGTCATACCTTCTCTACCCATGAGTCCAATCATGCAAAAATGTCAGTTTCAGATTTTTTTAAATGTAGAAATGAGATGCTGTGGTCATCTGAATCAAAACTTCCAGAGAAATTACAATGGCTATCTTCTTTAAACCTGAGTCTCTTGATGGTTTTCAGTTGGTTGTTTCGGTTGAGATGATTTTCAGTGACACATGAAGATTTTAAAATACAAGGGGGATTTCTGATAACAAAAAATGGCTAATGTTTATGAGCAGCTATATGCCAAGCACTGGGCAAGCTGATTCATTCTGACTGGTTGACATATCCTTCACAACATTCTCAGGAAGACATGATTTTCCTATGTTTGGTAGATGAGAAGACTCGGAGTGGGTAAGTGTCCTGTCACAAGTTGCACAGCTAATACATCTAGGATGTCTACACTTTAAAGAGTAGCCAGATGGCTCTATTAATGAATTCTTCTATAACTCAGGGATTCAATGATTCTAATATTTACTTTCCCACTATGGTTTACGATATTGCTCATATCCATTTTTCTGAGAACTCTCTTAGCTATCACTCATTCATCCTTTAGTTTTGGCAAATATGTGTAGGGTTAACTGCTCTGTATCTGATACTGTACTGGTTACTGGGGAGTCAACTGTTAACAAGATGGACACATGTCTGTCCTCAGAGGACTCAAGGAGATGACAGAGATGGAGACAAACAATGACCAAGTATGCTGAGGGTGATGACAAGAACTAGCGAGTTCTGAGGAAGCATTCAGGAGCAGCCTCCAACTTCATCCCTCAAATCCAGGAAAGGCTTTCTGGAGGGAACAACATTTAAGTTCAGACCCAAAACATACATGGAGGTTAGGTCTGGGAAAAATGGGTGCAGAGAAACAACTTTCAAACAGCAAAATAATCACAGGTCTGCTTCTCAGGCTAGCCCATGATTTTCTAGTTGTACCTTGCGATCTCTCCCAGTAGAAGTCTTTCAAACGCTCAGGCCCGCCTTGGAGAATCTGTTAGACCAAGCTTGTCCAACCCATGGCTGGCGGGCCACATGCAGCCCAGGACAACTTGGAATGTGGCCCAACACAAATCTGTAAATTTTCTTTAAACATTATGAGGTTTTTTTTTTTGAGGTCACTGGTAATTGTTAAGTGTATTTTATGTGCACCCCAAGACAATTCTTTTTCTTCCAGCGTGGCCCAGGGAAGCCAGAAGATTGGACACCCCTATGTTAGACTCAAGTGATCCCAAAGTGCTAGGATTACAACCGTAAGCCACCATGCCCAACCAAACGTTTTATAATTTTCCTTCCAAATGTGGTCACCTCCTTTCCCCTCTCCGTCAACTGTGTTCCGAACTGGCTGACCTGTAAAGATAGCATCAGGAGCTTCCGTGGGTTCTGACCTTTGGTTCGTTTAGCCATTGAGAGGTACTGGGAAGAGTTCTGAGGGTGGAAAGAAACTGAGGCTGGGATACTCCCATCTGTCTGGCTTCCAACCTCCCAGGTCATCAGGACCTCTACTGAAAGTGATGGCTCCCATCAGTCTGTGACTTTCATCTGCTCTATCCAAGCATCTGTTCTCTCCTACCCTTGCCTCATCAGGCCTGGGTCCCTTGGTGGTTTCCCTTAAGGCTGCTTACAGTTCTGTAAATGGTCTTTGATATGGTTTGGCTGTGTCCCCACCTAATCTCATCTTGAATTCCCACATGTTGTGGGAGGGACCAGGTGGGAGGTAACTGAATCATGGGATAGGTCTTTCCCGTGCTGTTCTCATGATAGCAGGTAAGTCTCAAGAGATCTGATGGTCTCATAAGGGAGAGGTTCCATACACAAGCTCTTTCTCGCCTGCTGCCGTGTGAGATGTGCCTTTCACCTTCTGCCATGATGGTGAGATCTTCCCAGCCAAATGGAACTTAAGTCCAGTAAGCCTTTTTCTTTTGTTAATTACTCAGTCTTGATATGTCTTTATCAGCAGCATGAAAATGGACTAATAGAATCTTTTATTAAACTCTTCTCAGTCACCCAGTAGGTAGGCCAGCTGTTTCTTATCCATATCCTAAGTAATATCATTCCTTAAAAAAAATTATAGAGCATGTTCGTACATTTTAACTTCTGGAGAGAGCCTAAGCATGAACTTACTATGATCATTTCAGAGATGAGGAATTCAAGGCTCTGAGTGGGTGGCTGGTCTAAAGCCACAAAGGAAGTAAGAGGCAGAGAGAAAACTTGAACCCAGGTCATCTGTTGCCAGAATGACATTGTCCCCCCTCAGTCCCTCAAAAATACATTTTGCAAGTCTTCATTTTCATTTTAAAGTGACACCAATATTAAAATAGAATGCAATAAAAACAAGATTTTATAACAGAAAGGGAAAAGGAGACTGCCGAATGTCACCAGCATTATAAATCTAACTAAATTCAGCATCTGACAGCTCTCCAACTCCCAAAAGCGTAAAGGAAGAAGAACAATGAGTCCCTACTCCCCCAAATACCACTTCTGATCTACAGATCCTGCCTCTAGCTAGTCTCCTGCCCAACCCCAAACTTATTTGTTACTTGCTTTACTTAAGAAATTTCCCACCTTTTGGGGAAGATGGGAAAGGGAGAAAGACTGAAAAAGTTATTCTCATTGGTGTGTTTACACAATTTATTTATTTATTTATTTATTTGAGATGGAGGCTTCCTCTGTCGCCCAGGCTAGAGTGCAGTGGCACGAGCTCAGCTCACTACAACCTCTGCCTCCCGGGTTCATGTGATTCTTCTGCCTCAGCCTCGTGAGTAAATGAGACTACAGGCCCACACCAACGCACCTGGCTATTTACTGTATTTTTAGTAGAAATGGGGTTTCACCACGTTGGCCAGGCTGGTGTCAAACTCCTGACATCAAGTGATCCACCTGCCTCAGCCTCCCAAAGTGCTAGGATTACAAGCATGAGCCACCGTGCCTGGCCAACGTATTCTAATTTGATTCTAACAATTCAAATTTATACATGTAAGATAAATTTAAAAAACTGGTAGCAAAATGCATAAGATAATTTTTGGTGTGACATAATAAATTATTAGATAGCAATGCTAATAATCACAGCCTTGTTGTCCAATTGCTTCAATGAAACGGGGTGCATAAACCATTCTAACCTAAGGAAGAGGGCTAAACTCCCTTCTTTCTCATCATAAGGAAAAACAAAAAGGAAATACTAATGGAACTATCCATCTCAGGGAATGGAAGCCCTCCCGTGCTCTCACTGTCCCTTAAGAAAGACTCCCAGGACTGAATGTAGGAGTCTGAAGTTCAGGCTGAAAAGGCAAACTGAGACCTTGGTTTTCTGCTTAATTTCCACTTTGTGAGAACCTAACAAGTTTCTCTACCAAAAAGATGCCAAGACACTCACAAAATGCAAACAACTCCAAAGAACCAAACCAAATGAAAAGGTTATCAGCATTCATAAAACAGGGACAATTAATGGAGAAGTGATTAAGACAATGGATTGGTTTGAAATTCCAATTCCATATTTGTAGAGTTACATCATTTTCAGAGCCTAACGTTTTTCGTCCATCAAATAAGTGAAAACTACTTTTTTCACTTCATTGTGCAGATTAAATGAGATAATGTGCTGTAAAATGTTTAGCACAGTTCCTGGATTATCACCCACACTCAATAAATATTAAAACTTATTATCAGCACTATCTCTAGCAGCAGCTAGATGCAGGTCTCACCATATTAAATTTCATAGGTACAAAGAATTGCAGGCATCAATGATAGGGACAGGAGGCAGGGAAATTCTGGGCAGAAGAGGGCAGGTCCCTGGTAAGGGCCCCACCCTCAAGCCTGGAACTGTGGCCCAAAGTGAGAAAATGCATCCTTGGCTTTCCACTCAAATGTTGCCTTTTCCACAACCATCCATGTCCTGCCCAGCCCCCCATCCTGTGCCCATAAAAACCGCACGCTCCACTGGCAGAGAGAAGAGAAGAGGAGAAGCCGCAGGACACCGGAGTCTACAGTCAGAGAGAAGCGGCTTGACTTCAGAGGAACAGCCTGATGGCACAGCTCCATGGGAAGATTACCTTCCCACTTCGTCCCGTTTTCAGCTCCTCTTCCCACTGAAAGCCACTTTCATCAGCATTAAAAAGCCCCACATTTACCATCCTTCAAATTTGCTCATGAGACCTCATTCCTCCTGGACCCTGAACAAGAACTCGGGAGCCAGTGCAAAAGGCTGTCACCCTGACCCTCCACTGAGCTCACAACCCACTCGTGGATGGCCAAGCTAAAAGAGCACTGCCTGTAACGCTCCTTCTAGGGCTTCAGGGGATTCGGGGCACCAACCCCCCCATCTGCTGCCCCAGGGCCAGTACAGAGTTCACTCCTGCGGGCGCCCAAAAGCACTCGCCCTGGCTCCCGCATCTGCTCACCGGCGTGCTTCCTCCCACAAGGGGTTGAGTGCAGTGGGTTTAAGTGAGTGGAGTTCACCCCTACCGGCACCAAAGCAGCCAACGAGTTCCAGCACCCACACTCCACTTCCTGCCCATGAAGGGGTCAGGGAAATTTCCTGCTTCATCAACACAGAAACCAACAAAACTCTTCAAGAGATCGGTAAAATTCATGCTTAGCATCACCTGTGATTGTTGCTTCAGTGCGTGCTGCAGGGTCACAGACAGAACTATATGGAAGTATAGACGGTTCCCTTCATAATCCCAGGTATCTGATCATACGCATATTAAAACATTCTGAGAAGAGCTCCAAAAAGAGCTCATGGGACCTGACAAAAGGAAAATAAACAAAATATAGAAAAAAAATACCTAAGAATCCTAGTCAAATAATTCATTAAGAGGGCTCACGTCTATGAGGTTATGTTAGAATGTATTTGATAAAGAGGCCACTTAACAGGACTGTTTTTAATTAAAATCTATCTAATAGCAAGTTCTTGGTTGTGTGCAGTGGCTCACACCCATAATCTTGGCACTTTGGGAGGCTGAGGTGGGAGGATCCTTTGAGCCCAGGAGTCCAAGACCAGCCTGGGCAACAAGGTGAGACCCTGTATCTAAAAAAGAAAATGAATAAACTTAGTTGGGCATGGTAGTGTGTGTCTGTAGTCCAGTTATTCAGGACGCTGAGGTGGGAGGATGGCTTGAGCCAGAGAGGTCAAGGCTACAGTGAGCCAAGGTTGTGCCACTGTACTCCAGCCTGGGCAAGAGAGCAAGACCCTGCCTCAAAAACAAGGGGAGAGGAGGGGAGGGGGAGGGGAAAGGGGAAGGGGAGGGAGAGGGGAGGAGGAGGGGGAGGGGGAAGGGAAGGGTAGGTGAGGGGAGGGAGGGTGGGAGGAGGGAGGGAGGGATGAGAAATAAAGAAAGAAAGAAAAGAAACACAGAGAGGTAGAGGGTATAGAGACAGAGAGAGAGAGAGATGGAGAGAGAGAGAGATGGAAAGAGAGAGAGAGAAAAGAAAAAAAGAAAGTTCTTCTCTGAGCAACTGACTCTCCCTCTATGATGTGAGGAAGCTGGGAATCCAAGATCGCTGAGGTTACAGGTTGCCCGATTTCTACCACCCCTTAAGGCTTACCATGAAGAACTAGCCCTGAAAAACAAACAGGACTTTTCATTTTCCTCAAATCCTGACCTAAAGTTCATTTTCAGCAGCCAAATTTAAAAATCAATTAATAAATTACAACTGCCAAAGAACGTTAAAAAGCCCAGAGGCACCTAAGAACTGCTTAGAAGAAACAACAAAGCATTAAGCCCGAGATAAATGGGTTTACTGTGTGTGTACTGTATTGTTGACTTAGTATCCCAAAGCAAAAAAATTCTCTTACCTCCACTTACCACTACTTTATATGATAATAGCAGCATTAATTTTAAAGTCATCATGAATCAATCATGAAAATCTGACTCTTGTTTTTACTGGCAACAAGACACTACAATTAGCACCTTGAATAAGAGTCACTTTCTGGATGGGCTTCAGTGAGAGCAATCCTTGCTGTTAATTCTCTGCTAATTACTCATAGTACAGGAGACTGGACTAACACTAGACTATGTTAGAACACCCACACCTCCCACTTACCAGTCCTGTGCCACAGCCACCTTGAATCTCTGCACAATGGCACCGAGCTTCCCAACCTGGGCATTACTGATATTTGGTGGTGGGGGTGCTCGTGGGAGCTGCAGGATCCGGAGCAGCATCCCTGGCTTTTACCCACTAGATGCCAGTAGTACCTCTTCTCCCTCATCCCCTGCCCTCCTGAACTCACAACCCCAGACATCTCCAAACTCTGACATGCATTCCCTGGCAGGCAAAATCATCCCCGATCAAGAACCACTGGACTAAAGAATAGCCTGCTCATTAAGCTACCATAAAGATTAAATGCAATAACAGATTTTTAAAGAGGGTTAGTGAGCTGTAAGGTGCATGGTAGCACCGAAACATACATGGTTAAACATAGTTAAACTCATTAAGAGATAAAAGTCTGGCTGGGCGCAATGGCTCATGTCTGTCATCACAGCACTTTGGGAGGCTCAGGCAGTTTGATGACTTGAGGGCAGGAGTTCAGGACCAGCCTGGCCAACATGGCGACACCCCATCTCTATAAAAAATACAAAAATTAGCCGGGCGTGGTGGTGGACACCTGTAGTCCCTGGGCCGAGGCAGGAGAATGTCTTGAATCCAGGAGGCAGAGGCTGCAATGAGCTGAGATCACACCAATGCACTCCAGTCTAGGCGACAGAGTGAGACTCTGTCTCCAAAGAAAAGAAAGCGAGACACAAGTCAAATGGAAAAGAGGCTTCTGCTACCAGCTTAGAAGAGTGAATTGATTCAAAGTTGTCCTTGGGGTGTGTGGAGTTGTTCATCCGTTCATCCCTGTGTCGTATTTTTAAGTCAATTTTGCTGAAGTGTACTTTATAGCCAGTAAGCCACACTCCCGTAAAGGGTACACTGTCCAAATGTTTTGACAGATGTTTACACCTTAGTCACAGGCAACACCCTCCCCAAGTGCAGGATGAGTTCCTGGTTTGCTTTGCGACAAAATCACTTTGAAATAAGAACACGCCACACGTTATATCCTGTGTCAAAAGGTTTTTCATTCAATTCACCATCTTAGGATTTGGTTTTTTGGAAGCTATTAGTTGAACGAAGACCGTCCTGAGGATCACCCCATGGGGGTGAGCGTTCCTGGGATCTAGGCGGGCTGACAGCAATGCAGTGCGTCATGTTCAGTGGTTGCCGTCTTCCGGTTCTTAACAATGTCATGTATAAATGTGAGCTCTGTAAGTCAATGCCAATGGAACAACGGAGCAGGTATCAGGGACGTGGAGTCTCGGCTCATGTGGTGGACCTGCCAGACCATCCCAAGACAGGTTCCTGCCAACCTACTGTCTGCACACTGGCACGCTGGGCCAGGCCAGGCCAGGCCAACTCCTCTCTCCCAGACCCCACCTCAAGATCACTGCCACCCTCAACCCAGGTTTCCTAAGCAGGAGAGACCCACAACCCATGCTGCTTTCAACTCCCGGTAGGGGCCTGGGCTGGACAGGGGGATGGTTACGAGTCAGGAAAAGCTGCAGTCTTGACACGTCCTGGGCGGGCAGAACCAGAGGGTTCTGGGCTGCTGACTGGAAGAAAAGCCACCTGCCCATCCTGCTCCAGTAGAAGAATGTGTTCTAGAACAAAGGATCAAATCTTTTGGGGGACACCTGTCTGCCCTAGGTTCAGGTGTTGGGCCTACGGAAAAGGGAGAGTAACTTCCCTGCCCCTGGCTAGAACCCCACATTTTCATTTTGCAATGGATCTCATATATTACACCAGCCTCACTGGGGCCTTTTCCCATTTCAACATGTATCGTTGGGGAATCACTTGCATTAGACTCCCCCGTGGGGGTCCTTATTTGCGGCAGCCAGGGGAAGGACAGCTCAGCACCACCACGTTTCCTCTTGGAAGGAAAGGTTGCAAGGATCCAGGACCAGCAGCGCCTTCAAGGGCATCAGCTCAGGGAGGAGACACGAAGCGATCAGGAATGGGCCTCCAGCGCTCTGCACTGACTTCTTGCTGCTTCTGCCCCTGACTCCCTAGCTCCAACTCTTGGTGGAACTAAAGCTCTTCCTCAAGATCTCTGATCTCACATTCCTCTGCTCAATGTAAACCTGGAACAATCTGTTAACTGATGACCAGAGCTGACGTGTAAGCATGCACACTGGAATACCATTGCGGAAACTCTTTCATCAAAATTACAAAAGCCAGAGCTGCTTACTGGATGTCAGAAGCAGATAGGATGATACATGTGCTCTACAGCCATAAAATATAACGTTCCAATCAAATGATAAATCATGCTTATATGATTTTTATATCTCCATTTAAAAGAAAAAGAATTATACTTTCTTCTCAGACTTTTTTTTTTAAAGCCGTGTACATCTTTCTGAAACTTCTAGTAATTCTCAAGTCAGGGCAACCTGGGTCAGAGTCAGTACAAATGGGACAAACTAGGGGAGAAGAAGATATTGCTGGCATCTTCTTTGTTAATGTCCCCTTCAAAATGCAGGGGATGCTAAAGGCATTTTATGACTCAATCCCTAAGGAAAAGTAAGAAACAAAAGAACGATTTCTTGCAAGCAAATATTTCCCATTTGACTTTATAAGAAAATTTGGCTGGGCACAGTGGCTCATGCCTATAATCCCAGTACTTGGACAGACCACGGCTGGAGGACCACTTGAAGTTAGCAATGTGAAGCCAGGTGACACACACTTGCAGTTCCAGCTACTCAGGAGGCTGAAGCAGGAAGACTGCTCCAGCCCAGGAGTTGGAGGTGGCAGTGAGCCTTAAACATGTCACTGCACTCCAGCCTGGGTGCCTGACCTAGACCCTGTCTCAAAAAAAAAAAAAAAAGAAGAAGAGAAAGAAAATCTACGTATTATAAAAAATATCTATAAAAATCAAAATAGTTCATACTTTAACCTCCCTTATTATATACTACATATTATTTAGCACAATGCTAATACTTTGTTATTTAAAAAGATAAATATAGGCTGGACGGGGTGGCTAACGTCTGTAATCCCAGCACTTTGGGAGGCCAAAGCAGGCATATTGCCTGAGGTCAGGAGTTCGAGACCAGCCTGGCTAACATAGTGAAACCCCATCTCTACTAAAAATACAAAAATTAGCTGGGTGTGGTGGCGGGCACCTGTAATCCCAGCTACTCAGGGGGTTGAGGCAGAAGAATCACCTGAACCGGGGAGGTAGAGGTTGCAGTGAGCTGAGATTACACCACTGCACTGCAGCCTGGGTAACAGAGCAAAACGCTATCTCAATCAATCAATCAACGAAATCTCTAGTCAACTAAATTTACCAATTAAGTTGCATTTTAATGGAGGGAGAGTGAAAAGAAAGTGGCTTACAGCAAGGACAACAAAAATAAACAAAAAAGGAGTATTGCTTGTCATGGCTGGGTGTGGTTCCAGTATCACTCATACCATGACAATTGCCTTTAGAAACCAACAACAGCGGTACCTTTGCAATAAAAACCGTAACTTCATAAAGAGAAAAAAGCAGGAAGAAGGGAATCAGGCCCAACACATCCGAGAATTACAAAGTGATGCTTGCAGGCTAAAACACACTTCATGTTATTTGATGTTGACTTGATAACCACTCAAATTGGAATCGCCACAATTTAATGAAAGCTCCCATATGATCCACAAGAAACAGAGACCTAAGTGAATTGTGCATTCGTACAGGAGCCCATGTTAATAAAACACTCAGGAAAAGAAGAACAGGGAGAAAAAGAAATTGCTGGTATTTCTTAAAATGGGATGTGTTCTGATCTGTAATTTCTTGACCCTAAAACTCCAGCTCGTGGCTGCACTCTGGGCCTCCCCTGATAGCCTCGGCCTCCTGCGGGGAGTGTGTTGGCAGCTGTTCTGGAAGCCCCCAGGGTCACGTTCTCATAAATCAGATGCTGTGCTGGACATCATGAATGCGGGAAAACGGAGCATCTTTCAACAGGGAAGCGTGAGTGCGATGTGCTGAAACTACTTCCACTTACAGGAGTCCACACTGTACCACATTATGAAAGGCAAAGTTTTTTCACCCAATGTGAAGCAAAATAAATATGGAAGGATAACTCTTCCCCCACCTCCATCAGACTGTCTGGGGGAATTAAAATACCATCACCCAGATAGAGAGTACGAGCATTTAAAATTCACAATCAGACTAGAGTTGCTGCTAAGCCCATGACCTTTAGCTCCCCAAACATTCACGATGTGGTAATTACCGGATGGCATTGTTACTGATAGCTGTATTACTTCCTGTGGTATAGAGCCATTTGAATATAGGAGCGGAAGCAGGATTCTGAGCATTTGCTGGGTAAGGCAGGGAATCCAGTTTACAGCTGTCTACCTTATCTTTGATTTCTACATAATGGCACATATTAAACACTATGGAAAGTATTTTAGGTCCTTTGGTTTTAATGTGTGTCTTTAAATGAAGGTAGCCATTATTACTACTCCTACCATCTTAGATAAATATAGGTGGGTAAGCCACTGCTCAAAGAAGGATCGAGAGCATGATTTCTGCTTGTTCCAATGTTAGGTTTTGTTTGTTTTGTTTTGTTTTTGAAACGGAGTTTCAATATGTCCCTGAGGCTGGAGTGCAGAGTACAGTGGCATAATCTCAACTCACTGCAACCTCCACCTCACAGGTTTAAGCAAGTCTCCTGCCTCAGCCTCCTAAGTAGTTGAGATTACAGGCGTGCGCCATGATGCCCGGCTAATTTTTGTATTTTTAGCGGAGACAGGGTTTCACTGTGTTGGCCAGGCTGGTCTTGAACTCCTGACCTCAAGTGATCCACTCCCTCAGGCTTCCCAAAGTGCTGGGATTACAGGCATGAGCCACTGCACCCAGCCCAGTGTTAGATTTTTAACCCAACCAGATATCCGACTCAGATGCTTGACTTCATCATCCCAAGTCACATCAGAGCACCTCCATCGTAACCTTGCCCGGACCTTTTACCAAAGCTAGCGAAGGCATCTCATCTGCTCAATTACTTATTAGTGTTGCTATAGAATACCATTTCCTCTTGCGGCTGATAAAATATTAATCAAAACCAGGAACTGAGCAATTTCCCAGTGTAGATGTCTTCTAATGGTAGTACAGGGAGTCAAAGAGAGAACTGGAGGTCATATAACAGCTTCTGAAGAAGGCAGAGAAGAGTGACATCGGAGACAGAGGAAGACACTGCAGGCACAGCCCAGGAGCAGGAGGAGCGAGTGCTGTGCGCACAGAGAGAGCTTCCAAACCGTGAACACAAGCGCCTTGTGGGAAAAGGCTCGGCCTTAGAAATACTCAAAGAATTAGGTTTTTGTTGTTCTTCAACATACAGCAAGCCTTCAGTTAAGCAAAATTGTGTCTTGATTTCACTAGTTATGTTTTTTAATCCTAACCCTTATTTTTCAACGCCTTCTAGGTTTCATGAGTCTACACCCTGCCTTAGTAAAGAGAGTACGCCAAAGATGAATAAATCTCAAATCAGCTTCTGAAGTTTAAAACATAAAGTGCCTTCCATCACTGCCCTTCTCTTGCATACGCCTGAGTATATGAAAAGAACACGGGCTGTGGGCGTAGACAGTCGTGGGTTTGTAACAGCTCTACCACTTACTACAAAGTGACTCACAGCAAAATACTTAATCTCTCTGAATCTGTTTCCTGAAAATTTGCAAAATGTGCCTTCTGTGAGCTTCAAATACTCACTGTCCCCATATCCAGTATCCAAACTGGATACATACCAATAAAAATCCAGACAAATACCCTCCTTCTCCTCTGAGCCACCCCACTCCCACACACAAGTCACTTTTCATAGGTTTAGGGTCAACTGTATTTTCACATGGACTTCTTAAACCAAAAAGAAGTATTTGTTAAGGTGCTGACTAAACACTACCTAATATTTTGAGAGACACCCTTTTGGAACTAGTGAAATAAGAAGACACTTGGAAAGGTAGCCATCTTGATAATACCTATAAGCTAGGGTGGGAACCAACATGACGTTGCATTTCTTTGGTTAATATTAATTCAGAATTTATATATATTAGTGTGTTTAATTCATCAACGTGCATGACAACCCTGTAATGTAAGTAGAACTCAACCTATTCAACGAAGGAAGAAACCCAAACATATCATTAGCCAGCTTCACACAGGTGGTAGGCAGTAGGGTCGGAATAAGAACTTAAGCCTTGTCTTTGAGCTCTCTCTAGCTTCTTCACCCCTGTTTCTGCTATTCTATGGCAATAGCCCATCACCACCCACCAACACACTCCCATTAAAAAATAGTATCTTTGGTTCAATTCAATGACTTCAGAAAAAGAAAAAGAAAAAATAATATAAAGGCCAGGCTTGGTGGCTCATACCTTATTTCCAGCACTTTGGGAGGCTGAGGCGGGAGAATCATCTGAGGTGAGGAGTTACGAGACCAGCCTGGGCAACATAGCAAGACCCCATTTCTACTTACTTTAAATATATAAATACAAACAATATCAAAGAGTCAAGAAGATAAAATGACTTTTGAGGCTGCTACAAGAGCCAGTGGAATGAAGAATTGAGGTATGGAAGAGAGTTGTCAAATGGTTTAAAGCAAGGAAGTCATTTCTTCACTGCACAGTTAAACAGAATCGACTCAGTTCTACAAGGCTCAGGAAGTGTGTTTCCCGAAGGGACCCGGAGGCAATCTCCTTGACCCTGCAAATTCAGCCCTTCACCCATAACTGCTCGCCCTGGTGACCACCCCCCCAACCCCAGAACAACACTGTCTATTTTGAGCTCTTCTATATTCTTTTGGTTGTTACCACCATGGAAAAATGTGAACTCATCTCTCGCCTATCAGATACCACACCACCAAGGCTCCCCTAAACTCAGAAAAACTGGACCTCTGGCGGCAGTGAAGAGCAAGGCAGTCCTCATCAGAGATGTTCTAACATCTGGCCCTGGGATTTGGGGAGGGTGAATCACGGACTGTGGTACAGGGTTAGCCAACGCAGATATTCATGATACTTTCCCCATATACCCCAAACTTCATAACAAACATTACTAATCAGCCAGGGCGCTCCTGCCCCACCCCACCCCACCCCACCCCACCCCAGTCTAGACTGAGTCCCAGCACCTTTCCCCGCAGACGGTCCTGACAGCCCCTGCCCACCTACATTTAGCATGCGAGACGACACTTCTTCAAGCTCTGTTTGTTTTACAGAACCGCTAGCACAAGCAGGCTGGCTGCTCTCTAATACTTATGTGCAAAATATGTGTGCAAAACTGGTGAGCTTTTCACCAGCCTTCCCAGCCTCGAAAATGAAATCAGAAGTCTTCGAGACACTAAAATCAATTATTACTGTGATGGGCTGGTCAAATTACTCATTTTAATGTGTATACCCTTAATTACCAGCCACTTTTACATCGAAAAAATTCACTCTGAGTTGAGTGTTTCTATCAAGACCTTGGCTCTCTTCACCGTAATCCATTAGAATGATAAAAATCCATTTTCAAAATTTGCAATCCCACGCCTGGGAACTCATCCCATAGGAATAAAAGCTTCAGTCTGGACATGTGAACAAGGATGCTTATTGTATCACTATCTGTGGCCAGGATGGGAGTGGAGGGAGAAACGTGTAGAAACTAAGCGAATGCCCCTCACTATATTCCATCTGGGAAATGACTGCATAGTCATGGTATGTCCTCAGCACAGAAAACCATGCTACAATACGGAACCGTGTGCATGGAATGATTCCATGTTCTGTCAGGCAAAACTAATGCAAAGGAAAAAAAAATTATCAAAAACCCTTAGTCCATTCAGGCTGCGATCACAAAACAGCATAACCTAGGTGGCTTATAAGTAAGAGAGATTTATTTCTCACAATTCTGGAGGCTGGAAGTTCAAGATGAAGCTGCTGGTAGATGTGGTGTTGGGTAAGGGTCCACACTGGCTCACAGACGGCACCTGCTCACTGTCTCCTAACATGGTGAACGGGATGAGGGTCTCTCCTGGGTCTGTCTTATAAAGGCAC
The DNA here is from genome assembly GCF_030222135.1 of Aotus nancymaae. Classification (NCBI taxonomy): domain Eukaryota; kingdom Metazoa; phylum Chordata; class Mammalia; order Primates; family Aotidae; genus Aotus; species Aotus nancymaae. The sequence continues at coordinate 32,987,957 of NW_026988443.1, read as the reverse complement.
CAATCCCATTCATGGGGATGAGTGCCCTCCGCCCTCATGACCTAATCATGTCTTAAAAGTCCTACCTTCTAGTACCATCACCTTGAGGGTTAGGATTTTAACCTGTGAATTTTGGGGGGATGCAAACATTCTGACCATAGCACACCACACCCTAAATATGGATATGTATATGTCTGTATATCCACATGTAATATAATACATGTAACGTACATGTATTATATAGATGTATAATATAAATGAAGAAAAAATAGAAGGAAACATATTAGATCGCTAATATGTTTTACCTCCCATGGAAAGGTTTGACATGGGAAGAGGGTAGAGGAAGAAACTAAGCCAAAATGTAATCAAAATGATGGCCCTAAAGATGAGTATTAATGAGCTATGCACTCCCTGCCTATAAGAAAGCAATCAGAGCAAGCTGAGCGGCCCTCATTGGGTCCTCGGCGCATCCCAAGCACTTTAACACACAAAACCCCTCACAACTGGGAAAGGTAGGTAATATCAAGAGCCTCATTTTAGAGACGAGATCCCTGAGGCCAGGGGGCACAGGCCACCTGCACAAGAGCCACACAGCTAACAGGAGGAGCCAACTGCCCCCACTTCAAAGACTGTACATCCATCTAGAGCTACCTAATGTGTAAGACTAAATTAGAAAAACAGCTAAACAAAAACTACACCTATCAACAAACAGGAGGTGAGAAATCGGCTCAGAAAACAGTGAACAAGCAAGTTGTTTTTGTGTAAGCTGCCTTTTCCGATACTTCAGAAGACCACAGCTGTGAACCACAGTGCCACTGAGTACCACAGAGCACATGTGGATGTTGCTAGTTAAGGGCTAAAAGGTCATTTTTTGTACAGTGAAATCACAGGTAATCCATTTCTCTACCACCGGCTAAAGGAAATCCCTGTCTTGAAGCCAGACACCTCCTAGGAAGCAGGTCCCGGTCTGGCGCCACTGGGACCTCTCTGTGTGCACCGGCCCACTGGTTCCCCAGGGCCTTATATGTGCCTGGTGCACAATCGGCATTCATTAAATATTTCTTAAATAAATGAAACCTAGGTGCCTAGTAAATACGTGTTGCTAACGATAAAATTGTAAGTTTCCATTGTGTAGAAAAGGAAAAATTACTCCTAAGAGAGCTGTGAGTGTATTATATAAAGATACATTTATGGGCAAGGCGCAGTGGCTCACGCCTGTAATCCCAGCACTCTGGGAGGCCGAGGTGGGCGGATCACTTGAGGTCAGGAGTTCTAGACCAGCCTGAACAACGTGGTGAAACCCAATCTCTACTGAAATTACAAAAATTAGCCAGGCGTGGTAGCAGTCCTCTATAGTCCCAGTTACTCGGGAGGCTGAGGCAGGAGAATCGCCTGAACCTGGGAGGTGAAGGTTGCAGTGACAAGAACACACCACTGCACTCTAGCTTGGGTGACAGAGCAAGACACCATCTCAAAAAAAGAAAAATATATAACATGAATGATAATAACAACAAAAACAGCGACAACTACCACATATTAAGCACCATTTAAAAAGCACCGTGCTAGACTCTGTAGGTCCATATTTCATGTGACTCTTACAAAAATGTTGGAGAGCACAAACTGTTGTTCTCATGTAACAGATGAGGAAACTGAAGCTCCAACCATCTAATTACCAAGTTCAAAGGCAAAGGAAGGTGGGTGCTAGGATGCAAACCCAGAACTGTTCTTCTCTTTTTAGTCCATCTCTGTGATCCGCACATATATGTTACTCAGTAGTAAAGACTAAAGGATACGGTGGCCTGATTCTTCATTTAAAGTCAGACATTCAGAATAAGAAAAAAAAATTATACAACATCTTTCTCTTTTTCCTGTTTCATTTCTTCCTTGTTATACACTACAGCACCATCTTAATCAACATGGAAATAAACCTCAAAGCCAAGGTAAATACCTCCATAACGTGACCTGTGTTTAGTTTTTTTAAGACTGGTCCCTACATGGATTCAAGGCATAGCCCTTTCCATCCTCACCACGTCAAGCCTCCACCAGACAGGGATTGCAGGGAGTGCTCGGGACTGCTGACACGTGTTGACGCAGGGGGATAGTTCAGTTTCCACCCTCTCTGGACCACAGCATGACAGTTACAGAATTCAAATCCATTTGTATCCCCTGTTGAATCCCACATAATTCAGCAGACATTCATTACAATGCCATAATGATATCACACAGCCATAAATACATATGCTAAGAGTCGAACAAGACATTCATATTTAAACATGGCTGGAAATAATTTCAGTTCTGGCGATTTTCAATTGCTCATTCTATTACTTTTCTGTGGATGCTTAAAATGTCAAAATATAGGAGACAACCAAGAATAAAGAGGTGTGTGTGTGTGTGTGTGTGTGTGTGTGTGTGTGTAATAGTTTCTAGTTTAGCAAGAAAAGGAATTTGGGTACCAAGTTATATCTGGTAAATATTTTGTTTGAGAAAAAGGTAATTTAATAAGAGATGATAAGCTCCTTGATATGTCAATTGGAGAAAAATCATTCACACTCCTATAAAATGCACTCTAAGATTTTAGTATTCTGAGATTCCTGCTTCATATTTGAAGGATGGCTGCCCCAATTTCATAAATAAAAAACACATGTAAGACTTTTTCATAAAACTTTAAAAACTATATAAAGCAACAAATAATGCAGTTAAAATTCAAACCACTTTAGATTCACCATTTTCAAGGAAGAGAAAAAATGATTTCTCGGGAATCAGTCCCATGTCTCTAAAAAAGGTGCAGACAGCGAACTGAGCTGACATCAATAACGGTGATGTTAATCCTCATCTTTTTCTTACAGTTCTCAACTGCAGACAGAATAACACAGTTTGGCTTCAGCCTCAATGATGTGTCCATTAACACCTCTCTTCTCTTAGTAGTATTCAGGTATCTTGCTGCGGACTTTTGAATTATTTAAGTGGAAGGAGCATTAGGAAACCCTCATGTTTAAATTATGCTAAATAAGGATCCTTTCAGCTGGACTTTTGCCAGCACAGAAGTATACACTCTGCAGGCATGTGTGAAGGGTGTGGAAGAACACGAGGGGACGGTACATGTGCAAAATGGAGAACGATGGTTGGGGAACAAAACTGTGGGAATAAGCCAAGTGTGTAAGATATTTTAAAGATTCCAACATCATAGAGGAAATCTGAGTTTATACATTTCAAGAGATAATGTCAATTTCCCTCTTTTTTTTTTTTTTTGAGACGGAGTCTTGCTCTGTTGCCTAGGCTGGAGTGCAGTGGCATGATCTCGGCTCACTGCAACCTCCTCCTGGTTTCAAGCAATTCTCTTGCCACAGCCTCCTGAGTAGCTGGGATCACAGGTACGTACCACCACCCAGATTTTTTTTTTTTTTTTTTTTTTTTAGTAGAGACGATGAGGTGTCCTGTTCTTTATTTAAAGTTAGGCATTACGAATAAGGGAAAAAAGGTATCTCAGAATATTAAAATCTTACAGTGCATTTAATAGGAGTGTGAATGATTTTTCTCCAATTGACATATCAAGGAGTTTTTTTATCTATTATTAAATTACCTTTTCCTTAAAAAAAAAAAATTATCAGATATAACTTGGTACCCAAATTCCTTTTCTTGCTAAACTAGAAACTATTACACACACACACACACACACACACACAGACACAGACACATACACACACACAGCCTTTATTCTTGGTTCTCTCTTACATTTTGACATTTTAAGCATCCACAGAAAAGTAATAGAATGAACAATTGAGAATCGCCATGTTGGCCAGGGTGGTCTCGAACTGCTGACCTTGTAATCTGCCTGCCTCAGCTTCCCAAAGTGCTGGAATTACGGGCATGAGCCACTGTGCCCGACTGAGGTAACGTCAATTTTCTAAAATGCTTCCAAATGTCCGGAAAGCTGTGAGCATGGGAGCTAAAAATGAAGAAATCTACCTACAATAAATAATAGAGAATCTGTACTACAGATTATGCAACTATTAGAAGAAGTGAGTTCGCTCTTTATCTGTTGACCTGGAGGGATGTTTTGTGACGGTCCAGGGAAAACCAAGCAAAGAGCGGCAGGCATAATAGCACAGTGTTCTTGTAAAAGCCAACAGAAAACCCTCCCTGTATTTGGCGTGGATGTCTGTTTACGGATGGAAGAGCTCGGAGAAGGGTGTGAAGGGCTCCCGGAGCGCTGTCAGCTGTGGTCCTCGGGCAGCAGGTACTTCTGGCCTGCGCACGGCGGAAAGGAAGGGGCATGCCAGGAACTGTGTTTCTTGCTATTCATTTGGATGCTTTCACTGATTGGGATGAGCACATGCTACTCTTTTAATCTGTGAGAAAACTTTAAGAAAAGAGAGGGCAGTGAAAGGGAGAGAAGAAAGGGGTAAGTGGGGAGGGAAGGAGAGAGAGAGAGAGAGATTCACTGAGAGACAAACGAAACCTAACAACACACAACAAAATTTCTTATTGGTCAAAGATGTTCACCGTCAGGTGTCTTTCTGCTTTGCCAGATTGCCAACATTGGAGTGTTTTTTGTTTGTTTGTTTGTTTCGAGATGCAGTCTTGCTCTGTCACCCAGGTTGGAGTGCAGTGGCGTGATCTCGGCTCACTGCAACCTCTGCCACCTAGGTTCCAGCAATTCTCCTGCCTCAGCCTCCTGAGTAGCTGGGATCACAGGCACCCTCCACCGCACCCAGCTTGTGGTATTTTTAGTAGAGACAGGGTATCACCATCTTGGCCAGGCTAATCTAGAACTCCTGACTTTGTGATCCACCCGCGTCAGCCTCCCAAAGTGCTAATACAGGCATAAGCCACCGAACCCGGCCTTCTTTTTTTTTTCTTTTTTTCTTTTTGATACAGAGTCTTGCTCTGTCACCCAGGCTGGAGTGAAGTGTCACAATCTTGGCTCACTACAACCTCTGACTCCTGGGTTCGAGTGATTCTCCTGCCCCAGCCTCCCGAGTAGCTGGGATTATAGGCGCGCACCACCATGCCTGGCTAATTTTTGTCTTTTTAGTAGAGACGGGATTTCACCATATTGGTCAGGCTGGTCTTCAACTCCTGACCTTGTGATCCGCTCACCTCGGCCCCCCGAAGTGCTGGGATTACAGGCGTGAGCCACCACACCCGGCCATTATTCCTTTTTTTAACTGAAGGTCCTGTCTTATTGGAAGACAAACCTTCACCCTCTGCTAAGCCACTTTTGCAGAAGAAACTGTTGCAGAATTGCTGAACACGCAGGCCCGGAGCAACGTGGAGTCTGGCAGGTGGAAAGGCAGGTGTGGACAGGGGTGGTTGCGAGGAGAGGTCAGCAAGAAAGCTGACGGAAGCGTTCCATCTCACCTAGGCACCAGCCCGGCTCTGCATAGAGACAGCTATCTGATGCCTGCAAGGCTCCACCACACATTTCTAAGGAAGTTCACAGATAACATGCAAGTCACATATCTCTTTCTGAGCACTTCCAGGGAAATGCTCACCACACCAAGCAAACCATTAGAAATAAACAAAAAGAGCTGGCATTTCATCTCAATGTCTCTCTCAAACATAGATATGCCATTTAATTCCATGTTAGTTAAGACCCTACGACGAGCCTAGCTGTATGCAGAGTATGAAATTATATCTTAAGTTTCCTTGGCTGGGCGCGGTGGCTCATGCCTGTAATCCCAGCACTTTGGGAGGCCGAGATGAATGAATCACCTGAGGTCATGAGTTCGCGATCAGCCTGGCCAACATAGTGGCACCCCATCTCTATTTTTAAAAAATAATAAAAAAATTAAAAATAAGTTTCCCCCACATACATAATGAAATCTATTTTTTTCTGATTATAAAAATGACAAATTCATTTCAGAAAATGGTCAACTATGGAATAAATTGTTTTGTTTTCTGTTTTTGAGACAGGGTCTCGCTCTGTCACCCAGGCTAGAGTGCAGTGACACGATCTCGGCTCACGGTAGCCTCCACCTCCCGGGTTCAAGGGATTCTCCTGCCCCAGCCTCCTGAGTAGCTGGACTTACAGGCATGAGCTACCATGCCCAGCTTTTTTTTTTTTTTTTTGTATTTTCAGTAGAGGTGGGGTCTCGATCTCCTGACCTAAGGTGATTCACCCTCCTCGGGCTCCCAAAGGGTTGGGATTACAGGTGTGAGTCACAAAAATGCCTGTAATTCTCAAAACACAGACCACGGCCCTCTGGCTACCTGCTATATGAAACTTCACTTTATGGTGCTGTATTCCCAGCACTCAAATGATGAGTGGCACTTAATAGATAATTCATTGGTATTTTCTGAGAGAAGGGAGGCAGACAAATTATAGTAACATTATTTATGTATATCTATTTTCTATGCCTGTGTTTTTATATAGCTAGAAAACCACCCTGTGCATACTGTTTTTAAACTGCTTATTCCACTTAATAATATATTGCAAGCCTTTTGCCAACGCTAAATGCATTTTTTAAATGCATGAAGAAACCCTTGCTAACTTGTTCTGGGACAAGTAAGGAAAATGGTACACTTACCCGTCAAGGAAGCTGTTATCAGCACCAAGGGCCCAGAGGAAGGGCGGTGATGCCGTATCTAGATGTACCAGGGCTGGGATTATGACCACTTCACCTGTGCTCACTTTTTAGCTCACTGCACTGCTTTTACCTCCACACATGGAAAATAAATCTATCCTTTGCCAAGCAAATGAATAGTGCAAACATGCCAACAGGAAAATTTCGTGGGCCTAATAGTGAACTCACAAGCTGTTTTCAAGCAGTTGTACATGCACACGCTCAACTGCAGCTGTTGCACATAATTAATGTGCTAATTATACATAATTATCTAATTACTAAAGGAGGGAGTCAAAGCAAGTGCGGGAGGAAAGATATGAAAACCTGCTCTTTTTAGAATGTTCTGTCGTATGGATGAGGTTGCTGGATCTGAAAGTCACTCTAAGTTTTTTTCCGATGTCTGACGGCTCTGCACAGAGAGAAAAGTCTTTCTAAATGCTTGAGCGATATTTATGGGTTGGCTGATTTTAAGTCATTCTATTCAGAATAGGTTTCTCAAGAAATACTACATGAAGAAAATTGTGTCATACGATGACTCTTTCGCAACACTGTGTGAACCAGGACTTGTGACAGATTCCTGCAAGGAAAGGAAGTTTCCCAAAGGATGTTCCGAAGAAGGCTGGCATATAAAGCGATAAAAAGGAAGAAAAAATGTGGAAACTGCAATATACGTTTTTAGAAAACACTGTTTTTAGAACGCAAGTCTTCCCTGTAAGGGTGATTCCAACAAATATAAAGTACGGGGGTGGATGATAAGCGGTGGTAAGTTCGGAAAATACTCTTTGTTCCCCTTCTTAGAGAGGTATATGAGACGTTCACATATAAAGGCTCTGATACGTACTGTATTTCTGAAATATTGACAGTTTTGACCATGGCATCCTTTTACTCAGCTCTGTGTATTCCTAAGTATCCGTGGGAGTCACAGGTAATTTGTACTGGAGGCCAGGCTACTATTTTACTCCTTCCCTGGATCATTCATTCACAATAAAGTTGAGTTTCACGTTGAATTGAACCCAAGGTTAAATTCAACCCAACACCAACGATCCTACAGTAAGATACTTGAAAAGCTAAAGCAAACTCTACTCCCTGAAGGAGCCTCAAGGAATGTCATTTCCCAGGGATTCCTTCCCTCATACACAGGGCGGTGGATACACTATCTCCACCATTATTTCCTAAGACCCAATAATTATATCTTTTATCAAATGTTACCCACACTATTTCTCGAGAATATTCAAGCTCCTACAAATTAAATTCCACCTCTGAAAGAGAGTCTCCTACTTATAAAGAGAAGATAATTTAGCACCGTTGAGGTATAATTTATTTTATTAATTTATCAATTCATACCCTGTCTCCTTCCAAAAATGATTTGAGGCATCCTTTTTTTTTTAACGCTATCATCAAAATTCAATGGGCCATGACAAACAGAGGGAATGAAAACAGAAAGCAGCTGGAATCGCCAAAGGCACGCACTCTCTACATTTACTATTTAACTTTAACTTTTCATCTTGGGCCATAAAAATTGTCCTAATAAAAGATCCATAAATATCTCCTAAATGTGCAAAGCAGCAGCTGTGGTGACCCGCAAGCGTGTGCCAGGCTCTTCACTGAGGGGCCTTCCTGCCCGGGATACCTGAAAAGTTAATACTGAGCAAGATATAGATCTAGATTCTTCCAAAACGGGATTCCGATGGGAGGGCTGCATTTGGAAGTGAAGGCATTGCTGCATTTCTGTTTTTAAATTCAGTTTCAAAGCAATAAAACAGTAACCTTCACTGCTTTACAAGTCAATCAAGTTGATTTTACCATCACTAGTGTAAGTACGTGTGAAAAAATTAATTTTGTATCACATATACATAATAACATGAAAACCTGGGACATGTATCTCATTAAAGTCCCACCCAGAAATCCTTCTCTTCCATTTTGCTCCACACATAGTAGGGACTCAATCATATTTGCTAAATAAACAAATGAATGCATTCCACTTGAGTACTGCTTTTTTAAAAATCCCATTTCTAACCACACATTGAATGCTAAGTAAATACAATTAGTTGTCCAACAATTTTTCGTGAACATGTTTAATTCTACTGAAGACATTTTTAAAATCAGAAACACTCAAAACTCAGTACTATTTTTCCCTCAAACCTCTTACAAATTAAATTCCGCAAACAAATATACTTGTAAAAGTGTATTATCATTATAGTGCATTTCTGCATGAACAATACATAAGAGTAATGGCTTTTATAATGTGATCCATAAATGCAAGTTTACAAGAACCAGCAATTGACACTATTCAATACTGGAAGTTCTTTCTCTGTGTATATGTCTTTTTCCTTTTATGTAACACACTATTCTGAGGAAACTCCACAGGGCTGCTAGAGTTGATCACAAAATCTTTATCATTATTTTTCCAGTTTTCTAAAATTAGCTGTAAGTTGGATTTCTAAGTTTAGAATCTTGGATAGAATATCTTGTGTTTGAAGCCAGTGTTTCTAAAATTCTTTATTTCTGATGCCCAGCAAGTTTAATACAACTTCTTTTCATATGTAAAGTGGATCTATGAGATGCTATCTAACACACTGAATGCAGAAGATAGTGTAAAGAGAAGTAGCTGGGTGTTTTAGCACTAAACGGATAATCTGTCATAAATAGCATGTTGTATTTAATATTCAGATCAAGACATCTCTGTCTCATTCCAGCAGACCCTTCTGACAAAAGCCATCCCATGTCTGCCAGAAGTATCGAGTCCAGCTGAGGACAAATTTCAAGATGAACCTGAAATCAATTTGCCATCAAATTTTCATGCCTCTCCCAGACTATCTGTGGCATTTTAATTACCAGCACCCTGGCGGGGTGGGTACTACAGATATTGACACTTAGCTCCTACAATAAACTTTATTGGCAACCTCTGTCTGAATGCAGTACTCAACGAGAATAACAAGAACTATATTAGGGAGATGTAAGGGAGGATGTGCTGGAATCACTCGAAACCATTTTGTTCAAAGGGCCTGGGCATTTCTTTGGCAACAGGGGGTAGAACGCCTGCCCTCTGAAGTACGAATGACCTTCACATTCAACTTGCCTGCAACGTGCATGGGACAGCAAAGTGTCATCTTGTCCCCTTTTTGTTTTCAGCTGGATGTTTCTGGTGTGCATCATTTCAGAGCACTCAAAAGATTTCAGATCCTTACCGAAGGCATCCCTGTAACCTTTGCTAAAAGCCTTGATTGAAGGGAACAGAGACAGTGGACTAATTGTACTAGCAGATGATGTGTGTGCTCGGGAGGGGAAGGTAACCAGCTGCCTTTACATGAATGACAGCCATCCTCTGCGTTTTCCTGATTTTTGTACAGACAGTTGGAGGGGTTGTAAATATCAAAAAGGGGAGGAGCAGCGATTTGCTAACCACAGAGGATTTTTGCTCTCTGAAAACACCCTGGGACTACAAACGTGCAGTCTGAACCAGGCACGCCTCACAGCCCATTAGGTCGAGTGGCTTTTGCTGCTGGACACATGGGGCAGGCACATGTCATCTTGCTCCACCCAATGGTGACATCAGATGGAAACAATACGTACAGCCAACAATCACCATCCTTGCGGCTTTGCGACTCTGTGGCCAGCAATCCTCAAACACCTTTGCAAGTTAGCAACTGATGGAAGTAAATCAGTACTATGGTAAATGTCTAACAATTAGCCCTGCCAAAATGAAGGGGTGTGTGTGAATATACACACATATGTTTATTATACATTTTACTGATGGGAAGGATCTGTAGCACACAATTTACAAACACAAATAAGCAATATTCTTTATTGTAAATCCCATAGAACCAATTGATTCTCACTCAGCACCTTCATGGATCTGTGCCCAACTCTTGTATCCACAGCTAAGTTACGGTTGCAGTTGATAAGTGAGTTCAGTACTGTGTAAGTACTGCTTGGTAGTTTTTGGTTAATCAGAAAGAGAAAAGTGGCTCAGTGCAATGGCTCACAGCTGTAATCCCAGCACTTTGGAAGGTGAGGCAGGCGGATCACTTGAGGTCAGGAGTTCGAGACCAGCCTGGCCAACCAAAAATGTGAAACTCCATCTCTATTAAAAATACAAAAATTAGCCAGTCATGGTGACGGGTGCCTGTAATCCCAGCTACTTGAGAAGCTGAGGAAGGAGGATCAGTTGAACTCAAAAGACGGAGGTTGCAGTAAGCTGAGATCGTGCCACTTCCAGCCTGGTCGACAGAGCAAGACTCTGTCTCCCAAAAAAAAAAAAAAAAAAAAGAATGATGAAAGTGAAACAATAAAGAGACATATTTTGGTACTTCACTCATTCTTCAACGCCATAAGTGACTCATACGTGATTTCTTTACTAATATACTGAAGGAATATTTCCTCAAGAGACAGAGATTTGGAGGCAGGATCTATCTCTGTTGCCCAGGCCAGAGTACAGTAGTATAATCACGGCTCACTGCAGCCTCCCCAGTAGCTGGGACTACAGGCATGTGTCACCACACCAGCTAATTTTATTTTGTTTTATTTTATTTAGAGATGGGGTCTCACTATGTTGCCCAGGCTGGTCTCGAACCCCCTGGCTCAAGCAATCCTCCTGCCTCAGTTTCCTGAAGTGCTGAATTAGTGAGCCACTGAAACTGGCCACCTCAATTTTTTATACTATTCATAATGTAATGGTTACAGGCACTCTACTCTTCAATGTAATCTGCATTATTAACATTGCAATCACTTTCTAAGTCAAGACAATATAAACAAAACAATGAAGCCTTGATTGGCAGTTTTTGCCTATTTCCACTGTGTAAATAGTGCTGCCATAGCTGCTTTCGAGCTCCTACGGGGACATCCCTGAAAGCAGGGATGGGAAGCACTGTGTATTGCAACCATATGCAAATACTCCCCCCATATAGACACACCAGACCCAGATAACTGCAAGGGCACAGATAATAGCCACCTGTGCTAAAATGGCTATGGAGTATTGAGCTTTGATTATTATTCCTTTTTTTTTTTTTTTTTGAGACAGAGTCTCCCTCTGTCACCCAGACTGGAGTGTTATGGCGCAATCTCGGCTCACTGCAGCCTCTGCCTCCTGGGTTCGAGCGATTCTCCTGCCTCAGCCTCCTGAGTAGTTGGGATTACAGGTGGCCACCACCACACCCAGCTAATTTTTGTATTTTTAGTAGAGACCTGGTTTCACCATGTTGTCCAGGCTGGTCTCAAACTCCTGACCTCAGGTGATCCACCCGCCTCCACTTCCCAAAGTGCTAGGATTACAGGCATGAGCCACCAAGCCTGGCCGAGCTTCAGTTATTAATTAACTTTGCCACTGTCCCATCCTGGTCGACATGAGTGGGAGGCTTCACTACACACTGGAAACAGTGCCCACTGTGCAAAGCCAGGCAGGTGTGCATCCACACATACACATGTATACGTATACACACACACCTTTAACGGGAGATTCTCCTGGTGAAATCTCCTTGTTATTTTCCTAGAGAGGAGGATACTTTGGAACATCCAGTCAATCCATGATGCAGATGTAACAGCAGATCATTAAATATCTGTGTTCCTGAAGAGTTGGTAGGTTTGACAAAGACAAAGGAGAGAGGAAACAGTAATCACCCCTCTGACCAGGGGCACCCCAGCCAGGAGATCAGCCCTGTGCAGAGACATGGGCTGCAGTTCCAGAGCTCAGGTCTGCAGATCATAGCGGGCTTGTAGCATTCATGCTCTGCTTCCCAACTCTTTCTCTACAACCACCAGCTTTTCTTCTGTTCCTTTGAAATGGACAGCACGGTCAGCTTCCAGTTACTTACCAGAAATGAGCAACATCACTGTGCTCTGAATCATTTGCTGTCATTTCTGAGGCGAAACGTGATTTGAGAAATAAAACCTAAGAATAGGGACTGGGTCTGAGGACTAGAGGACACAGACACACCTTGATGTCAAGGCCAGGTTGGCCAAGCCTATTCTGCAGAGCAATTAGCTCTGTCTTGCAGCTAGCTGGCTGGGCTGTTTTTGTTTAGGCATGTCCGACCTTTTGGCTTTCCTGGGCCACACATAAAATACACTAACAATAACCAATGAGCATTTAAAAAAGAAAAAAAAAAAGGCTGGTTGCAGTGACCCACACCTATAATTCCAGCACTCTGGGAGGGTAAGGCAGGCAGATCACCTGAGGTCGGGAGTTCAAGATCAGCCTGGCCAACACGGCAAAACTCTGTCTCTACTAAAAAATACAAAAAGTAGCCTAGTGTGTTGGTGGACACCTGTAATCCCACCTACTCGGGAGGCTGAGACAGGGAGAACTGCTTGAACCTGGAAGCCGGAGTTTGCAGTGAGCCAAGATCACCCCACTGCATTCCAGCCTAGGCGACAGAGGGAGACTCCATCTCAAAAAACAAAACAAAACAAACAAACAAAAAAACCAGTTTGTGCATAAAAGGCCCCTGTGTGAATCTCCTAATGTTTTAAGAAAGTCTACAAATTTGTGTTGGGCCAGATTCAAAGCTCTCCTGGGTGACATGCAACCCGCGGGGCATGGATTGGACGAGCCTGTGTGAACAGGTGCAGATTCTGAGGCTCTTTCACGCCTTATTAATCGAGGTGGGATGCTGAGAATGACTGCACTCAGCATACGGGACAGTAAGACTGTTTCCTCCTCTACCATATTATAATTCAAACAGATCCTGAACAGGTAAGTACACATACCCAGAGAGGCAATGCTGATCTGGCTAGAGATGGGACCAAGGCATTTCTCAAAGGACATCAAGGGTGGGGGCGATACGTGTGTGACACTGATGTTGGGTGCCTGTTTACTCCAGGATGAGACACCTAATGTGACATGCTGTAGGCCTCTCTGAACGTATTTTCTAAACATAAAAACACAGACAGTTTTTTATGGATCAGCCGGGCTAGAAGCATTCTAAAGCGTTCCCTGGAAATGCTGGAACTGGAAAATAACTGAAATATAAACTAGAATATTCTATCACTTGTCAGTAACATAGTTTGCTTATTTCCTTTTGACTTTTTATTTTTATCCCAGGGGTCAGTTGCTTAAAATAAGCATTGATGTTGCCTAGGCACCATTTGCATTTTGAATGTGAAATCTGATTTATGGTTCTTGGCTAAGGAAAAAACATTGTACTTATGTTTACATATTACCATTAATCTTGTCTTTAAAAAACAGTCAATGCACAGAAATCACTCCTCAACAGAGTCCTGATTCTCTTCGTGTGTTCTCTGCTGGCTGAATGAATACAAGAACACTATCAATGTATATCGCTTTAGTTGGGATAATGTTGCTTTTGCTAGAAATATCTTGCTTCTCCAGGGTTTACGACAACAGCACGGATCAGAAGGAACCCCGAGGCAAGGCAGGGTGGCCCACGTCTATGATCCCAGCACCTTGGGCGGCCGAGGTGGGTGGATCATTTGAGGTCAGGAGACTAATCTGTCCAACATAGTGAAACCATGTCTCTACTAAAAGTACAAAAAATTAGCCAGACCTGGTGGCGTGCACTTGTAGTTCTAGCTACTCAGGAGACTGAGGCAGGAGAATTGCCTGAAGCCAGGAGGCGCAGGAGAAGGTTTCAGTGAGCCAAGATCGTACCACTGCACTCTAGCCTGGCCGACAGCGCAAGACTCTGTCTCAAACAAACAAACAAATAAATAAAAAGGCCTTGAGCCTGAAAAGAACTCAAGCTTAGCAACAACCAGACCTTGGATAGGTAAGAATTAATCAGCACAGAACCTTGAACAGCCTCCACTCCAAAGCTCTTGCCACGTGGGAGATTCTGTGTCTGTACGTCCAGGAAAGGGGCAGACAGGGAAGCAGGATGGGGGCTCACCAGTCAGTAAACATGTGAGTGAGTGGATGCAGTCTTGGAGACTCTGAATCTATCTCGTGGGGATGGAGGGAATCAAGAAGAATGCTCAGGCTCTCTTTCATTTCTCTTCTATTTCTTGGGTAAAACTGAAATGTTACGAGCACCCGAGCTCTAATTTTTATAGAGTGGTTAAGTCACTGACCAGATTCGTTTCCGAGGCAAAAGCGATACAGAACGTCAGCGCGCGCCAAGAACACGCTGGGGCTTTTGGCCAACAGAACACGGCCTGTCTGTCCACAGGGAGAACGGGGAGGCCAAGTTATGTTTGGAGGGCTGCCTCCTATTTCTGATGTAGTCTTTTCACGTCCACAGAAGTCACTACCCAAAAACTCGAAGGCCATTCTCTCTTCTCTAGGCAGCCCCTGCTGGCCACGTGACGAGCTCCTGGGCACAGACCAAGCCGATACTCAGCAGAAGACCCTGGAGTGCAAGCGGTCTGGAAGGGGCTGAGTGGGGATGGCGTGTCTTCCTGCCTGGTCATGTCTCTCCTCTGGCGCTTAGCCAAGGAAATGTGGTTTACAGAGCTGACGGGTCCTTCTCTCTACAAATCACACTGCTCGTGATGAGGGAGAGAAAGGCTGAATCTTCCTCCATGGCCCCGGAGTCCTCTCCACCCACTCTCTCTACAAAATCAGATCATCTGGGTAATTTTTAAAGTGGAGTGCGTGGGCCAGCTGGAACTAGCTGCCTCTTCCTGGCCAAATGCTCGGGGTTTCTTCCAGCCTTAAGCCTGTGTGCTCGGTGTGCTAGCGAGAGCCGAGAGGCATGGCCAGGACTGGGAACGAGAGTGTTGCTAGCCAGACTTCCCAGCAACTTCCTGAGTTTGGAGCAAGCCAGAAGCCTTATTTTTTGGTGAGGCTGGCTGGCCCGAAGAGGTGGGACACTGGGCGCTGTAGCCCAGAAATTCTTTGGAGCCCGGCAGGGTCTAGGTATGCAATGCTAGTCCAAGCTCCCTGGCTGGCCAGAGCAAATCTAGGTACTTAGCCTTAAAAAAAAGTAAGATGATTTTCAGGGAGAAACAGATTGGCTTTATTTTCTCTAGTCTCTTCCAGCTCAGGGTGTCCTAATCCCCACTGAGAAGGCCTGGTGGACCCTAACGTTACTCTAGAAACTAGGCTAGTTAAATAAGGCATTGTCAAGCCAGAAGCTGCCTTGGACTCTTGGCAAGTGTTTTAACTCAGTATGAAATAATAAAAACAGAAAAGAACAATATTCTCTGTTTTCTCACTCCAGGCATTTTAGAGGCTGAGAATTAGAATTCATTTGGGATGGGCCACAGCTTTCAAAAATAAGTTGTGTGTATTTAAAAGATCTTTAGATTTGAAGTTCTGAAGAAGTGGGGACTGCCTGGCCTGAATGCTCTAAACCCTATTGTGCTTTGGCGGCTCAGAAAAATTCAGAACAATAACAACCTTTAGTGGAGGAGAAGGAACTGTGTGAAATACACCATTTATCTCCTTTCGCGCACAAAGGCGTATACATAAGCACATACAAAAACATGTGCATTTATACATTCTTCTTCTGGGAGCCCTGCAACACTTCCCAGTCATTATTCATATTAATTAATGTGGGTTTGGTTTCTAAATTGCTCAGCTTAAGAACTCGAGTTGACATGTTCTAGAAAGTAAATAATCCAGCTGTTGCCTACCACAGAGAGCCCCAGGCATGAACGCTTAAGCTCTGGATTTGGCCTGTGGACGGGGAGGCTTCATGCATCCGTGGCCAGGTTCCAAGCCCCATGACAAGCCTCACTTTTGCAATTGAGAAACTGGAACTAATTCTCCTATCCTCCCCGATACAGAGAAATGTGTTCAGGATAAACCGAGTCATATTTCGTAAGTTCTGGGTGCTAAAGGGGAAGGAAAGCTATAACTAAGACACTAGCACCACGACACCCACTTCTGGGACGAGGCAGTCTGTTGAGCATTTGCAAAACAAAACAGCAATGTACTTTCCATGCCCCAGCAACCCAGAGAGAAAACTGAGAAGCAGAAGCCCTGGAAAATTTGTACGAGGACCCTTAAAAACCTGAGATGGACAAACGCATTCCGAAGATCAACCTTGCTAATAAATATGGGCTCACAGCAATGTAATTTACATATGTGAATCTTACAAAGTACCTTTCTCATGGGAATTTCTTTAAGAAAAACAATCTTCTTTAGTTCACTGTTTATAAACCTTCCCCCCACCCTGCCCCCTTCAGGGATACTGTACCCTCTAGACTTGCCAAAAAGCCGCTTCCTAATACATCCTAGAGAATATATAATTTCATTTTTCCACAGATGCACTTCTATACACCTGGTATTTCGGTTATTTATTAAGCATGCCTAGTTTTGTGGTTTCGAGCTTTATATCTTTAAAGTCATTAAAACTTAATAGGAGAATTAATCATAAAAGAAATCTATCAAACACGGTTGCCAAGCACTTTTTTTTCTCCCTGACTGACATCTTTAAAATGTATTTGAATGTTATTTATTTCATCACACCCAGGGAATAAAAAAAACATAACTTGCAGCTTCCAAGTTCAGAGAAAGCATAAAAATGTGATTTACTATTTATTGTACATTTAGGCGCATGCATATTATATACTGCATGTTAATCTTCAACTGGCTAAGTTTAGCAAATTTGACAACACTACTGTTTGCTAGTGAGGAAAAAGAATCGACATCTGTTCTCTTCCAGATATGATTCCTTCTTGGAAGGAATCAGAAATACTCGCAGGCCTTCTATTTTCTGGGTAAACTGATAGAACGCAGGCTGTTTAAATGGACAGTCAAACCACAATGCCCTCTGGTGGTGAAATAATGCATATACACATGTAAGTGTTGGCACCTGGTGAATATTTTTAAGAAGAAACCTTATTTTGAACGATGTGGAAATTTTCTTTCAGTTTTAAAAATGCAAAGACAAAGATTGTGGCACATTGATGATGATGCTTTTAGAGAGCAAATAAAAAGTCACTTTGCTGTGAGTAAAATTAAAGATGCATTTAGTTTATTAAAATAAACGTTATTTATTTTTAAATTTTATTATGTTTTTACAATAAGGAATTATATGTGAATTGCACACTGAAGATCAGGAGTATGAGGGGATATTGAAATTTCGCATATGTATTATTTAAACTACATTTACAAAAGTGGAACAGTTGGAAGAGACTTACTTACAGGTAGACCTGAGGGTCTGTTAGCTTATTTTCAGTTCAGTGAAAATGAAATGAGAGCAGATTCCAGATTTTACCAGGGAATGGAGGGCTACATCTTCCCATCATGCTCTCAGCATGCTCCTCCGATAAGCAGCTTAAAGGGAATTTCCTGGGGTCAGACATAAATAGAGATTCTCAGGTTCTCTTAATCCAGACACACATCGCTTGCGAGTGAGGCCTCATAAATCTCAAAAACAGTCCGCAACACATGAAAAGCAATGTTGTTAGAAGGCTCAAATACATTAAATGGGAACGTCTGAAATGTGGGCTCATTAATCATACACACACTGCCGAGGCTGCGTAGTAATCAAAGATTGCAGCACCTTCCTCTCTCAGAAACCGTCTCGTTTTACTCCTTGCTGTCGCTGAAAGCAGGGAGACCCAGAACAGAAAACGCCATCGCTGTCCTTCTTCACCTATGGAGTTGCTCAGCCATTAACGCTTACGGGTCTTATGGTATTCTAGAGCATGAAAAGAATCACCCAAGCATCCTGGTCCCCTTTTCAAGAACTGTTCGCCTTGGCAATGACGACTTTTTTTCTGATGCAAAACATTTCAAGACACTTCCTCAGTGGCACAGACATCACTGCCAAGACATGCCATCAAAGGATACTGGAATGAAAACAGAAGTCCACACGACAACTTGGCTACACAGATGCCCACGGCAGCATTATTCATAATGACACAAAGTCCACGAACTAATGAATGAATAAACAAAATGTGGTATATCCATACAATGGAGTATTACTTAGTCACAAAAAGAAACGAAGAACTGGTATAAGCTGTCACAGGGATAAATGTTCAAAACATGATGCTAAGGGAAGGAAAGCAGACACAAAAGACTGCTCACACATGATTCTATTTCTAAGAGATGTCCACAACGGGTACATCCAGAGAAACAGCAAGGAGATAGGTGAGTGGTTGCCAGGAGCTAGGGAGAGGAGGTATTTGGGGTGATGACTAAGTGTTATTTTCTTGGGTTAATGAAAATATTCTGAAAGTGATTGTGATGGTGGGTGCAAACTCTGTGAATACACTAAAAGCTATTGAACTGTATACTGTAAGCAGATGAATTCTATGGTGAGCACGTTATATATCAATAAAACTGTTAAAGAAAATGAGAGGGACATTGGAGGGCTAAGGGCAGATTCGCCCTGCAAAGCTCCAAGGATGTGTGCTTGGGAGGGAGGACGAGTGTAGAAGAACATCCAGAGAGGTGCGCTAAAACCCCGAGTCAGGCTGGGATGCCAGTCTTACTTCTGTGAAGGGGATGGGACTCAGGTTCATACCCCCAGAAACCTTCTAAGTAAACCCTGAGAGGACTTATTTGTTCCCTGAGATGTGAAATCTGATGATGGGCACTTAGGATCACAGTGGGTTTCATCTTTCATTGCCACCCCAAACCCACCCCAACATTTTTCCCCATCACAGATCTTAATTAATTAAAGATTTAATTAGTCCAGGGGATCCTAGTTTAAAATAGCTTCTCAGATCCCAGCAGTTTGGGAGGCCGAGGTGGGTGGGTCACTTGAGGTCAGGAGTTCGAGACCAGCCAGGCCAACATGGTAAAACTCCGTCTCTACTAAAAGTACAAAACTTAGCCAGGCATAGTGGCAGGCGCCTGTACGCACAGCTGCTTGGGAGGCTGAGGCAGGAGAATCACTTGAACCCAGGAGGTGAAGGTTGCAGTGAACTGAGATCCCACCACTGTACTCAAGCCTGGGTGTCAGAGCAAGTGTCTGTCCCCCTCCAAAAAAAAAAAAAAAAAAAAAAAAAAGAACTTCTCAGGTGGTTCTAACATACAGCCCAAGGTGAGGAGTATAGTTTGAAAGAGAGCCAGCAAAAATGCCGGGACTCTGAGGAAAAGCTGGGTGAGCTATTTTGCAGGCAGTCTCAATCTCCTACACCTTCCTAGGTAACTGGACGCTGCTGCAGCCAGCTACAGGTGGTCATCTTGAGCTCCTGCAAATCTGATGATTTTCACAAAGAATGCCAAAATGTTTACACAAAGGTATCTGAACCAATGCGTCTGCTTTAAAAAAAACAAAAAACAACAACAAAAAAAAACAGGCAGGCGCTACTCCAAACGAGTTTTTCATTATTAAAAACAAAAAAAAGAAAACATGTTGCAGAGAGGGTATTTATGTTCAAAGTTCAGAAATTTGTGAGCATCCACTGAGAACTTGAATCCCTACCATTCAGCTGACCCTCTGTCCTGCCCAGCATTCTTCAGTTTTGAATGCTGAAGAAAAACAGCCTCCCCCACCTGCACCCCAGCAAGGCGAAGCATATTTCCCTGGCTGGGTTTTAAGCCAAGCTAAACACCAGCGAACCTAAGCCTGGTACCTGCGTTACTTTGCGTCCAGAGAAAGAGACCCACTGGCTTTGAATTCTTTTGTTCGGAACTTCTTTGAGCCAGAAAATACTGACTCCTCGCAGGCCCAGCACAGGCGCTGTTGTACGTGCTCTCTGGGTTTGTACTGATCAATGACAATTTCGGAACACATTGCCTGAATAATTCATCATAGAAAAAAGCTTTTGAATTAAATGATATTACTGGGGCTTCCAGCACAAGTATACATGTGTTCCCGAAAAGCTAGTCCGGCTGGAAGACAGCTTGGAATAAGCCAGATGACACCCAAGCTGAGCCCTACATTTTGTAAATTGTAATGAGTCATCCACCCCCCCTACCCTACCCTCAGACACAGGAAAATGGTCTCAGCCAGGTGTTCTAGCAGCATGCACCTGGCACATCTTGCCATGGCTGGCTTGACATGGCGAAATGCCACCATGGTTAACCCAACCCGGCAGCATGCAGCAATCTTAAAGAAAAAAACAAAAAGAAAAGTGGAAAAAAGATAGATGAAGAGAGAAAGGAAGAAAGGAAAGAAGAAACGGAGGAAGGGAGAAAGAAATGCAAAAATGTTGGCTGTATTTTGTGCAGAGTAGAACTGAATGGCGGCGGGAATAATTCGATCTAATGTGGGCACCTGGAACGGAGACTTAACACCCATCGCAAATGCCAAGCAGTTCATACGTTCTGTTTTATTTTAAAGCCCCTCCTTTCCCCACAGTCACATACACCATTAGCACTGCACTGACTGCAGCAGTGGCCTGCCAGGGCTGGCAAAATGCTACAACAAAAAGCTATCTTTGGTTCGGTATGAGCTCATGGCACACCCAAACCCTCACCATGTGCTTAGAGGCATGCCACTCTGCTTTGCTGTTGCGTTGCGCTGTCTTTTCCCGGAGGTAGAAACCAGGTTTTGACCCACTTCTTCTCCATCCCTCTACCTCTTTCTTTAAAGACTCAAAATGAGTCTCAGTGAGGCCTCGGAATGGTAAGGAGCATTTGGGACTACTTAATCCGATTTAGGCAAAGCCAGGAATGTCTATTTATAGTACAAAAAGATGGAATGTCAGGGAGGGGTCTCGCATGAAATTAAAGTTCTCAGCATCCAGAGACAATCGGACTTCCACTGCCTTGACCTCTTTTTCTCACAAATGCCTTCCATGGATGGATTTGACAGAGGCTGGGTACCAAGTCCTGTGCTGCATACTGGAGCTACAGATTTTAACAAAGTAAGACATGGTTCTTATACTTAAGGAGTCAAAGCCTAACAGGGAAGAGAGTCAAATGCACAAACAACTAGCAGATGGTATAATCAGTGCTCTTCTAAGAGCTGGCAGAGGGGCCGTGAGCCAGGAGACGGGACGCCTGTCCACCGCCCAGCATCATGGCCCAAGGAGACAGCTGATGAGTCTCCTCTCATCTGCAGCCGCTGCCAGTCTCCAAAGGATGGAAAAATCTCCCTGAGTCCCACTTGACCACTTAGAAAGGTTAGCTAAGGTAAAAAGTGAAGAGGTGAGACAGAAGCCAAAAGAAAAAAATATGACTAAGGGGCTGGTGGACGGCCCGGGGTTCTCCCTGGACCAAAGGGGCTGGTGGACGGCCCGGGGTTCTCCCCCATAACCAAAGGGGCTGGTGGACGGCCCGGGGTTCTCCCTGGACCAAAGAGGCTGGTGGACGGCCCGGGGTTCTCCCCCGTAACCAAAGGGGCTGGTGGACGGCCCGGGGTTCTCCCCCGGAACCAAACCCATCCAGAAAGTCTGCAAAGCGTGTGTGCCGTGCCGCCATCAGGAGCAAGGCCACATGGAAAAGAATATCTTAGCTTCCTGCTCTTCCACCACCCCGCCCCAAGCAAAGCCATCTCACCGAGCCAGGTTCAGCCCAGACACCTTTGAGTGCTGGCTATGCGCTATCACCATGTGTGGCATGGGAAGAGAAGGGCCCACGTAGCTGTTATACTTAGGAAAATTCGGTCTTAATCAAACTCAGTTAATTATTGACTCCACAAGAATGAAACTACAATAAAACCATTTTTGCCATAAGCCAAACTATTAAGAAACCTCACATACTTGAGAGATGAAAAGCCTTCAGAAGTACTCCTTTAGCCTTCTTCAAGTCCATCTTAACAATCATTATTATGCTTCTCTCTCAGCGCCAACAAAGGAGAGAAAACCCAGGAAGTTGCATTTGTATTTAAGAAAAAAACAAGCCATAACAGTGGCCCCTGCCTGTAATCCGAGCGCTTTGGGAGGTCAAGGCAGGAAGACTGCTTGAAACCAGGAGTTCGAGATTATGGTGAGGTATAATCATGCCATCATGCCACTGCACTGCAGTGTGGGCAACAGAGCGAAACCGTGTCTCTATTTAAAAAGAGAGAGAAAGTTAGAAATAGAGAAAAAGAGAGAAAGAGAGAGAGATCAGCCTAAATAAATGCTACTGCACTCCTTACTCAATCAGTGAAACAACAGTCCTTTCAGAATTTTTCTTGCCATGAAAAGCTCCCGATGCTTGTGTGTTGCTTTAGGCCAAAGGCGTGCAGCCCTTTCTCTGGCTCTGTAAGCTTCAACTCCCCACCAATAGCCTTACATCTTGGGCATGTCAGTGGGTAGAGTTTTATCATAACCTTTGTGAGCAGGGCATGTGTGGTTTAGAAAAGGGGCTCCTCCTGAAAACCCTGTCCCTGGGTGAGGAAAGGGTGGGAAGGGACATGCCTCCTCTACCTCCACTCTATAAACTGTGAAAGCTGTGGTGTAAGCCCTGGGAATTACAGCATGCAATTTACACAGCAATCAGAATAAACCACAAAATACACTATAAGAAGTCTAACTGCATTATTTTTCTTCCCCCGCTTCATGGGGGCAACCTTGATGCTTTCTTAAAAATACCAAATTCCCTTTAAAATGTGGGGATTTTTTTTTTTTGTAAGTCTCAGTAATTCTGGTGTGTAATTAATCTGCCATTTGTTTATTTATTTATTTTAAAACAACCTTTCATTGTGAAAAACAGCTAAGGGTGACATCTTCAGGCCCAGCCACTGTCCCTGCAATGTAGTGCCGAGAGTCCACATTTTGGAACTCTAATCATGAAGAGTGATCAGACCTAATCAAACAAGTATTTATTAAACACAAAATAATGCCAGGTGTTGGAAGGGCAATACAAAGATGCTACTTACGTTCACTACCCAGTTACAATGCCCACTTACTATTTCAATAATTAGTGTCACTGGCATGACATTCATCAGTATCCCCCACCTGCCCCACCAAACCGACTCACAGCCTAAATTTATCTGGCCTCATGAATATAGAACTTAGAAACCCAGACCAGGGAAGCTGCTACGTTTGTCCAGGCTCTCGCCTAATGGCCAGTGGTTATGGTAAGATTTCATCAGAACAGTCTTACCTACTCAGGAGTCCAAACTCTCAGGCTTCCTATAGATCTGCCTGACTTAGAGGAAAACCAGCAACTTTTCCATTCATCTCTATGTTTTTAAATGTAACTGTGTCTTATTCAGTAAGTACAATGAAAACTAAATCTTGGTAAAATGACGAGACACCACCCCGCACACCTGCTAGAATGGAGAAAATCCAAAACACGGACAACACCAAATGCTGGCAAGAACATGGAACTCTCATTCATCACTGGTGATAATGCACGATGGCACTGCCACTTTAATAGACGGTTTGGTAGTGTTTTTTAAAAAAATCCCACATACGCTTACCAAGTAATCCTGCAACCACGTTCCTTGGTATTTAACCAGGTAACTTAAAAACTTACATCCACTCAAAAACCTGAACACAGATGTTTACAGCAGCTTTATTTATCATTTCGCACACTTGGAAGCAACCAGGATGACACTCAGTTCGTGAATGGTTAAACCCTGATACAACCAGACAATGGATTATTCTGTGCTAAAAAGAAATGAGTTATCAAGCCATGAAAAGACATGATATGCACATATCAGAAACCTGATACGCACATTACTAAGTGAAAGAAATCAAATCCGAAAAGGCTACATACCATGTGACTCCAACTCAATGACATTTTGAAAATGAAAAAACTATGAAGACATTAAAATAATGCATAGGTTGCCAGGGTTTTGGAGGGCTGGAGGGACAACTAAGAAAATCTTTTAATTATTTATTTGTTTTTTTGAGGTGGAATCCCGCTCTGTCGCCCAGGTTGGAGTACAGTGGCAAGATCTCAGCTCACTGCAAACTCCGCCTCCTGAGTTAAAGTGATTCTCCTGCCTCAGCCTCCCAAGTAGCTGGGACTACAGGTGCCCGCCAGTATGCATGGCTAATTTTTGTACTTTTAGTAGAGACGGAGTTTTACCATGTTGTTGTGAGATAAGAAAAGAACAAATTCGGAATAAAATTGGAGGAAACGCTATAATCGAAGCAAAAAAAAAATGGGTCTGTCCTGTGGAATCATTTGGACAGTTTCCTCTTGTGTGTATGCCTTGAGGTCTTCCCAAACACCACCACTCCCAAGCCTGGGCAGAGACACACCTAACACAGGGTCATCCGTTATTTTATGCCAAAGCAAAAGGCATCCAACAGAGGGCCAGGGCCTTAGCATCCAACATCTCCAAAGCTCCCTGCAGAATGATTTCTGACCTTGCCTTCTTCCAGAGTTTGCTACCACTAACACCTTGGCCATACTTAACTCCCTTGATGTGAGCATTTCATTCTCCTTCTGTGTGGCTTGAAACGGCAGGAAAGGAGAGAATCACTGAGCAAGGCCAACGTCTTCAACAATCACTCCTCTCCTTCCGTGCAGATGGTACAGCAAAAGGTGTTCCCGGAAAGTAGGAGTGAGCTGTCCATGTCCTGGGCCCTGTCCCTCAACACGCTTCCCATACCCCTGGCCACAGCAATTGCAACCCATAAGGAGAGAGCTAGTAATGTGTTTGGTTTTGCATAGTGAGTTGTCAGTGACGGTGTCTAAAGGGACTCCTGAAACCACGAGTTAAGCAGAGACTTGGGGTGCACAGAACGCATCCTTCCCTTCAAGATCTTAAGCACTAAAGAATGCAGAGTAATGGGACAAATTCATTTCCCAATGGATTCAGCGGAGATTCAAGGGTCACGGAATGATACACACATCTTCGATGCTATGACAGTGGTCAAGTTGGTTGAAAAGCACCACACAAGGCCAACCGCCTACTAGCATGCGTGATTCCTCCCTTAAATTCCATTTACAGCTCATCATAGATACGAAATTCTCCAATAAGGTCAACACTACAAGGACATCTGCAGTGATCTTTGTACACGCTTTGCCAGCTTGGCACTCATCTATAACTTTAGATGACGAGGCAGAACACGAGCGATGACTGCAAACATATGCTTGATTTTTTTTTTAAACAACGGGAAAATGCAAAATGAATGGGAGGAGCGAACATTCCTGCCTTCTGAGGACATAAGTGGTATTTCAAGCAATCAGGAGTGATGGGGAGCTGGGAACCAGAATGGGGACTTGGGGGAATCTGAATAAAACAATGTAGGGTGTGGAAAATGAGAGGAGTCAGTGAAGCCAAATAGCCCCAGGTGGAAAAACAGCCTCAAAGCAGTGCAAGTCCAATCAACCAAACATCCTAAAGAAAAATAAAAATCCATAATTTAGCAAAAGACACCCTTTCAGGTGTTTAGAAGACCGTGGTTATCCACTGAAAGATGTTCCTCTCTCAAGGAATCTCTGGGAATTAGATATGTTTATTTGATTCTTTAACTACATAGTAATTGAAAGTTATCAAAGTAATCCACGCTCACTGAAAAATAAAATACAATAAACCAAGTACGGACTGGTTCAAAGTAAAACAGGACCGTTTTCCTGGCTGGGCACAGTGGCTCACGCTTGCAACCTCAGCACTTTGGGAGGTGGAGGCAGCAGATCACTTGAAGTCAGGGCTTTGAGACCAGCGAGGCCAACATGGTGAAACCCTGTGTCTACTGAAAATACAAACATTAGCCAGGCGCTGTGGCACAGGTCTGTAGTCCCAGCTACTCAGGAGACTGAGGCAGGAGAATCGCTTGAACCCAGGAGTTGAAGGTTGTAATGAGCCAAGATTGCACCACTGCACTCCAGCCTGGTTGACAAAGTGAGACTCCATCTCAAAAAAAAAAAAAAAAAAGAAAAGACAATTTCCTATGACTTTCTACCCAAACCTACACCCTGGGAATAAAACCCCATCAAAAGTCTACTACTAATCTTTCTAAATCTTTTCCTATAAGCACACAGATGCAGGTTAAGTTATTTTTAATTTAAAAAATACAAATCAATGAAGCATCCTCACTTTTCAGTACATCTCTCCGAGGGGCGTGACCCCCTGGGTTTAGCCACAGCATAAGAGACCTCCATTCATCTGATGGTGGTGAACTGGGTTGCAGCAAAGTACCTGAAGAGGAAATAACAAGCCTCTCTAAGGACAGGCCTAAAGCCCTCGGAATGGGCTGTCACCGTGCAATGGACATCAGCCTCTTACTCAATTGACAGGCCTTCCTCCGGCTATAGGATCTCGACTGTAATTACAGGAAAAGCCATACCATAAAGATGGGCGGAGGAGCTAATTGACAAAACGCTCAATGTGCTGACTCAAGGACCGATGACCAAGCCTTAAATTTATTTTCCTCAAAAAGTGACTGATACGTTGTCCATTAAGCCAGGACCATGCAAAATCCAGGAGATCCCATCTTGCCAAAGTCCATGTGTGGGGTTCACGCATAAGACACCTGGACTTTAAATCAAAAGGATCTTTGGAGTGATGCCTGCCAAAAAAAAACTTCAAAAGGCACAAAGGTTTTGTTTTGTTGCAGTTTTTTATTTCCTTTTGTTCGCATAATGCTTTGTGTCTGTATCAAGCTTATTTTTATTGAACAATCCAAAATGCAAAAGGGAAGACAAGACTTTGAGATTCGAACCTCCTCTAGACCTCTGGTTCTCAACTTTTTTACCTTCCAATATGGTAAAAAAAAAAGTTGTGGCTCTGTATCCCCACACCCAAATCTCACGTTGAATCGTAATCCCTGTGCTGGAGGAGCGACCTCACAAAGGTGTGCGCTGCACAGGGGGCCGGACTGTCCCCTGCCATGGTTTCTAATCACCATCCCCTAGTGCAGTCGTGTGAAAGCGTTCCTCTGAGATCTGCTTCTTTCAAAGTATGTAGCACCTTCTCATTCTCTCTCTTCCTCCGGCACGAGCCATGTGAAGACCTTGCCTGCTTCCCCTTTCACCTTCTGCCATGACTGTAAGTTTCCAGAGGCGTCCCCAGAAGCAGAAGCATACACATTCTGCAGAACCACGACCCAATTAACCTCTCTTCTTTATAAATTACCCAGTCTCAGGAATGTCTTTATAGCAGTGTGAGAATGGACTAATACACTTTCCCATCATTATAAAAGTCTGGAATCCTTGCTCTACCTGGTAGGGAAGTGTTACTATCAATCTATCCAAATGGAAAAAAAGTTCAGGATGATCACACCTCATGCAGTGGATAAGAACATGGACTCTACAGGTTCACACAACAATTCCAGCTATATGCTCTTGGCCTGGTTACATCGCTTCTACATGCCTCAGTTTTCTCATCTCTAAAATGGGGACAAGATTGTTGGGAGGGTTCCATTTATGTAAAGTATTCAGAAGGAGTGCTGTGGATTATATGCTTACATATATATAAGCGCACGGCAAGTACTATATACATACTAGCTCATTCATTATTATTGTTTTCATTTTTGCTGTGTCATTAATCAGAACTTGTAAAAAGAATAATTCTCCTTAAACACCCCGAAGGTATTTTATAAACAACTCAGTTGACATTGTAGGGATCTAGAATGACCAAATGCAATTGCTTTTCTGTGCTGTTAAAGAAAATAAAAAACAAACATGTTATTCACACAAGTGAACCTAGCTTGATGTGACAGATATGTTCCCAAAACTTTGTGTGCATAAATCAAGCCATGCCGAAATAACCTGGGCAAGCCTGTCGATCTTGCAGTGAAATCTTTCTGTCCAGGAAAGCTTCTGGAGGACCCAAATAACGCTAGCCACCTGTCCTACATAAAGATTCTTAACACAGGACATTTTTCTATGTGGCTTTGGCTTATGGTTAAAGAGTGAGTGCCAGGTCCAGGCAAACAATGGAAGGAGGAAACATATGTTATTCCATTAGGTAACTGCCCTGAAGTTTTTCCAGCCTTCTCCCAGGAAAAAGGCCACGCTCCAACCACAGCAAGTCACCAGACATAAAATGCACTAAGGCATGTGCTGTACAGGGGGCTAGTCTGTTCTCTGCAGGAGGAACCATGCTGCTTTCATCAAAATGTCACCTTACTGGGATGGTGAAGAATATCTCCCATGCTGACTAGAGATGATTAGTAATGACTACTTGGAGTAGTGTGCGAAGCATGATTCTGATTGATTAGTGATGTCTGTCATGAATAAAGGACTTTGGGAAGTGGACGCAGGCACACTGGGTACTCGCCATCCCCAGGATCAAGGCAGGCAAGCATTCGGCCCAGCAAGCAAGAGGCCCCCGGTAGTTTGTCAAAAGGCTACAAATGGTGAAACAAACAAACAAAAAAAAACACACAACTTGATGTGATTATGCATATTCTCTCAGAACCAATTACTCTCTGAATTATAACTCTGTAAGTCACTGAAAATTATTCAGCACACATAAGCACCACAAGCCAATTTCTCTAAGCCAATATATAAAGAAAGTTTCAACATAAATTCAGTCTTCTTTGAAAAGGAAGGGAAACAGTGATTCTGTGAGCATCTCCTAGTGGCAGGTCCTGGGCTTCGTCCCCAGGGTCAGAGACTGTCTCCTGCTCACTGCCACGGTCCTAGATGTAGACGAGTGAGTGTTCTGTGTGTCACATGCAAACACTCCAGTGTGGACTGGACGTTGAGTATGTTTGACTCCAGCACACTGGGAGGTCAGTTTTATCCACAGATGAGAAGGGAGGCTCAATTGCCAGAGTCACAGAGGTGGTCCTTCCAGTGGACCGTGTCATGGGTCAACTTACCCACTTTGCTAGCAGACGGAAAAGAAAAAAATTACACAGTTTGAACACACACACACACACACACACACACACACACACACACACACACACACACCCCTCTTCGGAATCAGTGTATTGTCCAACCTCTACTGGCTTGTGGCTCAGCCTTCCACCTCCATCCTCCGGAAGCTGTCCACACGCTGTCACCTAACAGAACTGTCTGCTTCCCTGTGTGTGGAAATGCCACTCGTCTTCCAGGTTGCTCATTTACTTGTCATGTGCAACCAGTTGATGAATCTGAGAATGCCAAGTTTCAAAAACATAGAGACCAACCCCAAAGCACAGCCCCACACTCCCCACTCCCTCTATACATTGAGAATGGCAAGGGTCACCCGCCATGCTTAAAACACGTCAGGACCAGGGAGAAAGCCAGGTGAAGATGTCCATCAACAAGCTGCACCCTGGGCTGCAGAAACCTGATGAGGGTTATGAAGAGAGGAGTGGAAGGCAAGGGAATGGCAGTATGTGGAGGACGACTCCTGGGCCACAGAGGCACCTGTGGCCCCCCTCCTCCACAAATGACAGTTATTGAAAATGGCTTTATATGCTCAAATTTTCTCCTGGGGTTTCAAATTTAGCTCTCATCTCCCAGCTTGTAAACAAACTCCAGTTTTGAGTCAGTGATTCCCATTTCGATGGGATTCTGTAATCACTCCCACGGGTACGCAACACACCCTCTTATACACTGCACTGAACACAAGACATCATAGCTATGTGTGGCAGTGCACACCCGTAGTCCCAGCTACTCAGGAGGCTGAGGTGGGAAGATCACTTGAGCCTGGGAGGCGGAGGCTGCAGTGAGCAGAGACTGTGCCACCGCACTTCAGCCTGGGCAACAGAGCAAAACCCTGTCTCAAAAAAAACCAACAACAAAGAAAACAACACATCGAGCACCACTGGAGCTTAAATAGACATCAGCGTGGGGGAAGGGAGAGAATTCAATTCAGAAACTGTGCACTGAGCACCTATTAGGTTGCCACACCAGGGTTAAATAAACTGGTCCTTTCTCCAAGGGGCGTGTACCGGGGGAAAGATGGTCTTGTAACCACACAGTCACGATACAGAAGCATTCGTGGTGTCCGAGCAGACTGAGAGAGAAGGTGATTAATGGCCTAGGTGAATAAAGGTCTGGGAAGGCTTTGTGGAAGACACGATGCCAAGAGCTGGATTTTGAAGGATGGAGAACCGTTTGCCAACAGACAAGTAAGCACGAGTGTGGCAGGCAGCCTCGGGGAGAGGGCACAGCTGGCACAGATGACTCAGCCTGGTGCGCTCACTTCAGTTTGGCTGAAGTGTGAAGTCGGCCGAGAGAGAGGTGGCAGGAAAGAAGGCTGGAGCGGCCACTTGGGGCCAGCTCAGGGGCCGCTGAGCCAAGCCGAGCTGCCCATGATGCCTCTTTCATATGAGCTCATCGCTAGTTTTATTTTATGAGCTCCTGCTAATGAGTCCTGTTTTGCAGTAGAGCAAATGGTGATGGAGTGAGGTTCTCAGAGCCATTTCCTAGACTGAGTAACTGACTCCTGCATCTGGGGAAGAAAAGCCAGGTCTACTTTAAGGGATGCTTGGTAAAGGTAGTTGAGGACCACTGAGTAGAAAACAGGAGTTAACACAGTTTGCTGCAGGACAGAGAACCGAGGGCCAAATGGTTCAACATTCAAGCGTGTGTTTTCCAATTCAAAGAGGACATCTGAGCAATGAGAGGATTGTTTGTTTCATTTGGTTGCACCATGTCAAAATGCCTTGTCTTCCTTCTCTTCTGTCTCACAACAAGCCAGAAGTCTGAAACTAGCCCAGCATTGAAAACAATGGGTGTCCATGACCTCCTTGTGAAGAGTGTAAACAGATTTGTGGGAGCTACAGAAGTGATCACGAGAGAATTTCACCAATTATGAGCACCAAAGGAGTCCAAGGCAATGAAGACATAAGTAACCACATAAACATATGCACGCATACATTAATAACAGATGAGGTCCCTTTAAAATAGACTCATTGTACCTGAAAGTTACTATATGCGGAGTTATTCATATGTTAAACAATACTGCGCACTTCCAACATGCTTCCATTGGTACATGGCTGATGATCATGGGACCATATATTATCACGTGGCTATTTACCTTGTATGTCCTTGATAAGGAAAGATCAACCCCAAATAAAAGCCACCAGCACCACAACCAAAAAAAAATTTTTTTCACCATCTGAACAAATCATTTAGTGTTAAAAATAAACAGAACTAGAAATTGTCCCTAATAAACTAATATTAGTCTCCCCAGAGGGTTAATTATGTCGCTCTGTATTTTAAGAAGAATGTAAATTGCCAGTTTCAACAGATGTTCTTTTAAAAGAATTGGTTGTCTGGGAAATGATGGGTCTTTGTTAGAGCTTACCCCAGTGGAATATAAACATTAAAATCATCCGGCTATCTGTCAGCCCCCCTCCTCCCACAACTGTTACCCATACCAGTGATACACCCTTTGGTTTATCAACAGCTTTAGTGACAAGTGTTCCAGCCAGAACTGTGGTCCCAGATTTCAGATGACATGTTAGGAGGGGTTCCAAACTCCCTTTGAAACCTCCCAGTGAACCCAGAACGGTATCCTGTCATCATGCCAAGTCCCAGCTCAGGTGCTCCCTCGATGGTCATTTGCATGGTATTCTTTTACCCTGGAGAGCAAGACTATTAGGTCACAAGGAAACAGAGCTAGAATGTTCTGGAAATGTAAGCCCTTCCAAATTCAGTTTAAATGCTCAAACATGTAAAATTTGTGTGACATACATATTTGAAAGCTGCTAAAGGAAGAATGAAAACTTAAGCCTCACTGGCAAAGTGGTTAGAAGAAAAAGAGCTCACCAACGTCCCCGCTGTTTTCTCCTGAAAGACATTTTGTGGACTGAAATGTGTGTTAGCAGGTTCACGGAGTGAGAGCTTCCACTTGGATATTTGGCCAAGTAAAGAGAGGAAAAGAATCCTCAGTGTGGCAGTTCATTATTCCAAGCTGAGTGACCTCGGCTGACCTGGGGGTCTGGAGAGAGCCTCTGTTCTTATGTTGCAGCTGGTGGTGGGTGTCTGGCTGCCAACCTCACTTGACCTAACTCTACATTATCACGCTGGTTAGACTCACTTCACAAATAGGGAAACTGAGGCTGAGAAAGATTAATGACTCCTATGAAAAACTTAACAGAACCTGCTTTCACCATTGATCTGCTAGTAACACGCATAAAACCTCATCTCAGCCAGAAAGGTAAGCAGATAACTACTGATCTCCTGAAGTGTTGCTGAAAGGGCCTACCCAGTGCAGGATTTAGACACCCTGCAGAGACTGGGCAGTTCTACGTCCTACAGGCAGGAGGGGACAAGGCAGCCTAGTGTCATTATCAGAGACCATGTCCCAAATGGCAGAAAGACCAACAGAACAGTGACAACAGATGAGGCCCACTGAAAGCCTACTCTGAGAAAGAGGCTTTGGCCACGTTACTTCACTCAATCATCCCACTGCTCTGCCACAAAGACATCATTATACCCATTCGACAGGCGAGAAAACAGACTCAGAGAGGTGAAGCCAGCCGCCCCAGTGTCACCAGCTCCTAATGGCCCATGAAGAAAATTCCAGGTCCGCGTGACTCAGAGCCTAACTCCCTCCCCTACAGCCACTGTCTCAGATGACATCTGATGAGCTCAGAGCACTGACACTACATCACAAGCAGGTCCACAGGCTCTCCGGTCAGCTACCTGAGGACTCAGCCTCAAGGTAACGCCAATAAGAAACGAGTCTGCTCATGTGCAGATGCCACAATGGTCGATCCAGCTGAAAGATCAGAAAGCCTCATCCTTGCCGAGGAACTCTCAGGAAAAGCCAGTCTCAGCTTTCTTGGGTCCCAAAAACAGGGCTCAGGTATACTACTGTGTAGGTTTTACACAATCCAGTAACACGAGGTACCCTTTATCTCAGCTAGAATATGAACTCAGTCACCTAGACTTAAGCTACACCAAACCTATTTCACTGCTAAGACAGTAATCCTGAATTTCACATCTGGACTAGCTGCTGAGACTATGCCAATTTCCAGGGTACTGGGATAAAGAGCTTCCTCTAAATAAAGACCCATCTTCCATATTCCCTCCATCCCCAGCCAAAGACAGCAGGAACCTTTCAAGTCCTCCAAAATGTACATTCTCCAGTTTCCAGTGAGATCTCTCTCTGCTCCACAGCTCAGAAACTAGACTGCAGCCACCACAAGGAACAGCCTGAGAGAGAAGGGGTCCCGGTTCCACTTCCTCTAGAGACCCCATTTCTGAGGACTCCTGTACCTCTTTCGAAGGCTAGGGAATGTGGGATAGCGATTCTAGGGCAGAAATACTGCTTTTCTTTCTGTGGTCCAGGTTTCCCAGGCAGACGTTGATTTGGTGGCATAACGTTGCCTTATGCCCAATTCTAGTGTTAGGGGATTGGTGGTTCCTGGAAGCCAGAGAAAAGGACGGCTAAAATCAATGATGCATTAAATGACTAAGAACGGAGCTCTGGAACACTAGTTTTCAACCAGGGGCCACTGTGCTCCCCAGAAGGCATTTGCCAATGTCTGAAGACTTTTTTTTTAATGATCGTACTCGGAGAGATGGTACCTAATGGCTAGAGGCCAGGGATGTCACCAACCATCTATACAGGACAGACCTCCAGTACAAATGATCCTGTTTCCAATACCAACGGCATGAAGCCTGAACACGCTCAACTAGAGGGGGCTTCTGCAGTAAGTCTCAAACAGATAACAGGAGAGCCATGCCTCTTCCAAAACACCTGAGTGTAAAATGGTCCTGATGGTGCAACACCATGTAAAGATGGAACATTAATAAGAGACTCCCTTCAAACCTGTGGGCTCCTCCTTAACAAATCTCATTAGTTTGTATTAGTAGATGGGAAATGGAATTGGGGAAATAATTCCCAGAAGTTCAACTCTGCTGACACATCTGCTTTTTCTGGGAGGAAAATAACCTAATCTCTGCTGTAGTCATTCAGGGAAACCTAGCACCTGTCTATAGCAACATGTTCAAGAAGAAAAAAAAAAATAAGCACAGGAAAAAGAAAACCTGAAAAAAAAGAGATAAATTATTTATCCAGCATAAATATTAAAGAAAATCGCAAAACACAGTCTGGTGTCACCATGCTGTTGTTACAGAATCGTCTCGTTATAGCTTCTGGCAAAATACTGTTGTCCTTAATATCACTACAACAGAGGCGTCTGGGATGTACCAAACACGGTACATGTATCTGCTCGCTGTCGAGGACACTTAGCAGGATGCCTAGCAGCTCATCACACCCCAGTACAGAACTGTGCAGGGATGTCCTGCTAGGAACGAGCCTGCATTTGGAATAGATCATGAACTTCACCGGAACCCAAGGTGCAATTTGAAACAGGCAGTCAATTCAACACACCTGGTAAGTGTGCTACAGTCAAGTCCGACCAGCTTAACAGCACACGCTGCTGAATTTCCAGAAACTTTATCAGCTGGTTCTGGGCACACCCGTTATTATGTATTAAATAACATAAATGTATGATTCAATAAGCTATATTAAAAAGGTAGAAAATACTCAAAGCTCAGTACTTCCGAATAATCTTAGTAGACATGACTATTTCCCATGCTCATGAAGTTACCTACATCTGTTAGTTGGTATAGTGCAAATACCATACATATATAAAATGGTACGGGACTATGCATCTCTTTCCAGCTCCAAGTTCCACGCTGCTCATGTTGGCAACTTGAAATCAGCCATGGTGTAAGTATTTACACCACAGTAATCAGTAAATACTGCAAAACAAGGTTTGTTTCCCCTAGCTTCCACCAGGGGAGCAAGTTGTTACACTTACCAGCATAACCCACACAGCCCCTCACACAGACACCAGGAATATGGTGACAGCGCTCACAAAGAGATTTTGTTTTCAGACAAAACATCTACTATTCAAAGTTTAGCAAACTTTTTTCAGCAACTACATGGGCTTCTAGGTAACCGAGTCATTTAATAAATCTGTACAATAATAATTAAACACTACCAATAATGTGTCCGTGGAAGCTTCCTGGCTGGCCCTTTATGGCTTTGTTGAAAAGTGATCCACACTGACATTCTGAATAAGGCTGACAAAAGAGGTACATCGAGGAGTGGGGGGGAAGTAGGTTTGCTCTCAATAATGTATGAAGCCCCACGCTGGGAAGAGGGATCCCTGGAAAAGTGGCTCCGTGGCAATCTGTTCTTTCATCTGGAGCCGCAGCCAGGCAAAGGTGCTGCCCCGAATCAGAAGCGCAATTGCTCACTTGTGAGCAGATGTCCTTCACGCGGCAGGCAGCGCTCTTTCAACACAGAGCTGAACAAATGCGTGCTGCGAGACAGGCTCCCCTCCCCATTACCGAAAGAACACAGTATATATTAATACAGCAGGCTGTGGAATAATGTTTGAAAGGGGGATTGAGGCAGTAGAAAAATCACTCAGCAAGGCAAAGTAATTTTCCAACCAAATGGGAGCAAGAAAGAGGGTTCAGTGCCTATGGAGGTTGAGCGGGGAAAGAGTCTGAAATATCTTCACCCCCAAAAGAAACCTGAAACAGGGTTCCTTAGAGAGTCAGAAAGGACCTCACCGGGCAGGCCTAGTGCAGAGCCATATTGAATACTGACCATCAAGAAGACTATCTTGAATGAACATGCAGTTTGATTAAATGTGCGTGGCTGGAGGAGGCTGTGCACGTGTGAGGACAGGGAGTATATGAAATTCTATACTTTCCACTCAGTTTCGCTGTGAACCTAAAATTGCCGAAAAAGAAAGTTTATTATTTTTAAAAGTACATGTAAGCCTAAACCCTATAGTCAGATGAACTATTTCCTTTCTTGCTGGGAATCCCTGTTGGAAGGACTTCCAGTGTTTATCCCAGGGAGTTTCTTGGGGCATCCTTGGTTCCAAGGAAATCTCATCTGTACAGCGTTTGTCAGCTCACCGGAGGGCAGGCAGAGCAGAGCGTGAGTGTCTTACCAGGTACACAGGCTACGTAGCACAGAAACACCCTGGAAAACCAGCACAAAGACATCCTCCCAGTCTTGATGTAACTTTGACAGACATGGAGACAAACTCAGTGCCACCTCACATTCTCTTTCCCATGCTCCCCCCATCTTCCAGAACCCGGACTTCGGGACAGCTCCCACAAACTCAATCACTTCTTTGAGGCTGATATAATTTGGTCCCTGTCTTGTATTACATTTTGGAAGGGAGAATTATCTATTTTAACTAGAAAAAGTAAAATTAGCAACCTGCTTAGAGAGTCCTACCTTTAAAGCCCTACATCCACCCAACTTCCACACACAAACACTATTGCTCTCCAGCTTGATAATTATTAAATTGTAATGTAAAACCCAAGTTCTGCTTAAGTATGCGTGATTATTAGACTGCAAGTCAATTGTGGATAACACGCAGATATAAATGCAGCTAATAAGTCTTACTGTAATGATTAATCAATTTATGAATACATTATTTAAACTAATAGCTCAGGTACGGTATCTTAAACAAGTTACAGAGTATATCGACCAATTCAAATACCAGCTGCCAGATCAATAGCAAACTGTAAGTAAACTCTGGGGAATATGTAGACTTGGAAAAAAAAAATCTGTGAACAAAAGGGTCTTACACGAAAATATTCTACAACAATTTCAACTTTTAAGACAAATGTATAGGACTTTAATATGTGCAGAAGCTTAAAGAGAAAGGTACAAAAGTGTTTCACTGCAAATTTTGTTCCTGGTCCAGCCTATGCAGTAATAATCATTAAGAGCAGCTCATACAAATTCATATGTTAACACAAACCACTACACACATGTGCAAAAAGACCATGTATTCAAGTTAACTTTGATTCCTTCAAAATTGATATATTGGGTTCATTTCACTGCAAGGGAGCTTTTTTATCTGTAAATGACCCTTTAACAGAAAACAAAAAGTATGTCCAAAAAGTAAGATTAGTCAGCCAGACATGCTGGCTCATGCCTGTAATCCCAGCACTTCGGGAGGCTGAGGCAGGTGAATCACCTAAGGTCAGGAGTTCGAGACCAGGCTGGCCAACATGGCCAAACCCCATCTTTACTAAACACACACACACACACACACACACACACACACACACAATCAATAAGATTAGCAATTTTCCTGAAAAAGTTCCATCTTCCAGCAGACACACCAGGAGCCACCTGTTCTGTGACAGTCACAAAACCTGCCCCCAAACCCCACTGTCGACGACAAGAGGGTTTTTGTGAGCAAATACTTGCGTCATGATGCTGTCCCTTCTCATTTTTTCAAATTAAGGCTAATTAATGTGAGTTTAATAAATAAACCAGAAGAGCCTTGATTTCCAAAGGTGTGACATTTTATCACAGCTTCAAGTGATGCTGCATTTGAAAAAATTAATTAGCATCTTGCGAGATTGGCCACACATTATTGAGTAAGTAACAGCAGCTAAGTGAAACAGATGAAATATTGGTAAGCGATGCAGCCCACTGTATAAGTATGTGAAGGGGGTCAAAGGTTAATCCCTATTGATTTTCTGAGTCTGCGTACAGCGCCGCTGGGAAAGGTCGGTTCTGTTGGCAATCAGCTAGCACAAATACATTATAAATCTTACTGTCTGCCTTCACTGATCAGTGTCATTTACTTCCTTTGCTAAAGACCATTAAGAAACTACAAACAAAAAAAAAAATCTACCCAGATGCCGGCAAAAAGGAAAGCATTAAAAAAAAATTCTTCCATGTCAGCCAATCCTTCTGCAGATGGGGGACTTTCCCGAAAGCTGAGGCACACCTCCCTGAGACCTGTCCCTCTCAAGGAAGGTGACATGCAACTTTCTTGAGAGTCAATCCATTTCAAAATCAAATCGGAGGTAAAAGCATCTTTCACATTTGGGTGCATTTAAGAAAAAATAGAAGAAAAGGAGTCAAACATGCTCATGAATATTGAGAGGCATCTCTAACTTGGCTTTGCAAAATTTGGCATAACATTGAAGCCAGTCAAAGGTAATTTGAAGAGGCCCTTCGTGTCTAGGGAGCCCCTTCCAGTACTCCACACTAAATGTTTGACTCCTTTACGTAAAGTGGGCCCCCAAAATGCATAAACCTCAGTGCCCCAAAATCTTGATCTCCACTTTCAGGAACAGATATGAATGACTGTTTCTTTTCCATGTCTTTCTTTCTTTTAACAGATTGTACCGCCTGGCACTTTTGCTAGACACGGGGAGGTAGATGAGTGAGATGGATCCTTCCCAAGAAAAATGAAACATACGTTCTGTGTCACATTATTGACTCTTGTACAACGAGGTCCTGAGAAACAGTCTTGGTGCCATAACTGGGTAACACCCAGTTAATTACTTCAACTCTCTAAGCCTCAGTTTCTCTGACTGGAAAATGAGGAAAATCATACTAGCCACTTCTAAGAATGGTCGGGAAATTAGAAATTACATGGAAAGCACTTAGCACAGAGCCCAGTAAGTACTCAGTAAATGTTGGTCAATTTTTTCAAAATTATGGAGTTATTTGGCTGGGCGCGGTGGCTCACACCTGGAATCCCAGCACTTTGGGAGGCCAAAAAGGGGCAGATCACCTGAAGTCAGGAGTTCGAGACCAGCAAGGCCAACATGGTGAAATCCCATCTCTACTAAAAATACAAAAATCAGCCAGGTGTGGTAGCGTATGCCTGTAGTCCCAGCTACTTGGGAGCCTGGGCAACAGAGCAAGACTCCATCTCAAATAATAATAATAATAATAAAATTATGGAGTTACTTGACATTGGGGAAAAAAACAAGTGACCTCCTTCAACCTCTGCTTCACTAATGACGGTCATGGAATTGTGATGTAAGAAGACATGAAGCCATCTGATCCACCATTCCATCTAAATAAATGTATAATATCCACCTATTCCTTCTATTTCTCAGAATAGGTGGGACAGTAACAAGCACATTCTAAGTTATTCTTCAGAAACAGATTTATTAAGTCCTAGAAAAGTGCATGAAAGCAAAACATATCAGAAATGCAGATATCTGGGTAGCTCAGCCTTAGCCAAGGGTGAGAGAAAGTTACGAAATCTTTGGGTAAGGAAAGGTTCTCTTTCTGCACAAAAGTTTTTATTTTAAAGCTCCAGCCCCAAGAAGATTTATAGAAAAGCTTCATAGATATGTGTTATGTCTTCACCGTTTTCACAAACACAGCTGTCTTATCGCTTCCACATTGTGCGCGCACGTGTGCGCGCGCACACACACACACACACACACTTCCCCTGCCCTGAGCCAAAGTCATAGCATTCTTGAAAAAGTTCTGGCAAATATGGCCAAAATGTTGGAAAAACATTCTATCTTTGATTTTTTTTTTTTTCAGAATTCCATCAACTAAGCTCAGTGTACCGTGTACTGATATCAAGATGTACTTGAAGATTTTAAGAACCTTAAATTAAGGGGTGGAGGGAGGCTAGGGATGGCTCTCCCAGGGCAAATGATAAACAAAGGAATATCCAGCAAAGTTCCCATCAAAAGTTCAGTGTCTATGCCACGACTGTTTCTATCAATGACCTTTTTTCCCGTTTACGAAACCTTTTATTTCGAGATTTTCAACTCTACTGAAAGACTATCCCTCTCGGAGGCAGAGGATAAATAGAGTAGATCTCAAATGAGCAGTGAAAGCCAAGAGAGGCAGAGGCCAGAGAGTCTTTTTAAAATCCAAGAGGCTCCAGGCTGCTTTGAACTCTCCTGAGTTGATGTAAGTGTGCTTTCATCAGTTACAAAAATTAAGGGCATGTACCTCGATAGACGTCTACTTGTTTACAAATTATAAACTTGGATCATTCTATTAGCTACTACCTCCAGGAACGGTATAGGTTAGAGTAACGTTCTTCTTTAAAAATAATGCATGCCATTTCACGTATCTCTGGACTAATTTAGATTTTGGTTTTTCGATTGACCACTTCGGATCAAACCGTCATTGTGTCTACTTTGCACAAGATGAAGGGCTCTTATCAGGAGGAGTTCAAGTACCAACCCTGCTCCTTTCTTGCTACTTGGTATTCTAAGAACTCT
This sequence comes from Aotus nancymaae, assembly GCF_030222135.1. NCBI lineage: Eukaryota > Metazoa > Chordata > Mammalia > Primates > Aotidae > Aotus > Aotus nancymaae. The sequence continues at coordinate 32,947,838 of NW_026988443.1, read as the reverse complement.
ATCCAAACACTGGTCTTTTTGCACAAATGTTTCTACGTCTCTTCTTCATTTTGTGACGGTTGCTTTAGTTCAGACCACATAATCTGATGTCTCCATCCACCCAACTAAGCACACATGCAGAACCACATTTTCCAAGCTGAAGTCCACAAGGAGCAAAGGTTCCATCATGGTCCCTCTCCCTGGGGAAATGGCCAGCCTGACTTTAGAATACACTGCACATCGCACACAATTCCTGACCATCAGAGGACTGGAGATGGTACCTGTGTCAATGCATCTGTGTATCACTTGTAAAATATAATGTTTTTAAATTGAGAGCAAATATGTGTCCATTTAAAGTATGGGACCCTGACCCTGGACTACCGAGCTAGAATGCGTACTCTGCTTCCCCTTTTCTTAGTGCATCTCTTTCCTCATCTGTGAAATATGGACAATAATAGCCCTATTTCAAAGAATTTTTGAAAGGATAATACCTGTAAATATATACAAAACACTTAAAACAGTACCTGTCACCCAATAAGCACGGTGAGATATTTGATAATAAATGAAAGAGTTTGATGGATAAACAGAAGTTGTAATATTTCCTCTTGGAATCCTAGTGGCTCATCCTTGACACTCTGGGGACTAATGCTTTAAAGCAGAGCTATCCAACAGAGCGTTCTGCTATGGTAGAAAGGTTCTAGCTCAGCGCTACCCAATATCATAGCCACTAACCACATCTCATTTCTGAGGATTTGAAATGTGGCTGGTACTTCGGAGCAACTGGACTTTAAATTTTAATTAACAAACATTTTAATACTCACATGCAGCTAGTAGCTACCATATTGGACAGGCAGACTCCAGAAGCTTCCCTATTTCTGACACTCCATAGGACCCAGTGCAATTCTGTAATCCATCTAGCTGCCTTAAAGAAGCTATGACTGCTTCAATGAGATCAAGCTAGCCTGAGTTTCTGGGCTGTAAACCGTGGAATCCTCACCTTTAGATTCCCGTTCTCTTGCCTCTTAGTTCTCCATTGTCACTGTCATTCGCTTTCCTGTCCCAGGAGGGGGCAGTGAACAACACAGTCCCACTGGGTCAGCATTACTGGAGGCCTCCACTTGGTGCCAACCGCAGCCTGGCTTTCATTCTAGTTTGGGTCTTGAATCTTACCTTGGGAAACTCTGTGAATCCTGCCTTTGACCACTGTCTAGACTCCCAGACCAGAGGCTATCACTCTATTTGGTGTTGTGGCCTTTGCTCCCCATCTGTAGATGGCTGCCCACATTCTTCAGATGAACCTCCATGTCAATCCTGCCTAGGACAGTGTCCTCCTTGGAGGCAACCAGACCAGTGACAGTCCATTCTAGGAAACAGGATGTGTCTCATCTCCATTTTCACTGTGAACGTATCTTATTTTATACCATCATGCCAGAAAGAAACTTCATTCTAAAACCATAATCCTCATGGTATTCACTATCATAATTGCACCACATAATACTTCGTAAATCATAAAGTCCAAATAAACTATAGTTATAAATACAAAAGCTTTAATTAAACATTACAGTGAAAGCCTTCTCTAAACCCAACCTCCTCCCAGGCTGAGTTAGGTCTTTGCTTGTATCAAAATGATTTGTGTATGTTTTTATCTTTCTCTCCAGATAATGAGATCCTGGAAGGCCTGAGTGATACAAATTTATATCCATATCCTTACTGCCTGAAGTGGTGCCAGACACATAGTAGGTATTCCACACATATTGGATGTATAGATAAATGAATGGATGGATGGATGGACGTATAGATGTATGTATGCATGGATGGATAGATGCATGGATGGATGAAGTCATGCAATGATGGAGAATATGTTAATCCAAACAGAGAGAAAGAAAACAAAACACCTTACTCTGCTTCCAAAGATCTATTTTATTTTTTTTCCTTTTCCAAATACTCCTACATTAAGGAAAAGAGTGTTGCTAAATCTGACTTATGTACATTTTAGGAGGGCTGAATATCTAAGGTGGTGATTCCTAGACTCACGGCAATATGCCCTGTTGATCGTAATAGAGACTATCGACTCCTACAGAATGACAAAATGAAAGGAGAAAAGGGTCCATGATGGAAATATCAAAACCAAATTAAATACTGGAAATCAGTTAATGAAATTACATTACAGATTCAGCTTCCTCAGAACGGGCTTCTCCAAAAAAGGGGGAGAGAAAAAATAAATAAATAAATAAATTTTTAAAACCCTCACCACCAGAACCAGCTGTCTATTTGAACTGCTAGACAGCTGAGCATATACTGTATGCATATTCATAAGGAACACAGGAAATTAAGCACCTTTGGAACCTGCATTACAACTCTCTCCTGCCAGCCAGTGCAGTGAACCAGTAACTCAACAGCCCCCTTGTGGCCCGGAAGAATTAATGCAGCTTCCAAAGGTGGGAGGGCTCTCCCTGGGGTGCGGGTGCGACAGCAGGGTAGGCATGGGGTTTTGAGAGAGGAGAGGCACCTGTCAAGCCATGTGTAAGAGAGTTAGATCTGGCCCTGTTCTGTGGAAGGGAGGGCAATACGTCATTATCATCACTTTTTCTTTCCAGAGTCTGAAAAGGAACCCCGGTGTGGTGTATACGGCCATTCATGCTAACAACAGCTTAAGGAAGAACCAGATCAAATGAGCTCTGTATTTACATTTAAAAATATCATTTAAGGGAATTTTAAACTGTCTGAGAAGATGGATACACTGTGTTTGTTTTCTACATTAATGAGCTATAAAAAGAATGGAATAGGCCATAAATACGGTATTTTCTAACAGCCTTTACTAAAAATGCTACTACTTGTATTTATCATTTATATCCTTGTATACAACCTCAAAATTGATTACACTTTAAACAGTACATAACTTGCTGTGTTTTTCATTTTCTGCTATACTACAAACATTTTTATAACTCAGTTAATATATTCCATATTTTGTGTTCTTATTGATTATGAATATTTCTTTAGGGGATTTTATTGCTTTTAAAATAACAAATGTTAGATATTAAAAAATAGAAAAACCTATTGCAGTTTTTATATTTTTCTTTCCCTTGGTAATTCTAATACATACATTTTAACATGAACATAACCAGAATATCTTTTTCCATATCTTTTATACTTCCTCACACTACTATTATAAATCCATTAATATAGTGCATAGTAAAAGAATCAGATTTTTCAGATGAAACCCACCATTTAATGTGTTTGACTTGAATTCATAATCTCTCCTTCTACAATTAAAAAATTAAAGTGCCAAAAGATTATCCTCACATAACATGGTTTTACAGCAAGTATATATTATCTTTCCTAATTGCCATTTCAGTTTATAGGCTAAAATATGATTTATATATATGATATGATTTCACTATTAATTATCAAATTGAAAAAAAATAAAATCTCACATTATAAATTCTCTCCTGGAAATTAGTTTTATTATTTTTTCCATAATCCTATCACACAAGCTATAAGTGCATTGCGGCATGAACACTTTAATTTTTCCAGTTAGTTTTAAGCAAGCCCAGAGGTGAGGTTTAATAAGGATCAATGGCACTTTATCTGGGACAGGGCCTCTTCACAGCATGCAAATTACACAGTAACACTTAAAAAAAGAAATAGATTTAATTAAAAAAAAGTAGAACCACAGGCTCTGGAAATTCAATTAAAGGATTTATGCAAAGGTTTGCTAGGTTTTTATATGCGGTTACTGCTTACATAATGAGCTTTTCATATTAAAAATCAATAGGTAATCTAGACTAGAAGATCATCCCCTTAAATACATTTTTGAAATCAATTTGAAAAATAGTCCATCAACTGCTGTGACTACTCTTGCTGCTTCGATTACACTAAAAGCAATATTTAGATTGTAAGACGTGCCATGGAATATCTTTGCTTGGAGATGGCTTTCAGGGGCTCTTACACTTTTGAGTGCCTAAGATGATCACCTAGTAATTCAAGATTGTGTTAAATGTATAAATAATTTATTTAATTATCAGCAAAAGCTCACAGACACAACTCCATCGTATTTATAATGGTTAAATAAAAAGAGAAAATAAGAGGAAAGAGGGAATGGAAGGAGGAAGGAAGGAAAGGAGAAGGGGGAGAGGAAAGAGAGGAGGGAGGAAGAAGGTGGGAAGTAAGGCAGGGAGGGAAGGAAAAAAGAAGGAAAAAGAACAAAGAACAAAACAACCTTTTCTAAATGAGTTTTTGCTATCTCAATTGCCTATTGTGTGTTGGCTACTTAGCCCTTAGAGATATGCATTTCACTTTAAACCTCATTTAGGTCTTCAACTGAAGAAGCAATTAGCTAGCTTATAATTTAAGCAGACTTTTCATCCTCTGATCATGGGGGGGACAGTCTTGAAATGAAAATGAAAGCCGATGCTCCTGTTCTATCCAGTAGACTTACCACCTGTCTCACAGCCAAGATTTGACTGGATTTGGTAACAATGAGAACACCAGATAGGATTCCACAGGCAGATCCCGTCAAACTGGAGGACGATCATTTCACAGAGGAATTAGAAATGAGGAGCAGGAGCGGGAAAAGGAAAGAAAAACCCAGCTATGTCCAAATTCAAACCCTTCTCATTAGCATAATAAACTAATAAGAGACACATTCTTTAATACCTCTTTGTCCTGATTCTTGTTTTTAAAAGCTAGAGTTTTAAACGGAAATCCCAGCATTTTGGGAGGCTGAAGCAGGCAGATCACTTCAGGTCGGGAGTTCAAGACCAGCCTGGCCAACAAGATGAAACCCTATCTCTACTAAAAATATATAAAATTAGCCAGGTGTGCTGGCACATGCCTGTAATCCCAGCTAATGGGGAGGCTGAGTCATCAGAATCACTTGAACCCAGAAAATAGAGGTTGCAGTGAGCAGAGATCACACCACTGCACTCCAGCCTGGGTGATCCCATTACTGGGTATATACGCAAAGGATTATAAATCATTCTATTATAAAGATACAAGCACATGTATGTTCACTGCAGCACCGTTTACAATAGCAAAGACTGGGAACCAACCCAAATGTCCATCAAGTATAGATTGGATAAAGAAAATGTGGCACATATACACCATGGAATACTACGCAGCTATAAAAAAGGATGAGTTCATGTCCTTGGCAGGGACATGGATGAATCTGGAAACCATCATTCTCAGCAAACTGACACAAGAACAGAAAACCAAACACCGCATATTCTCCCATATAAGTGGGTTTTGAACAATGAGAACACCTGGATGCAGGGAGGGGAACATCACACACTGGGGTCTATTGGTGGGTTGGGGGCTAAGGGAGGGATAGCGGGGTGTGGGGAGATTGGGGAGGGATAACATTAGGAGAAATACCTAATGTAGGTGACGGGGGGATGGAGGCAGCAAACCACCATGGCAAGTGTATACCTATGTAACAAATCTGCAGATCTGTACATGTACCCAGAACTTAAAGTAAAATTTAAAAAAAATGCTTATGCTTAAAAAAAATTATAAAATTAAAAAAAAAAAAAGAGTGAGCACTCTTTGTCCGTCAAGTTGAAAGTCATGGCTCTAGTTACCTTCAACCCAAGTCAGCCTTGTTAAAACAGGCCTAAACTTTGTAAAGGACCACCTTATAACAAACTGACACCTTATTCTCTTCTGCAAAACTCTGGGAAAAACTAAGCAAAATATTTACAAATTCAATTTATCCGTCCACCAAAAGCTCCTATCTCAGCAACAGTAATATTTTGAGAAGGTGCTGAGGTAGCCAGTCTGGGTAACCGAGGAGAGCCCAAAACAGCAGGAGGAGGTCCCTGCTCTCAACACACCGAGGGGAGAAGATAAAGACAGAGAAGCCGCAGCAGCTTCCCGCGTCGGAGAAATCGACGACGTCCACATTATGATTTCTAAAGCAGAACTCTGGACATATCCTATTAATGAGCCAGCCTTTCTTCTGCATGTCCCTACATCTGTACTGAGAGAGATTTTACGGACCAAGTAATGAGCAGTGGCTTCATTGAACACAGATATATGCACCCGACAAACACATTTTGAATGCCTAGGCTACGTGAGCACTGTTCCTTGCTCTTGTGCCTACGAAGATGAATCGCATCAACATGGCATGCGTAAATAAGTTAAATATTTTTGTACATATGGTTACTCATTTTTTAGAAATGTATTTGTAAGAAAAAAACAAGCAAGGGACTGGGAACATAAGGTGCAGTACCTTGAAAACAAGATGCAATCACAAAGAGCCACATATTGGATGAGCCCATTAATGAGAAATGTCCCAAATATACAAATGCATAGAGACAGAGAGCAGATTAGTGATTGGCAGGGGCTGGGGAACAGGTGAAGTGGGGAATGGGAGGTGAAAATGATGGGGTGCAGGCTTTCTCCTTCCAGTAATGAAATTGACGGTGGTGATGGTTGCACAACTCTGTGAATATACTGCACCACTGAATTGTACACTTTAAATGCATGAATTGTACAGCATGTAAATTATATCTCAATAAAGCTGTTGAAAAAAATAAAGTGCATTTTAAGGACTATCGTTTGAAGAATAACAGCTTTAAAGTAGAGCCAACAAGAAAATCTCAAAGGGAAGGAACCAGGGGGTGGAAATCCTTATTTTCTACCGACGCCAATCTGACAAACAAGACATTTAAGCTTTCTCCATCTCTACAAAATATCTTCTGTGACGATCAGTTTGGAGAGTGCATCAGGGTAAGACATGCACACATCACTTATTGGTTTCCTATAGAAAGGAGCTAAAATCAAAATAAGCAGGGGATTCCTAAGGCATGAAATGAGAACTTTAGCATGAAATGTCCCAGGTTAGTATGATCAAAATGTCAAACATAAAACTGTTTCGTAACAACGTGAGAGGTGTTAGTAATGGAAGTTTGAACAATGTTAACACTTAAAATTTCAGCAGAAGCATTTCAATCCATAAATGTATAAAAGTCATTTTACAGGGTGCTTAACAGGCAAGACCAAGAGCCGTTATAAAAGAAGACGCCCTCAATGTCACTTCATTTTCTTTTATTCTTATTATCACATTTAAATCTCTGTAAAAGTGGTCCTGATAGGTAACTTTATTACATATTTCAAGACTATTCATTCCAAAAAGAACTTCCTTCAAGGAATTAACAGATAAAGGGAGACCACCTTCCCTTCATCACCCCTAAATTAATACTGTAACTATCAAATCATGGAATGGCAGCGTGTGTGCTGCAAGCATTTGGCATGCTACAGCATGCAATGCCTGCATCATCTTAGGGGTGACTCTTGTTGGCATTCAGAGGACCACCGGTGGGTTGCCCCATCTTCAGATAACAACTGACTGCTTACCCTGAAAAGGCCTGGGAATAAATGCTTCCTATCAGCACCGGCAGCAACATTCTAATCTTTCCACATTTCATTGGGAAAAGAGGGACAACAATCTCCCCTTAATCACCTCTGCTCACAGTTACGTATATATGTTTTGCTTTGTTTTGTTTTGTTTTTGAGAACGGAGTTTTGCTCCGTCTCCCAGGCTGGAGTGCAGTGGTGCAATCTCAGCTCACTGCAACCTCTGCCTCCCGGTTCAAGCAATTCTCTTGCCTCAACCTCCCCAGTAGCTGGGACTACAGGCCTGTGCCACCACACCATTTTTGCATTTTTAGTGGAGACAGAATTTCACCATGTTGGTCAGGCTGGTCTTGAACTCCTAACCTCATGTGATTCATGCCACTCAGCCTCCCAAAGTGCTGACATTATAGGCATGAGCCACCATGTCCCTCCTAAGTATATCTGTTAAACTGGGTGTTGGCAAACTTTGTCTGAAAGGGTCAGTGCTATTACCTGTTGAAACTACTTCACTCTTCCCTTGTCATACTGTATCAACAATACAGAAAAAGGATGTGTCTGGTGGCTGATGCTTGTAATCCCAGCACTTTGAGAGGATGAGGCAGGTGAATCACTTAAGGTCAGGAGTTCGAGACCAGCCTGGCCAACATGGTGAAATCCTGTCTCCACTAAAAATACAAAAATTAGCCAGGTATGGTGCCACGCGCCTGTAATCCCAGCTACTTGGGAGACTGAAGCAGGAGAATCATTTGGACCTGGGAGGTGGAGACTACATTGAGCCACGACCATGCCACTGCACTCCAGCATGGGAGACAGAGTAAGACTCCATCTCAAAACATACAATACATAAAAGATAAGCAACACTGTGTTCCAATAAAACTTTATTTAAAGACATTCAAGTTTACATTTCATATGGTTTTCATGTATCTGAAATATTTTTCCTTTCTTATTTTTTCAACAGTTTAAAAATGTGAAAAGAACTCTTCGCTCACAGGCTGTAAGAAAACAAGCTGCGGGTCAGATTTGGCCTAAGGGCCGTGCTTTGCTTCCTCCTGTACTAAACTACAGATTGGGCAAGAAGAGAGTAGCCCAGTAATCACATCTTGATCTAAGATTTCTTCTGCTGATGCTCCAATAATGAAATAATACATATTTTTTTCTTTTCTTTTTCTTTTTTTTGAGACAGAGTTTCACTCGTCGCCCAGGCTGGAGTGCAACGGCATAATCTCGGCTTTTTTTCAAAGTAGCAAAACTTGAGGGCACATATTCCAAATCACGCACACTTTACAGAACAGCAAGATAACTTAGTTTCTACTGACAGAAATTTATATCCTAAATATTCTAAATGTCTTCCTTTAGAAACAATGATCAAGGCCCCAAAGGTTTTCATTATTTACAAATGAGCAAGGGCTTTCAGAACTGATAGCTTTGGAATACGGAGCATTTGGCTTATAAGATGAAAGGCTGACCACATTCCCGTTGATCCTTGTTAATAATTCCATCATTAATACAGCGGGTTACAGGAATGCAACAGGCAGCCAGTTCTTTGCAATGGTGCTTCTACGTGGTTGGGGATTTCATTTGAATTATGTACCGAAGCAGTTATTTACAGTGTTACTTTTTACTCTTTTGACCTTGATTTCTCAACTCTCTGACTACTGTAAGCATAGGGTGCTAAGAAAAAAAATGTGTGGGCGGACTGGCATAATACCTAACTGAAAGCATCAGAGCAACGTCTTCACTGAATAAACTGAAACATTGGAATCTGTTAACATTTCTAAAGAAGAATTTTGCATTAATAGTATTTGAAATATGTGTAGAATCAAAAACTGATAACTTATCTGGGGTAGTTTGGTGAATAGAAAAAAAACTGCAAATTGGTGCATTAAAATGCTTTAAAAGTTTGTTTACTGTGTACATAAATCTACTTCATGATATTACACCACTCCTTGGCATGGAAAAATCATCATTATTATTTTGATTAAGACTAAAAGAACCTCCAGCCTAGTTCAGGCCAAATGACGTTCAGAGACTAGTGCTTGTATATTTTTATCTTCCAACCAACATGGCCCAAATAAAGGTTTTCAAATACCACGAGGCAATTACCATAATATAAATGTGTCTCAGTACAAAGTCACAGAGGAAAAGAACAATAGAAAAGGCAAGACATTCAACTATCACTGCATAGATTTTATCTAGGATGAAAAGTTCTGAGGTCATCACATCCCAAGCCACTACAACCAAAAGGTGCTGGTGAGAAAAATCCAAATGGTGAAGAACGCCTCCTGTGTTCAAGCTGGTAACTTCCTAGAAACACTGCACTGCAGGGTTCCCCACTGAAAGCCAAACTTAATTAGCATTTGCAAACATTCCACCAGAGAAATGAGGTGAGAGACGACTTGCATTCCCAAAGCATCCTCACCTCAGAGAGTTACCCAGAATCCCTCTGAAATCTGTATTCCATATTTACATCAGAAAGACGCAGCTCACGAATTGGCAGGACAGGGAAAAGCAGATCCTGGATGAAGAATCATGCCTGATTATCCTGTAGCTGCCAACACTGCTCGGTGTTCTGCAACGTGAGGGCCTTCCCTCTGTCATTCTTTTGACTTTTCCCTCTTCTCTGTTGGGTCCTAGAAGCAAGAAGACCGCTATGGCTGCAGGCATTGAATCTGCATCCAGGGTAGGAAGCGTGAAAATACCACCAACGCCATGCTGTTTTATCTGGAAAGCAAAAGCTGCTCAAGGAAACCTGCTGTTGGCTTCTGATTTCACTTGTCGGCTAGAAACCATCATATAGCCATCCTCAGTTGCTAGAGAGTCTGTGAAGGTGGGTGCAGTATCACGTGTTCTAGCCTGTAGAGTAGAAGGTAGGCAAATGCACCTTCCACACTGGAAAATAGCAGTGGGGTCTTGTTGGCTGGGCATGGTGGCTCACACCCATAATCCCAGTACTTTGGGAGGTTGAGGTGGGTGGATCACCTGAGGTCAGGAGTTCGAGACCTGCCTAGCTAACATGGTGAAACGCCATCTCTACTAAAAATACAAACATTAGCTGGGTGTGGTGGCAAGTACTTGTAATCCCAGCTTCTCAGGAAGGTGAGGCAGGAGAATTGCTTGAATGCAGGAGGAGGAGGTTGTAGTGAGCCGAGATGGTGCCACTGCACTCCAGACTGGGCAACAGAGCAAGATTCCATCTCAAATATAAATAATAAATAAACGAATGAATGAACGAATGAGTGAGGTCTTGCTTCCCTATCAGGATGAAATCATAGAGGGCACGAAGCATGGTCAGTTATTTCTGGTTATCTCCAGAGTCAAAAAACATGAAGATCTTGAGGGAGAAAAGGTAACTAAGAATACAAACTAATTACAAACTAACAGTCCATGGGCTAAGGCAAAGATTTACCATGCCCTGCTTCGACCTGGGCACATGGTTATGCTGTATTTGCTAGCCCCTTGCAGTTCATAGATATGGGCCACTCCCAGATCTCGTCCTCAAAATACTCTATACACGGTCCTGCAAATTCCTGCTTCTTCCACCAGCTTCATGCAGACCAGAGCAAGGCAGCCTGGAAGCTGTGTGTGTACGACGGCTGAGCCACAAGATGAAAAGAGCTCGAGTCCCTGGGTCACAACTTGGAAGACAGCAGCCTACTAATCAACAAGAGTCACTTTGGATCTTATGATAAACAAGAAATAAACTTCTACTATGTTTGAGCCACTGTGCATGGGTGTGCTCAGCCACATCTTATTGGCTCTATCTCATCCTAGGTGACAGGTATCGGTTTTAGATCTGTTTAGCAAATAACCAAAGAATCACTTCTAGGTGTCACTTGGCCCGGTGGCTGGCTCACACTGGGAGAATGGTCCTGTTAGGGAAACAGGGAAAATATGCCTGGTAATATTTCTATACACCGAGAGAAAAGAACACAACCCGTGGTCCTGCCTGGTCGTCCATGGTGTAAGCAGAGTCCATAGGCTTTGCCCCACTATCTGCGAGGAACTCAGAGATGTCTTGGTGGCCTGCTATGCTTTAAAAGTTTCTTTGTTTGTTTTAAACATCTCTTAACTAGAGCTCTTTTATCCAAAAGCCCTTCTGCACACCCCATGCCATGCTTCCAGGGAATGTCTACTCTAAACCTGAACGGGTAATTTACAACACCACCAGCCCCCTGAATTGTGGAGCCTGTCCGCTCCGTTTCAGAACTCCGGTCTCTTTTCTGCTCACTTTTTGTTTGCCTTCAGCCCTTCTGCAAGTGCTACTGTGAAGAGATGCATTTTGTAGCTTAAGAGTTTGGCTTTTTAACTTATACTCAGCTACATTTTCCTTGTTCTGCTCCTAGACGGAAAACAAATTGCAGAAGGAAAGCGTCTTTATGGTACCAGTCCTTAAATATTTCACAGGCAGAAATCTGGGGGGTGGATTGGAGACTCAACTACGCTTCTCAGGAGAGGGAAGAAATATCCCTGAGGGTTTCCATAACAAACCTGAGGTGACTCCTTGCAACTTAAAACCTGAAGCATTACCATCTGCCTCTGAAATCTGTGTGTGAGTAGCTGAAAACGAGTAAGGCCAGCAAGGCTGCACAGGTGCTACAACAAAATCAATCAATCCATCCATCTATCTATTGAGAGACTAAAAAAAGATAGCTAGGTGAGGTCATTCGGAACTATTGGTGTAAGGCATTGGCATACTAAATGTTTTGCTCTTGAATACACTTTTGGGGTAGAGGACGTCACAGGTAAAAAAGAGAAAGCTTTTAAAATGTTAGCTTCGCCAAAAGAAAGAGCCAGAGAAGATGAGTTATCATATAATACAGAATTACACTGCACGGTGTTGCTGAAATCAGAATACAGATTGTTACTGTATCCCACGCCACCTCATTTGATCCAACTGCAATTCTTCAGTAAGTACTCTCATCCCCCCTTTACAGATGGATAAATTCAGGCTCAAACAGTTTCGGTAACCTAGGCTAGATCCATAAGCTAGTTAGTATATATCAGACATGGGATTTGTACTAGCTCTTTATACCAAGTCATGTACTTTTTTCCCCTTACCCTAGTGCTCCCTCTAACTATCAAGCTACAATCTACAAGAAGGGAAGGCTTGAATTCTCTTCTAAGAGGGCCGACAACGTACCATGGGATGACCTTTCCAGGAACTGCATTCCTTGGGATGCATAGAAGCAAAGGGACAGATCTGGAAACTCAGTGTGAAATGTGATAGGTGGCTCCTCTGTGCAATTTTCTCTTGCTGTTGCAGTCATATGTGGGGGTGAGGTGACAACAGAACTGGCGTGAGAAGCCAGCAGGCTGCACAGGTGGGGCCTCACAGTTTGCAGAGTCCAGTGTTCTGCTCATCATAAAGATAAAAAAACAAAAAAAAAAGGCAGCCTAGAACAGCATTCTAAGCAAACAAAGCAGATCAGGTCTCTAGAAAAGAGAAGCTGAGCAGAGAACCGGTAGAAAGCCACAGGAGAGGGAGAAGAGCGAAGATCTAGTGCAAATGGAATTCCTGGACTCCAGGAGGCCAGGGACATTCCCAGAGGGCCATCAGGACACTCAGAAAGAGGTCCGTTTTGATTAGTGGCTTGGGAAAGAGCAAAGAGAGTTTTGTTAAACAGTAAAGAAAATATGCCAATAGAACCCCCTATCCCCAGGATTGACCATTTGTAACAGATGTTACAAACAAACAAAATGAAAATGAAGTCAGAAAGGTGGAAAGAAACCAGGGTGATCAATATCACTGGGTTTGGAGTCATTTTATATCCAGGAAGATGAGGCACCTAAAATACGTGAATACTGTTCATAGCATTGCATGAAGTATGTTCTTCCAAATTCTAAGAAAGGAAGAAAAAAAATTTCAGTGCTATAATGTCTATTTCAAGCTTTTATCAGCACTAATTTCAGTCCCCTTTTTTCTTATAATTCTGAACAGAGGGAAAACAGACATTAATTAAGCAAAGCTTTATCTCTTTCTACTATAATGAAAGCCAAGTTACAGTTATATTTTTCCCAAGATTTTTCTCCACTTAATGAAGACATTATCCCGAGTTTTCAAAGTCACTTTACAAAAGAGCGTTCAAGAGACATTAAAGTCAGTTTAAACGAAAAAGTCTTTTTGAAGTCAATAAACAATAAAAGAACAATGAAAAGAGGTCCTTTGATCCTGTCTGAGTCTAAAGTCTTTAATTTCTGTTTAATCTACTAGATGAGTGAGTCTTGTATTCAAATATTCCACAACTCTAGAATATAGTCAGCTTGAACTAATCATTTTATAATTTTTTCCTTAAAATACAGATGTGTGTATACATGTATATATAGACTATGTGCAGATGTGGGGATATACATCATACATACACATACATGCATATCTAATTAACATGGTCGGTGATCAGTACAAAGTCCTCTGCTAGAAAGGGGAAAAGTTTTAAATTTACTTCCAATCTACGTCTTTGAAAACTCAAAAAAAAAAAAAAAAAGAAGATGGAATCTTTGGCTTTGAAATTCATGACAAGATCAAAGACTATAATGCACATAGATTTTTCAAGGTATACATTATTAATAACATGGGCAAACACATAACTAATCAATAGCATGGTCAAGAGATAAGGTACATTTGTGTCCCACGGCTCTGTGAATAACACCATGCAGGGCAGGGATTGGCTTCCCTCTCTGAGACCTGTTTACTTTACCTGGGCATTACATACAAGCCAATCATTTCCTGCCCATGCTACGATGGTGAAACTGTGTGTTACACATGGAAGAAAGAAAAAAAAAAACTATTTTGAGACAGAGTCTCTCTCTGTCACCCAGGCTGGAGTGCAGTGGCAAGATCTTGGCTCACTCCAACTTTTGCCTCCCAGGTTCAAGTGATTCTTCTGCCTCAGCCTCCTAAGTAGCTGGGATTACAGACATCCACTGCCACACCCGGCTAATTTTCATATTTTTAGTAGAGACATCATTTCACCATGTTGGCCAGGCTGGTCCCAAACTCTTGACCTCAAGTGATCCACCCGCCTTGGCCTCCCAAAGTATTGGGAATACAGGCATGAGCCACCACACCCGGCTGGAATATTTAAAAAACAACAATAGCTTAATATGCCCCATGTGTCTAAATTTCTCTCCTTATGTGTTAGCCTCTTTTTATTGAGATGAAGTTCACATAATATAAATTATTTGAAAGTGTACAATTCAGTGTCATTTAGGACATTCACAGTGTTGTAGAGCCATCGTCTCTATCTAGTTCCAAAGCATTTTCGCCACCCAAAGGAAACTTCCACCCATTAACAGTCATTTCCTATTCCCCCTACCCCCGACCCTGGAAACCAACAATTTGTATTCTGTCTTTACGAATTTGCTTATGCTGAATATTGTATATAAATGGAATCATATGATATGTGACCTCTTGTATCTGGTGTGTTAGCCTCTTTTAATATAAAAATAAGTCAAGCCCAATTGAATGCAATTCTGACTCTAAAGATCACTTATTCAGAAAAATTCATGAAACACAGAATACATTTAAAAAATAAGTTGATTATACTACTGGTGCCCTCTAATGATGGGTTTTATTTACTTGGGCAATTAAAAGGAAATATCCTAAACTTACATACCAAGAAGTATTTGTGAGTAAGTAAATTACTAACACAGGTTTGGTAGGTGGAAAATATGAACACATTCCTGAAAAGCATGGTAAATTCGGAGATTACGGATCCATGTGAGTTGCTAGTGAAAAGATATTCAGGGATATTGCCCAACATTTTAACTTGGGGTAATGGGATAAAACAGACAGTTTTTAAACAAATTCTCCCCCAGATTGGGTGTGGTGGCTCACGCCGGTAATCCTAGCACTTTGGGAGGCCAAGGTGGGGTGATCGCTTGAGCTCAGGAGTTCAAGACCAGCCTGGGCAACAAAGCAAGACTCCATCTTTTAAAAAAAGAAAATAGCCAAAGACAAATCCTCTCTCAGGACCACATTCAGAAATGGCAAAAAGACTGAATGGTTTGTAACTCTAAATCAGTATGATTTCCAACCTGGATTATTCATATCCACTTTAGAAATGGGAATTTTTATATTTCTATGATATGGTTTGTCTATGTCCCCACACAAATCTCATCTTGAATTATAGTTCCCATAATTCCCATGTCTCATGGTAGGGACTTGGTGGGAGGTAACCGAATCATGGCCACAGGTTTTGCCTGTGCTGTTCCCATGATAGTGAGCAAATCTCATGAGATCTGATGGTTTTATAAAGGGCAGTTTCCCTGCACACACTCTCTTGCCTGCTGCCATGTAAGACATGCCTTTGCTCCTCCTTCACCTTCCGCCATGATTGAGGTTTCCCCAGCCATGTGGAATGACTGAGTTCAGTAAATCTATTTTTCCTTATAAATTACCCAGTCTCCAGTATTTCTTCATAGCAGTATGAGAATGGAGGAATATGTTTTATTTCTTCTTTCTCTGATTTTCCTTATTGAGGGTCTAACATGTCCCCAGATCAGAACAGAGAGTTGCAGTGTCCACTTCTCCAAAAAGGAGCCTGAATGGGGCCCTTTATAAATATGAACAATGAGGCCTCCCCAGGAAGGACTGTTGCAGTGGTCGGGGGCATATAAGAAATGAGGCAGCAGCTCTGGATTTACAGACAGGGAAATGCAGATAGATCTGTTTTCAAATACTGACTTGTTCTGACACTGCCTCTAAACTGCACCTTTACACTCTAGAAAACAGGGATCCCTTGAAGGATCACCATGAAGATTCAAGGAAATATGGCACATGGCAAGCATCCAATAAATTCTAGTAGTTTGTGATCTTATTCATATTCGGTCACTTGGCCAAGGCGTTTTCAGTGGACTACTGAAAACTGAGCATGGACTTTCGTTTTTGTTTTTTTTTTGAGATGGAGTTTCACTCTGTCTCCCAGGCTGGAGTGCAGTGGCGTGATCTTGGCTCCCTGCAACCTCCACCTCTCAGGTTCCAGCAATTCTTTGCCTCAGCCTCCCCAGTAGCTTGGATTATAGGTGGCTGCCACCACGCCTGGCTCATTTTTGTATTTTTAGTTGATATGGGGTTTCACCATCTTAGCCAGGCTGGTCTTGAACTCCTGACCTCACGATCCACCCGCCTCAGCCTCCCAAAGGGCTGGGATTACAGGCGTGAGCCACCACGCCTGAGCGAGCATTGACTTTTCACCTGGCTCTCCATTCTCCCTGCCTCCCTATCTCTGTGCTTCCTTCCCTCCCTTCCTCCTTCTTCCTTCCTTCCTCCTTTCCTCTCTCCTCTCTTTCCTTCTCCCTTTGTCTTTTTGCCTCCCTCCACCTCCCTGTCATCCTCCATCTCTCTCCCTCCCTCTCTTTCTTCAATCCTTCCCTTCCATTCTGCTTAGTATTAGACAGTCCAGGGCATCCCTTGCCCACAATATTAAGCAATACACCGCCTTAGGTCTCAGCTTTCCTCATGCCACATCCCTCCGAGGTGAATAAGTCAGAGCCCTTCCCAGGCTGTGACCAGTTGTCACCAGTGTGGGCATGCTCTGATCAGCTTCACGTACTCTAAAACAGCCCACGGCCTTGCCTGTCCTAGGTTCTGATCTCCAGATCAACAATCTAAGATTTCTGCTCCCTTGGAGAAGACTCCCTTAATGGAATGGCAGCTCCACCAACAGTACAAATTGAACATCCTCGTCCCCAGGCCCAAAGGTCCACACTAGAAAATTAGGAAGTTTAATTTACCCTTTTAAATCATCAGGTGATCATTTGCAAACAGGAGTCCATCATAAAGCACTTCTTTAAACTCTTTACTTGATCATAAAGCCTAACTAACCTAACACACATCAGCCCTGGCATGAAGTAAGCATTCGAATTACCCAAGTTTTATGAAGCAGAGTGAGAGCCAGATGACAGTTTCAACCAACAGATTCTAACACTCACCGAACCAAAAATATTTATTGAGAACCTACTATATGCCAGATTCCTAACATGCATCGGTGCATGTGATCTCATTATCTCATATTGTTTTTCTCTACTAGGCATTCTGACAATCCATATCCTACTCATAACAATAGAAATGACCAGTTACATGTGTAACAATAAGCATCTGGACAATGCCAGACAGCTGCTTTTTCTATGAATTTAAAGAACAGCTTTGGTGCAAGGCATGGAAACATCTTCAGTCTATGTAAATTAACAGTTGGAGACCTTGGGTTTCAAGGGTTGTCCTGTTTAACCAGCCTGGCATTTCATTAAACATTGGGTAAGAATTTCTTCCATTGCTTTTTACCACGGATGGACATCGCCTACCTACACACGCAAAGGCACCTCCAATGTGCGCACCGCACCTAAAATACCCCTGCCTTCTGAAACGTGCTAAGTTCAAGTGTGTAGTTCCTCAGTGCTACATACGTATTTTCACTGGTGTTTTCATTCTGCCACAGCAAACCCCAATCTGCTACAGTGAACACAGAATTGCAGGGGGATACGGATCTGACACGTAGCAAAGGCCTCCCCCGACCAAGCAAAGGCAAATAAAACAAAAGTTCAACGAGTCTGAAAGCCAGTGTGCATAAATGTCACTGCTCCTGCAAAGAGGACAGATCAGAGGACATTTATGAAATCACGGTCCTCCCAGGGTGGTGAGAAAAGGTTACTGTTGTGTGTTCTTGGGGGGCAACAGGGTGTCCAAGGAAAACAGTAGGGACAGGGCAAGACCCAGGAAAGCAGCAAAGATTTGGATGTTTGGATGTTGTCCGTGTGGCTGCCCCGGCGCCCGCCACCTCGTTTCTCAGAGCTAATCAAGAGAAACGTAACTAGTCCAGGCGGCAGGGCGAGTTTACAACTGACAGTAACTATAACATACGCCAGTTTGTATTAAGATGTTATTGCACCTTTCCAGTTCTAATCACCAATTATGACTCTATTACTCCTACTTGGCAGTTCATCTGCTCCTGCCTCCGCTAAGGGCGACTTGGAGACGGACCTCTGATCTCCCGGTTCCACTTCAGTGAGCGCTCAGCACGGCGGCTGTCATTTGCAGACACTGAAGAGGTAAGGCATTGCTTTTGCTCAGATAACTGTACCTGACCTTACAACAATTTACTAAGGAAATACCTGCTTAATAGCAGTGTGAGTGCAGTTTCCTTTATGCTTGCAACGGCACTGCAAATTAGCGACAACAGGATAAATCTATGGCCGGCTCACTAGACACTTCATTAAATCACTGTTCTCTTGCCTTGTAGCACGCTAATAGAATCACAGCCCTCGTTAGCTACTGAATAAAAGATCAATCACAGACTTTGAAAGCTCCTGCTACCAGCTTCCAGAGGAAACAAGGAAAAAAAAAGAGTATGAGCAAGAGAGAGAGAGAGAGATATTTAGGATCATCGCTGAGATTCCGAATGGCCTCGCTGCAAGTTGCTTAAATTACCTTTTCCACGACTGACTCCAAGTGTAATACTCAGAGGAACTTGTTAAGCCTGCTTTCAAGAGCAGCACTCTAATATACGACTGCTAGACCCTGGTCAAAAGTTCATAATGTGCATATGTAAAAAGGTACTAAATTGCCTGAGGGCTAAAACCAGAGGAGTTTAATTGTAGCAAAATGCTGAAAATGGTCTGTTGAGGGTCCTTCTATGGGGATACTGCTGGCTCTGGCTGATTGAAGTATAGAACATAAAAGTCTTACAACAATATTTCCTTAAATGCTGGGGAAACTGCCAGCAGTTGGTATTGCATGAATGTTGTGGTTAAAGAAAAACATTTTCCTCCCCTAAAATAAATAGAGTATTAAAAACTGCTCCAGCCCATAATTTTAAAGCATGACGGGAAAAGGGAGGGCTCGAGGATCATAAATAAGGTATAATTCATAGGGCATGTCCAATAGACTCACAGTGTATTTTTACATGGGGCACATGGAAGGTATCCAGGCATGACCTGTAAGGGTTTGGGGGGCTGTGCATGGCTGTGATTTTGAAAACAGCTTTGCACTGAAATAACAGCAGCTCCTGGCTGCCTTACCTGTCACCGGGTTAGACATACTCAAGTGGGGATACCTGCAAAAGGATCTGTTTGAATAGTCTTTATTTCTTTCATAAAACAAGATCAGGAGCCCCACCTATGCCCACAGTCTGCTTCTTTGGCTGAGTTTCTCATGCCCAGACTTCGTTACCATCTGTAAATACACTCTTTCTTTTTTTTTTCTTTTTTTTTTTTGTTCTCCCTATTTTTTTCTGGTCTTATTGATGAGTTCCTCATTTGGATAACGGACAGTGCAAAAGCAGTGGACGGTGACTCGGAATGCTGGGAGGGCCTGTGTCAAATGCAGGACACCCAGGAGAAGCTGGAGTTTCACAGGTGGGCTCTCTGATTTACAGTAAGTACATGACAAAGTTAAAGCCAGCAGTCATGGATAGTGAAACCCATATCCATATGTCATTTTAATCAAGTTAAAAAAAATCAAACATGGAATTCTGCACTTTTGTTGTGGCATCAAGCTTCCAAAGCAACACAGCAAGAGCCATACACGTTAACCACCACCAACGCTGTGTCATGTGTCCACTCTTCAAGTATGAAACTTGCACAGTAGCACGGGTTCTATCTGTGGCAGGGACTTAGTGAACGAGATTAGCGACACCTCTGTCCCTACTGATATCTGGAGGGCCTATTTCTTCAGCAGTATTCTCCATAGGAAACACTTTCAAACTCGCAGTGAGATGCAAGTGATGTGTCCTCACATAACAAAGCAAATTAAAGACTCAACTGAAATACAGCATTCGTTGAGTATTTATGGTCACGAGGATTGCGTAAGGACCGCACCGTCCTATGGATCCCATCCTTGCTATGCCACTTGGATCGAATGTCGTGTTTAAAAAGTGGTCACAACTATTCTTTAGTTCTTCAAAAGCCAGGGCACAGCAGGTCATTGGCCACGTCTGCCACAGGCCACATCAGTTTTCTCTCTTCCAAGCTATGAGTCTGAGTTATTCACGCCAATGTTCTACAAAACAAACAGGCAGCTGCGGAACAGCTAGTACAGTGCTGGCATCTGTGGTGTTCCCTGTCAGGGGTGGAACAATCTGTGCACTGGAAGCATGAATATTCGGGGAGGAAAGGAGAGAAAAGGGCATAGAGTAGACTGAAAGACAGGCTATTAAACTGAAAACAACTAAGGTAAGTATCAGCCGGGCAGGGTACCTATAATGCCAGCACTTTGCAAGTCCGAGGCGAGGTCAGGACTTAGACACCAGCCTGGCCAACATGGCGAAACCCCCTCTCTACTAAAAACACAAAAAGTAGCTGGATGTGGTGGTGCATGCTTGTAATCCCAGCTACTTGGGAGGCTGAGGCACGAGAATCTCTTGAATCTGGGAGGCAAAGGTTGTGGTGAGCCTAGATCACACCACTGCACTCCAGCCTGGGCAACACAGTGAGACTCTGGGGTGAGGTGGGGTGGGTGGGGTGGGGAGAGGAGGGGAAAAGACGGGAGGGGAAGGGAGGAGAGGCGAAGGGAGGGGGCATAGTGGAGTTGAGGTACAGTGGCTCATGCCTGTAATCCCAGCACTTTGGAAGGCCGAGGTGGGTGGATCGCTTGAGCCCAGTAATTCAAGACCAGCCTGGGCTACACGGTGAAAACTCATCTCTATAAAAAGTACAAAACATTAGCTGGGCATGGTGGCATATGCCTGTAGTTGTAATTACCCAGGAAGCTAAGGCAAGAGGATCACCTGATCCAGAGTGGTCAAGGATGCGCTGAGTCTTGACAGGGCCACTGCACTCCAGGTGGGGTGACAGAGTAAGACCGTGTCTCAAAAAAAAATTAAAATAAAATCTAGTCTTACAATCTTTCATTTTCAGCATCAAGTAGGCCTTCAGGCTGAATGTAAATGCAAACATGCCACTGGTATTATTTTTAAATACTTAACTGCATTTAAACCAGAAGAAGATTTCCAAGAATATCCGTTGGCAAACATCAGCAATCTTTAATAATGGCACACGCAACTGTAGAAAGTAAATTTTGCCTCATGAAAAGTCAATGATGCCCGATCGCTTACAATTAAGCCGTGTACCACAAATACTCATGTGCACAGAGTTTAAGGAAAACATGAAGCAAAGCAGGAGTATGTCAAATGGCAGATACCACATGACCTTGATAGTTGAGGAAGGAAGAAAATGGATAGAAGAAAGAGGAAAAGCTACTTCTCCTGATGAAAGATGAAATCATGCTCCAATTGGAGGCCACTTGGAAATACCCAGTTAGTTATGCAAGAAAAAGGCATTTATTAAAAATGCTGGGAATCCCATGTCCCTTAAAACATGAATTTCCTAGAGCCTGGTGAAAAGGGCATTACACCACTCTTTCAATGTGAACTTACAACTGTCTCTTAACCTTTCGGGGTTCGGCTTCTTAATCTCTAAATTAATAGCCGTGGCCCAGATAATCTCTAAGGTTACAGGAAACTGTGGCCACCTGAGAAAGCTAAAGGAAGATTCATTTAATCTTCCCACGCAGGGCCCTTGCGGATCGGGTCTTCCAAAGTCATCTGCTGGCTTCCATTTAGATACTGTAATCTATTAGTTTACTAATATAATCCCTCTAGGTTGTAATTAATAGGACCAGCTAGCCTGGTCGTGTAAGGGAAGTAAATTAAATGCTGAGGTGACACAGAGAATGAATATTGTTGGAAATGCAAGATTTTTTCCCTCCTAAGGCAAATAAGGATATACTAATCATCCCATACACCCCGTCCCCTTCCCCAACTACTACAAGTTAATTCCATCCCCAACACACATAGATAAAACACGGTGCCACGTGTCAGCAGTCACTAGTACCTGTATGCATTTCTAGATGTACTTCTGTGTATGTATACACATATAGACACATATATTTTTAAATGTCAGATTGCCTTCCTTAATATTAATGCTAAAAATTAATTTATATTCTTTTTACTTCTATGTGCTATAAAATTATAATTTAAAGTGACCATCTATGCTATAAATCTGAGATAAGAAAATAAACGAATGTTTAAGAGAAACAATGGTATACCAATGGCCCAGTCTGCTGGTTCGTATCTATAATCCCACACTTTGTGAGGGTGAGGCAGGAGAATGTCTTGAGCACAAGAGCTCGAGACCAGCCTGCACAACACAGGGAGACCTTCTCTCTACAAAAAATCAAAAACATTAGTCCAGCATGGGGGCACATGCCTACAGTCCCAGCTACTTGGGAGGCTGAGGTGGGAGGATCGCTTGAGCCCAGGATGTGAAGACTGCAGTGAGCTGTGGTCACGCCACTGCACTCTAGCCTCGAAAACAGAGCGAGATCCTGTCTCAAAAAAAGCTATACCAATCAAACAATTAATTTACTGGCAGAGAATAGAAGAGGGCAGAATACATAATAAAACAGTCTGTAAGGCAAGTTCACCAAAACCACGGAATGCATCCTCATGTCTGAGAGATTTCTCATCTAGAAACATGGGGATATAAACTCCAGCATGAGAAGTCAAGCAAGCTACTAAGCCCAGTGAAAACTGCTAAGTTCATGTTATTTTCTTTTTTTTTTTTTTTTCTTTCAGAGGGAGTCTTGCTCTGTCGCCCAGGCTGGAGTGCAGTGGTGCAATCATGGCTCACTGCAACCTCTGCCTCCTGGGTTCAAGCGATTCTCCTGCCTCAGCCTCCTGAGTAGCTGAGATTACAGGTGTCAGACACCACGCCTGGCTAATTTTTTTATTTTTAGTAGAGACGGGATTTTACCACGTTGGCCAGGCTGGTCTCAAACTCCTGACTCAGGTGATCTACTGGCCTCAGCCTCCCAAAGTGCTGGGATTACAGGCATGAGCTACCACACCCAGCCAGTTCATGTTATTTCCATGTGTGTCCTCTGTGGCCCGACAAATGTTGTAAAATGCAGAGTCTTATAAAAATGGCTAATAAGATTTCCCCAAAGAAAGCTTAGCATTTAGGGGAACAAAAAATTGGTGAACAAAAAAAATATTAAGAGTTTTTCTATTTCCACCTACCAACGCTTCTAAATTCACCTTCGTATGCTCAGGATATACATGCAAGTCACAAGGCTTGGTGCAGCTCTCTATCCAAAGACCTGTATTTAATCATTACTTTCAAAGAACCAAGAAAACAAGTAGCAAATCTGAACGGAAGGAAAAGGCTTTTTGCTGTTTTAAAGTTGTGTACTGGCGTATTTGCAGGGAAGCTTTTGCTATCTCTGGATAATCTTGTTCCAGAAGAACTGTTATCTGAGATCCGAGGAAGGTTCCTGAAAGGTCTACTGATGAAGACAACAGAAACAAAACCAAAAAGGGTGCAGACGCAGACACCATCAGAGAGAATGTTACCATTCAGACTGAATGTTGCCAACTCCCTCAAGTGCACAGCAGATTCGAATCGTAGGGTGGGCACACACTGTGCCACATTTCAGCATCAAATAAACCATCCTGCCAGTAGCATTGTTTAAGGCAGTGTTAGCAAAACTGCTGCCAGCCCACAAGGGGATGTGGATCTTCCCTCTTCAAACAATGCAAGTAACTCTTTATAAGGGCGATCAGTCAACGCCATGTGCTCTAATTTGATAGTTCCGTCATCAGATGCATTGCAAATTTCATTACATATTTTAAATCATGTTAACATGGTTTGTTAATGCTGGTATTCACTAAAAGGCCACAGCTCTTTAAATAATGAATGGGCATGATAATTTTTACACATATTATGAAAGTGACACGTGTGGATATTCTACCTACTCTTCTTAGCATCTGTCTTACATCCTTAGTTAAGTGTCATCAGTGAAAACATGTATCAGGATGTTTCAGAGACACTGCAGATTCACAGTCTTTTCAATTATTTATAAAAATGAACTACGTACCCATCAGAAGAAAAAAATACTTCAAATTCTGTTAAAATATTGTTTTATATTAGCTCTATCAGATATCCCTGGGACAGGAATTTAAAGCTACTACTTAAGAGGACAAACGAAAAAAAGATAAAATATTTTGTTAAGTGCTAAATAAAACTTAAATGTCAAATATTTCCTATTGCTTTTCTGTTTATGCACACATGCATATATGTACATATCAACAAATTCATCCACAAATTTATATATCCCTTTTGTATTCTGGCCCACTCATCTCCCATATTCAGTTCACACGTCAGAATTTTGTTTCTAGAAGTCATTATACAAAAACATACTTGCACATGCATGTTTATAGCAGAGCAATTTGCAACTACAAAAACATGGAACCAGCCCAGATGCCCATCAATCAATAAGAAGATAAAGAAACCGTGGTGTGTGTGTATACAGACATATATATATATACACCATATGTATGTGTATATATATACACACACACATTTATACACACACACATATATATTTATACACACACATTTTATACACACACACATTTATATATATAAACAATATATTTATGTGTATATATTGTTTTATGTATATGTATATATACACACCATGTTTTATACACACACAGACACACGCACACACGTTTTATTTATATATATTTAAACTCCTTATATATATAAAAACTCTTTATATATATAAAACATGTGTATGTCTGTGTGTGTGTATAAAACATGGTGTGTGCATATATACATATATATAAAACATAATAAATACACATAAATATATATCTATATATAACATGAACACAATAGTGGCATTTACAGCAACCTGAATAGAACTGGAGACCATCACTCTACGGGAAGTAACTCAGGAATGGAAAACCAAACGTCGTATGTTCTCATTCATAAGTGAGAGCTAAGCTCTGAGGATGCAAAGATGTAAGAATGATACCATGGACTTCGGGGACTTGAGGAAATGGTGCGAAGAGGGTGTGGGATAAAAGACTCCAAATTGAGTACAGCGTACAACTGCTTGGGTGATGGGTGCACCAAAATCTCAGAAATCGTCACTAAAGAACTTACTCATGTAACCAAACATCACCTGTTCCCTCAAAAACCTGTTGAAATAAAAAAATTAAAATTTATTTTAAAAATCTGTTTCTACTTCTACCTGTGCAACATTCAGCCTGTTCTTTCTCTTGCCTCCTAGCCCACAAAGCTATTCACAGACACTCATGACATTTCTAAACTGTCAATTCTTCCAGCGTCTGTTTTGGTGTCTATGTTAAAAATGTCTCCCTCTTCTCGACTCACTGTCTTGCTGCTAGAAAAACAACAATCTGAAGCCCAGATACAACCTAGAGCCAAGAGGCTGTGGGTGGCAGGGGTATGGAGCTTGGGCACTTGGGTCAACTGGAAGGGGCTTGAATCCCCTCCACAGCCTTTAGTTGCATAGCCTTGTCCACATCACGTATTCCCTCTAAACTCCTTTGGTAGTAACAGAGAATGCTGCTCTCAAAGAATCAGCATGAGAAATAGACAAGGTACATTGCACAGGTCCTGGTCTATAGCAACTGCCGGTCTGAGCATGTGCCAACTCCCTGAAGTGCACAGCAGATCAAAATAATGTTAAAATAAATGCTAGTTAAAATAACGTAAACATAAATGTTAGTTTTTTAAATCTCATCATCACTGTCACTTTTGTCCTCATCAACTTTAGCATAAGGTCCTTGGTGGCTTTTGTTTAACCTTCACCTCCTTGAGGGACGGATCACTACAAATTCATGTTCATTACTTGAGCCTTTGCTATGATACCGAATCTGTCTTGATTTAAATTTTGAAATTTTATCCTTTTTGCATTAATTTTGATTTTTTTTTTTTTTTTTTCTGAGATGGAGTCTCCCTCTGTCACCCAGGCTGGAGTGCAGTGGTGCAATCTCGGCTGACTGCAGCCGCTTCCTCCCAGGTTCAAGCAATTCTGGTGCCTCAGCACCCCTAGGAGCTGGGACTACAAGTGCACGCCATCATACCCAGCTAATTTTTGTGTTTTTAGTAAAGATGATCTTTCACCATTTTGGCCAGGCTGGTCTCGAACTGCTGACCTCAGGTGATCTGCCCAGCACGGCCTCCCAAAGTGCTGGGATTACAGGCATAAGAGACCACACCCTGCCTTGATTTTTTTTAAACATTGCATTAACATATCATTTATCTTCATTATTGAGGTTTGCAGCACCCCCTTAATTTTGTCCATTGTTTTAGTCCCATCCCTGCCACAGCTACAAAGCGTATCTAAAATCATCTCAATTGTGTCTACATGTTTGCCTTCGACGTATCTTTCAAGTCTCAGTAAAAACGTCATCTGTGTTCTGCAACTTTGTCTGACTGCTCTTGTATCTACCGTCAAGACAGAAGAGCACCACATCCCCAGCGCTACGCATCTCACCTCCCTTTCACATTCCTTCTCCACCCATCTAACGCAGGCACCCAGACAGCCAGGAGAACACCTGGCTCGTTTTTGCATTTGCTACGCCTTGAGTCAGCACCTGACATGTGGGGCGCTCAATGAACGTTTATCAGAGGGAGCAGATCAAACACTATCGTGGCAGTGACTGTCAAAGGACAGACTGTGATCTAGTGGGGTGGTGAAACAAATAATGGGTGTTGAAACTTGGTCATCACTGGCACTTAAAAACACACACACACACACACAACCAGCCAAGTACCGTGGCTTACGCCTGTAATCCCAGCACTTTGGGAAGCTGAAGCAGATACACTACCAGAGGTTAGGAGTTTGAGACCAGCCTGGCCAACAGGGTGAAACCTTGTCTCTACTAAAAATATAAAAATCAGCCAGGCATGATTGTGGGTGTCTGTAAGTGCCGGTAATCCCAGCTGCTCTGGAGGCTGAGACAGGAGAATTGCTTGAACCTGGGAGGCGGAGGCTGCAGTGAGCTCAGATGGAGATGATGTACTCTAGCCTGGGCAACAAGAGCAAAACTGTCTCAAAAATAAAACAAAAAACAAAAAAACACAACTAAGAGCAAAAAACAGCAGAAGACACTCCCCATAGGTAAAAGTATCATTTTGTGAAACTTTTATTTCAGACAAAATCACACACACGCATATAATACACACACACACACACACACACACACACACACACGAATATACCTAAGTATAAATGCACTGGGTTGCAACATCAAAAACTTAAGTAGTGGTCCAGAAAAGTGTGGAGGCTGTTTTAGAGCAGCATACAACATCTTGATCTGTCCGTCAGAGTTTGCCCTGCCACAGCCTAGAGAAAGCAAGGTTTCCAAAGTCATCCACAACAGCTGAGAGTTTGGGGAACAATTAGATTAGCAGCATGCTCAAAGACCAACGCAGGAAAAACGAGAAACCTAGAATACTGGAGGAGACTTGCTGGGGAATTTCTTGGGTATTAGATAATAAATAAATATTGATCTTTCACTAAACTAATGACACAAATTTCTCATTGAAATCACACCATCACAAAAAATCACACCATCACAAAAACTCAATGACACCAAAAACTAGATGTAGTGAAATCCAGATTTGCCCAATTTAAAGGTTAGACTTGGTGGAAATAATCGATGAGAAAGAAAACTCACAACACAAAAAGCTGTAAATTTGGCATGTACAGAAAACAGATATGTGAAATCATCACTATAAAATATGTATATATATATATAATGGTTTTGGCAAAAAGGATTTCAATAAAAGAAGAGCTTAACTATCTTTGTGCTGTTTAAAAACTGGATCAAACTATTTAATTGACTTAATGGAATTCACCCTGTATTATACTTCCATGAAAAAAACTGATCAGTGTTGATACAGCACTGATTAAAATGTTTTATTCATAAACAGAGTTAAAAAAAATCTTCAGGATGAAAATAGCAGGGCTGAAGTGCCTGGTTTTCTCTCTCCATATTCTAGATAGATGTTCTAACTACACATGCCTGTCTACATGATATAACCTAAACAAACCCAGGTACAGAGTCCTTACTGTCTACAAGTGTCCATTTGCATTGCTATCGCTAGCTCCTGTTGCCTTTATAAACCATATTCAATGAACTGAGTAAGAAACACATACCTATTTTTTGAGACGTAGTCTTGCTCATTCACCCAGGCTGGAGTGTTGTGGCACAATCTCGGCTCACCGCAACTGCTGCCTCTCAGGTTCAAGCGATTCTCCTGCCTCAGCCTCCCAAGCAGCTGGGATTACAGGCACCCGCCACCACACCCAGCTAATTCCTGTATTTTGAGTAGAGACAGTGTCTCACCATACTAGCCAGTCTGTTCTCAAACTCCTGACCTTAGGTAACCCTCCCACCTCAGTCTCCGAAAGTGATGGGATTACAGGCATCAGCCACCATGCAGTGCTGATAAATAAATTTTTGACAAAGACACATTTAAGATATAAACAGCTCCAGCTGGGCCAAGATAGTGAAACCTCATCTCAACAAAAATACAAAAATTAGCCAGGAATGATGGCCGGTGCCTGTAATCCCAGCTACTCCAGAGGTTGACACAAGAGGTTGACTTAGCCCTGGAAGGTCAAGGCTCATCAGGCTGCAATGAGCCATAATCTTGCCACTGCACTCCAGCCTGGGTGAAAGAGCAAGACTCCTTCTCCAAAAAAAATAAAAAGATATAAATAGCTCACTAGAAAATAATAGCATCCATAGGGGAAAGGGAACAGTAGAGAAACACAAAAAGGCCAAAAGAAATAAATATGTATTTATTAGGGCCAGGCACGGTGGCTCATGCCTGTAATTGCAGCAGTTTGGGAGGCCACCTTGGGCAGGAAACTTGAGGTCAGAGGATCAAAACCAGCCTGGCCAACATGGTAAAACCCCATCTCTACTAAAACCAGAAAAATTAGCTGGTCGTGGTAATGCACACCAGTAGTCCCAGCTACTCAGGAGGCTGAGGCAGGAGAACTGCTTGAACCTGGAAGGTGGAGGTAGAAGTGAGCAGAGATCACTTCACTGCACTTCAGCCTAGGCAACAGTGAGACTCTGCCTCCAAAAAAAGAAAAAAAAAAAAAGGAAAGGAAAGGAAAAGAAAGGAAGGGAAAGGAAGAGAAAGGAAGGAAGGAAGGAAGGAAGGAAGGAAGGTTTAGTAGGTCCTTGAACTGTGATTACATGTATACACACACACACACATGAACACATACATATCTAATTAAACGATCTGCCATCTGGGCTGCTGGCAGATTGCATAACAGCAATCAATAACTAGCATGTGAATCATATGACAGTAAAACATTGAAAAAAAATTTCTAAAACTCTGAAGACGGGATGATTTTCAAATATCCATTTGTTCAAAGGGTGTTGCACAGTCTCTTCTGTTGAGCATGGACAATCCAGAAATATGTCCAAAGTACAGCTCAAGATAAAGTTACTTTTGGCATGGAATTAAGAGATTCTGTGGGATATGCCTGTACTTCAACATAAATCATTTTATTAATTCAAATTTGACCTGCTTCCAAAACAGGGATCTAAGATGACTTAAAGAAAGAACATGCAGAGAACAAGGTGAATATAATGTATCGCAGTAGCTAAAAACTGAAGGGAGTTGATACGCTAACCATTGCATCCATACGGCCTGAAAAAGGACACTGTCGAACTACGGGCTCCAACAATACGTTATAACTTCATCATCAAATGGAAGGAATAATGCTGGTTCCTCAAGGATCTTCCTTGGAAGTTAAAGGGTGTTTCTCACCTTCAGTGGCATAACTCCCTGTGTGTGGGGGTGAGATCATCAATAATATCCTTGACAATAGCTGTCTGTATGCCCTCACAAATCAGTAAGATGTCAGTAAAATTCATATTAACTGGTAGCACACGAAGAAGACTAGCATTTCTTGAGTATCGACTACACATCAAAGGATTGAGCTGTGTTTTACACACTCCCCACCAACAACCCAAAGATGTGGGAACCACTTTCCCCATTTTACAGGGAAGAAGAAAATCCAAAGCCCAAACAGCTAACGTGGCTGGCCAACAGGCCACTAAAAAGAAGGGCTGGGATTCACTCCAGGCTGATTTCTTCCACTTCAAAACCCCGAGCATGGCCCTTCCGCTGCCTCACATTGCATCCTTCTTCAACCCAGCTGAGCTAAACATCCTCTCCTCGGTTCCTTCCCACCCCGCCATGTTGTCGTGGACCGTGGAAAATAAACGAGTTTGACACATGAAAGACACGTGGAACAGAGCCTGATCAAAGGAGTCCTACAAAATGTGAGTTGTTTTCATTACTGATGGTCTTTATCTTCCAGTTCTACAGAATGTATACTCATTCAGTGAAAATTCACAGTGACTCTCCTACTGTGTTATCGAATACATTTCAAATCTTCATATTACAGACTAACCTGGGGACCTATCCATGGTCAGGGGGACTTGGTAAAGGTGAGTTTAACTTCTAATTTAAAAAAACAGTTGGCTTTGGATAAAATCGGCCTCTACTGTGGGTTCAAATAAGAACCCAACAGAGCCTCTAGCAGGCAATGAGAGAAAGTGACATTGGATGATGCAATAAACAAGCTTAAGTGTAAGGGGAAAGCAAACTGAAGTCCAAAAAGACTCTTCCGGGTTAGGGATAAAGGAATCCAATATATTCTTCGACTTTTCATACATAAGAAATATACCAGCTCCTTCCCAGTGCTTGGAAGAGAAAGGACAAAAAGCTGAAGAAAACTGTGTTGTTTTCATTATTCGTACATTTCAGAATCTAATTCTTTTGAAATATGTTATAATTTTTTTCTTTTAAACATCTTCTTAGTATCATTTTTAGAGGAAATCTGCTCTGGGTTAATGTTTAGACTTCAGTCATGATAATTTCACTACTTGGTCTTTGATGATTATAGAGAATTTGCAGAGACAAATGACACACACAGCACACACAAAAGCCACCAAGAGATGTTATATTCTAAGACGAAAAAACACGCTTAGCGCGTTCACCTGCCTAGAAGTATTAAAATACCAAAAAAAGTTTAAGATCCCAAATTTTACAGGTTTTCTTTTTGCTTTTAAAGAGTGAGAATACTAAGAAAACATTATGCAGGTCTCAGTAGTTGATATACAGTATTTTTTTTGGATCTAGCAAATATACTTTTTATAGCTTTTCTCTGAAAGAAGGAACTTTCTAGCTCAGGTTACTTGGACACTGTGACTGTTTATTCTTCCCTTTTTTGAGCAGTCAGAAGAGATTTCTCCCTCAGTACTTCAAATAAATAAGGTATCCAGCTGAACAAACACCATACATTCTCGTGGATTACTTTGGCTTCTTAAAGAATATTTCACTTTCTTTTTTCAAAATGTGAATTGATTAAAGAGGCCCCATCATATGAAACTCAAGGATGCAATGTTTAAGGAGGTTCAAATTCTACACAAGGTGGCATGTGAAGAAGCAGGAAGTCCAGCTCAGTGAAAGAGCTTGATATTTCACAGGGCAAATTTGATATTTTATTGCTAAATTAGATATTTTATTATACATTTTTAACATGGTTGGCTTCATAACACGAAAACCAAACTTTAGCATTCGAAATCAATCTCCACCATATTTTCTAAAAGCACCAAAGTAAAAGGGGGTTATTTTTCTAAGTTCCTGCTAAAAAAAAAAAAAAAAAAAAACTTAACAAAAACAACAAATCCTAGGATTGCATCTAGTCTAGATATTCTACACAGGCTTTCAAATGACTGACCAGGCTTATCTAGCTTTTATGGCTCAAAAAAAAGTTCAGGATTTCTGGCTAGTTTTTGAAACGGAAATCCAAATTCTGCAGTACCCGTTTTTTTAGAAAGATGATTTGGGCCATCGACTAACACGGGCCCCTTCTATTAAAGCAGCAGGAAAACAAATACTTGACTTTAGGAAACATCCACACATTTGTTTATTCTTTTCATAAGCTTTCTTATTAAAGGACTAAATCTTATCTCCCATCACGAAGCAGAAATGCATAAATATATGTATGTATTTTAAATGGGTGCATTTGGTGCCTCTCTCAGCCCAGAAAGAGGGAAGATAGGAAGACAAAAGGACGCAACCAGGAGACCCAAAGAAAAGACAAAATTACCCATAATAAATGCTGTGGCTTCAGGCAGGCCAAGCAAAGTCATCAAGTCCTGTGAGTAAATCTACCAGCACGTAGCAGCGCCCTCAAAAGGCAAGAAAATCCCCAACAAAACTCAAGTTGTGGAATGTGGTAGCTGGCCCTGATGACCCCTGCCTCTCCGTATTCGTACCACTGTGAAATCCCTTCCCCTCAAACATGGATCAGACTCAGCAACTTCCTTCTAACAGAAAGAATATGGCAAAAGCCATGAGATGTCACTTCTGTGATTTTGTAACAAAGAACTGTGACTTACTTTTTACCAGTGGATTCTATTTCTTTCTTGGCTTCCATGCTTTGATAGAGCCAGCAGTCGTGATGGAGATCCCTACGTGGCAAGGAACCAGACACCAGGAAGCAAAGGAAGGAATCCACTGGGCCGTGAGGGACTCAGTCCTGCCAGCAACCACCTGGGCTTGGAAGTGGCTCTTTCCCCTTGAGCCTTGAGCTTGTTACCTGGTACAACGCCTGGTTGACATAGCTCAATTTCTACCCTGCCCTAACTTTGCTTATCTTTAAGAAACAGGACACCTGTGATAAAAAGTTCCCTCTGTAATCAGACCAACTGAGATTGGTTAGAATCAAGATAGCTGACCAAAGGACTTCAAAAGGACTCAGGCTTCATTATGATCTCATTTCCATGCTAAATGGCACTCCTACCAGTGACATCATAGTTGACAATCACCATGACAATGATAAAAAGCCATAAAAGGATAAAAAGGAAGGCAGCACTCTGGTATGGGGAGGTTCACCGCCCATTTCTAGAAAAGACATGATTATTCCTCCCCTTGGATTTAACATCAAGATGCTTTATTAAAAAAAAACAACAACCAGGTGCCTGACTTCTGTAATCCCAGCACTTTGGGAGGCCAAGGCAGGTGGATCACCTGAGGTCTGGAGTTCCAGAACAGCCTGACTAACATGGAGAAACCCCATCTCTACTAAAAATACAAAATTAGCCCAGCATGGTGGCGCCAACATGTAATCCCAGCTACTTGGGAGGCTGAGGCAGAAGAATCGCTTTAACCTGGGAGGTGGAGTTTGCAGTGAGCTGAGATCTAGCCATTGCACTCCAGCCTGGGCAACAAGAGCGAAACTCCATCTCAAAACAACAACAACAACAACAACAAACCTCTGTATTTTAACCTCCTCACCTCTCACTAGTGGAGAAGCTGATTTATGAGTCATTCCGCTGCTACTCAACTCCATGGCCAATGAATAAAGCCTGTACTGCTTGGCACCCACTTCCAGTTTTTGTGTTGGCTTCATGACACCCAACAGGGAAAGACTCCATCTTTTGGGGCACCAGCTTTGTTGGTAAGAAGATGACTTCAGCCCTGTGGACACCTTGACTGTAGCATGTGACACCCGAAAGCAGATGGCCCAGCTAAGCCATGCCTGGTTCCTAATCTACAGAGACTGGAAAATAATATGCATTATATTAACCTGCTAAATATCGGGGTAATTTGTTACACAGTGATAGATAACTAACACATAGTTTTATTTATTTCTGCCTTTCTGTTTCGCTCATCCTCGGGACTTTCACCCCCTCATTTTGAATTACTGTGGTCCTTTGGTCAGCTTCAGAAGAATGAGCTGTATTTCAATGCATGGTTTAGAGGCAAGTAATGAGCAGGGCCATCATCCCAGAACATCTATTAATAATAGATTTTAGGCCAGAAGTGGTGGCTTGTGGCTGCAACTCCAGCATATTGAGACGCCGAGGCAGGCGCATCACTTGAGGTCAGGAGTTCAAGACGAGCCTGGCCAGCATGGTGAAACCCTGTCTCCACAAAATACAAGTTAGCCAGGCATAGTGGTGTGTGCCTGTAATCCCAGCTAGTTGAGAGGCTGAGGCAGGAGGATCACTTACACCCAGAAGGTGGACGATGAAGTAAGTGGAGACTGAACCACTGCACTCCAGCCTGTGACAGAAGGAGACTCGGATTCAAATAAAAATAAATCAAAATAATAGTTTCTGCTGCTTTCCTTGGCTGCCAGTAGCTTAGAACAAACTTTCCCTTCCTCCATAACCCCTCCATCCACTCTCCAGTAGCAGCTATATAGGTTTGTGAAATGCAATCCTGCCTCGTTTCTTCCTTCTTTCTTTAGTAAATGTCCATTTTTGCATTTCCTTCCACCTCCCATTAATTTCTAACTTGTTATCGTTACTTTTCGGAACAGTGGAGTGTAAGGGGAGGCATGCATGTAAGCAGATATCTACATACGTGTAGGTGAATAATTACAGATACACTTTCACCACTGATAAATAGGGATTCAATTCCATCCACACCACTTACTGGCTAAGTGATCTAAAACAGTTCACTCAGCACCTCTAAACTTCAGTTTCCTTGTCTGTAAAAGGAGGACAACTTTCTTGAACTTCTACATGATGAAGAAGCTCTACATGATGATCAAATAAATTGATTTACACAGATTTACTAATTTACAGCAAATGCTTAAGAAAAAAGTTC
This sequence comes from Aotus nancymaae, assembly GCF_030222135.1. Classification (NCBI taxonomy): domain Eukaryota; kingdom Metazoa; phylum Chordata; class Mammalia; order Primates; family Aotidae; genus Aotus; species Aotus nancymaae. Next base: position 32,913,032 of record NW_026988443.1, on the reverse strand, counting down.
TTATTACAGTATTAAAATATTGCCATTTTTATTGGCATCAGAGTAAATGTACAGAGTTATAGATCTACTTTCTTCTGTCATTTTAGAAAATCCATCTGCCCAAGGTCCCTCCCAAGGCTACACAGCAAACCTGAACTAAAGCCAGATTTTCATAAGATCAAATACTCTGGCTGTTTGGTTCAGAAAACAGAAAATAACTCAGACATTTCTAAAAACCTTACCTGTGCAAGGAACTGAACTGGACATGACTGGACATCGTACAGAGAAGGATAAATAAGACATCCTGCCATCATGACCTTCCGGTATAGCAAAGAAAGCACAAGGCACGGCATAATACACCAAAAATAAGTACACACTTGGCAGTGGCTAACACCCGTCATCCCACGCTTTGGGAGGACAACGTGGGTGGACCACTTGAGGTCAGAAGTTCAAGTCAGCCTGGTCAACACGGCAAAATTCTGTCTCTACTAAAAATACAAAAATTAGCCAGGTATAGCGGCACAGGCCTGTAATCCCAGCTACACGGGAGGCTGATGCAGGAGAATGGCTTGAACTCAGGAGGGAGAAGTCTCAGTGAGCCGCGACCATACCACTGCACTCTAGCCTGGGTGACAGAGCGAGACTCCATTTCAAAAGTAAATAAAATAAAGTTGGCCTGGCGTCATGGCTCACACCTGTAATCCCAACACTTTGGAAGGTGGAGGAGGGCGGATCACCTGAGGTAAGGAGTTCGAGACCAGCCTGGCCAACATGGAGAAACCCCATTTCTACTAAAAATACAAAATTAGCCAGCATGGTGTAATCCCAGTTACTAGGGAGGCTGAGGCAGAAGAATCGCTTGAACCCGGGAGGCTGAGGTTGCGGTGAGCCGAGATTACGCCACTGCACTCCAGCCTGGGGGACAACAGTGAAACTCGGTCTCAAAAAAAAAAAAGTATACACTTGGTACTGTGGTCAATGTTCATCAAATAGTAAGAAAAACATATCATAATAAATAACTTTAATAAGGCAATAATGAACAATTACAATATTAACTATAATATCAGTAATAGTAATAATAAAATCATCACAATAATAGTAATACCAGCTGGCATTTACTGAGTTCCTGTGATGTGACAGAAATGCTTCCAAGTCCCTTCCAGGCCTTCCTGTCTTCAGTACTTGCAATAAGTGCCTGAGGCAGGCAGCATCTGGTGTCACAGCAAAGACAGGCAAGGACCCAAGACGTCAGGATGTTGACCAAGGCCACGGAGAAGACAAGCAGCAGAATTCAGCGTCTGAACCAAAAGCCCATACTCTTTCCACGCTTCCTCTCCAAGACTCGAAAAGAGCTTCACAGCTTACAAAATACTCTCCGGAACATGGTCTCAAGTATGACAGATATATTTTATGACCATTGTATATTAAACTGATAGTCCACTAACTATTTTCATAGATGATCCCTCCTGATACCTTTTCACCACACTAAAGGAAGAAAAAGAGATCAACGCTGTGAGCATTTCTGTTTTGCACTCAGCCTTTCCAGAGCTAAAAGAGGCAAAGTAAGCCCCGTTATCAGTCCACACACAAACAGCTACGCATCTGACTATTTTGGCCAAGTTACACAGCCCATTTTCCGAAGCAGACCAAAGGCTAGTCTCATCAAAAACATAAGTAAAGCTGTTGCTTTTCTTTTTTTTTTCCCTCAGACAGAGTCTTGCTCCTTCACCCAGGCTGGAGTGCAGTGGCACAATCTCTGCTCACTGCAACCTTCACCTCCCGGGTTCAAGCAATTCTCCTGCCTCAGCCTCTTGAGTAGCTGGGACTACAGGTGCAATTCACCATGCCCAGCTAATTTTTTTGTATTTTTAGTAGAGACAGGGTTTGGCCGTGTTAGCTAGGCTGGTTTCAAACTCCTGGCCTCAAGTGATCTGGCCCACCTCAGCCTATGAAGCTGTTGGTTTATTTGTTTTGTTCACTAACCAAAGTCAGTATTCTTTCTTTCTCTGAAGATAAATCAGTAAAGACAATTACTCAAATTAAAGCTCCTTCCCGGCCTGAAGTCTGAGTAGTTTCTCCCTTCATGTCCACGCCTATCATCTGTATCCCCAGCATATGGTCCCCATGAGGACAGGGACGTTGTTTAGCATTCTGTCCATAGCAGAGCACCTGGCACAAGTTAGATGCTCGATAATAGTCACTGAATGAATGAACGAATGAATGCACATCAAAAAGATCTTGTGCCAAGCTTTCTGTGGCCCACACACGAATTGATTCAGGACAGAGCCCTTCTTCTAGAACATTTGCCCCCTTTACTCACAAATGCTCAAAATCCTTTCTGGAAGTAGATGGGGTGTCATATTTACAACAGGGCACACGCTGAAAGAATGGCTTTTGAGGAAGAATCTCTACACTAGGTCAGCTTATACCCTGATGTGAACCTGTATCATTTCATTTCCCTTCACCCCACTACGTGGTATGTCCAGAAAAGTCTGCATTTCACAGATGGGCTCACCGGGCTCACTACGTGATTAACTGAGATGCAGCCAGTCTTACTGCAGGTTTGGAACCTGGGATCTGAAACACATACACAGAAGAATTATGGAGCTTACATGGTGCCCGTAGGGTTTTCTAGCCAGTCATTCCCAGGTCCAGCCCCATCACTTCCAGCAAAGGGAAAAAGATTAACAGGAGCACTTAAATGAGTTCTCCCTGAAGTCAAATATATTCCATTGAGAGGACTGCTCCTCCTCCCCTAACTGTGTCCTTCCGACAATCTTCCACATTAAAATGTCCATTCTCTTTTAAAATGATGGTAGTAGGTTCGGTTTTCACCCAAAATTGATGAAACACAAGGTCTGTGAGCCCGTATTAGTCTCCGTTTTTTCTTTCCTTTCAAATTAAACTGTTCTATTAACCCACAGGATGACTACTCTTGGTGAACTGATTCATTTTACAGGTAAGAAAACTGAGGACCAGAGGGGATAAGTGATTTGCTCAGAGACCCACAAGTGTTTAACGAGAGCACGCCCTACAATGGCATTACATGAGTAATTAATGACGTTAGCTGAGTTAAGATATAAAGAAGTAAATCCACGACCATGGAGCCTGGCGTGGAGCTGGGAACATGTTCTCAGCTGATTTGCAAAGTATTACTTTATCATGGTGTCACAAGAAGACGGAGAGGGGTCCGCTTCCCAACGATTCTGAGCATCAGGTTTGAGCCCTCTCTGTTTTTGCTAGGAAAACATTACCTTACACCTCACAGGGAAAAATCAACATGTCCAGTGAGTTATACAAAAATCAATGTTCATAGAAGAAACATTCCAGAAATGTCGTCATGGGGCAACACAAACTCCTGGCGTCGGTTTAATCACGCTGGCCTCCGATATCTAAACTGTGCTGCAGCCAAAAATCACTGGAAAGCAGCATGAAATTGGAGAAAAGGAAACTGAAAGAGGGGAGGATCAAAGAAGCCACCGCAAACTTAAAAGAAAAAAGAAAGGCAAAGTAATATAAGAGCTAGGAAGAGTTATAAAGAAGCAGTGCATTACCAAATGCCAGCGGGTACACAGAAGAAAAGGAAACGGGGAAGATAAAACTAGGGGAATTGCAAATCTTGGTTAAACGTTCATTAAATAATTTGTCACACATATTAAGGCCAGATCGTCACTTCTTCCCCCTCTCGGGTGCTCATTCAGGAACAAAGGCCGAGGTCGACATAAAACACTGTAAAGCAAGGCAGAAAAAATACAGAGATGAGGCGCTACAGCCTCACCAGTGCAGACATAGTTTCCTTCTCCTTAACAAGAGAAGGGCTGATCTTTCCTCCAAGCTAAGGTGTGCTGTTGGTGCCGCTGAAACAGGCAACCAGTGGGGCTTAGAAGCCGCTCTGCAGAACCCTAATGAATTCTGATGACCATTCTGTAATCTCCCTCAGTGGTTCCTGAGGCTTGGACATATGGGTTTTTTTGGGTTTTGTTTATTTGTTTTTTGGTGTTATTGTTGTTTTTTGAGATGGAGTGTCACTCCGTCACCCAGGATGGAGCCCAGTGGCACGATGTCAGTTCATTGCAACCTCTGCCTCCCAGGTTCAAGTGATTTTCGTGTCTCACCCTCCCAAGCAGCTTGGACTACAGACACAAGCCACCATGCCTGGCTAATTTTTAAATTTTTTTAGTAGAGACAGGGTTTCGCAATGTTGACCAGGCTGTTCTCGAACTCCCGAATTCAGGCGATCCACCCACCTCGGCCTCTCAAAGTGTTGGGATTACAGGCGTGAGCCACCGTGCCCAGCCCATGCGAGCCTTTTATGTTCAATGTTAACAGGGGGAACTAGACCATCTATGACAGACACAGTGCCGTCATTAGAAGAATAGATATCTATAAACGATGGGAAGACAAGCAACCAATTTCTTGTGAAGTAAGCCAGGTACAGAAAGAAAAATACTCTATGATCTCACTTTCTGTGTGGCATCTAAAGCAGCTGAACTCACAGAAGCGGAGAGTAGACGGCAGTTCCCAGTAGGAGATGGTCTTGGGGAAGTGGGAGGGGGTGGTGAATGAGATATAGCAGTCAAAGGATTCAGAATTTCGGTTCAACACAACGAATAGGTTCTAGAGATCTATTGTACAGCATAGTGAATATAGTTAATAATAATAATAACATATTATGTACTTGAAAACTGCTGAGACTAGACTTTCAATGTTCTTGCCACATACAAAAAAAAATGATAGCTATGTAAGGTGATGGATATGTTAATTAGCTTGACTGTGGGAGTCATTTCACAATGCATATGTATATCACAACATCACATTTCACACCATGAATATATGTACTTTTTTTTTTTTTCCTGCAGAGACAGGGCCTCGCTCTGTCACCCAGGCTGGAGTACAGGGACACCATCATAGCTCACTGCAGCCTTGAACTCCCAGGCTCAAGTCATCCTCCCACCTTGGCCTGCCCAAGTGCTGGGATTACAGGCATGAGCCACCATGCCCAGCCATATATATGTGTGTGTGTGTGTATTTTTTTTTCCCCACACATACCTCAATAAAGCTGGGGAAAATGGTAATAATGACAGCAATAATAATGGTTATTGAGTATCTAGCATGTTCTGAATGCTGAACATTCATAATCTTTCATTTCTACTGAATGCCAATAACAATACCAGTTAACACTTCTTAAGCTTCTCGCACATTCTAGAGGCCATAAGTTCATGTCTTTAATTCTCAAGACAAGCCCATGAGGTAGGTCTAACATCCCAGTTTTATGCATGAATCTTAAGCAGGTATTGAACCTTGCCCAAGAGTTGGAATGGGAGGGAGCCAGGGTTGGACCCGAGAGCTGTCTAGCTCTACAGCTTATCCTGTCGCGCCTATGCCTCATCTGTCCCTCCTTACATTCAATCCTCTGTACATACCCACACCGCTGGGCACATCCCTCACATGGCACTTGACCATGAGCCTGTGGGGCACCTTGGGTGCTTGCTGTGTGACTCTGGGCAGGTCACCTTGCCTTATCTTTTTTGTATTTACACATTCTAAACTGTAATCCCTTGCCTTGCCTACCTCAGAGGGACAAATGGTAAGAACTACATTAAGGACTGTCATTTATCCAGCACCTGCTCATCTTTCATGCATTCACTTACAAACATTTACTGAGAATTTACTCTATGGACCACGAATATAGCAGTGTGAAGGGAAAAACACCGCTGTCAAGAGAAGGGGAGACAGACATTTAATAAGAAACTACAAGCCAGGCATGGTGGCTCACACCTGTAATTCCAGCACTGTGGGAGGGCGAGGAGGGCAGATCACGAGGTCGAGAGATCAAGACCAGCCTGGCCACATGGTGAAACCCCATCCCTACTTAAAAATACAAAAATTTAGCTGGGCGTGGTGGCGCATACCTGTAGTCCCAGCTACTCAGGAGGCTGAGGCAGGAGAATTACTTGAACCCAGGAGGCAGAGGTGGCAGCGAGCAGAGATCGTGCCACTGTACTCCAGACTGGCACCTGGCGACAGAGCAAGACTCTGTCTTTAAAAAGAAAGAAAGAAAGAAAAAAAACAAAACTACAGGCCAAGAACAGTGGCTCATGCCTGTAATCCCAGCACTTTGCGAGGCTGAGGCCAAGATGAGCGGATCACCTGAGGTCAGGAGTTTGAGACCAAACTGGTCAACAAGGTGAAAGCCCATCTCTATTAAAAATACAAAAGTTAGCCAGGTGTGGTGGCAGGCGCCTGTAGTCCCAGCTACTCAGGAGGCTGAGACAAGAGAATCGCTTGAACCCGGGAGGTGGATGTTGCAGTGAGCCGAGATCATATCACTACACTCCAGTCTGTGTGACGGAGAGAGACTCCATCACATACACACACAAAAAAAAAACTCTACAGAAATTTTATTTTTAAATCGCAGTTGTGTTAAACGTTATGAAGAAGAAATTCCGGGGACTCTTCCCTGACTCATTCAGCACACATTTATGAAGTGCTCTTAGGGGTCAGACAGTATTCTAGGCAATGGCTGGTCTGAAAGAACATATTGGAGAGCTTCATCTAGTCTGAGACCAAAACTGCTTCCTTAAGGTGTGCTGTCTGGACTGAGTTTTGCGGGACGGGTGCAAATTAAAAGTAGAGGGGAGTATTCTAGGCTGCAGAACAACATGTTTCAAAACCCTTAGGAAGAAAGAGCACAAAGCCAGAAGTGGCTGGAGGTGTAGCGGGTCAAGTGGATGGGGACCAGATAAGACCAGATGCCTTTCATTGGAATTCTCACTTCCTCTTACAATCACCCTATAAAATAGATAACCTTTCCATTTGATACATGAGAAAACAATTAAAATATGTGCCACCTACTCAACACCATTACCCTAGCTTTTTTCCTTGCCATCAGAGTTTGCCTCCTACCCTAGAGGCTCAAAACACAAGTTACGCACTTTTCCAGCCTCCCTTATAACTAGGATATAAATAGCTGACTCAGCCCCAACCAGTGGGATCTCACAGGAAGTCAGCTCAGGAGCACAGTTCTGAAGCAGAACTCTCTCTTGATAAAGGAAAGAGGCACGCAATGAGGAGCCTCACCTCTCGCATCTGTGTCTTTGGACCTTATCAGGTAGGATGCAATGGCTGGCACCACAGCAGCCATCTTGTAAGCATGAGGGAAAAGTGAAGATCATCACAACAGAGCCACCCATACAGCAGCCAAACACAACCCTTGCTGCCTTGGTTCCTCTAGATACATGGGAGAGCAAAACCTTTATTATTCCAATCACCTTTAAGTGGGTATTAATAACTTGTGGCCTAAGCAGCTAAACTGCGGTAGAAAATTATCCTCAGAAAGACCAAATTATTTCAAAATTATGAAACTAAAAGGGAGCAGAGGTTGAGTTCTGAAGACAAGCCTCTCGATTCTAAATCCTTTGCCCTTTTCCAGCTTACTATATCCACTGGTCTCTGCAATAAGCAAGCACTGTACACTTCAAAGCTCTGGACATAATTAAAGGAGTATTACTAAAATCAAGGCTGATGCTAATCCGAGGCAGGAAGAAGAATGTTTGAGGCTGCGGGAAGGTGGTTTGAGTGGGTGTAAGTCAGCCAGCTACCGGGTCCTCCTATGAGAGGCCACTGCAGAAAAGTGCCAGTGTGGGCCAACCACAAAGGGGTCCTGAGAGTCCAGTTTTCTTTCTTTTTCTTTTCTTTTTTTTGAAACGGAGTCTCAGGCTGGAGAGCAGTGGCACAATCTCGGCTCACTGCAACCTCCACTTCCTGGGCTCTAGCGATTCTCCTGTCTCAGCCTCCCAGGTAGCTGGGACTATAGGCTTGTGCCACCATGCCGGGCTAATTTTTGTATTTTTAGTAGAGATGGAGTTTCACCACATTGGTCAGGCTGGTCTTGAACCCCTGACCTCATGATCCGCCCACGTTGGCCTCCCAAAGTGCTGGGATTACAGGCATGAGAGTCCAGTTTTCTAACCTATCTGGACTGGCAAGAGAAAGGCAATCAGAGAATGCAACCCTCACTCAGGAGTCTCAAAATATTCAGATTTGTTTAGAATACACTGAAATCTCCACTTTGAAAATCGTATTTCCTCCTCTCAACAAAAAGAAGCCTGTTTTCTACACCCTTTGCCTTGTATGTGATACACCAGTGTACCAATAAACATTCAAGCAGAGGGCTTTGTCCTTGATGGTATCTATAGTGTAGTCAGCTGCAGGTATTTAAAGGGGGGAAGGGGGAGAAGTATTTTTCTAAAATACTAATTTAAAGAACAAATCAACATCTATTATCTCCTTCATTATGTTTTAAATTGTACAACTATAAATCACCCTGCAGCGGGTTATTCAAGGGCAGAATCACCCTGTTTGGCTTTCACGAAGGTTAGAAGCATGACATCTTGTGCTTTTTCTAGTCGTAATTTATAACTTTGCAACAGGACCAGCGTTGTAGGCCCATCCATTAGCAGGGTAGCCGCACATCCGTTAAAACTCAGCACGATGACTGGCTTTACACGGGCACAGGAAACGTAACCTGATAGTTGCAGAAGTTCTACACATGCAAGCCACTTTTTAACGTAAAATGATTGGAAAATGCAGTTCCCTAAAACATCTGCTAAGAACCTGCTACCCTAACACATGATATTCTCTCTATTGTTACCTGCCAACGCAAATATTTGGTTGCACAAAACACTCCTAAGAGGCACGTGACAGTGCTCAGCTTCAAATTTACATACTGGTCCACAAAGGACTGGTTTGGACTTGGGAACTCTGGCGAGGGTGTGTTTACCAGGACTGAAACCTTATGTGGAAAAAAAAGGTGGCGGGGGTTAGGTGAGGGGAGGCGAGGGCATTAAGTTCACTGAAGGTGCTGTCAAACATTTTAAAAAGAAAACGTAACTGCACAACTAGATATAGATGGGAAGGGCACTACGGTGCGCTGGACAAAGCAAATGCAGCTGACATTAGCAAGTGAAGGTTTGCAAAGCTGGTGTATCATTTTCTTGAACATGCTGGGTGAGCTCTCTGTGCTTTTCAACTGCAAAATAAAGATCATCATTCTAAGACTGTAGAACTTAGAATTCTTAATTCTAATAGAAATTATGAGGAATTAATGAAAATATATGCTGAAACATAAACCATTACGGTATCTGGGATAAACTGCCAATCTGCATCTTATTTGGAAGTGTGGTAGGATTCTAAAGTCATCACACAAGGCTACAAATACAAAAAGCCAAGATTAGCCTTGAAAATCCCTCATGTGTACCAGATACAATGCCTGGTTTTCTGAATTAAAACCCATAGAATAATATGTATATGTAAATATGTATATATACTAAAATACAGTACATACTTTTTTTTACCAACTCAGAAGTTCTTACCAAACGATAGATATTAATGCATGTATGTGAAAAATAGTTTAAAGTAATTTAGCTGCATAAAATAATGCTCTAAAGACAGGAAAATAAACACATAATGCACACATGATGTGACTTAGTAGAAAGTGCTCAGCAAATGTTAGTTTCAGATATTTTAAAAGCGGCTGTTTGAAGAATCATGCATCTTTTCTTGAATGACACTTAAAAATAACTCAATTCCACGTTTATCATTTTTATTTTACCATAAATTGGAGGGAGGAGGGAACAAACGCTTCTCCCCCAGGACTCACCCAATACACTTGTCCAGTTCTCTGGATCTCAAGAGGAAAAGGGTGGCAGAGACATGGCATTACCAGTAGGGGCCGCTGTGCTGAGAATTGATTCCTATGAGTTTCTCATTAGTGATTATTATACTGCAGGCGGCCAAAATGGAAAAATTAATTAATTTCAAAGCGATAATGCATTTACAGCAACAATTAGAAATGTATAACTGTAAAAGGGCAACATTTAAAAGACAGATTACATTTAATAAAGTTGCACAAGAACATCCAATTGTAAAATTACTGATCTGCAACAATATTCCTTAAAGAGGCACTTAAAATAGCCTGACTCCATGAAGGGTGACCTAATTACTGTAACTAAAATCACCGTAGTCACAGCAAGTCACAGCAAATAAAAAAGGGACGTTGATATTAGAATACTGCTGTTAAATGCTTAAGGGAGCCGGCTACAGTGGAGAAACGAAGGCAGGGCTTCCGAGCGCAAGGCTGGGATGTCTTTCTTGCTCCCTTGACCTCACGCAATGGAATCTGTATCCAGCAATACTCATGTCAGAAGGAAACACCCTCTCCACGGTGAAAGGCGAACGAAGCAGAGCACACTAGCCATCTGGTGATAGGGAGACTGCATCTCGGCTAAGCTTCTCGATTAGCATTCAGAAACCAAACCTTTACCTGGGGAAGAAATGGGATGCAACTACATGGTTTATGTCCCATAATATGTCTATTAAAATGGCACAAGTGTACCCTTTGTCCCAGAAACAGATGCTTTATCCCGATAGAAGCAATGCCAGGAGACATACACAGGACAGTCCAAGAGGGGGATTTTTCCAGTCAATCCAGTCTATATTACTAGGAAAATGACCAATCCCAGGTCTACCTTCATGGGGATCCCTCTCCTAAATGCGGAATCCTAAACGTTTATGAAAGAAAAGTGAATGCCTGTGAGTTTGACAAGTAAGCTCAGAAAGCCTTTCCACCTCTGCACGAAGTGAGGTAGTACTTTCAATGGCAAAAACCGCAGTAACTTTTGCACCAACCTATTCTATAGACCCCTGATGCCTAAGAAGACTACCAAACGCTTAAATACATAAATATACTAGAGAGGATTTTAGTAAGAATCTAAACTTAGCTACATATTTCATAGTCTTCATAATCTTCATGCTTATCTAAAGTCCTGCCATTTTGTTGTTTTTTTTTTTCCTGAGACAGAGACTTGCTCGGTTGCCCAGGCTGGAGTGCAACGGTGTGATTTCACCTCACTGCAACCTCCGCCTTCTGGGTTCAAGCAATTCTCCTACCTCAGCCTCCTGAGTAGCTGGGATTACAGGCGCTCAACATCACGCCTGGCTAATTTTTGTATTTTTAGTAGAGACAGGGTTTCATCATCTTGGCCAGGCTGGTCTTGAACTCCTCACCTCGTGATCCACCCACCTCAGCCTTCCAAAGTGCTGGGATTACAGGCGTGAGCCATCACACCCAGCAAAAGTTGCTACTTTCTAATCACTTAAGGTCAAGAACCATAAAAGTCCACACCACTACGCCTTCCTCACAAATAAGACGTGCAGGTTAGAGATCACTGAGTCAGGCTCTCTCCACCTGGTCCCCCTTCCTATTTGGCCAGTAAACCTCTCCCGGAGTCTTTGAGGCCAGGGGTAAAGCCCTTCCCTTCCCCTTCCAGACTCCCAGTTGACAGATTCTTGTTCCGTCAGCAGAGAACGCATTTTGGAAAATAATCACCGGGACCAAGGTACTGCTCACAGCAAGAAGAGTCACAGACGTCGTGGCAAGAAGCACGTGCTAAACACCTCCTATGGGACAGGCACTGTGCTAGGCACAGCATTTGACCGTGCTCTCCAACATGGCAACCACTAGGCACATGTGGTGTTTTTCAATTCCAATTAACTAAAATGAAATCAAATCAAAACTTCACTTCCTCAGTTCTATCAGCCACGTTTTTAGCACTCAGTATCCACATGTGGCCCATGGCTACCATACTGGAGAGCCAGATTATCATCACTGCAGAAATTCTATACCCATCATTATTGATGTGATACGCATTATTGTCACTCCTTACACCAACCTGTATCGCAACTGTCGTCGTAAGGAGACAGGTTCAGAAAGCTGGTGACCTAAGTTATTTCAGTGGTCAAGGGTAAGAGCTGAGCCTCGCCATCAGCAACATCAGCAGGAGAGCTGTGAGGTCCACTATCCCAGGCCACTTTCTTCTCTTGCCACCACCAGGAAGCCAGGTCAAATCCCATTTCAAGTACAAGGGAAATGCTAATGTCCCCTGCCCTTTCTGTGAGTGCCCCTCCCCAGACACTTTCAACAAAACCTGGAATTTTTGTGACGTCACCACTTTTTTCCAAACACTCTCATGAGCTATCCACTCATTTTCCCACACCTTTCTCACCCAGGGCCGTAAAGCGCAGTGCTCATTTAATCTCTTACCCAAGGATGCCCCCAGAGGCCATTTGTTTCTCCCAAGCCTTGCCTTGCTATAGGCACTGAGGCCTGTTCATAAGTTGTCTCTGAGCTCTCCTGCCAGGGGGACAGGAGAGGCTGCGGTAGGGTGCAGCAGAGGCTTCTGTTCATCGGTGGGGTAGGCGAAGGAGTTAGGCATGGAGGCCGGGCAACTGGTATTACTGGGACATGCCCCAGGTATGGTGCTCACTGAGTGGGAACCTTCATCTAATTCATTGTAGAGACTAATTCATAGTAGAAACGAGGTTTCACCATGTTAGCCATGATGGTCTCGATCTCTTGACCTCACCCACACGGTCACGCTTCTGCTTCCATTTCTAACCCCACATTCTGGTTATCCACTTGGCCCAAGTCCTGAGGACACTTAACCCCAAAACAGCAACACTCTGATGTGATACAGTCACCTATCCAACTTAGTTTGCTGGTACTTTTGAGAAATACTCCAGTTAGGTCCAATTAGCCAACATTCAAGTCTGACTTGATGAAGTATATCATATTCATTAGGTAATAGTCAACTCTTCTCCAATAAATAAAACTATTTACCCGCCTTTATTTTAGCAGAACCTGTCTTCCTTCTTTTCCCTCCTGCCCTGGCCCAGAATCCCTAAGCAAGGGGATCAGGTGACAGAATAACAGTCTCCACTATTTTCTGACAAGTCCTCATCCATTAGAGTCTATGATAAAAGGCAGGACGGTTACATCACGCTTCACCGAATTCCACACAGTCCCAGATCCGTCTCCACATCTTTCCCATCATGTTCTCTGATGAGGGACCTTATGGAGGAAGGAGAAAACAAACTCTCTGATGCCACAGAAAGGAATTCCTTAGAACCCATCAGTGATCAAATGCAAGTGAGATAACTCAAGACCCAAATATTACAAATCATAGTTGATGACTGGGCTTGTTAATGTGGAAGGCAGGCACTGGGCCTGCAGAAAATTGGGAAGAATCCACCTCTCTCCTCTCCTAAACTCCTCATTTAAATGGCACTGGCAACCAGTTCAGATCCATATTTCTTCTTTTATGGCAATGCATTTGAAGGACAGAACAGCGTATGAGGCATAACCACAGGCAAAGAAACCTTCAAGAAGAGGCTGTACTTACGCAATCATCGAGAGCAAAGTGATAGGGAAATTTCAAAACTCTGTGATCCACCTGCAGATAAGTTTCATTCATTTACTTCCTAGAGATCAATCCCACCCTGCGGCATGGAGAACCTTTCTCCATAGATCCTTTCACTGCAACGGATCTTAAGTATTCAGCTCTTGGAATATGTCTGTTTCCTTAGCATAAAAACCACTTGGGTGATCAGAATAAGAGACGTACTTACTTATTTAGTCCTAAGCAGTTCAAACGACTTTTGATGTGGTTTTAAAAGTCCTCCCCAAACGTGAAGGTTAAGGACGGCAGGTGGGATGAGTGTAAGAGAAAGCAGCAGATAGTTGCCAAGGTTGTAAGATCAGCTGGAAGCTGACAGTCAGGCCTGTGACACTTCTTTCTTTGTTGTTGTTTTGCTTTGTTTTATTAATATCCGAGGTCCAACTCTGCAGGCCTGTGATATTTCTAAAAGCCAAATGTGTTTCGGAAAAGGATGATTAATGTAGAGTAGATTTTAAATTTGGGTAACTGGAATACTGGTATCCAAAGACATTTTTGAAGTCCTTTAGTTTTGAAAAATAATCTACCAAATCTATTGTATAAAGTGTGCTTTTTTCATTCAAATGACTTCCTACTACAACAGGTTCACAGAAGAAGTTTCTTCATATGGTTGATAAATAACCATCAAAAACATAAAAGCGTCATATCACCTTTGTAAACACTTCCAAATGTAACCACAGCAAGCGCTTCATCCAAAATAATCCGTCTTTGGGAAAAGAAAGAAGAAAACCCACTCCTAACCATCAAAGGATTCTCCAAGAGAGCTTTACACCGATTAGAAGAAGGATTTAGAACATCAGATACAGATTACCTATGAAACAAAGGAATCACGTCTGCTGAAACTTCAGTCATCACACATGTATGCTGTTCACCTACTGACACAAAACGGCAGTTTTCAAGCGCTGCACTCAACAAAAGAAATTTTCAAAGTTTCCAAATAAAAAACCAAATCATCCAGAAAACCCACATCATCATTTCCATAAGGACTTTCAGCCATACTTAACACGATATTGAGAAACCGCATCTTCCACCCAGCCCTCCAAGACGCATTTACAAGAACAGATTTAATCTAACATTGACGTGAATGTGTTCAAGAACCCTTTACGATGGGCTGGACAACGCTATTATCGAGACCAGACTCATCCCTGCAAGAAGTGGAAAGATGGAGACACACGTGTGCAGGTTTCTCTAGGACCCAAGGTGTTTGCGGCGCCAGAAGCTGTTCTCTTACCATGGACTTGGTGAAAGGCCTCGCCAAGGTAAACAGCAGTGTGTACACCCACCAGCCGCGATGGATGTTGGAGTACATCATATTCCCAGGATGAACTGCATTCGAGGTGACCCCGCGTGGGGAGAGGCGTCGGTGCAGCTCGTTGGAGAAGAGAATGTTGCAGAGCTTGGACCTGTTGTAAGCCAGCATGGCCCAGTAGTCGCTTTTTGATGGAGAGAGGCGACTGAAGTCGAGTTTTCCCAAGGAATCGTTAATATCTGTAAATCTTAAAAACAGGAGATACGACATGGAACGACCAAGTTCTGACGATCCATATAGCTTTTTATTTTTATTTATTTATGTATTTTACTTTTTGAGATGGAGTCTCACTCTGTTGCCAGGCTGGAGTGCAGTGGCGCGATCTCGGCTCACAGCAACCTCCGCCTCCTGGGTTCAAGCGATTCTCCTGCCTCAGCCTCCCAAATAGCTGGGACTATAGGTGAACACCACCACGCCCAGCTAATTTTTGTATTTTTAGTAGAGACGAGGTTTGACCACGTTGGCCAGGATGGTCTCGATCTGTTGACCTCATGATCCGCCCTCCTTGGCCTCCCAAAGTGCTGAGATTACAAGCGTGAGCCTCCGCATGGGGCCAGATTTTAATTTTTATTAGAAATCTGAAGGAGGCTGGGTGGGGTGGCTCACACCTGTAATCCTGGCACCTTGGGAGGCCAAGAAGGGTAGATCACCTGAGGTCATGGGTTTGAGACCAGCTTGGCCAACATGGCAAAACACCTTATGTACTAAAAATACAAAAATCAGCCAGGTGTGGTGGCATGCCTGTAATCCCAGCTATACAGGATGCTGGGGCAGAAGTCGCTGGAACCCGGGAGGCAGAGGTTGCACTGAGCCGTGATCGCGCCACTGCACTCCAGCCTGGGCGAGAGAAGTAGGCTCTGTCTCAAAAAAAAAAAGGAATCTGAGGAAACTCTGTAGAGATGACTAAAACCTCAAACTTGCATCATCAAAACAAAGTCTCCCTTCAAGACTGACAATGGTGATTTAACAATATCAACACAGGTCACGTAAGGTGCCTCATGGTTGCAATCCCAGCACTTTAGGAAGCTGAGAAGAGAGGATTGTTTGAACACAGGAGTTCAAGACCAGTCTAGGCAACATAGGGAGTCACCATCTCTACAAAAAATAAGCAATTAGCTGGGTATGGCGGGACATGCCTGTGGTCTCAGCTACTTGGGAGGGTGGCGGGGAGGATCGCTTCGGCCTGGGTGGTCGAAGTTGCAGTGAGCTATGATTGTGCCACTACACTCCGGCCTGGGCAACAGAGACCCCCATCTCTAAAAATAAGAATTAAAAATTTAAAATTAAAAAAAAAAAGCATTGCCTCCAAAGACAGATTTCAATAAAGACCCACACCCATAAATGGAGCAGTCTTAACATGCTGAACTCCCTCCCCGCCCTCTAACATATATTTTTCAAAACCTTCAACAGGAAGTTCAAAGATAATTAAATTAAATGGAAAAGCATCTTAAATAAAGGGCTGCTGCTTTTAGAAGCAGAAAGATATCACATTCCTAACCTTTGACGGGGCTTTCCTGGATTATTTTAGCTAATGCTTGAGTCCTGTATATTTTCATTTGAGCATTCAAGAAAATATAGATGAGTCTTGTTGCCTCCAAGACCCTTTTCCAGATTAAAAATTAATGATTATAAACAGGTTATAACCTTGGTGAGGTGCCATCAATAGTCTCATACGTTTAAAAGATAAATGTAAACCAAGCCAAGATGAGTTCTGGCACAGTCTAATGTTTTTAAGTATACCCAGGGCATGGATGTACACAAATCAAAGTAACTAGTTGATGTTTTATAATTGGGTCTGACGGAGTCATTAAACACCAGCTGTTTGTTTCTTTCCCTTTGTCTTTCCCTTAAATAACAACAATGTAGTGACTGCCCTTAAAAAATAGATCACACCAAACAAAAGGAATTTTCTAAATGGTCTTATCTTTGTCAAAGTAGCCCTCATACTCTGCTTCTCTAAGTTCACTCTGGGCGCAGGGTCCTAAGGAAGCATAATGGGAAACCTCTAGAAAACTGCTATGGAAAACGAAAAGGAAAAGGTAAAATGAAAATTATGGAATAATCCTATCGTTCCTTAGTATCAGCAGCTCCGGTTGGGCTGAGACCAAGAAAAGCATCGGAAGGGCAGAAGAAATTCATGTTTTAATGGAAATTAAATATCCCTTCCACAGGACTCAGTCAGTGACATCCAATTTCTGGTGTTAAATGACACTGCTGCTCTAAAGTCATCAACACATCTGATGGCGAGAAACATCATCAGGATACAGAAATGAGACCTTGAAATGAACTGTTGGCTGCCAGTTTTTAGGTACCCAAACCATAGGAAGAGCCCGACTTCCAAGCGTAATTGTCTAAGGTAGTGGAACTTAGCAGGAATTCTGAAAATGTATGAGGGCCTTTTTCTGCTTGTCACATGATGGCTGGTGATGGCAGCAGGGATGGTAGACGTCTTGCAATGCAGATGAAGTCTTGCTCAATAAAGATTGCCCCAGTTGGACACTCACGCAGATGAAAAGCCTGTGGATAATTATCTGAGCCTAGCAATATCCACTGAATTTCCACATGGGTAGTGCAACAACTACGTACACGAAGAATGAATGAATACACTTTGAGAAGGCGTGTGATTCTTGGAGGGTGAGCGATATGGTTTGCTGTGCCCCCATCCAAATCTCACTGTGAA
This sequence comes from Aotus nancymaae, assembly GCF_030222135.1. Classification (NCBI taxonomy): domain Eukaryota; kingdom Metazoa; phylum Chordata; class Mammalia; order Primates; family Aotidae; genus Aotus; species Aotus nancymaae. Next base: position 32,895,769 of record NW_026988443.1, on the reverse strand, counting down.
TTGTAATAAGCCTCATGTGTCCAGGGCAGGGCAGGTGGGGATAACTGAATCATGAGGGCAGTTCCCCATACTGTTCCTGTGGTAGTGAGTAAGTCTCATGAGATATCATGGTTTCTTTCTTTCTCTTTTTTTTCTTTTTTGAGACGGAGTTTCACTCTTGTTGCCCAGGCCGGAATGCAGTGGTGCAATCTTGGCTCACGGTAACCTCTGCCCCCCATTGTCAAGGGATTCTCCTGCCTCAGTCTCCCGAGTAGCTGGGATTACAGGCATGTGCTACCATGCCTGACTAATTTTATATTTTTTGTAGATATGGGGTTTTTCCATGTTGGTCAGGCTGGTCTCGAATTCCCAACCTCTGGTGATCTGCCCACCCCAGCCTTTCAAAGTGCTGGGATTACAGGTGTGAGTCACCGTGCCCGGCCAGCTGATGGTTTTATAAATGGGAGATCCCCTGCACAAGCTATCTTGCCTGCTGACACGAAAGACATCCCTTTGCTCTTCCTTCATCTTCCGCCATGTTTGTGAGGCCTCCCCAGCCATGTGCAACTGTGAGTCCATTAAACCTCTTTCCTTTATAATGACCCAGTCTCAGGTATGTCTTTATTAGCAGCGTGAGAACAGACTACTACAGTGAAGCATCACTCAGTGCTGGCGGGACCGGCGTCCACAATACCACACACCTGGCAACGGTGTGCATTTTCTGAGGGTGCGTTCAAGGTCATTATCCACGGACACTGCATCGCATCTTTCCTGTAGCCCGACTTGAGCATTTACATGTTGCAACACATGCTGTTTTGTTTCACAGTTATTTTTTTTTTTTGCATTACAGTAAAGCTATATGGAATTAAATATATATTTGTGCATGTAATTTCTAAACTTTATTTCAACATAATAATAAGCTATTACAGAAGAGTTGTCACACCAAGGGGATACTGAGTTGAGAATCCAATGATCCAAGTTATGGGACATGACTTGAAAACTCTACCTACATGGCATAGAAAAACAGGACAAAAATTTAGAGAACATCTAATAGGTATGGAATAAATATAGCACCAACCCACTCTTCACTCATCTTTTATCAACTGCGGCCAGAAACCCTTCTTGGCGTATTTGTTTAGCCTGACCCAGTTCAGGGACTACTTCTTCCAGAAAGCGCTGTGTAATGAACTCTTCCACAGTTGGATGTCACAGCAAGTTTTTTACATGGAAGTCGGGGACGGAATGAAAGAAGCCATGCAAGGGAGGTAAAAATCCACGTTTCCATGGACAGTAAGTATCCACTCTTCAGGACCCAGGTCATGACCTCATTCCTAGTGTTCAGTGACACCGCTGATCTTCCAAGATCAGTCAAAATGCTCGCCACGCCATCTTTCTGTTCCGTCTGTACATCGTTCCTCTGTCGTCACCATACCAGATTGTAAGTTGATTTTCACCTGGTTCCAACTAGATTGTGAATTCTTGGAAAGCAGACTGTAAGGCTTTTTTTGGGGGATGAAGTCTCACTTTTGTCGCCCGGGCTGGAGTGTAGTGGTGCCATCTCAGCTCACTGCAACCTCCGCCTTCCAGGTTCAAGTGATTCTCCTGACTCAACCTCCCAAGTAGTTGGGATTACAGGCGGCTGCCAGCATGCCTGACTAATTTTTGCATTTTTAGTAGAGACGGGGTTTCACCATGTTAGCCAGGCTGATCTTGAACTCCTGACCTCAGGCGATCCACCTGCCTCGGTCTCCCAAGGTGCTAAGATTACAAGCACGAGCCGCTGCGCCTGGCTTGAATGTAAGATTCTTGAATGTTCCTTAGTCCAGTGCCTGACACACAGTAAGGACTCAGCACAGAAATAGAGAACTGAAGTTTGGTCACGGTTTGCAATTCCAAAGCAAAGACCAAACCCTTAATAAAAAAAACAAGGGAACACAAATCCCATATGAGAATCTGACAGTTTCCCTTGTTTCAACTCTTGCTCTAAAGGTAAAACTTACCACTAGGTTCAACTCTTCTATGTTTTTCATTAAAATTTACATGTGGAACTTCCTAATGTTGCGGGATTTTGGTTTTTGGTTAAGTATTTTTTGTTTTAGAGACAGGGTCTTGCTTTGCTGCCCATGCTAATTCTCAACTTGTGCCTCAGCTTCCTGAGTAGCTGCTATTACAGGTATGCACCATCATACACAGTGATTTTCTACAGTTTAGAGTAAGTTCCCTGCTTTTTTTTTTTGAAACGGAGTCTCCCTCTGTCACCCACATGCAGTGGATGCAATCTCAGCTCACTGCAACCTCCACCGCCCCAGTTCAAGCAACCTCCCTGCCTCAGCCTCCAGAGTAGCTGGGATTACAGGCGCGTGCCACCATGCTTGGCAAATTTTTTGTATTTTTAGTACAGATGGGGTTTCACCATGTTAGCCAGGATGGTCTTGATCTCTTGACCTCATGATCTGCCCCGCCTCGGCCTCCCAAAGTGCTGGGACTCCAGGCGTGAGCCACAGGGCCTAGCCTTCTGTTTAGCTTTTCAAGGATAACACAGAAGTAACTCACGAATAGGGAACATTGATTAAATTAAACTTCTAAGAGGAAAAAGTCATTTCCTCTTGATCTCTAATCTAGAAACAAGACAAAAAAAAAAAAAAAATCCCACGATGAGAAATTAGACAGAACCAGGATGAAGGACAGTTTCAAGATGGAGAAGTACCAGCTGCTACACATCAGGCACTCCGTCTGCAAACAGCCCTTTGCTGTAAGGCTGACCCCAGATTTCCTTCCCACTGTCTCCTGGGCAGAAGCTCCACTTTTACTGTCTGATTAGCTAGCAGTGACAGTCCTCCAGGAAGAGGCAATGGTGGGCCAGCTTCTGCTCTCTCTGAGCCAAGAAAGGCTTCCTGAAAAACGACTGTGTCCACCCCTCACTTCCAGAGGGAATAAAACAACTCTTCAGAGGCTGCCGACTCTATTTTCAGGTTGAAAAACTGACAAAGCCCAACAATTACGTCTTAATAGAATTCTCCCTTACTAGTACATTACAAGTCTATCATCTGCTCAGTCAGTGGACGTTAACACTTGCTTTGTAGGGGGACCCCCGTCATCTTGTACTTCTATATATACTGTGGGGTTGTGCTTTTTGAGGTTTTGGCTTTTTGAGACGGGGTTTTGCTCTGTCACCCAGACTGGAGCACATTGTTACAGTGTCTGCTCACTGCAGTCTCCATCTCCCAGTTTAAAGCAATTCTCCCTCCTTAGCCTCCCAAATAGCAGGGATTACAGGCGTGCACCACCACAACTGGCTAATTTTTGTACTTTTAGTAGACATGGGGTTTTGCCATGCTGGTCAGGCTGATCTTGAACTCCTGAGTTCAAGCGATCAGCCCACCTTGGCTTCCCAAAGTACTGAGATTATAGGCGTCAGCCACCATGCCTGTGCCATAATGCATTTTTTTAACTGATCATTTTTAAAATTTATTTTAGAGACACGGTCTCACTCTGTCACCCAAGCTGGGGTGCAGTGGCATGATCAAAGCTTACCGCAACCTCAAACTCCTGGGCTCAAGCCATTCTCCCACTTCAGGCTCTTCATAGCCGGGATTATAGGCATGTGCCATCAAGCCCAATTTTATTAAGAATTTTTTAAAACTCCCACCTAAAATAATTAGGCTGCATTCTATCTAAACAAAGGCTGAGAAACTCTGTGTGTGTGTGTGTGTGTGTGTGTGTGTGTGTGTGTGTGTGTGTCTGTGTGTGGGAGATGGTGTGATTTTTGTGGAGGGGAGGGCTATTTGACACTCAATCCAGCTGTAGCCATTAATTGTTCAAACAACACTCCGCTCTTTGCTTTCTAATTTGTTATTTGAAATTTTTTCACAGCAAGGAAATCAACTTCTCATTTCACTATGATATATTTTAGGTATGCAGAAACTCCATTCACTTGCTCAGATTCCAGATAAGTAACTAAAACTCAGTGAAGACACAGGAAGGCTAATAAATATTTTGCCTTGGGGCTGTCTAGTCTAATATTTTCTGCAAACATATGAGTTCATTTTTTCCACTAACAGGGGGTCTTGACTCCAAGGAAGAGATTCTGCCAAGGTTTATGGAGGTAATTAGATATCAACACTTAGATTTTACAAAACGGTTTAGGGCCCTGGGTTCTTCGGTAGTGAGCAAATGTTTCACGTAATGCCTGTGCACCAAGTCGCCATGCTCACTCACGGGAACCAAGGGATGCAATGCAAAGGTAATATACAAGCCAGCCTGGGGGACTTCCCATTCTGTTAAAACACCCTTAAATAATGTGCAAACAGGTCGCCTATAATCCCAGCACTTTGAGAAGCCGAGGTGAGTGGATCACGAGGTCAGGAGATGGAGATCATCCTGGCCAACATGGTGAAACCTCGCCTCTACTAAAAATACAAAAATTAGCTGGGCGTGATGGCAAGAGCCTGTAGTCCCAGCTACTCAGGAGGCTGAGGCAGGAGAATCGCTCGAACCAGGAGGAGAAGGTTGCAGTGAGCCGAGATTGCGCCACTACAACCCAGCCCGGAGAAAGAGCAAGACTCCATCTCAAAATAATAATAATACCAATGTGCAAAGAATAATTGGAAAGTAGAAAACCAGTGCCAGTCATCAAGCAGGAATAATCCCGACAACACGTTTGAGGAAGGCCTCCCTATAAACAAACACTGATCTAATTCAAGAGCCAAAGACCCTTCCTTTCAAATTAATCTTTTAAATGAAACTAAGATTCGGATCTCCAAGACAGGCATGAATTACACTGTAGTTAAGGAGAGAACAAAGACGTCACACGAAATACCATTTGAGATACAGATTTACAAAGGAGAGCGAGCAGCTGACAACTCGACATAATCTCCCGTTAAATACCAGCTCATTTAAACATATCCCGTGGTGCCCTCCACATCTGGTGGATGACTGGGGCTGGCAGATTTATTTCTGGAGCTCTCTCTGCTGCCTACCCCCACAGAAGCCTCCCTCGCCCCTTAACAGGGCCACTCCACGTTTTTTTCACAAACCTGGTATGATTTGCAAAGATAAGGCTGTCCAGATTTTGTTACCACCTAATTACTAGATGTTTCATGTCTTTTAACACGGGGGAGGATTATTACTGGCATTTTCCTTTCATTTCAACCATCATAAATTTAAAATGGCACAAGTAAATCTATCTGCAGTGTGTCACTTATACCATAAGCCCCTGTGTTTGGGAGTGATAAAGGGTTCAAGCTAACCCTTGGCTGGTCTCTCTCTTCCAAGTCCCAGGGGTTACATTTTATGGAAGTATGATTAAAAAAATAAGCTTCATTCTGGGTCACTAAAACATTTCAGGACTTAAGATGGAAAAGAAGGAGGAAAAAAATAGGCCCCTTCCACATTTTTTTTTCTAGCTACTCTGCTAAGAGTGCAAGCTCCCCCACCCAAACACACACTAAGAAAATGTGAGCGAGAAATCTCCCTAACATGGATTAAATCTAGCCTCACCCAGCAAGTCCTTTGTCTTTTTCAGAATATTTCTCTTTAGACAAATAGTTGTTTATCCAACTCTAGAAACAAATTTGCTGAAAATACGATGAAATTTTCCAGCGCCTTTTTCGGTCAATTGAATATTCTCCTAATGGTAATAGGAAAAAAGTGCCATCTGATGTCTTAATTGAAATTTTAACCAAAAGAGGCATGGCCAGATTTCTAATATGCTCTAACTACAGTACTTCCCTTTCTACAATTACACAGCTAATGTCTGCATTGAATTCCCTAATTTCTCATTATAAAACAATTGGATTTCATCTCGCAGGCTTTAATTGCATTGTTTCTCCTGCTAGAATAACTGCGCATTCTTCTTGGTAAGACGTTGAAGTTGTTGAATTACAAATCAATAAAGGTCGTGCCATTCAGATTTCATCAATTATTATTCCATCTCTAAGCAAAATCAATGAGGAGCTTGAAGTATAGTTGTAGAAGCAGTCCCTGGCAATCAAACAAACAGACACACAAAAGAAGACCTGGAAAAATTAAGCCAGCCAGGTGGAGTCCAGCCACATGTCTCAGAGTAGGACTAATGAAAATTATTTTCAGAAGGAGAGCCTGGGGGGATTATTAGCTGGTGCGAGAAAGGGGAGAAGTGAAAAAATATGCGATTCAAACCCACCGATGGGACTCTGAGGAGACCACAATGACACGGGCAGGAGCTGAGCGGCACAGGACATCCTGCAGGAGCTGGACAAGGTAGAAGTGACCCAGATGATTCACCTGGAAGATGGTCTCCAGGCCGTCTTTTGTGAGACTCCAGCTGAGAGCAAAAGCTGCTGCATTGCACACAAGTACATGGAGAGGCCTGAAAAATAAAATATTCCATGTTATGTGGACATAAACGCTACCACCAAGGACAATCGATGCTCCTTCAGGAACGACCAATTCTTTTCTCTTTTTTGAGACGGGGTTTCACCATGTTGGCCAGTGTAGTCTTGAACTCCTGACCTCAGGTGATCTGCCCACCTTAGCCTCCCAAAGTGCTGAGATGACAGGCGTGAACCACCACGCCTGGCCTGGAATGACAAATTCTTTCTCCGTGTTCAAGATTCCAACCATTTGGAAATGGGATAGCCTACAATGTCACATGGCTTTGAGTGGGCAAGTGTCCTCAGTTGCTGGGGATGAGAGGCTTCTTAGAATATAGTACTTTCCATGTGAAAACCAGGACAGTGGCAGGCAATCCAGGAAGAGATGTCACCCTACTTGGAACTCAGGTTCAAACACCTGATTAACTCTTCTTTAATTCATCCAAGTCTCACCTTCTTTGTCTGTAAATCAAAATAGCCCTTAAAATAGTTACGAGTAACAAAGGAGAAATCAGGCTGTGAAAAAGCCTGACAGGGCCAGGCGCTGTGGCTCACGCCTGTAAACCCAGCACTTTGGGAAGCAGAGGCGGGTGGATCATTTGAGGTCAGGAGTTCGAGACCAGCCTGACTGACATAGTGAAACCCCACCTCTACTAAAACACAAAAAAATTAGCCAGGCGTGGTGGTATATGCCTGTAATCCCAGCTACTCAAGAGGCTGAAGCAGGAGAATCGCTTGAACTTGGGAGGCAGAGGCTGCAGTGAGCAGAGATCGCGCCACTGCACTCCAGTCGGGGCAACACAGCAAGACTCTGTCTTAAAAAAAAAAAAAAAAAAAAAAAAAAAAAGCTGAAACAAGACCCAGCACTTGGTAGGTGCTAAGCAAACACAGCAAGTGGGAAATGTTCTGTCTAAATGGAGGGGCACATATTGTTTAAAGATAGAGAATTTGTTGTAGAGATCAGATAAAATGAACACTTTATAAGGAAGCCTAGATATAGGTAAGTGGAAGCCTGTTACAATATTCCCTCTTATTCTGTATATATTTATTTAGTTATTTTTGGATAAGACCTTGCTCTGTCATCCAGGCTGGAATCCAGTGGTGTAGTCCTAACTCCCTGCAGTCTCGAACTCCCAGGCTCAGACGATCCTCCCACCTTAGCCTCCCGATTAACTGGCACAAGGGCACACCACCGTGCCTGGCTAATTTATTCCTTACTTTTCATTTTTGTAGAGACCGGCTCTCCCCATGTTGCCCAGGTTAGTTTTGAATTCCTGGGTTCAAGCAATCCTCCGGCCTAGGCCTCACGAACATAATCAAATTTTTAACAATAAAAGTAAGCCTTTCACATGAATCAAAAACCTCAATTCTCAGAAAGTAATTGTACTTGTGAAAAAATCATCCTAATGTACTAATAAGAATTGTGCAACAAAGTATATTCAAGGCTATCCACAGTGTTTGTGACAAAATAAAGCAGTAAATTAGAAGTAAACTAAATATAAAATTGTGAAATTATTACATTAAGTAGAATATATCCATACGACAGAACACTATGCAGCCATTAAAATCATGAACAAATCTACTGACCTTGTAAAATACTTACGTTATAAAATAAAATTTAATATACTTTATGATCAGACACAGACACACAGGAACAGAGAAAAAGAAAGAGAGAGATGGACAAGTTATGAAGAATATATAAAATTAAGAGGCTGGGCCGGGTGTGGTGGCTCATGTCTGTAATCCCAGCACTTTGGGAGGCTGAGGCGGGTGGATCACGAGGTCAAGAGATCGAGACCATCCTGGTCAACATGGTGAAACTCCGTCTCTACTAAAAATACAAAAAATTAGCTGGGCATGGTGGTGCGTGCCTGTAATCCCAGCTACTCAGGAGGCTGAGGCAGGAGAATATCCTGAACCCAAGAGGGAGGTTGCAGTGAGCCGAGATCGTGCCATTGCACTCCAGCCTGGGTAACAAGAGCGAAACTCCGTCTCAAAAAAAAAAAAAAAAAAAAAAAAAAAAAAAAAAAAAGAGGCTGGGCACAGTGGCTCACCTGTGTAATTCCAGCACTTTGGGAGGCTGAGGCAGGATGATCACTTGAGCCCAGTATTCGAGACCAGCCTGAGCAACATGGCAAGACCCCATCTCAACAACAACAACAACAAGTTAGCCAGGTGTAGTGGTGTCCGCCTGTAGTCCCAGCTAGGTGGGAGGCTGAGATAGGAGGATGACTCGAGCCTAGGAGTTTGAGGCTGCATTGAGCTATGAGCACACCACCGCATGCATCAGAGCAAGACTATGTCTCCAAATTAAAAAAAAAACAAACACTTTTCACATCACAGCCTAGAAGTTTCAAGCTTTTAAAAATACAAATATTGGCATGCAATGAAAGGAAACAAAAATCTTTATAGAAATTAAATTAGTCTGCTCTCTAAAAAAGTAAAACAAAAGTGACAAATATCAGCAATCCTATAGAGGCCTTATATTCTTACTATATAAAGAGTTGTTACAAATCAATGAGAGAGACACGTGTCTTCTAAGAGTCTAACAGAAATAGTGACAGACAGTAGAAATTTTCTAAAATTAGATTACAAGTAACCAGTGCAATACTTAACACGTTCAACTATACTAGTAGTGAACATTAAACTATTTTCTATCAAATCCGCATATTTATCCATACTATTATATTTGTATTATCTTGTATAAAGTTGGCAGGAATATCTATTCCTGCACCCTTAATATTGAAAATACCTATTGTGAGAATTGAAAGATTCATATTATTTCACCAAGTAATCCTGTTTCCAAGCAGGAAAGCACGTATGTAGCAGGGGCAGGAGAAATGGTGTAGTTAATACCACTAGGGAAAAGTATTTTATTATTGATAATGTTTAGAATTGCCAGCACATGATGACTGTAAAAAGCAGATCAACTTTCAGCCAGCTTTACTGTTACTTTTCCATGCTATACGAAATGCTTCCCCATTCTGCCTGCACTTGGGGCAGACCATTCCTACAGCTACCTCCCATCCTTTTGAGAGGCCACTCCCTCTATAGTGGGTTCAATGGTAGGAATCTGTGAGTTGAATGGGACCTCCCACTCCACTGCTTCTACAGTGGGTGGAACGGTAGGAATCTAACGTGCCGTATTTGGAAAAAGGCTCTTTGCAAGTGTGATTAACTCGCACATCTTGAAATGAGGTCATCTTGGATTAAGGTGGGTCTTAAATCCAGTGACACAACTATCCTTACAAAAGAGGAGAAGGGGAGAAGGAACACCCACAGAGAAGAAGATGGAAAGACAGAGGCAGAGATTAGAGTGACCTATATACAAACCAAGAAATTCCAAGGACCGCTGGCAGTCACTAGAAGCCAGGAGGAAGGCATGGAACAGATGCTCCTTGGAGCCTCCAGAAGGAGCCAATGCCACAGACCACTTGATTTCAGATGTTTCGTCTCTAAAACTCTAAGGGACTAAAATTCTGTTGTTTCTAGCCACTTAGTCTATGCTAATTTGTTATAATAGTTTTAGAATGCTGATACAGCTAGCTGGGCACGGTGGTGCATGGCTGTAATCCCAGCTACTGAGGAGGCTGAGGTAGGAGAATCCCCCGAACCCAGAAGGTGGAGGTTGCGGTGATCCAAGATCGCACCATTACAGTCTAGCCTGAGCAACAAGAGCAAAACTCCACCTCAAAAAATAATAATAATAGCTTCCAATATTCTTTCCTAAAAAAAAAACTTCAAAATTCATATAAAAGTTTATGCACAAGAATGCATAATACATCAACTAAAATTATAAAATTGTACATGAACTAGAAGCAACCTAATATCCAGCAACAGAGGAGTAGATGAATAATTAAGCCAGAGATTCCCAAACTTTCTCAATTTAATTGAAAAAGCAGGAAACTAAATTTTATATGTGTGGTTCATACCCCATCCTCCCCAAAAAGATTTCTAGATACATAATCAGGATTACTTTCTTCTTTTATCCATATTATTTTATAAATATTTTCCATCTTTTCTATAATAAGTATAAAATAGAGAACTTTACTAAAACTTAATTCATATACCATAAAAGGTACCTGGGCAAACAGTACAACCAAATTGTCTTAGTAAACGCACAGAATTGTACAATCATAACTATGTTCTAATTTTACAGCACTTTCATAACTGAAAAAAAAAACATTAGCCATCACTAGCCACCCTCTACCCACCTACACTCTCATCCCCCAAACACCATTAATTGACTTTCTGTCATATAGATTTGCCTATTCTGAACATTTTAAGTACTAAATGGAACCATACAATACATAGTCTTACGTGACTGGCTTCTGTCACTTGGCATAACGTTTGCAAGGTTCATCCGTGTTGTAGCAAATATCAGTACTTAGTTTCCTTTTAATAGGGAAATAATATTCCATTATATGAATATAGCACACTTTGTTTATCCATTCACTATAGATGGATATTTGGATTGTTTCCACTTATTGGCTATTAGGAATATCCCTACTATGTACATTCACTTGTAAGATGCTGTGGAAATATATGTTTTGATTTCTCTTGAGGATACATCTAGGAGTGGGATTGCTGGGTCACATGGTAGCTCAATGTTTAACTTTTTGAAGAATGGCCAAACTGTTTTCCAATGTGGCTGTACAACTTTACATTTCCACCAGGAACGTATTCGAACCCCACATCTTCGTTATTTGTTATCTTTTTTTTTTTTTTTTTTTTTTGAGATGGAGCTTCGCTCTTGTTACCCAGGCTGGAGTGCAATGGCGCGATCTCGGCTCACTGCAACCTCTCCGCCTCCTGGGTTCAGGCATTTATCCTGCCTCAGCCTCCTGAGTAGCTGGGATTACAGGCATGCGCCACTATGCCCAGCTAATTTTTTGTATTTTTAGTAGAGATGGGGTTTCACTATGTTGACCAGGATGGTGGCGATCTCTTGACCTCGTGATCCACCCGCCTCGGCCTCCCAAAGTGCTGGGATTACAGATGTGAGCCACCACGTCCAGCCCTGTTATCTGACTTTTTTATTTTAGCCATTCTAGTAAGAAGTGGCATCTCATTGTGGCTTTCATTTGCATTTCCCTAATGACTAATGATGTTAAATACCTTTTATGTATTCAGTGGCAATTTGTGTATCTGATTTGGAGGAATATCTATTTAGATTTTATGCTCATTTTTTAACTGAGTTATTTTTTATTACTGAGTTGTAAAAATTCTTTATTCTAAATAGAAATCCCTTATGAGATATTTAATTTGTAAGTATTTCCCACATTCTGTAGGTTATCTGTATACTTTCTTGATGGTATCATTCGCAGCACACTTTCCATTCTGGATGAAACCCAATTGTTTTCCTTTTTGTCACTTATGCTATTGGGGTTTTACTTAAGAAACCATTGTCTAAGCCAACATTGCAAAAATATACTGAATGTTTTCTAAGAGTTGTGTAGTTTTAGCTCTTACATTTAAGTCTCTGAGCCATTTTTTTGCTTTTTTCTGTATAGTTTATGCAAGTGTGATCTAACCACATTCTTTTGCATGTGGATATCAGTTGTTCTAGCATAATTTGTTGAAAAGACTATTTTGAATTGTCTTGGCATCCTTGTTGAAAATCAATTTACCATACTCATGGATTCATTTCTGGACTCTCAAGTCTATTTTATTATGTCTAGAGCTATGCCAGTATGACACTGTCTTTATTACTAAGGATTTATAAAAAGCTTTGAAATTGAGAAATGGAGGCCCTCCAGTGCTGTTATTTTTCAAGTTTGTTTTGGTTATCCAGGTCCCTTTGCATTCATATACAAAATTTAAGATCAGCTTTTTAACTTCTGCCAAAAAGTTAACTGAGGCCAAGCACAGTAGCTCATGTCTGTAATTCTAGCACTTTGGGAGGCCAAGGTGGGTGGATCACCTGAGGTCAGGAGTTCAAGACCAGCCTGGCCGACATGGTGAAACTCCATCTATACTAAAATACAAAAATTAGCCAGGCATGATGGCAGCTACTCAGGAGGCTGAGACAGGAGAATCTCTTGAAGCCGGGGAACAGTGAGCCAAGATTGCGCCACTGCACTCCAGCTTGGACAGCTGAGCAAGACTCCATCCAAAAAAAACAAATTAATAAAGCCAACTGAAATTTTAATAGAGATTGCACTAAGTTTGTAGATAATTTGGAGAGTATGATCATCTATACAATATTAAATCTTCAGATCCATGAACATGGGATGTCTTCATTGCTAGTATATAGAAATACAACTGATTTAGGCATATTAAACTTTTATCCTAACAGAAATTGTTAGTTTTAATATTTCATAAGTTCATTTCTAGGATTTTCTACAGATAAGGTGATTTCATTTGGAAATAAAGATAGTTTTACTTGTTTCCAATCTGGATTTTTTTCTCATTCTTTGGCCTTTTTTTTTTTTTCCCCAACTGCTCTAGCTAGGATTTCTAGTAGAATATTAAATGAAAGCGGTGAGAGTGAATATCCTTGTCTTATTTCTTGATCTTAAGGGGAAGGTACCCAATCTTTCAGCATTAAGTGTGATGTTATGGGTTTCTTGTAGATGCCCTTTGAGTTGAGAAAATGTCACTTTATTCCAAGTTTACTAAAAGTTTTCATCACAAAAGAGTGTTGGATCTTTCTAAAATGTGTTTCTCTGTATGTAGTGAGAGGAACTTTTATTCTACTATTAAGGTATATTATACTGACTGCTTTTTTAAATGTAAAACCAACTTGAATTCTTTGGCTAAATCCCGCTTAGTCATAATGTGTAATCCTTTGTCTATATGGCTGCATTTGGCTTGCTAGCATTTTGTAGAAAATTGTTGCATCTATATTCATAACTGATAGTGATCTAAAGTTTCCTTTTCTTGCAATGTCTTTGTCTGACTTCATAGAGTGAGCTGGAAAGTGTTTCCTCCTCTTCTATTTTTTTAAACAGTTTGTGGAGAATTGGTATTAATTCTGTAAGTGCTTGGTAGAAAGCATTCATTAATTTTATAACTAGAAAAATGTATTAAATCACTGTTGTTGAAGTATTCATGCAAATCTCATTATCACTGGGTGATCTGGGTCTCATTAAGAAATTATTCATCCTGTTGCCTAATCTGTCTTCCAACCCATCCTCTATGTAAAACCTTAAAAGTCGTGATGTGGTTGGGGTCGGTCATATTTGTTTGACAACACCTGTTTTCCACATATGATCCCCACTACAGTTGTCAATACACAGTCCCTCTGTGGCCAAGCTACTCTCTGAAGAGACAGGCACAAATGCTTTGAAGCACCGAGCCTGCCTATAACACTCATTAGACTCTGCTTCAAATCAAAGCAGAATCTACTAATTTGTAGCAGGGATAACTCATATCTTGTAGTAAGACAGGACCATTGCTAAAGACCTTGGAGGGAGAGGGAAAGATGGGCAAAGTGAAGAGATGACTTATATTTGAGCTCCCCTCAAGATGCATCTGAAATATCTGGCTCACTTTTCCTGCGCTGTTAATACTTTTTTTCTTTCTCTTTTTTTTTCTTTTTTGAGTACTAACTGTGGGTCAGGCACATTTTTAAGAGATTTTTATACTTAGGAATCCTTGGTGACATGTATTGTGATTGCTGTTTTACAAACAGAAATTAAGTATCAGAAATAGCTAACATAGGCCAGGCATGGTGGCTCATCCCTGTAATCTCAGCATACCGGGAGGCCAAGACAGGACGATCTTTTGGGCCCAGGAGTTCAAGACTAACCTGGGCAACATAGCAAGACTTCACCTCAAAAAAAAATTAAAAAAAAAAAAAGATTAGCTGGCGGCATGCACCTGTAGTCCCAGCTACTTGGGAAGCTGAGGTGGAGGATCTCTTGAACCTGAGAGGTTGTGGGTACAGTGACCTGTGATCACCCCATTGCTCTCCAGCCTGGGGAACAGAGGGAGCGCAAGATCCTGTCTCAAAAACAACAAACAAACTAATATAAAGGGTCACCAGGCTTCAAGGCTACTACGCAAACCTTCTCTCTTACATAAGCTCCCTGGAATGGACAGAGCCAAGTTCCCAGAGAAATTCTAGCTCAGCCATGTTACTTTACTTACCTGACTCATGGCCAGTTAGTTAATCTCTGTGAACCTGTGTCCTTGCCTGTAAACTAAATATACTCCTCCCACGGTTGTAAAAAGCAAAGTCCCAGTATTTTGCTAGCCTGCCAGGGTTAGATAATTGTTACTTCCTTTGTCTCTATACCCTTCACTTTTATCCACAAGACAAAATTAAACTCCTCAAAGGTAATTTCGGCAGTGTTTACCTATCTTTAAGACAGGCTTGGACATTGAGAATTTTAACACCATACTTCTCAGTAACAACAACGTCCCTTCTAGTTACCTTTATTCTTGCCTGTACATTTTCTCAGGAATATGCAAACCTCAGCAAACCAAGCAACTTGCCACCAAAGACTTCAGCCTGGAGGAAAGAACCCACAGAGGACCTGGGAAAACCCTTTCCTCTCTCACCAAATTTTAATACCCTTCATTAATGTTAATTGCACAACACCAGAGGCAAAATATGTATCCTGTACCTAAAACTTGTCACCTCTATTAATTAAAAACAGGCTTATGGAATATGAAACTATAAAGTGCTTGACTTTTTTTTAATTGTAAAGACACTTAATTGGCTTGTACAAAAGCAAAAGAATTCCTTTTGCCTCACTTTAATGAGGCTTTTATTATTCAAATGGCACATTTTGCTCAGTTTTGACTAAAAGCTATTGCAATTCAAAAGATGCTGAGATGATGAATATTTACAGACTATCAAAAGGAAAAGTTCAAACTATAAAGACAGAATGGAAACAAAAATAGTATCCTTCCAAAAGCTGAGGTTATTAGTCAGCAATTTAAGGGGCTAATTTTTTTTTCTTCTTGGGTGGATTCCGATCTGTGAGGGGTGATTAAGGGTACAAAAGGTTGTCCTCCTTGTCTAGAACCTGAGATTCCAATGGAGGACAGCTTGCAGGCTCTCTGTGGCTCTCATCCAGCCACAGATAAAGTCCCTACGCCTTTCTGATGAGTGGCCAGAGCATTCTCTGTGCTTGCTGATTGTGGGGATGGTATTTACAAAGCAGCAATCCCTTCAACTGGATCCAGTGCAATCCTGGGCCAGAGGACAACCCCTCAGTAGTTAAGGTGGCGGTGTTGGTGGGGAGCTCGTCATCAGTGGGAATAACAGTGGACCAAAATTCCTGATGACAGAGCCAGGCTTTCTGGCAAGAGTGGACTTAGGTGGCACTTCCTACTGCAAAGGGACCAGCCCCTTTCCTTTTTTTTTTTTTTTTGAGACAGAATCTGGCTTTGTTGCCCAGGCTGGAATGCAGCCACCATGGCTGGCTAATTTTTGTATTTTCAGTAGAGACAGGGTTTCACCATGTTGGCCAGGCTGGTCTCAAACTCCTGACCTCAAGTAACCTGCCCACCTCAGCCTCCCAAAGTGCTGAGATTACAAGAGTAAGCCACCGCACCGGCCAGATTTTTGCATTTCTGACAAGAGGGTGGCCCCATCCAGACCTGCAAACCAGTCCTGTGGCCCTCACCCAGGAACTGACTCAGCACATGTTCAACTCCCTGTGACTTCATCTTTAAGCCAACCAGTCAGCAGTCCCGACTCACTGGCTCCCTACACACCAAATTTATCCTTAAAGACTCTGATTCCTGAATTCTGTGGGAGACTGATTTCAGTAATAAAACTCCGGTCTCCCATACAGCTGGCTCTGTGTGGATTAAACTCTTTCTCTATCTGCAATTCCTCTGTCTGGATAAATCAGCTCTGTCTAGCCAGCAGGCAAGGAGAACCCATTAGGTGGTTACACTTCCTCTCCACTGGCTCACTCTTGCTGTGCGTCAGTTCAATCAGATCTTTCTGACCATCAGGTAGGGAAAAATCAGAAGAGAAGTCAATAAAGGAAGAAAAAAAAGAGGGTGAAAAAGACGAGGGCTGGAAGGAGAACAAAGATATTCACTTGACCTAGGCAGGTTGCACTAGCTCTCTTCCCATTTATGGTCTATAGTTTTAAAACACTCATCTTCATTCAGTCTCCTTCCTTGCCCGCAATGTACTTTTCATTACAAAGCTGAATGAATTCCATTCCGTCACCATCCAGAACCTCTCAAAGCTGCCTGAAGAGCAGTGGCTTCTCAATAAATCCAACAACCTCCTCTCTGCTGAGACCAGACTGCCCTGTTGTAGAGGATCCTGCTCCTCCCTGACTTCTGGCTGGCTTTCCTGTCTCGGCTTCTGTGACACCTTCCACTCCTGGACCTCCCAATGCCACTACTGCCCTATCTTCTGTCTCCACCAGCCCTTCCTCTTTGGGTCATTGTTGCATCGTCAGCCTCTTTTGTTTCTGTTTCTAAAGTCTTCACTGCAGGACTTTGACCCAAATCCATGACTCCAAACAAAACCTCCCTGAAGACTTCAAACCCAGAGCTCTAGCTGCTGTATTCTTTCCAAGCTCCAGAATCTCATTCCCGCCTGTCCGTCTGTCTTCCTGGAGATGTTCCTACAAATTCAGAGTCATACCCTTATTTCTGTAATGGCTAATATTCACTAACCAGTGACCTGATTACAAACACTTAGGAAACAACGTGCTATCCCGTCTTCTCCTTTAGACTCTGTGACTGGTCAAGGTCAGTATCTCTAGGCTCACTAGGCACTCCTAATATACTGTCCCATCCCCTACATTTTCACAGAGGTAGGCACTACAATGCTCCATCTGCATCTCACCCACTCCCAACCACTGTGAGCATGGACTCCTCCAGATAACTGTCCATTGCCGGTGGGCACTCTCACATCTGGGAACTCATGACCCACGCGGACATGCTCTCTTGGCAAGGACGACCAACTCGGGGATACAGTTCCTTCTCCAGAGCGCCCCATGGAATCAGGCTGAAACAAATTTCTAGTAGAAACCATAACCTCCTTCCCCCTCCACTCTTCTGGGAGCAGTTCCCTAATCGAACACATGAACAAGAATCCCCAACCCAGGCTCAGCTGCTAGGATGGCCACCTAAGGCAACCACTCTCACTGTACGTTTCCAGCATTGTTCCCTTCAGGTGGAGTCACTGGAACAGCCCACACCTGGTCTTGCCACCTCTACATTCTACTTGACTTTTCATGAGTACTGAGCCCTAAACTTACTAACAAAGTATTTTCGTCTTACGTACCCATTCTCAAAAACGTCTAATTGTTCCCAAATACCTGCTAAGTTAAACACAAATTCATCCTAACATTCAGGTCCTTCTAAGCAACAGCCCCAACTACACCCTTCCAGGAAGGCTGAATCATCTGCTGCCCCATGGATGAGCATGCTCCTCAATAGATTAGATCTCGGTCTTTATTCGTGCCATTCCCTCTGTCAAATTCCTAACTGTTCTTCAAGGTTTTGCTCAAATATTATCTCACTGAAGAAATTTTCCTTCTAATAATCAAGACCTTGATTGCCCTCTTTAAAATCCATTCGCAATATGTAAACACACAACGGCATGTTACTCAATACTAAAAAAAAAGCAAACTACTACTAATGCACAAAACAATATGGATGATCTCAAATGCACTGGCCCAGGCAGGGCCACAATGACTTCCAATGCTCCTTACTTCCTGATATTCATGCTTTCGTGTGATCCCCTCACCTTGTGGATGGGTTAGACCTGGCAATTTGCTTCTAACCTACAGAATATGAAAAAAAATGATGGGCAATTCTTCTGAGATTAGTTTACAAAAACATGTTGGCTTCCATATCACTCCTTTTCCTGCTCTCTTGCTTACTTAATCCAATGGAAGCCAACTGCTGAGTTATCAAGTCCCCCCTGGAGAGGCCCACGTGGCAGGGAACTGAGGGTGGCCTCTGGTCAATATTCAGGAATTAAAGGTTTCAGTTTAATGCTCATGAGGAACTGACCACTACCAACAGCCATGCATGATGTTAGATCCTTTCACAGTCAAGCCTTGAGCTGACCTTTTTTTTTTTTTTTTTTTTTTTGAGACAGGGTCTCAATCTTTTGCCCAGGCTGGAGTGCAGTGGTGTGATCTTGGTTCACTGCAACCTCTGCCTCCTGGGCTCAAGCTATTTGCTATTCTCTCGTGTCAGCCTCCCAAGTAACTGGGATTACAGGCATGTGACACCATACCCGGCAAATTTTTGTATTTTTAGTAGGAACGGGGTTTCACCATGTTGGCCAGGTTGACCTCAAACTCTTGACCTCAATGATCCACCCACCTTAACCTCCCAAAGTGCTGGGATTATAGGCATGAGCCACTGTGTCTGGCCCCCAGCTGGCATCTTGATTGCAGCCTAAAAGAGGCCCCCAGCCAGAAAGAACCAGTCAAACTGTCCCCAGATTCCTAACAAAAATAGTAAGTGGGAAAAATAGTCCCCCAAAAAGGGCCACACCCTATCCCCCACAGCCACTGAACATACTACCTTACAGGGTATAAGAGATGCTGCAGACGTGATCAAGAGTAAGACCTTGTGTGTCGGGTTGTTCTTGCATTACAATAAAAAGGTAACTGAGGCTGGGTAATTTATAATGAAAAGAGGTTTAATTGGCTCCGATTCTACAGGCTGTACAAGAAGCATGGCACCAGCATCTGCCTGGCTTGTGGTGAGGCCTCAGGAAGTTTACGGTCACGGCGGAAGGCAAAAGGGGAGCAGGCAACTAACATGGCAAGGGCAGGAGCAAAGAGGAAGGAAGGTGCCAGATCTCCTGTGAACTCATTCACCACCAACAGGATGGCCCTAAATCATTCACGAGCGTTCTGCCCGATGATGCAAATGCCTCCCAGCCCACCCCACCACCACCACTAGGGATTATGCTTAAACCTAACATTTGGAGAAGAAAAACAGCCAAGTCTTGAGACGGGGAGCATATGCTAGATAATCTAGGTGAGCCCAGCGGCATCACAACAGTCATGAGATCCTTTCCCAGTTGTGGCTAGAGGGAGATAAGACTGTAGGACTAAGCTCAGAGAGATGCAACAGTGCTGTTTTGAACATGATGTGGGTGACCTTCAGAAGCTGGAAAAGGCAAGGAAAATGATGCTCCCTGGAGTTTCTAGAAAGCAGCAGAGCCATACAAACACCTTTTTTTTTTTTTGAGACAGAGTTTCACTCTTGTTGCCCAGGCTGGAGTGCAATGGGACGATCTTGGCTCACTGCAACCTCCATCTCCTGGGTTCAAGCGATTCTCCTGCCTCAGCCTCCCAAGTAGCTGAGATTACAGGCATGCACCACCACATCCAGCTAATTTTCTATTTTTAGTATAGACAGGGTTTCACCATGTTGGACAGGCTGGTCTCAAACTCCCAACCTAAGGTGTTCCTCCTGCCTCGGCCTCCAAAAGTGCTGGGATTACAGACAGGAACGACTGCACCCAGCCCAAACCGACACCTTAATTTTGGCCCAATGAGACCCATGACAAACCTTTAACCTACAGAGCTGTCAGATAGCTTTGGGTTGTTTTAACCACATAAGTTTGTGGTAATTTATTACAACAACAATGGAAAACTAAGAGAGTGAGACTGTATATGTTTGCTGTTTTAAGTTGCTAAGTTTTGTGGGTAACGTAGCAACAACGGACAACTAGTGCATGTATTATACTATGCAAACGCGTCCAAACTCAAAAAGTGACATACAGAATAGTCATGTTTATCTAACATTCTGGAAAAGACATACCTCCAGGGACAGAAAAAAGATCAGTGTTGCCAGGGGCTAGGTGTCTGGGGCAGGTTTGACTACAATATGGCACAGAGGGGGATGACGGAACTGTTCTGTGTCTTGACTGTGATCATAGTGGCTCTATGACTGTGTTTGTCATAATTCATAGTGAAATTCGCCCTTTTATTGTACAGTGCTAACTGTAAAACTCACTTCATTAAAAACAATTTGTTTAAAAGCCAATAGGACTTTCTGTATTTCTAAAAGCACTGATCATACCCTACCCGGAATGAGCCACTGTGTATAGATCTGTGAATAAACCACACCCAGTGGGACTTTAGCAACAGGGTCTCACTCATCTCTCTGTCCTTGGAGTGACGTGCAGAGCTACAAGCAGCAGCCTGATTATGTGGCATTAAGAAATCAGAGGAAGATAAGATGCTTGAGCTTCACCCATCTCCAAACCGGCTCTCCTCTGTACAGTAGAAAAATTAGCAAATTTTAAATCACAGTACCCTCTGTTCCCTGCTTATACACTTATACCAAGTGCTTACCTGCCTTCCTTGAGTGGTCCACTGAGATGGGGCTGACAATCCCTCACTCAGTCCCAGATGCCCATCCTACATGTCAAAACCTCCCTACATCCCAACGGCAACTCAGGAGATTCTTCCTTTCTCCAGGATTTCTTCCCTTGCTCTTCATCTGCAAATTGGCAACATCTTTCTCTTCAAAAGTTCTCGCATGCTTTCCCAAGACCTTTTACGAGGTCAAGGAGACAGACACAACTAAATGACACAAGTTCCTTCAACTTCCTACCAGGAGATAGCTTCATAGGACAGGATATCGAGCTGTTACCCAAATTCCCTGTGAAACAGTCTCTCTGCTCCTTAGTTCAGCTAGCTCCAAGTTCTTGTCTCACAACCAGGAAGAATCAGGCATGCAGACACTGGAGCGTGAGTGGAGTCAAATTTACTAAGCAAAAGAAAAAGTCTCAGTGGAGAGGGGACGTGGTGGGGGTGGTTCCCCCACCTGAAAGTGGTACAGTTGCCCTGTGTGGCTGGGTCTGGATCCTTATATAAACTCAGAATGGGGAGTGCAGGCTGTTTTGTGAACACGCACAAAATGTTCAAGGGAAGGTGACACTCAAAAGTGGGCATGACAGTGTAGAAAACCAGTTAGGGAGGGGCAGGTGCATGTAAAATAGGTGAAACATGGGGATCAATCAGTAGAGTGTGCCAAACAGGAAGGTAACTTCTCAATCCAGTCCCAGGATTTAACTTACAGCTTGGCTTGCAGTCTTTAAATTGTTTCCAGCTTGGAAGTGGGGTTTCACCAGGGACCCAACACTACCTACCTAGGCATCTGGCTGCCTCCTGCCACTCTCACCTGGACTTTAAGTCCCCAATAAGGCACCAGATACCAGTCATACCAACTTGAGCAGGGCCAGGAGGACTGGCTTCCAATTCTGCTTAGGATTTGTCCATTACTCAACACTTTCACCATGTGCCATAATCTGCACGTGCAAACGTTATCTGTACAGCAGACAACAATCAACATTCACAGAAAGGAAGTGTGTGTTTGCCCAGAGTCAAGATGTAAGAAGTAAACCTTCTGTACACATCTGGATGGATACATCTGAATCGATGCTATTTTTCTTATGGCATTTGGTCTACAGGACATTCAACAGTCATGTTTTGCAACATATTACTTAAGCGGGAGAGAAAAAGTTGATTTGGTTCTAGTTGATCAAGAAAGAGTCATTTATGCTGTGGAGACAAGACCAGCCCATTAGGACTCAAGGAACCCAAGAATGAGATATATCATTTCAAACCGGAGATGAGAAGGGTGCTTTAAAGAATCCAGGAGCAGCAGTAGCCACCACCATAGGACTGAGTTACAGAGAAGATTTGTAAGTGAAGTTGTTAACATGCTCCCCCAAAAGTGATGCAAGATTTTGCAGGTTAAATAAACACTCTTCAGAATATTAAGACAATTTTGGCTTTTGGTGATTCCATTTCAGACACAGCAAAGGAATGAGCTGAGTGGAATGGTATGTAAAGGGAAATACTTTCCAATCCCTCCTGGAAGCAGAATGTCACACCATCTGGGGCATTTCTTGACTAAGCTGCAAGAATTCATGCTATTTGGAAATATTCTGGAATTCCATACAAATAGCCTAAGGAACCACAGTCCCAAAAGAAACTTTAGTCTTTGCTGGTGTTCAGCTGTCTTTTCTCTCCAAAAATGGAAAAAAATACTATAGAATTTCAAGTGTGACCCGTCCTTAAATACCTAGTGCTGGTTTTCTGAAATCGTGGATGGCAGCATACACTGAATGTAGTGATTCCCTTCAACAGCTGCCTCAGTCCAGGTAAGGTCAAATGTACTTCAGCGATCCACCAAGGCCGCAGCTGCTCAAAATGCAGTGTGTGTGTGTGCCACTGGCAACAGCAAAGACGACTTTAGGTAGCGTACAGAGAGTTTTAAAAAATTATTTACGCACTGTAATGGAATGGAAACTATATAATTACCCTCTTGAAGTCACAATTTCATAAATACTCCTCTGAAGGATGATTTCTTAAAATTGGCAGCAATAAACATTAAATGGTACACTTAGGCAGTGGTTTTGCAAAAATGACGATGTAATTGGCTTAAGTTTGACAAAGCAATGCTGAAAGATAAACAGTATGAAGAGTATCTTTTAAAAAGAACAGACAAATATGGGCGATTTTCTTTCAGACGAGGAACCCTCAGAAAACGTTAGTCATTCTATAGAAAGAATGAGAAACATGATCCCCAGCAGAATATCTTTTGCATGATGTGTTCATAACAGAATTGTTTTGTTTAGTGCAATTATAGCAGGTCAGAGAGGTATGTGACAGATAAAATGGTGTGACAGGTAAAACTCAGGCTGTCTCCTGGGTCTTTCTCTCATTGTATGTGTGACCCTCAGCAAAGCTAATAAACCTATCTGAGCCACAGCTGTGTCCCCTGTACAAGGGGATGATAATGCCCACCTTGTTTAACAGTCGCAAGAATTAGAAAAAATATATAAAATACTTAGCATCAGCCTTGACAGAGATGGTGCCTAAAGGAGGTATTTCCAATTTTCTCAGATGTACATTCTACTTTGGGGATACGGTCCCCACAAATAATTGAGAGATACAAAACAAAACACGTATGCATTGTCTTCCACATTTACAAGATATCTATGTATTGTTCCTCTGGCCCTTACTCAATATCTCTGGTAGAGAATGTCCTGAATAAATATTCAAAGAAAGCAAGCAAATAAAACGAGAGAAATATCAACACATAATATCAGTATCAGCTTTGGTAGCCAATGACCATGAGCTGTGCTTCTAAATTTGAAAGAACCTTTACAAGTGGAGAATGTGACAGACACCATCAAGTATTAGAGTAATAATTAACCAGGAGTGGATTCTGCTGTCAAGATAACCTAGCCACATTTAATTGATTCTTCTTTTTTTTTTTTTTCAGTTGGAATAGACAAAATAATCCAAAACAATCAACCAGAGTGGAGCACAGCACTGGCTGTGTCCCCTGGAGACGACCAGGAATTTTTCATTTCATGCACCATTTGCAACTTCTTATAGTGAATTCCAGAACATCAGTACATACACTTAACAGAAAATGGAAATACTCTTGTTTTTGTCATTTCCTTAAATTTTTGCCTCACGTCCATTACCTTGATTATATTTTCCCATCCCATCATTGGCAGTCCCAGCAGCAAAATCTCAATCTCATTGATTCTAAATGGGAGCAAATGTAAAAGAGCAGCACATCCACATGCTCCCCAAGATGGTTTTCTAGGGAAAACGCATCCATCGGATAATTGTGCCCCAATGGCACTTAGTGCAATCGGCATGATATCTGACATGCAGGTCTGATGCCTTGGTGCTGCGGTTCTGGTTGTTTCCATTTCTCTCCTGCCCTTTGCATTCAGCACTTTATTGCCCTGTGTTCTGGCTTCCTGGGAACATTTAATAAAACAGACAATCAACTATAAATGCAGTGAGGATGGGGGCTGGCGGGGAAAGTAAGAAAAAGTTTTAACTTCAACTACACTCATGACCTACTAGCCTCACTTGAACATAGCACCCTTGGACAGAAAGGATGTCAATTAACCCATGTCTCTCTTGGCAAATTCCCATTTGTTCATCTGACAAATGAATCACTGTCTCGTCCTACAGAAATTCAGTTGTGATATGAAAGAAATTTGATAGGCCAAAGTAGAATTTCACAAACTCCACAAGAGAATGTGACTATTACTCACACAAATAGAAGAGGGAAAAAGCTGCCAGATGAGAAAGGTCAGGGGTGGCATTATTTAGAGAAGACAGAATTGGTTCTTTCTATGACCCTCATCTTCTGACGCTCAAAATGAAGTAAGTCATAACAATGGACCCGAAGCACCTGAAGGATACAGACGGTAGCTGAAGTCACCTATGCTCTCACACCTAGGATTATGCTTGGCATACAACACAATTTTGTTGAATGATGAAATCCCTCAAAAATAAATAAGATACCACTGGCGAAATCCCTCTGCATCTTTGATCACACTAAGTTCACAGTTGTCTGTTTAAAACACTGCATACAATCGCTATGTTTTTTTAAAACCCACAGAGTCCCTCCCTCTGTTAACAATATCCATAACACAGTCACTTAGGTACCATTTGCTTAATTTAAGGACCATCTGTGTTTATAAAATTGCACTGGAAACTAAGTCATCTGTACTTCTTAGCCTAGCCTCGCCCTTTGCAAAAAACTTCTGCTAAGTGGGGTTGCTCTTCTGATTTTGAGTTTTACAAAATGCATACATGTTAAGATAATAGAGTGTCTTGGGGAACCTTGGGAAACAATGCTCCATGGTCCACAGAGCTCATGCAATCAGGCTGACCTGCAGTGCGAGTAATTAAGTGAAGGTCCATGCAGCCTTCAAACACATCCATGGCTAAGAAGTCAAAAGTATCCAGGAAACTTGAGTGAAGGGCTAGAGCTGGCAGTAAATTACTTGGCTATGCCAAGTCAGAACATATTTACTCTCAGAACTGAAAACTCTGCCTTTGACTATGCTTTCCTTGTGGGAGAATCTGGGGAGCCTCTGTGCCAAGCACTGCCTAGTCCAGGGCCTGGCACAGTGGGGAGGACTGGCATTTGTCAACACTACTTACTTGTACTAAAATAATATCTGGGCCTCCTGAATACATGAAATGCATCCCTCAAAGCATTTTACTCACTTGATAAGTGGGGAAAATAAAGGCAATGAACAAATAATGAGCCTTCCTGGAAACACATTAGCATTTCTGCAAATTAGCGTAATGTTTTGGGGACATAAAGCAGCAATACGGCCATTATTTATGAACTTCTACAGATCACAGACACACAAACTCTGCAGAAAAATCATGGGAAGGGAACATTAATTTTTTAATAAATTTATAGAATAGTTGTACGTACTGGATGATGATTTCATTCACATTATGCAAAGAGAGCTTATGTAAATACACTTTATGCAGTTTTAATGCAGGGAGGGACTTTAACGGCAGAGGTGAACTTACATTCACAATACGAAAAAAATTGTTTGGGGACTGTGCTTAGGCACATGGTCAAGTCACTCAAACAATAAAACAACTCAGGCATTTTGTACGTTTCCCTCGCCAATGACACCTCTTCCCTCTGTTTCGCCTAGAGATATATGGAGCTGTAATAGAGTTCAGAAGCCCCTGACAGCTGTGTGCTGCCATTCAGACCTGAAAGATTCCATGTTATGATAAAAATTAATGTACTCTGACATCCTCTGGGACTTTCTGGGCCCTGGGAATAGCTAATGAAGAAATACAACCTTGCTGGAGAATGGCACTTGGCTCTGGAGTTGAGGATTAATTCGCATGTGGTAGTGGTGCGGTCCCCGTCACCAGCTACAAAGCACCCAGACCCCAGTGTCAATGGGAGCCAGTGCTGATTGGTTAGAATTATTTTCCAGGTCAGGGGAGGTCGAATAAGCAAAATGCTTTACAAAATAATTCAGCCCAACTTAGATTCAGCCTGCCACTTCTTAAACCAAATACGAGTCATGCAACACCTTGTCTCTTCTTGGCTTTAATCGTGGACTTGGAAGCTTCTCCCCAGGAAAAATGCTTCCTCAGCGACTGTACCAAGAAAGGCCTCATACCAGTTAACACCCCTTCAAGAGAGGCTCAGAAAGGGGGTGCGTGTTGAACTTGGGGGAAGGGCTGAAGGAAGCCCCCAATTTCTACTGACCTCCAACCCTACCTTCCAGCATGTTTACCGCAACCCCCACAACCCATGATGACTACAAATAAGGTATAATACTCACAATAATGTTCATAGTAGCATCACTTATAATAGCCAAAAAGTAGGAACAACCCAAATATCCACCAACTGACAACCAGATAAACATGGCACATCCACATAATGAAATTTTTTCAGCCATAAAAAGAAATGAAGTATTGATTTTTGCAATCACACAGATGAACCTCGAGAACATTATGCTAAGTGAAAGCCAGTCACAAAAGACCACATATGGTCTAATTCCACTCATATGAAATGTCCAGGATAGGCAAATAGGTCAAGATAGAAAGACTGGTGATTGCCTTGGGGCTGGAGGAAGTAGGGGTGGAAAACAACTGCTAATTTTTACAGGATTTTTTGGGGGGATGATGAAATTGTTCTGGAATTTAAAAGTGGTAATGGTGATGTAACTTGTGAATGTAATAAAAACAATTGAATTGTGCAGCTTAAAATAATGAATTTTGGCTGCACGTGGTGGCTCACGCCTGTAATCCCAGCACTTTGAGAGGCTGAGGCAGGCAGATCACAAGGTCAAGGGTTTGAGATCAGCCTGACCAACATGGTGAAACCTTGTCTCTACTAAAAATATAAAATTACCCCGGCATGGTAGCGCATGCCTGTAATCCCAGCTACTGAGGAGGCTGAGGCAGGAGAATCGCTTGAACCCAGGAGGTGAAGGTTGCAGTGAGCCAAGATCGTGCCATTGCACTCCAGCCTGGGAGACAGAGCGAGACTCCATCTCAAAAAAGAAAAAAAAAAAAAAAAAAAAGAATTTCATCGTATGTAAATTATGTCTCAATTGAAAAAAAAGAAAGAAAGAAAGAAAATCCCAGGGCTCTGAGAAACACTTCCTGACATTTTCAAAATGAGTTGAGTAGCCTTCAGCGAGGTTCCTCACCCTCTCCCTACAGCAGCCTTAGCTAAGGTCTCTCCAGCCCCTGTCACCTAACATCTATACTCCCACCACACACACCAAGACGGGACACAAGATACAGCGAGTTCCACAAAAATAAGGCTGCTCTTTTTTTAGACAATTGATGGGCTGCACAAAGCTACACAGTTCTAGACTAGGACATTATTTCAGCCTATTATTAGAATTTTACCATGTCAAGTTAAATTTATTCTGAGTAGCTGAATTTTTAGCTATTTTAAGAAATGTTAGATTCAAAAATTTTAAACTTGGTTTTTACTAAAATATTATTCACAGTCTTTTCCACTTCATATTTTGTTAATTTACTGTCTTCACTAAATTACAGAAAATGTATAAAAAGGGGTATTAGAAAGAATATTTTTCAAAAATATTTGAAATCTGTATTTCTGCACACAATTAATGTTTTTCCTACAGAATGTTAATCATTCCCTTCAATGAAAAAAACAAGGCAGCGGGACATGGCTCATGCCTGTAATCCCAGTATTTTGGGAGGCAGAGACAGAAGAATCACTTCAGTACAGAAGTTTGAGACCAGCCTCTCCTGTAGGGAGACGTCATCTCTACAAAAATAAAAATTAGCGAAGCATGATGGGGTGCATGCCTGTAGTCTCAACTACTCAGGAGGCTGAATGGGAGGATCACTTGAACCCATGAGGCTGACGCCATAGTCAGCCATGATCGTGCCACTGCATTGCAGCCTGGGTGACAGAGCCAGTCCTATCTCAAATACAACAAACACCAAAGTGATATTCTGATATATGGATTATGGTGTTAATTGAGGGGTAATAGTGCATTCATTGATACAAATTTAACGACATCCTGGATTTGCTTTAAAAGCAAATGCCCAGTGTACACTCCAGAATAATCCCTTCTTTCCTTCCTCTCGTCTTCCCTTCACTGTTCCCTTTCACCTGCTTCCCTCCCTCTTTTTCTCCCTTCCTCCCTCCTTCCTTCTGTCCAGCCATTCATTCATCTGTCTGTCCATCCACAAGGCAGAATAATTAAATTAGAATGCCTGGGGGTAGCCGCCAGACAGCAGTGTTAAGTAATTCCAGCCGATTCCACACACAGCCAGGCTGGGGAACCACCCAGTCGGTCTCTCAGGAGTTTTCAGATCTAAGGTGGGAAATCAAGGCACTGCTGTTCTGTTAGGCTGGCGCATTACACTAAGACCCATTTCCCAAAGTCGTGTCATTTGTCACCTTAGATATAACTTGTACTTCGGAGACAACCAGAGACCTTTTTCTCCTTTCTGTTTTTGGTTATCAATTATTGCATAATATCAGCTCAAATATCTTTTTGATGATGAGTCAATGACTGAACTGTAAGCACAGTGTAAGCTTAAAAGGCAAACTGAGGACCTTTACTGCTAATTGAGAGGTCCCATTTATGTTTTTCTGAATGACAAGGTATTCAATAGATTCTTCAAAAATGAAGAAAAAGGACTTGCAATATTAAAAACAAAACTCGCAGTGACAAGTAGTTCAACTAAAAATATAATCTTCCTTGGGGATTTTCAGCCGGCTGCCACACTGTAGCACCACTGATTTATTCAAATGGATATTCAAGTTTTTAGGCTGACAAGCATTAGCTTCTCAACAATCTACTGGGGAAAGATGGTTTCCATGTTATTAAAATGGGATTTTAAAATGTGATTTCAGTGTGGTTTTAGCACAACTTCTCAACATGTCAATTATGTAAGTGTAGATTGCAAAGTGACCATGAGGGTGGTCAGGATGGTAAGAGGAGAAAAACCAAGCTGCAATCAGGGGCCAAGTTGGGAAACACAATTGTAAACCACAGAAACTCCAACGCTTTTTCCAAGTCTTACATAAATCAAGAGTTCTCTGGAAGTAACCAAATGTGAAAACCCTAATGCCATGAATTTGCTGCACTGATGTCTGTGTGGGTGGTCTCACTGCAGGTCAAAGAACAGGCTTGACAGACTGGGCTCAGAGGTGTCGCCTCCTGTTCAACCCAAGCAGTGGCAGGCTGGCTCGGTCACAGGGTCCATGACCACTCCAGGGAAGCCGTGACTTAATGGACAAATGGGTTCATAGACTCCTTATAAGAAAACCTTTGTGTTATGTGCCTAAAATAACTATTGCATATGTGATTACTTTATGAGTAGTTTCCCAAGATCTACAAATGTATAAGCTCCATACCACCCAAGGAAGTACCAATTCAAGAACATTCAATGGCTGAGAATCGGCACCTTAAAAGTTCAGTACACCAAATGGTACTCTGTGTTTCCATTTTTGTTCTTCCCCCTTTTTCTGTTCTCTCCTTCCCCTCTTCAATCCTTCTATCCATCCAGCCACCCACCCGCTTCCTTGTACTTACTAGAAGACAGTAAATGTAATAATTGCAAAGGACGATAAAGAAGATGACAATGATCACACAGGTTAAAACTCACTAAATGCTCATTAGGGATAAGGTATTATGCTTTATTTATTTTTATTTTATTTATTTATTTATTTTGAGATGGAGTCTTGCTCTGTTGCCCAGGCTGGAGGGCAATGGCACGATCTCGGTTCACTTCAACCTCCACCTCCCAGGTTCAAGTGATTCCCTGGCCTCAGCCTCCCAAATATCTGGGATTACAGGCACGTGCCACCATGCCAGGCTAATTTTTTTCTATTTTTAGTAAAGGCGGGATTTCACCATGTTGGCTAGGTTGGTCTCGAACTCCTGATCTCAGGTGATCTAATCACCTCAGGCTCCCAAAGCGCTGGGATTACAGGCGTGTAATCCCAGTACATGTCCAACCAGTAGTATGCTTTATAAACATTAGGTTATTGAATCTTCTCAACAACCCTGAGTGGTGTTACTATCCTTTCCCATCTTTGCTGATGAAGAAAGTGAAAATTAGACTAAGGAATTTGCCAAGGTTACCATCTTAGTAAGTTGTACCACAGAGATTCAAACCTAAGACCAAGATGTATTAGCCAAAGTTTCTGCTTCTCTGGGGCTCAGTTTAACAAAGAAAAATCAATATAGAAAAAAAGCGTTCCCAAAGTGTTCCATGTACAATGATTATGTGCGTTGCTGATGCTCCAAAAAGTAACTCATCAATTCAACTGTGGTACAGAGGTAAGAGCAGGAACGAGGGAGGCTCTGCAGAGGAAGTGACACAAGCCATCCATGAATCCAGCTTGGTCTTACTCCTCTTACCATCCTAACCACCCTCATTCGCACTGTGGAATCTACGCTTATGTAACTGACATGATGATGGACAAGTGGGAAAGGAGCCACACGAGCAAAGACTCAGAGCCAGGATCCAGAATATGAGGGGCAGAGTAGAGAGGCCCGGATTGGGGAAGACATGGCCACAGGGGACAGGGGAGAAGGGATCAGACCCCAGAGGCCTGGGTGGGCCACAGCAGGAAGGGTAGCTGTTTGCAGCTCAGGCAGCAGGACACTGCCTAACAGGACCGTGTCAGGGCTGGGTTTGCATTTGAGAGTGATCACTCCATCAATTTGGAGGTGTAAGCAGCAAAATGACCCCTTGGTCTTCTTCTGTCTACTTGATAAGCATCATTTTGAAGACAAGTAGAAAGAAAGGGGAAACGGGCAGTAACATTTGCAGTAAATGTATAAAGACAGCAAATGAGAGTCAACAGCTGCCACTTCTGCTAAAACGGACTCCGTGAAGAAGCGCCCTCTCGATTGGGTGGAAAACAGTCTGAGTACCCTAACGTAGGGGACGAGAATCTCTTCTGCGTTTGTTTAACCTCCTTTACACATATTTCAGCAAAACAATTTCCCCACAGTGACAGAAAATTGGCTGAAAGGCCGGGCATGGTGGTTCATGTCTGTAATCCCAGCACTTTGGGTGGCCAAGGTGGGTGGATCACCTGAGGTCAGGAGTTTGAGACCAGCCTGACTAACGTGGTGAAACCACATCTCTACTAAAAATACAAATGAGCTGGGCATGGTGGTACATTCCTGTAATCCCAGCTACTCAGGAGACTGAGGCAGGAGAATTGCTTGAACCAGGAGGTGGAGGTTGCAGTGAGCTGAGATCAAGTCACTGCACTCTAGCCTGGGTGACGAAGCCAGACTCAGTCTCAAAAAATAAAAGAGAGAGAGAGAAAGAAAATTGTCCGAGAGAAGCATCTCCTCCAACCCTGAAGCAACCTTCATAACTGTCCCAATAGGCAGTGGCTATCTCATCTATTTTACTCACGGGACACCTCCTTTAGCGACAACGTGTCCTACACGGTGCATTTCCCAAATGAGACAGATCTTTCTGATTCTCCAAGCTACTATCTAAGCTGAGCTCAACAGAACAACAGATTTTAGATTAAGTTCTAGCTGGTTCTACCTACCAGCTAGCATGACGTTGGTTGAGGTTCTTAATTTCTTCATCTGTAAAATGTGGTTAATCATTGCACCAGGCTGAACCATTAAACACTACCATTCTTCTGCCATTTTTAAGCCATGCTTTGAGTCCTTGTAAGGATAAAATTGGATGGTATGTAAGTGCTTAGCTGTACACGACCCATGATAAATAGCTGATAAATATTAGCAATTATTATCATCATTATTATATGGTTCCAAGCTCCAATTAGGGCTTCAGTGTCTTCATTACTTGAACAGCACTTAGTTGTCCTATTGACCTACTTCCCCATACGGTAGTATTTCCAAAGCTCAGCACAGCACACTGTTCCACTCAAACTCTTATCTCTTCTCTCAGCCATTAAGTATCATGGGGTAGTTTCTGCAGAGAACTGAAATTAACCATGCACACAACATTGACTCACTACCCTTATTTATTTTGACCAGACCTAAAACGGACCTAACGTAACCCATTTTCTAAGAAAAAGGAAATACATTTCTCATGATGAAGAAGGGTGTTATTAAAACGAGGTTCATTTCAAGGGTCTGAGGGCTACCATCCCAGGAGAGTAGTAAACCACAGCCACCAGGCCAGATCCCAAATCCAAGCCACTTTCTGTTTTTTGTGAATAAAGTTTTATTAGGACACAGCTACACCCAGTCACATGTACGCTGCCTTAGGCTACCTTTATATTAACAATAGTCTCATGTAACACTCAACAATGGCTGAGTAGTCGCCACAGAGACCATCTGGCTCGTAAGAGCAAAAATATTTATTATCTGAGTCTTCACAGAAAAACTTTGCCGACCAATGTCTACTCCTGTGCTTTCTGAAATCATTGAACACCAGCAGTAATTAACGTTATTTGCTACAGTAAAGGCAAGACATCAGCTCGCATATGCACTGGTGGGACTGTGCCTAGTGGGAAAAGCCAACCACGGGGTAACTGTATCTACCCGCCAGAGCGTGGTTTTTACTCTTCCTGGAAGGAAGGGTTTTTCGTGTCTGCAATTTACATACATCACTTCGATTTCACGAAACATGATAGTGACAGTTAAACCCAGGATTCTGTTGGGAAATTGAAAATGTTTATTTTGTGAACATTGGTGTGGTTAATTCAAACACATTTTCATTTACGTCTTGGCAGTGATGACTTTTAGTATGGCAAAAGGGCTCACTAGAATTTTTTTCTTTTCCTGGCAAATGTCATGCTAAGTGACCCCTAATTAATTTAATAATTATTCTTCTCCACCAAGGGTGTGTTTTTGAAGGTTGGCATCATATAAAGTTATCAAAAAAAAATTCCTAAGCATCACAACTACTGTAAGAGAAAGAAATAAGGTACAGGAGATATGAGAAGGCAGAAGCTTTAATTCCAATGTCTAGCCAAGTTCCTGGCACTGTTGTTAGTGCTAAATAAATGATGAGGCCAGGAAAAAGCAAGGTTTTACAGAGGGGAGAATGAAAGCAGATGGAGTGCTCTGGTGTTCCAGGGTACACAAGGATTTCCAGTATTTGCAGTGTGTTCTGGTATACCTGAGTTATCCAAAGCAGGTTGCTTTTAGGGCAACTCATTTGAAAAAAAAATTGCCTAAAATCAAGAGAAACAGACATAGATGCTGTGAAGCATCCTCAGGTCCATGGCTTTGCATCAGTGTAAATCAGGAATAACAAAATAACAGGAAAAATAATACTCAGTAGAGTAATAAAGTACTTTATGATTCTCAGTGGAACATCACTACAGTAACGATAATTTCTCTTGGCTCTTGTCACCCTAGAGCTTGCAGGCAATGTGAAGCTCATTTCCGTTCTTCTCTTGGTTGCCAGCCCTCACAAAGATCATTCCTGGGCCTAATTTTCTTTCTTTCCTTTCTTCTCTCTCTTTTTCCTTTGCTCTTCCAGACAGGTTCTGGCTCTGTTGCCCAGGCTGGAGGGTGGCGGCAGGATCACTGCAACCTCCACCCAACTGGCTCAAGCAACCCTCCCTCCTCAGCCTCCCAAGCAGCTGGGATTACAAACGTGCAATACCACATCCGGCTAATTTCCATAATTTTTGTAGAGATAAGGTTTCGCCAGGTTACCCAGATTGGTCTCAAACTCCTGAGCTCGAGCAGTCTGCCTGCCTTGCCTTCCCAAAGTGCTGGGATAACAGGCATGAGCCACCTCACCTGTCTCCTCATTTTCAATGATTGTGAAAGCCCTTATGAGATCAACACTTCCTCAGAGTACACCTATCACCTTTTCTTGTTTAAATAGCTGTCCTATTTTTATCTTATACTCTATATATTCTCAGAAATCTTTCTTAAACCTTTCTTAGATCATCATTTTAAGATCAAAGTAAGAAACAAATGTATATTAATCCCAGAACTTTGGGTAGCTGAGGTGGGCGGATCACGAGGTCAGGAGTTTGAGACCAGCCAGGCCAACATGATGAAACCCCATCTCTACTAAAGATACAAAAAATTAGCCGGGCATGGTGGAGAACACCTGAAATCCCAGCTACGCGGGAGGCTGAGGCAGGAGAATCGCTTGAACCCAGGAGACAGAGGTTGCAGTGAGCCAAGATCGTGCCACTGCACTCCAGCTGGGGTGACAGAGCGATACTCCATCTCAAAAGAAAGAAAGAAAAAAAGAGAAACAAATGCATATTAACAATAGTTAGTCCCAGGCTCCATCAGGTGAGATGTGCCTGGTAATTTCATGCATTACAGCTATTTTCAATAATCAACAACCTGCAAAGCACTTTGATAATCCACTTTACACAGACTGGGAAAGTAAGACACAGATTTTCAGACACACAGCCAGTAAGTGGTAGAGCTGGAAGGACCGGGTTGACCCCCCAACACCCGTGTTCTTGACAGTACTCCAGGGCATACAGGCTGTTGCCCAGGGCTAGCATACTATGGCCCCTGGCAAATCTGGCCTATTGTCTGTTTTGTAAAGTTTTATTGGAACACTGCCATGATGATCAATTTGCATGTTATCTATGGCGGCTTTCAGGCTACCAAGGCAAAAGTGAGCAGTTGCTACAGAGAACTTAATAGCCCAAAATTCTAAAATATTTACTCTCTGGCCCCTTACAAAAAGTTTACCTACCTCTGCACTTTACAGTCCTACTTTGAATTGATGTCTTTGAGAAGAGAGTGTATAATCTATTTCAGAAATATTTTTCAAAAAGTTACATAAAAGATTGAATGCTGGCCAGGTGCGGTAGCTCACGCCTGTAATCCCAGCACTTTAGGAGACTGAGGCTCGTGGATCACAAGGTCAGGAGTTCAATGCCAACCTGATCAACATAGTAAAATCTTGTCTCTACTAAAAAAAAAAAAAAAAAAAAAAAATACACAAATTAGCCAGGCATGGTGCTGTGTGCCTGTAGTCCCAGCTACTTGGGAGGCTGAGCCAAGAGAACTGCTTGAACCCGGGAGGCAGACGCTGTGGTGAGCTGAGACAGCGCCACTGCACTCCAGCCTGGGCAACAGAGCAAAACTCTGTCTCAAAAAAAAAACCAAAAAACAAAAAACACTGAATGCTGAGTTAAGTTTCAGAAGGCAAAAAATTTACTTATGAGGGAAGCATTCTTCCCTGATGTTTCTAGATATACTGAATGTTTCACAGTATGATTTTTCAATGCCTTAGGATGGAAAATGTATGGGATAGGAAAAAAAAAAACATAGACTTTTCAAAAATTTCCTAAAAATCATAATTAAGAGCTAGATTTAGAGCATTCAATACAGCTAAAATCTGCCTCTGCTTTTCTTTTCTTTGGGTTTTCATACTGTGTAGAGAAGCAAAGCAACATGATCTTCCGTTAGGCAAACCAGAAATGGATTCCTCACGTTGAGCCAAGAGTAATGCAGACACGTTGGCTAAAACATTATTCTTAAAACTGAGCTAGGGAGAAAAAGATTAATATGTAATTTACACATTGGTCTTCAGGGTAATTTATCCCTCAAAATTTGGAATTTATTTATAATTTATAGCCCACCCACTTCCATAGAAGGATTTGAGACAGCAAAATTTGGAATATGAATCCAAGAATATTATATCTGGGATTAGTAGAATCAAGATCTGAAAGTAATTTAGCAGAAAACGAAAATAAATAACCTTGTTAAAGATTTTATTCCCTCAAATGTTTAAGAAGTAGAGCGAGGATAGAAAACTGTTATTTTAACCTTTTTTTTAAATTAAAAAAAAACACTACTGTTCTATAATATCTTCTAAGTGAGACGTGTAACACTTTTTTTGTTTTTTCTTCTTTGTTTTTGAGATGGAGTCTCACTCTGTCACCAGGCTGGAGTGCAGTGGTGTGATCTCAGCTCACTGCAACCTCCTCCACCTCCTGGGTTCAAGTGATTCTCCTGCCTCAGCCTCCCGAGTAGCTGGAACTATAGGCGTGCGCCACCACACCTAGCTGATTTTTGTATTTTTAGTAGAAACAGGGTTTCAACATGTTGGCCAGGCTGGTCTCAATCTCTTGACCACATGATCTGCTCGCATGAGCCTCCCAAAGTGCTGGGATTACAAGCATGAGCCACCGTGCCCAGCCAAAGCTCAATTACAATTTCTTTAAATTATACTGGAGATAGTTCAGAAGGGACATAAAAATCCATGATCAAAAATGCAGTTCTAAAAACACCGGGACTTGCGTAATTATTTAGTATGAATTTCCTATCAATTTCCAGGAAGCATCAAAACCCTTCATCTGTATCATACAAGCTGACCAGAAAATGAAATCTAAGTCATAAATACCTCAGGTATCATCACCAACTTTTTAAGTTCCAGGATTGTAATTCAGCTGTCTATTTTATCAGGGACATATGGAACTATAAACCATTTTTAAACAAATTTGTAATATAGAGAGAGAGTCTCACTACATTGCCTAGGCTTGTCTCACATTCCTGGGCTCAAACAATTCTCCCACCTTGGCCTCCCAAAGACATTGTGCCTGGCCATAAACACATTTTTGAAGAAGAAAAAGTATTACACAGCACCTTTCTCTAGATGCTGTTAACTCTTCCAGGCCCTATTTAAAATATGCACTTTTCAGTAAACTAAGCAGCTACTGCTAGGAAGAAAAATGTGCAAAGCCATCATAAAAACACACTGTTGTTTCTGAATCCATTACAGAAAACCCTGATATTTGGTCTGAGTGATCAGAAAGGGTCCCAGCTCTTCACACTCCTATGGATGCCACTGCTTCCAGGCAGTGGGAAATCCGGCTCCTCTCCAGGGCTGCAGTTTCAACAAAAATAACCCTCACAACCCAGTTTGGGTGGAACTTACCACAATCTTTGGTTTGGAACTTTCCAGTAATGCCCAAAATAATGTGACCCGAGGCACACTGGCCAATGACCACCGCTACTGCTAACTCTGAGGAGAACTATCTGGAAGCAGGCTGAGGTTTCCTGGGCTGACCACCCAGAAAACTGAGGGGAGAATAAGAGAATCACCAAATGAAAATGCCAGTGGCTAAACAGAGAGGGGGCAGAGGACTGATGAGGTCAGGACGTGCTGGGCTTTCAGAAAACTGACTTTGGCAATCAGGCCTGTGTGTCCTCTCAATGGACGATTATTACACCACTGCCTATGAAATATTCTTACCAAAACATTAAACATGAATTTGATTGAGTCTCTTGAGTTATGTACCCTTTCACAGGAAACTTAGGAGACAAAAGAGGGTGTTAAATGACACCACAGAGAAGCAATCCTCCAAGTACAGACCACAGAAATCTCTAGAGCAGAGGTCTCCAAACTTTTTGGCACCAGGGACTGGTTTTGTGGAAGACAGCGTTTCCACAGACTCACGGGTGTGGGGGTGCTTTGGGGATGATTCAAGTGCGTGACATTTCTTGTACATTTCATTTCTATTATGATTTCATTGTCGTATGTAATGAAATAATTATCCAACTCTCCATAATGTACCATCAGTGTGAGCTTCTTTTCCTGCAACTAGACGATCCCATCTTAAAGGTGATGGGAAGCAGTGACAGATCATCAGGCATTAGATCATCGCAAGGAGCGCAGCAACCTACGTCCCGCACATGCGCAGTTCACAACAGGGGGTCACGCTCTTGTGAGATTCTAACGCTGTGGCTGATCTGACAGGAGGTGGAGCTGAGGCAGTAATGACAGTGGCAGAGTGTCTGTGAACACAGATGAAGCTTCATTTGCTCACCCTGCACTCACTCCCTGCTGTGCCTCCCAGTTCCTAACAGGCCATGGATCACTGTTGGTTTGTGTCCTAGAGGCCAGGGACCCCTGCTCTAGAGAACACCCTGGTCATTTAAACAAGTATGTTGCATTAAAAGGAATTTTTTTTTTAAGTTAAAAGAAAAAAAAAAGAGAAAGAAAGAAAAAAAAACACTGTAGATTAAAAATTCCTTGACCTTATTTGAATCCTGATTCAAACAAACAAAGAGAAAGAGGGAGGGAGGAAAAGAGAAGAGAAATGTTTATTGTTTTACATTGCTTTTTACCCACTAAATTTAGGAGTAATTTGTTTGAGAGAGAGTCTCGCTCTGTTCCCAGGCTGGAGTGCAGTGGCACAATCTCGGCTCACTGCAACCTCTGCACCCCCTACCCTCACCGGAGTTCAGGCAATTCTCATGCCTTAGCCTCCTAAGTAACTGGGACTTGAGGGGTGTATCACCATGCCAGGCTAATTTTCGTATCTTTAGTACAGATGAGGTTTCAACATGTTGGCCAGACTGGTCCCAACCACCTGCCCTCAAGCAATCCACCTGTCTCGGCCTCCCAAAGTGCTGGGACTACAGGCCTGAGCCACCATGCCCGGCCAGAGTCATTTCCTACTCAGCAATACATGACCAATGCAGAAATCCACATAGAATATTAGACGACTTAAGTGGAGGAACAAAAAGAGTCGTCGTTTTGGATTCAGCCAGATTTGGGTTCAAATTCTGGATCTCCTTCTTATTAAAGATGGGAAAGTGACTTAGGCCCTCTGCACTGCAAACTTTTAATTGGTTAAACAGGGATAATCATGGTTAAGTGTCTAGGATTCTTACAAAAAATTACAGACAGAATACATGCATATAAGTGCTTAGCAAATTGCCTTACACAAAATAAAAAGTTGGCCGGCAGGTCTTGTTTACATAATCATGGTTAGGAGGGGTTCCTCTAAAATAGCCTCCTTTGTACCTTCTCCTCCCGCCACCCAGAATTAAACAAAGATACCCAGGAAGAGGCTGATGTACATCTCCTGCAAAAGGCATATGGAGGCTGGTTCCACAGTACAACGAGCTGCTCTTCTCACGAGTGTTTGTACTAAGCATCTGTTTCTTCCTTTTTCGCTCTAAGACTACACAATATGCTGCCTATCCCAGTGTGGAGAAACACTTGAGTTGGAGCATGGACCAAAGGAATACACACAGGAACTCGGAGCCTGAACATACTCTGGCTTGATCATACACAGGCTTTGAAACGGTGTATTAAATTAGAGCATCCACATGGAATTTAAATTTAAGGGTTGTTTTTTTCCTCTCCTCAATCCATCAGCGCAAAAGGAGATTGGTTCTGAACTGGCAGCCTTTCTTTCATTTGTCGTTATGTTTTACACACAAGGAAGTTTTAACGTCTGAAGATGGGGGTGATAAGAATAGAGTTACATGTGTTTCTCTGGCAGCTGAGTCACCAGCACTTAAATTCACAACTGACAGTCCTCAGAATCTAAAGACCTGTGAGTACTAAACTGTCATCTGCCTATCCATGAGAGATTTCACTTTGGCAGCATTTCAAGAGTAAAATCTCTCGCTTTTTTATGTATCTTTTCGCCACCACAATATTTCTCTAAGTCATAAAATCCTGTACTCTCAAGGGACAGATACAAAGAGGTTTGTGTGCTACAGAGGATTCTAAAAGGAAAATCACCGTTGTTTCTCAGCCTAGAAGTATTTTCTAAAAACTCCGAGTCCTGTGCTAAAATCTGGGATTAGGGCAGAATGGGTGTGAGTTTCCTCCAAGGATTTCAGCTTGGTGACTACAAAAGGCACTTGAATTTGATGATTTCGCAACTACTTAATGGTTAAAAAATGAATGGTCTGGTTACAACGTGGAAGATGATCCTATTATGTAACAGTTGGCTCTCTTCAGCAAAGCTGCTTGCTTCCAGCACATTCTGACGGAGGCACTGGAGAAAGTCATTCAGAGGCAGTGAATGTGAGCTCTCGCATGGTATCGGGGAATGAAATCCTATGCCTGTCACCAACCTGCAAAGTGACCCTGCAAAAGTCACTCACATTCTCTGAGTCTGTTTCTATCACATTTAAAATGAAAGACAGGGCCGGGCACAGTGGCTCATGCCTGTAATTCCAGCAGTTTGGGAGGCTGAGGTGGGTGGATCACTTGAGGTCAGGAGTTTGAGACCAGCCTGGCCAACATGGTGAAACCTCGTCTCTACAAAAAATACAAAAATTAGCTGGGTGTGGTGGCACACACCTGTAACCCCAGCTATTCTGGAGGCTGAGGCACAAGAATCACTTGAACCCGGGGGTCCAGAGGCTGCAGTGAGCCAAGATCATGCCATTGCACTCCACCCTGGGCAACGGAGCAAGACCCTGTCTCAAAAAATAAATAAATAAAATAAAATAATAAAATAAAATAAAATGAAAGACAGTGTAGTATGGTGGTGAAGTTGGAGCCCTGGAGAAGCTAAATCAGCACATGCCTTGGATAAATTATGTATCCTCTCTAGACTCATTTTCCTAATCTGTATAGTAGAGATA
The DNA here is from genome assembly GCF_030222135.1 of Aotus nancymaae. Lineage (NCBI taxonomy): Eukaryota > Metazoa > Chordata > Mammalia > Primates > Aotidae > Aotus > Aotus nancymaae. The sequence goes on along the minus strand of NW_026988443.1, from coordinate 32,855,389 downwards.
TTAACAGCATCTAATCCAAAGTATTTTCCATGAATGGCCCATCACAAGCCCTCAATAAATGAGCTGCTACCTCTGCCATTGTTCTGGTCATTATTATTCCCTCCTCAACAACCACAGACAGATGCTTGAGGAGTTAGCCATCTATAATTGCTGACAACTGAGGGTAAAGCTTGTGTGAGGTTACTGGTGGCTTCCAGGACCACCACTCTCTTCCCAGAGCCCAGAAGAATGCCTGGGGCTTTAGAGGGGCTCATGAAACTTGTGTGAAGTGAAGGAACGGAGGATAAATGAATGATGAAGGAATCAGGGAACAAGGGTCTTGGATGCTAGTTGTAGACTGGCTTGAAATGCCCTGATGGTTCTGGCGAGGGACAGCAGCTACTAACAGCCTAGCACTGCAAAGGACAACAGGCGGGCCCTCTCAGATCTGGCTGGCTGGGGGATGTTGTCTCACTGTTCCTACAAGTCAGCCTGGGGTGTGCACTGAGGGGATGGTGCAACTCTCACTAAGACTCTGACTTGATGGCAGACCTCAAGGACTTGGGACACTTGCTTAACCCAGCAAGAGCCTTCGAGAGTCAGCTTTTTTTTTTTTTTTAAAGATGGAGTTTTGCTCTTATTACTCAGATTGGAGTGCAATGGTTCAGCCTCGGCTCACTGCAACCTCCTAGGTTCAAGTGATTCTCCTGCCTCAGCCTCCCAAGCAGCTGGGATTACAGGCATGTGCCACCACACCTGGCTAATTTTTATATTTTTTGTAGAGACGGGGTTTCACCATGTCACCCAGGCTGGTCTCAAACTCCTGACCTCAGGTTATCTGTCTGCCTCTGCCTCCCCAAGTTCTGGGATTACAGGCATGAGCCATCGCGTCTGGCCGAGAGCAAACTTTTTAAGTCTAATAAAGTAGGGTGACTGGGTGCAGTGGCTCACGTCTATAATCCCAGCACTTAGGGAGGTGGAGGCGGGTGGACTAACTGAGGTCAGGAGTTCAAAACCAGCCTGACCAATATGGAGAAACCCCAGCTCTATTAAAAATACAAAAATTAGCCAGGCATAAATTGTGGGCACCTTTATTCACAGCTACTAGGGAGGCCGAGACAGGAGAATTGCTTGAGCCCAGGAGGCAGAGTTTGCAGTAAGCCAAGACTGTGCCACTGCACTCTCCATCCAGCCTGGGTGACAGAGCAAGACTCTACCTTGAAAAAAAGAGAAAAAAGTAGAGTGACAAATTCAAGGGGATACAAGAAGGACTGGACAGGAGACAGCATTGCGGGGTCAGCTCCCGACAGGGCCATTTGAATACATCGTCTAAGATCCTTTCCCTCACATCCCTCATCTGCTTGGAACACTGAAGAACTAATGTTCCCACAGTGCCAAACCCAAAGGCAGCTTGTCATTTATGAGAGTTCTCCACATTCAGTGGTTCTGGTGCCTCTTGTGTAATTATCTTATCCTTGGCACCACCTGTGCTATTATTAACTTAATCCTTGGGTTTGAATCAAGTCACTGAAAAAAATTAAATGAAGTTATTTATTAACGAAATTCAAACCTCTATGTTCAACGGGAAACCAGGATTGCTTGCCCTAACTATGAGTAAAAATAAACACTTAGAAACTAAGTATTGTAATTACTCTAGCTTGCCATGATCGCTCTCCTTTGCTCAGGGTTTCAGGGTTTGAGACCTCCCGTCTGTTTGTGGTCTCTCTCTCTCTCTCACCACCCCCTTCTGCTTCTCCCCACTCTCCCCTACAAATTTCTGTTAGAAAGGGATGCTAGCATGTGAAAGCATCAAGATATGTTAGCCCCTATTTGAGGCTTTCTCCAACTGGAATTTCGAAAGACTGAAAAAAAAAGGAATGTGAGTCCCTGTTTTCGGAACCACATCCATGTACCACATCAAATCATCGAGGGCTTTGGAAACTGTAGGTATCTTTGGTGCTTGGATTCTCAACATCCCACCCATACTAGATAACTGAGTTTCCTTGTTACTGAATGCAATTAAGATACACTTTTCCTCGATTCTGAAATGTACTGCAAAAACCTTATAATCTGGATGCATCTCACCACTGCCTGGCTTTTATTAGCCACTTTTACAAGTGCTTTAATAGCATCTTTTCTTTTCGTATCTGGGAAGCTGTTATTAGATTGATGACACATCTCATAATGAGGGTGACTGTGAGTCAAGAAAATATGGTTCACCCTAACAGGGCCAATATAAATGAGCCTCTGGTTTGGACGCCAAGCCAACACAACAGCCTTGCGTTCTCCCAGTTGTGTTCATCTGATAAAGACATTACAATAGCAAGAAATGATGATCTATAACCCTCTGCTGGAACACTCACACATTCTTGGCCTTGAACGCCTCAGCAAAATGCTGCACGCTACGGAGCAGAGCGAGGTCCAGGGTCATTGCTTCTACCTTGGCTTTATGCTGGAATGAGAGAAAATAAAAAGAGATGATAAATAATAGCAAGTTTAGTTCATGGTTTCAAGTTACAGTAAATGTGTTATGGAACATGTCGGAATTCCCCCGTTTAATATTAGACACCCAGAGAGAATATAAATCATCGGAATGAATGGAAACAGGGCTTTTACTGCCAAGTTGGGGGAGGATGTGAGGCTGGGATTCTGCTAAACCTACAAGGTGTGGGATTGGGGGGGTGTCGTGCCGTGTTTCACTCAACTGCACAAAAGGGGCTGCAAAGGCGCTTCGGGCTAACGTTACCTCCTCCCAGTCTGCATCCTAAAAAGCTGTAAGGAAAGGGAAACACACAACGGGGCCTGGATGATGCAAAGACACAGTGGACAGGATCCTATTTTCAAAAGCTGCCATCCAGGTTCTGAAGTATCTCCACTAAACCTGCATCAAGAATCAAAGACAACTCCTTTACAGCAAGTACAAAAGCAGAAGGACTCGCTTATGCCAACGGACTCCGACGGACCTAGATCCCAAAGAGAACCCTGGCTTAGTAAACCCAGACAACTCTGTAAACAGGAGGAGCACATGCCGATGATAGGAATAATAATGGTCATAACGGCTACTGGGTATTGAGAGCCAACCACGGGCTGGGCATTTGCATATCATCTCACTTAAGGCTCATAACAACTCAAACACAGTGTTTTCCTCATTTGACAATGCAGCATCTTACAAGAGATCACAGAAGTAAGAAACAGGGGACAAGAACTGACCCCCAGGTCAATCCGATGCAGAAGCCTAACTTCCCTCCTGGCAAAAAAAAAAAAAACAGGAGAACTGGAGAGGACAGGATTTGAAGCCGTTGTGTTCCACTGGCCATGTTCTTTATGGCATCATTCCAGAAGGACAGATCTCCGCGTTGCCCCTCCCACCCGCCTAATGTGTATGGGCCACTCCAAACTTTTAAATCTGGGTACACTTTGCCGTGCAAGATTAAAAACTATCACTTCTTCAACCTAGCTCCTCAAAAGGACAAGAAGCCAAGAACACAGGGCCACCTGCCTATTCAAATAAGAGTCCCATAAAACTAACTGTTGACTTGGGAATTCTAGTCTAGACTGTGATGCTTAAGTAAGATTAAGGAGAATAACATGATATCTCTAAGGCAATGAAGGGGGATGCAAATGCCACTGCTGAGTGTCCTGTTCAGGGATGGAAAGGACAGGAGCTGGGCTGAGATGTTCAGTGTATCTGCAGCTGGTTTATCTTGGCCGCCAAGTCCTGGGCTCTAATCCAAGGCCTAAGCTTTGAGCAATAAATATCAGGCAGTGACGGCTAGGAAGCGCACTCACTCTAGACCGTTTAACAGTGCCGAGCCTCAGTTTCCCAATCTGTAAAAGATGAGTATTAGTGATCTACTCATAGCTTTTAAGGATACAGGTTCATAAGCACCTAACATCCTGTCTGGAAGAGAAGGTATTTCATTAACTTAACTAGCAGAGAAGATGTCTCTTGTGCCCAAGTCTTGCCCCGATGCCACTTGACAATAAATGGCATTCAGTGTGGGTTACAGGCCAGCACAGTGGATAAAGGGATGGCAATCATGTCCAAAGATGCTCCCTGAAGGCCGCATCAGACCAGATTGTTGAGGGACGGATCCTAAAGAATCCAAGTCATGTCTGCTAACAAAGCCCAGCTTTAAGGGAAGGTGGTAGAAAGTGATTTCATTAAATTCCCAAACCCCCACAGCACATCTGTGGCAGAGGCAAACTGGCCAACAGAGATTTAAATTCCTGGTCTTGGGCAACAGTGGCAGATGCCCAAATGTGCAGATTTTGGAAGGAGAAGGAGAAACATTAACCTTATCTAGGAAAAGGGGAAAATGCCAACATGTGGGTATGTGGGTTGTCAATTTCCTAAGTTCAGGGAATAATAGAGCTGAAGGGTGAGGCCGTGTCACTCCTTCATAGATAGATAGATAGATAGATAGATAGATAGATAGATAGATAAAGATATAGATTTAGATATATATATATATTTTATATATATATATATATTTAGTGATAGAATTTATTAAGCTTCTCACATGTGATAGCACATAGTTTTAATTGCATCCAAAGTACTAACAAAAGCTCTAGCAATCAAGAATGGCAGCATGTTACTTTAAAACAATCAACACTTGTGGCTTTTAAAATTTGGTTTTCATAAGGTAATTTATACTGAATTAAATCTAACCATTTTTTCTAAAAATGCTTTAGGTCATGCCAAGCTTACTCCAAGTAGGTAATGGCTAACATTGCAGATGGAACCCATTTTTGAGGGGTGAACGGTCTACTGTTAGGTGAGGACAAGAGACTCAATCTGCCAAGGTGAGTCTCTTCCTCTATAAGGAAGGAGACTGCCACCACTAACAGTAAAGGCACTTGACCCTAACCCTGTGCGAGGTGTAGACCTCCCGATGAGGAGCAGAACCCCACAGGCTGAGTAACTGATACTTATTCAAGGATTAAAAATCTTTTCCATGTGCAATATGTGTCAATGCCCCAGAGATGCTCATGCCTCATCAACACAACTACTTAACTCGGCATTCGGAGTCAGCAAACAAAGTGACTTTTCATCTTCATTCCAAGTCCTCTGCTCCCTACCTCCTTTTACTCGGAGCATGACACTCACTGCCACACTGCAGAATCTTACAGAAATGTGAATGTATCACAAGGGGAAAGGCAGCCATTCATTGTATTGCAGAGGGGGTGGTAAAGAAACTGTTCTGTTCAGCAAAGCCTCCAATGGAAACCCCAAGGGATATGCAAGCTACATATAAAAATGCATGTCCATTTCCTCCATAAAACAGGAAGAACATTCCCAGATGGTGACCCCAAAGCAATATTTCAACAAAAATGATAGCACAGCGCATACATTCTTCTATATAAGTAACATACAACTGGTCAGTTTTCTCCCCCTTCCCTTCAAAATAAAGCACAGAGCTGCCACTACCAGTAAGAAAAAATCAGAACATATACCTCTAAGGGAAAAAGGGGTCACAAGCCATCAAGTAGTTCAACAGACTAATCCACAAGCTGTGGGTTACTAGGCTCCTGGGGATAGTGACTCAAGTCCACACGCTATTATTCAGGTAATTCTCTTGCCCTAGGTATCAGGTTTCCCATTTCTGCTACCAATCCTGAGAAACGGAGAGAAAGTATAGGTAATACACGAAGTCCAGGGGATGGAAAATGCAGCTTTTAAATTAGGGTGTGTTTATGTGTTTACATACGTGTTAGGGGGTTTGCACTTTCGATTGTCTAACTTAGTAGCTTTATAGAAATGTTTGTAGTGGAACACGCTCTAAGTAAGAAGGTAACGGCTGACAGATTGCAAACAGAACCCATTTTTCAAAGGCGAAGTGCTGATTGTTAGGTGAAGACAACACACGCGATCCACCAAGGTGAGATTTCCTGCCAGGTCTGGCAGTGAATCTGCAACTGACCACAGTTCACTTTCTTGGTTTAACTCATGATATTTTTGTTGTTAACTTTTATTTGAAACTAATTAGAGCTTCACAAAACATGGCCAAACAGGTATACAGAACACCCCTATCCCCATCATACAGCTTCCCCCATATATATATCCCACATACAGACAGTGCATTAGCAAAACCTCGAGATCAACGTCAGCACGGCACAATTCACTAGACCACAGTCATTACTGGGTTGTCACCTGCTGTGGTTCGGCTCTGTGTCTCTAACCCAAATCTTATGTTCAACTGTAACCCCCAATATTAGACGTGGGGCCTGATGGGAGGCGACTGGATCATGGGGTTGGTTAAAAAACGGTTTAGCACCATCCACCTAGTGCTGTCTTCTGATAGAGGTGGGCTGAGGGCTTTTTTTTTTTTTTTTTTTGAGACAGAGTATCACTCTGTTGCCAAGTTGGAGTGCAGTGGTGTAATCTCGGTTCACTGCAACCTCCACCTCCCAGGTTCAAGCAATTCTCCTGCCTGAGCCTCCTGACTAGCTGGAACTACAGGCATGCGCCAGCACGCCCAGCTAATTTTTGTATTTTTAATAGAGACGGGGTTTCACAATGTTAGCCAGAATGGTCTCCATCTCTTGACCTTGTGATCTGCCCGCATTGACCTCCCAAAGTGCTGGGATTACAGGCATGAGGCACCATGCCCAGCTGAAATCTGCTTTTTAAAAACAGTGTAGCACTTTCCCTCTCTCTTCCTCCTGCTCCCACTAAGTAAGATGTACCTGATTCCCCTTCACCTGCTATGATTGGAAGCTTCCTGAGGCCTACTTAGAAGCAGAAGCCTGTACAGCCCACAGAACCATAAGCCAATTAAAACTGTTTTTTTGATAAATTACACATTCTCAGGTATGTTTATATAGCAGCGTGAGAACAAACTAATACAAATTGAGATGCGTTTATTTTCTTGTTTGCTGTATTTTTGTGCACAATTCTATGACATTTTATCCTGTGTATGGATTCATATAACCATCACCACATTCAAGACACAGAACTATACCATCACCACCAAGCAAACCATGACTTTTATTTAGAAGTGTTAGAATTAGCACATCCCATCTAGAACATGAAAAGTTCAGGCCTTGTTTGGCCAAAGCCTGCTCTCTGCATTGACAAAACAAACCAACAAAACCCCCTGTAGTACATCAGAGTGGCCAATAAGGTGTGGTCTGATTTCCTTAGCAAGGCTCACAAGATCCTCTGCATCAATCAGGATGTGCTTCAGTAAGGAACAACCCTCAAATCTCCATGACTGAAAACAACTCGGAATTGACTCGCTCACACTTCACACCCACCACAGGTCAGCGGGCCCAGCTCCTCATGGCCAGCCAGCGCCCAGATGGATGGAGCCTCTGTTGTCTGTAACATCGCCAGCTTCTATGGCATGTGGAAGGGAAGGTGGTGAGCTGCACGTGGCATCTCAAAGGCTTCCACTTGGCAGTGACTGATGTCACATCTGCTCACATTTCATTGACAAAGTCATGTGGCTGTGTCTAGCTTCTAGAAGGTGCAACATGTCATGTGCCCAGAAAGAAGAGAAAGAAAAACAGATAGTGAGGAACAAGAATAATTAGCTCAGTCCATGACATGGTCCCCATCTACCTCCCTGGGCTTGTTTCAGGCCACCTCCTGTTTCATACTCACATCCACTATAGGAAAAGGTCACTAAGACACATGAATATGGGCCATATAAAAAAGCATCTAAAATCCCACCGGCTGGGCATAGTGGTGTGCACCTGCTACTCAGGAGGCTGAGGCAAGAGGCCCACTTGAACCTGGGAGGTCGAGGCTGCAGTGAGACGTTATCGCACCACTGCGCTCCAGCCTGGGCAACAGAGCAAGACTGTGAGAGTGAAAAGGAAAAAAAACTCTCACCACTGTAAAATAAACTGCTAGCCTTCCATATATCTCTCCTTCCCTTCCTACCTATATGTCTATCCATCTATCTTCCCATCTACCTATCCATTCATCCATCCATCCAATCATCTACCCTCCCACGTTTATTTAACAGAAAGAGGTTCATACTGAGATCACTCCATCCTGAAATGCTGTAAAACGGCTCTCAGAATTTGCCTTCCCCAAATCCTCATTCTTCCTCCTGATCACACCAGTATAAGCTCATCTCAGGCAAAACAGAAATGTTAATGTATTTTAAATTATGTATACAGACTCTACTATCATTTTAAAACAGAGCCACACAGGTAGCATCCCACACGTGAAGCATCAGGCAACTTCTAGGTAGCTCAGAAGCCCACCCGCTCCCGACACCCAGGGCTCAGCCAGAAAGACACAATCAAATAACCCAGGTACAGGTCTCCCGCTTCCCTCGGATACAGGGGCACTCATCGGTAGCACAGTTCACTGACACCTTCAATACAAGTCTTCTTGATCTAGTCTTTATTAACTTCTAAAACCTGTCTTAGTGACTCAAGCCCCTGTAAGTGTAGAATCAAAGGGGTTTCTTGTTGTTATTCAACAGTGATCTCTAGTATCATTTTTTGACTATAAATTAGCCATGTGTGACTCTGACATGATACTACCTGAATCCAAAGAAACCATATGGGTGGGGGTGGTATTTAAACAGAGAAATGGGGAGATACTATCATCTGCAGCTAAGACACCAGAGCCAGGTTGCCCTGGAACCACAGCCCAGCATGGCCAAGACACTGACGTGACTTCAGGGAAGCTATCTGAATGTTCTGGGCTTCAGTTGCCTTAGCTATGAATGAGCATAATAGGATTGCCTTGTATGGTTCCAGTGAGGATTAGATATCGTGTGTATAAAGTATGAGCCACACAATGGGCTCTCAACATATGCTGCTAACATTATTTTGAAGGTGACTGCTAAAACGTGATGCTCACTGTTTTCCAATAATGCCTATTAGTAACTGTGGGTCTCCCTTGTTTTGTTTTTTTTCAGGGGGTGGTTATGGGCTGGGCAAATTACTGCTTCTTGTGTATTTAGTTTGTTCCTCTATAAAGTGAGAACAACAGCACCTGCCTTATTGAGAAGTGAGGTAATATATGTAAAGCACTTGGAGCAGAACATGACATCTGATCAGTAGTTTATAACCCTAGATCCTAATAATGATCGCGTACTGTTTTATCATTGTCATGATCATACAACGTGGAGGTGACCGCTGAATAGGTGATGACCCATTCAGCCTTATCCGTGAAGAGTGCAATGCTTCGCTCTTCACGGCTGGGCCTCAATGGGTCATCGCTGGCCGATAAAAGCGATCTCAAAACAATGACCATGTGAGTCCTTGCACCCATGGCAGTTATATATCCCTATAGCAACCTAGCAGGGTATAGTCATTATCATCCACCTCGTTCACAGATAGAGAAGCTGATGTTCAAAAGGCTCATGGACAGCTTCACCCAGATAGTACTGCAGAGCCATGATTCACACTAACGGAAGACTTCAATCACTATTCTATATTCCATTATGTCCACACAATGTACCTGTCCTCTCATCTCCCATAACCCTCCTTGCCCCTTAGAAGCCCTCACGGCAGCTGAGACAAAGACCAGAGGAAATCATCAGATCCGTAACTGCCTCATGCTGTCCCAACCTTGGTAACCCACAGCCCAGGTACACTTCTCCCATCTCCCTTGGATACAGGGGCATTCGTCCTTAGCACAGTTCACTGACACCTTCAATACACCAAATCCCAAATAAGGGAGACAACATTTACGGGAGTAAATTCACTTATTCATTAACACTGCCTCTAAAGGTAAATGCATTACCCACAGATTAAATCTCCTTTTTCTTTTTTCTTCTCCGTCACTGCAACACTTCAAAGGGAACGCCTCATACCTACATCATGCTTACAAACAATGGGAGGAGAAGAAACATCTCAAGGCAGTAGGCCTTTACAACACAGGATAGGAGTAAGTCCAGTGATCAAACCTAGTTTTCAAAGCCACAAATTATTACCTTAAAATCTTCGTTAATTGTGAATTACCTAGGAATTAGCTGGGAGGATACTGACGAGTTCTCTCTCCTATTCGATTTCTTGCCATAGTGAACCAAAATAGTTGGTCTGCAGCCCAAGCTGCTGAGTCTTAGGGAGCATGCTTCAAAAATACTCCCATCTGGCGCACACGGGCCTTGCTTTCTCCACTTACCTCCCACAAAAGAATCCCTGGCACACACTTTCAACACATCTAGCACAGGAAGCAGCAGCTCTTTGTAATACTGTGTTGAAAGCATCATCACTAAGGGGGTCAACAAAAGGAACACTTCGCTACAGTGCCTGGAGGTGGAAGAAGCCCAGATGCTCTAAATGGAAGTGCTGAGCATGGCCTCCACTATACCCAGAGGAAATGCTCTTTTAGCTGGGGGACTTGTCATATGCAACTGCGGAGGCAAGGGTTCCTGTTTACAGGAAATTAGCTATTCTGTGATCTCACCTCAAGGTACCAATCGATGCTGATTGGATGGCTCTGTATCTACGCCTCCCTTACACTTACAGAAAAACTTATTTCTGGAATCATTTAAAAAGCTCTCATTTGCATACATCTAGTGATCATAAAAGCAACAAAAATAACCAGCACCTATGACATGCTTGTTTTCTTTTATTTAACAGGAAATATCTTTTGAAGCATCTATAATTTTTCCCATTTTACAGATGAGAAAACAGAGGCTGACAGACGTTAAAGTGGCAAAGTAAGACACAGATCCGCGTTTCCAACGGAGACACAGCCAGTTCCAATGCTCATGCCAGCACAAGACTGCCACACTGTGCTGTACCCCTCCTCACATTCTTCAACACCTAACACCGGAAAGCGCTGAAGAAATTAACATCATCTATACATTCTTATTTGTGTCTATTTTATATCATATTTATTTTACCCACTTAGAATTTACAAGAGAAGTGTTACTGCTGAAGGAGAAAATGTAACCACGGCAATAATCTACACTCAGAGCTTACTGCTAATGGCATCCTGCAAATTCTAATCCAATGGGCCTTAATTGCATTATGCTGATGTCTCTCACCCTTCCACTTTACATACTCTCCGTGCTCATTTTATGTTCTAAAACCTTAAATAGGACTTGTCACATTTACAACAGCAAGAGACACTGGTGTTGAGCATAGTATTGACGTGACATTATTCACTGAATTACAATGGAGATCCAACTAAACTGGTTTAATAAATCATCAATATCGTCTGTGGGACTTCGTAACACTAATTTTTCTAGTATTATTTAACTGACGGTAATGGTGGCGATGGATGGCGCCATCTGCACTGGAAAATGCATGAGGACACAGTTGCTTTATTGACTAGTGATTCTTTTATCTTAGTCAAACCCAAATCAGCATCATGTGTCAGCATGATGGGGAGTTTACCAATCTGTACCAAGCCTAAAAATAAAAAGTGTTCCCTTATAAATGTTCTTTCTGATAGGATTTGCCAGAAAGGGGAGAATTCGAGAGTCTCTTCCCTGGCTCAACACATTTTATCAGACACTTTGCTTTTTTCTTTTCTTTTCTTTTTTTTCTAAGATTGCATTTCGCTCTCGTTGCCCAGGCTGCAGGGCAATGGTGTGATCTTGGCTCACCACAACCTCCGCCTCCCAGGTTCAAACGATTCTCCTGCCTCAGCCTCCTGAGTAGCTGGGATTATGGGCATGCACCACCACACCTGGCTAATTTTGTATTTTTAGTAGAGCTGGGGTTTCTCCATGTTGGTCAGGCTGGTCTCAAACTCCCAACCTCAGGTGATCTGCCCGCCTCGGCCTCCCAAAGTGCTGGGAGTACAGGAGTGAGCCACCGCATCCGGCCCCACTTTGCTTTTAAGAGGCAAACACACTTGGAAAGGATTCCTCATTTTAAAATACAGAACCACACCAAAAATGATCCCCACCAAAGGCCTGGATTTCCTTTGCTTTTTTTTTTCCTTTGGAAGTCTTGAAAAACAGAGGCTGAGTTTGCCATTCCTCACCTTCAAATTAACCATCCCCTATCAACCTTCACTGCAGGCCCCCCTCCCCTGCTCCAGTTCCCCTTCCTACGTCCCTCTGCCAAAATACACAAACATCCCTAATAAGAAAATCATGACAACTCTTCCCTCATTATACACAGGCCAAAATTTTTGCTTTGTGTTGCTGGAACTCAATTTATAAAATAACCGTGTCAATATCTATAGGTAATTGTAAGTCTATTCAAGGAGAAATTGCACCAGATAACAGCTTATTTAATTTGGTAGATGAGTTACATGCCATGGAAAGCAAAACTATTAAAAATGCTTATACAGTAATTGGCAGTATTTTGCAATCTGGATAAAAAATGCTTATCTTGCCAGAAACTAACAAGAGAGTGAAAAAATTCCAAAACCTTCCAATTTCCCTCGATGCAATATATTCACTTTGCAGCTTAAAAACAGTTTAAGGAAGGACAGTGAATGACACAGGAGGTTGGCAGTCAACATGATTGTGCATTTATGCCTTGCTATTGAAGAAAGAGCCCTTTTTCAGAGTGAATTTTTCATTCTAATGTAAGTGATGATTTACGTTAACTATAGGTAAAGCGTGGTTACATTTTCCTGAAGGATTGCAGGTAAGTAAAGAGGAGTACAATAAGTTGAAGCATAAAAGCTTTCTCTGTCATAATATTTATTATAATGGCATATAAAATAGCTGAAATAAATAATAGATGACTAAAGGTAAATTCATATGATAAAGAATCCTTCAGCAGACACCATTACTTTTGACTGCTCTAGTTTTATACACAGTTGAAGACTCTTAATAAACATGCCCTATATCTTATGTAAGTACTGAAAACCTCAAAGATGTGCTTAAAAGGCAACACACTGGACATCAGCTAATTTACTACATAATTACATTCTCAACAGCAACAGTCTGTGTATTTTGAATATTTACTAGCTGTGTTCTTAATGAAGCTTGTTAAGCATTGGAACTCCCCACTTTGGTGAAGTCAGTGATAAAAGAACAATCAGTGCCCCCCACCTCCTTGATTCAGAAAGAGATGTGTAGCTCCAAACACAGAGATTTGGGACCTGGTGATTACTGCAAGTCAATAGTGTTTAAATTGAACAAAAAGACCAAAACAAGATTTGTCTGTTCTGGTCTAAAGGATTTTTACATTCCACACCAAGGACTTGTGAAGTCTGAATGATCCTCAAATGGAGGGAGATGGTCTTGGTTCCAGCTGTTGGAAGGAACTACATCCTGATAGCCCAGTGTGAGCAGAGTCGGCTCTGGCTCTCCACCACGGGCCATCTAACTGCTAGCAGACATCTGCTGATGTCTGGAGAAATTTCTGCTTGTTGCAACTTCTTGGAAAGTGAACTGGCATCTAGGGGGCAGAAGCCAGGGACACTACTCGACATCTTACAATGCACAGGACAGCCTCCATAGCAAACAATTCTCTGTCCCCAAATATCAATAGTACTGAGGTTGTCTGCCTGTGTGTGGCCACAGGCACTTCGGATCATCCTAAGTGATCTTCATCTATTTACACTTACCATTAGTTGTAAAAAAATAAAACTGGTTTGGCCGGGCCTGACAGCTCAGGCCTGTAATCCCAGCACTCTGGGAGGCTGAGGCAGAAAGATCATGAGGTCAGGAGTTCAAGGCCAGCTTCGCCAAAATGGTTAAATCCTGTCTCTACTAAAAAATACAAAAATTGCCCGGGCATGGTGGCACGTGCCTATAATCCCAGCTACCTGGGAGGCCAAGGCAGGAGAATTGCTTGAACCGGGACCCGGGAGGCAGAAGTTTCAGGGAGCTGAGATCGCACCACTGCACTCCAGCCTGGGCTACAGAGCAAGACTCTGTCTCAAAAAAGATGAAAAAGAAAAAAATAATAAAATAAAATTGGTTCATTAAAGTACAAATAATACAGAAGTGGATAACGTATAAAGCGAAAACATCACCTGAGTCCTACTGCCCGAAGATAAGAAAAGTGACAGCCTGGTTCAAATCCTTCCAGAGTGTATTTTCTACACATGTAAAAACATTGTGTGACTTTTCCTAAAAACACGTTATTGCAGTTCACGTGTTGCTTCACAATCCAGTTTTCCTCAATAATACATCACTGAATATATCTAAACAGAGCTCTATGCTGATTCTTTTTAACCAGTATGTGCAGCCCACTATAAGAATGTTCCATCGTTCATTAAAAATCACCCCCACATAGTTCACTAGGTTTGTGAACTTTTTACTTACATTCTGTATGCCTGAGCTTCCTTATTGAAGTTACCGTGAAAATTGCTGGATAATATCTACATGAAGCGGTCGAGCGTGGTGGCTCATGCCTGTAATCCCAACACTTTGGGAGGCCCAGGAAGGTGGATCATTGCAGATCACGAGTTCAAGACCAGCCTGGCCAAGATGGTGAAAGCCCATCTCTACAAAAATACAAAAATTAGCTGGTTATGGTGACATGTCCCATGCCAGCTAACTGGAAGGCTGAAGCAGAAGAATCACTTGAATCCAGGAGGCAGAGGTTGTAGTGAGACACCATCGTGCCACTGCACTCTAGCCTGGATGACAGAGCAAAACTCCGTCTGAAAAAACAATAAAATAAAAAATAAAATCCTATAAACGTTACTCGTGTTTCTGTTGTAATTATTATTTTATGTTGTTTCCAGCTGGGTTGTTTGTTTTGTTTGCCACTGAAAGGAATACATACACTTAGTAAAATATAATCTTTTTCCGTAACATTAATTCCTGGAAGTAGAATCACTAGGTCAAGAGATACCCACATTTTAAATTTTGATAGATTTTTACTGAGGGTCCTCCAAAAAGATTATACCAATTTCCATTCCCAAGAACCCTGCAGGAGACTATGAAGAAAAGCAAAACAACCAATAATTCGCATTGACATTTACAGTAAATTAAAACGTACAATTTCATATCTGTATCTCCAGTACCTGATGCACAGTGAATAGCACTGAGCACATTTTCAGGACAGGCTTTAATTTAGAAAATGAATGAGTGACTATATAACATACAATCAAACACAAGGAAAAGCCATAAGTAGAAACAAAAGTAGGCTAGTCATATTGGCAGCAACAATATTCCATAAGCTATTTGGAAACCCAGGCATCTCTCCTGGATCTTCAGGCTGTCTGGCTGAACAATCATACTTGAAAATGAATCGAAGGAGGAACTGGCCTCTCGGAAGTTGGCCACACTGCGCGTGATGGAAATGTGTTTGGAATGCAGAGTATGCAGTAAACATGTAACAGTATCATTACGCTTGAGAAATGACCACGACAGTTATTTTTAATTTATAGATGAATCTAAAGAGAGAACTCTGTCAGAGTATCTGCAGGAGCAAAGCAGGATGTTTAACAGATACACTGGAAAATATTCTTTAATGTGCCTCAGAAAAAAATAAGGTTTCCTGCTTACAATGGTATCTGCAGATATGGGTTCCCACCATAACACGTGTAAAGACAGGAAAAGTAGCCAGACACAGTGGCTCACACCTGTAATCCCAGTACTTTGGGAGGCTGAGGTAGGCAAATCGCCTGAGGTCAGGAGTTCGAGACCAGCCTGGATAACATAGTGAAACCCTCGTCTCTATTAAAAAACTAAAAAATTTTAAAAAATTAGCTGAGTGTGGTGGCACATGCCTGTAATCCCAGCTATTCTGGAGGCTGAGGCCCGAGAATCACTTGGACCCGGAATGTGAAGATAGCAGTGAGCCGAGATTGTGCCACTGCACTCCAGCCTGGGTAACAAAGGGAGACTCTGCCTCAAAAAAGAAAAAAAAAAAAGAGAGAGAGAGAGAGAAAGGTGAGGACTCAAAACACTATAAACACAAAAACAGCCATCATAGTCAAGTTACAGCCAAATTTTGTGCATCATTTGGTGTAGCTACAGGACCAAATAAATCACACTCGAAAATGAATTGAAGAAGGAACTAAAACAACAGTAACAAGTGAAATTTGTTTTATGGGAGGAAGGATTTCACTGAGCTGTTAAATCACGCATGGTCTGGCTTTGTTGATTAGAATGATAGTCATTAAATAACTTTATATGCTAAGAAAAAATTTAGACATGTATATTAGACTTTCAAGAGTAACAGACAGGGACAGAAGAAAACAGAAAGACAGAAAGGAAGGAAGAAAAGAATCATTAGCTTCCAAATGAGCAACAGGGAGGAGAAATGATGTATGGAATCACTCAGATAAAAAGAAATTTGATCAATCCAACAACATGCCTCATGGCAGGGCACAATGGCTCAAGCCTATAATCCCCACATTTTAGGAGGCCAAGGCGGGCAGATCACTTGAGGTCACGAGTTTGAGACCAGCCTGGCCAACATGGTGAAACCCCATGTCTACTAAAAATACAAAAATTAGCCAAGCCTGGTGGCATGCACTTGTAATGCCAGCTACTTGGGAGGCTGAGGCAGGACTGCTTCAACTCAGGAGTCAGATTCAGCTGAGATCACGCCACCGCACTCCAGCCTCGGCGACAGTGAGACTCTGTATCAAAAAATACACATATATATGCCAGGAAAAATTTTAAAATATTAAGAAAAACTTGGTAGTGAAGAAACAAAATGAAATACAAAATTCATTTCAAATTTATCAGTAATCCTAAGAAACATGAATCAACTTAAATTCACACATTAAAAGGCAGAAACCAACAGACTAGAATTTAAAAAATAGTTCTATGCTGTATTAAAAAGATACACTGCAGACAGAAAGAACCAGCTGTCCCTCAGAATAGTTCTCCCCTTTCCACAGTATGGGAAAAGAGGCTGACTAGACAGAAAGCCACATTTCCTGACCTACACTGCACTGAATTGGGATATTTATGTTTCCATTAATGGTCACTGAGCAGAAAAGAAGTAACTCCTGGGCTGTTTCTCATATGAATTGGGTCCCCCATACTTCCACATTCCAAGAGATAAATTTAAGTTATAATAAATTCCTAGGGGACAATACAGCCCCTAAACGAAATGAGCTTGGGTATCTTACTCACCAAATAGGCAAAGCCACCTGTCAGTCAGAGATACCCATGCGGACCGTGTCTTTACAATGGAAGACATTTGGTAAAACTACTCGGCCATAACTTAAAAGGTAGATCTAGTAACTACGGAGTCTGAAGCTCTAGGGAAGAGCCAGGATGTCAGTGTGAGCTGGCTGCTCCATGCTGCTTTCACTAAGATATTACAAGAAAGAGACGTGCTTTTGAAAAAAGCATTGTCCAGTATGCGAGCAGAAATGAAAGTTAGGACATTATGGAGTTGAAAAAGTCAATCGAGTCTGGAGTCCAAAAAGCATAAAACAAGCCTGTAAAAGTCTTTGAGAGACAATAGCCATCACGACTTTTGAGTTAATTCAAATAATTCAGCCCAGGAGCATTTATCAGATTAATGATGCTACTTTTCAAGCCAAGCTTGTTATTCCAGATAGCCTCATGGTAGTTGCCACTGAGTTTAGAGAGAGGCATGATGATAACAAATTAGAAAAATAAAGCAACTTCAGCTTCATGTCTAGGAACGACTGGTGTGGCTACTACTCGGGAATTAACTAGAAACAAATATATCTGATGTATCTGAATCCAGTAAGATTATTAAAAAATTAAAGGATGAGCATGGTGGCTCACGCCTGTAATCCCAGCACTTTGGGAGACTGAGGTGGGTGGCTCACAAGGTCAGGAGTTCAAGACCAGCATGGGCAATATGGTAAAACCCTGTCTCTACTAAAGATACAAAAAATTAGCCGGGCATGGTGATGCGTGCCTGTTATCCCAGCTACTCGGCAGGTGGTTGTGGGGGTGGTGCTGAGGCAAAAGAATCCTTTGAAACCAGGAAGCAGAACAGAGGTTGCAGATCATGCCACTGCACTCCAACCTGGGCCATAAGGCAAGACTCCATCTCAAAAAAAAAAAAAAAAAAAAAGACTATTAAGAAATTATATGGTGAAAAAAATCAATCTGACCTTAAAAGCCTATAACTGCTACAAACAACAAACTGAGCCTCAACCATGCAGCAGCAGGAAGTGGGCTGATAGCTGCTAATGCCCCTAAGGAGAGTAACCCTACTCTAGTTCCAGGTCAGATGGGACCATGGAGAATAATGGACAGGGTACTTCCCTCCAGAGAGCAGATTTAAGCCCTGGATAAAGAATGCTCTCTTACTACAAGGTTCTTTACCTGCCCAGCAAGATGCTATCGTTGACTGTCACGGAGCAGCAGGTTTCTCATTCTTTTCTTTGGAAAGTGGTGATTTTGCTGCCAATATGCTGTCTCTACACCACCTTCTATTGTACAGGGCAGCAGTGGGGTTCAAGGCACAAATAGGCTGCCTTTTTGAATGCCACAAGGCCATAAGGAACCACAGTTAAGCAGGAAGGAGACCCTAGAATTTGCAAAGAATTAAAGAATTAAATGGGATTTTGAGACCCAGCCTTTGGAAGAAAAGTGAATGTATTCTCCGTGTGAGAATAAGGAAGCAAACCATATTTGGTGTCCAGATGTAAGGCCGGTACAGAGACTACCAGCTGTTCCCAAGATCCCTGTGCCTTAGTTTCCAGGGAACTCAACTACATTCATTGCCCAGTCTCCTTCACAATCAGGCATAGCCGTGAGACTTAGAGGTGGCCAATGGAATACAAATCTAAGTGAGATACACCTCTTCAAGGCCTAGCCCATAAAACACCCACATACATCATCTCCCACATGATCATGGCTACTTCCAGCCCCAATTCAGAGCCCAATAAGCACTGTTACAGAAGCTGGAAATAAATTACCATTTTGTTAAGCTATCGAAATATCGGAAAATATTTGTCCTAGCAGCTATCCTTGCGTACAGTAACACACATGATTAAAACAGAAATATCAAAAGGTTAAAAGAGGTAAAAGAAAAATATCAGAAAATTTTCAAAAGCAGAGCAGCTAGTAGAGCAAATATTACCATAAATAAAAATGAAATTTTAGGCAAAAAAAAAAAAAAAAAAACTAAACACTACAGATAAAAATGAATAATGCATGAGGGGAGAAACAAGTAAGAATATATAACAGTCATGAACCTGCATGTTCCAAATAACACAGCCATAAACAGAAAGAATAGGTGGATTTAACAATCTTAGTGGAAGAGCTTAACTATTGATAATAGAAATAAGTAAAGTAGACAAAATAGAATATCTAGATCAAATGGGCAAAAAAATCAATGAAAGTATAAATCATGTAAAAGAGCTATAGAACACTACACATAAAAATATGCATTCTTTTCAATCACACATTCTTGAAAGTAACCATGAGCCAGACAGAGGCAATTTCAACATACTTCAAATTCCGGCCATCACAAAGATCACTTTTTTTTTTTTTTTTTTTTTTTTTACTGTGATATAGTTAAATTAGAAATTGAAAATAAATGATTTTCATCTAAAAATGAAAAAGTTAAACCTATTTGCAGAGAGTGAGAGCTAGGAAGTAGAAGCAGAGAAATTTTAGAACAACAATGTCACATTCAACTGAAACTTGCAAAACAATGACATTGATGCTGAGGAACTGTGCATATCAACTTAGTAACTCATATACTTGAGAAAAATTACCTAGGCATATCAAAGATCATGCCACATACTCTAATAATTAGTGTAAATGCTAATTAAAGGATGAAGAGCAGCATATAAAAAAATGAGAATAAAAGCAAGTGATAAAAGAAAGGACAAAGTAAAAAAAAAAAATCACAACAAAGTCTCAGAGCAAGCTGACCTCTTAACATTCTCTATCTCTCTTCCACTTTATGTGCATCTCAATGAAACAGAAATAGAAAACAAAAACAAAAACAAAAATAGGCTGAGAAAAACCAGAAGGGGGTTAAGAATGGATTACTCTCTGCCTAAAAAAAAAGTTTAAAGTTTAAAAGTTTATAGAGGAACTAAAACTCACATCACATTGGCAGATGGTAAAGACCAGAATTTATCCCAAGGAAAATAATCAGTTATAAGGAAGGGAAACTTAGATGTTTCTCCCTGAATATGGAGAAAGACAAAAAATAGACATAATAATAAGATTAAAACATAAAGAGGACAGAATCCACAATTATATTCTAATAATTAAAGATATACTTTAAAAACAGGCCAGAATAGGAATGGAAACATTTAAAATGACATTTTAAAAAAATCAAGAAGAAACCGTTGTAGATAGCATTGAAATCCCCAGCATACCTCTTTCTCTTATTTCTCTTCTTTTTCCCTTTCCCAGTGTAAACGGTATTTTCAACTTGATGTTGATCCAATTACCAACATTAATGATGGCCAGTTCTTACACAGTCCTTACTATGTTCTGAGCTCTGCTCTAAGAACATTTATATATGAATTCACCCATTCAACAACTCTGAGGCTGGTAGTAACACCATTCCATCTTGCTAAGCAGGGAACTGAAGCTGAGATGAGTTAACTTGCCCAAGATTATAAAGATAGTAAGTTTTGGAGCGAAGATAAGCACCCAAATTGTCTGGCACCTAGATCCGGTTTTTTTTTCTTGAGAGATCGTGCTCTGTCCCTCAGGCTAGAGTGCAGTGGTGTGATCTGGGCTGGTTGCAACCTCCAGCTCCAAAGTTTAAGCGATTCTCATGCCTCAGCCTCCCAAGTAGCTGGGACTACAGACACGTGCCACCACGCCTGGCTAATTTTTGTATTTTTAGTAGAGATGGAGTTTCGCCAGGCTGGTCTCAAACTCCTGGCCTCGTGTGATCCACCCACCTCAGTCTCCCAAAGTGCTGGGAGTACAGGTGTGAGCCACTGCGCCCGACCTCATGGTTTCCATTGTGGCACTGTGCCGCCTCTATCACTCCTACATGAAAGACCATCACTATACACACTGCTATACATATCTGTATCCACAAGCAACATATTTGTTGGCTTTTAGCAATTGTGTTTAATTGCATTTCTGATGGTTTTTATTAATCCTTCCCCAGATAGAGACCTTTCTGGAGAAATTGGTCCACAATAGTACGGTAACAGTATGAAATGAAAATGTTTGCCTCTTTTTTTTTTTTCTTTTTTTTCTTTTTTCTCTTTGTTTTTTGTTTTTTTTGTTTTTTTGTTTTTGTTTTATTTTTGTTGTTGTTTTATTTCTTTTAAATGTTTGCCTCTTTGAGCTTTGTCCAGGCATTAATGAGAAATCAGTCCAGCCCCCCAGTACGGTGGTGGGTCCATTTGTGTGGCCAGCACGGGCCAGGTGAGCTGACCCTCCTTCTTTGTTATGCCTCTGATACCCGACCCTGCCAGCTGCTGTGCACCCCTTCATTCTAACCTATTTTGGGTCTTCTCTTTATGCTCTGGAGTAAGTCTTCCAGTAACTTAGTCAAGACAGCTAAATGGAAAGCTTTTCCTGAGTCTTTCTTTTCCACATTTTTTTCCTGTTACTTCATACTTAAAAGATACCTCTGAGTACAAAAGGTGTGGGTTTCAGCGTATTCACCGCAATATTATTCACCATCTTTTGGAACTTACTGTGACAGAGGAGAAATCTGACCTCACTGTGTAAACTCAGAATAATATCTAACACACAGTAAGTCATGAGCAAACGTTAGCTACGATATTCCTAATTTTTCACATTAATGGTGGGTTTTCTTTTAATGTGCATGTATCACAAGTTCAATGAGAAAAGCAACTCTTCAGAAAAGGAAAAAGGATAGAGGAAGAAAGAATTGAGAAAGAAAAGAGGATTGGGAGGGGATGAGAGGAGAAGAAAGAAGTGGAGAGAGAGGAAACCTGAGAAATGCAGAGAAAGGCAGGCAGGGCGTCTATGAGGAGTGGTAGAGAGCAGCTGACACTTCCAGGAGACACAGAGCAGTGTCTGGATGTCTCATCCTGTCAGGGCATATGTGCAGCCAGCTGGTTGGGGCAGCGGCACAGGGCCACGTTAGAATCTGGTTGGCTCTGTAGTCTCTTTTCCTGTGGCCAAATGGCACAAATGAATCGCGTTGGACAATTTTGCTAAAAGCCAGCTAAGTTACAGACTGCATGTATTGCAAAGAGCATCCTAGGTAGCATTAGCATGGTGAGGGGGGACGCCACCCTACAAATGTCCATTAGAAGCCACTTCACAATGGCATGCATGTGAAAGCAGCTTGGCCTCAGTGCACGCTCTCCCTGCCTCTTCAATATTTATACCCAGCATCTTCCCTGTTCTCCTTGGCTTGAGGATATGGATGTTCTCTATGGGAAGAGCTTCTAGCATCTGCAGTGTGATCGGGTGATCCAGAGCTTTCACCACCTTAAAAAGAGGCTTTGGTACATTTGGTACATCGGGAAAACTGAAGGACAGCACTGATTTTAAGAGGCCACGCTTCTTTCTGGGGTATCAGGTCTACACAACATCCCCCAGAAGAGGATGTGGGGGAATTGTGGCTGAGAGCCACCTGTTCCAGTTAACCTAAGTGTCACCTGTCATCACTCATGTAGGACCTACCACATTCTTCTCTGTATAAATTTTAAAAAACACATTTTGCTCATGTTAAAGACTTTTGAGAACCTACCCTCTGTTCACGGAAGGGGAGATTACAGGCATGGCCATATGTTACCCTACTGAGCCCTTTCTAAGTTGACACAATTACTTCTAGTTTACAAATCAAGCAAAGGCTGAAAAATCATGAGAAATCTGCTCGAAAGTTGTAATTAGAAGCTGGCAGAACTGGGATGGTAGTTCTCCCTCCAAAGTGAAAAGTCGATTCTCCTGGGAAAACAGAACTGCTGTCTCCCCGCCACAGCTTCCTCCCCAGCCCGGAAATTATCCTTGAGCCAGGAGATTATCAAGGAGCCACATCCATAAATACTTTACTTATAAAAATGTTGTTCTGTCCATGAAATCAAAGCCTTTTACACCTTTTTTCTGTTTTATTCCCAGGGGTGTCCAATCTTTTGGCTTCCCTGGGTGACATTGCAAAATGATTATCCTGGGCTGCACATCAAATAGTAATACACTAACCCTAATGATAGCTGATGAGCTAAAAAAAATGCAAAAAAAAATCTCACAATGTTTTAAGAAAGTTTATAAATTTGTGTTGGGTCGCATTCAAAGCTGTCCTGGACCACAGGTGCCCACAGGCTACAGGTTAAACAAGTTTGATTTAGACCATTAAAATTCTAACTATTGTGATGGAATAAAACCGCAGCTAATTTCAACTTTTCTCCTACATCCATCCCCCAGGCTTTGGGTTAAGCAAGTTCGACAACTGAGTCAAGTATGACAGGAACCGTTTCCATATGTGTAGAAAGAAACTACTAACCCAACCAGCTGCTCATTTTCAATTAATGGAACAGACTTTTCTTTCCAAATGGCCACGAGTCCTCTAGAACAGAGATTGGCAAATCTTTTCTCTAAAGGGCCAGATAGTATTTTAGGTTTGCAAGTATCTCCCAAATACTCAGCTTTCATAGCATGAAAGCAAAAGGGGCCACAGACAATATATACATAAAGGGGTGTACCTGTGTTCCAGTAAAACTTATTTACAAAACCAGGTACTGGGCAGGAATTCTGCCCTGAAAAGCACAGTTAGCTGATCACTGTTTTAGAATAAGAGTATGTGCCCCTGAAGTCTAACAGTCTTATAATTAATATTATGTTTAGGTTCCAATGAATGCATGAGAAAAACGGAGAATGTCGTGCCATCCCTGAGAGCATCTGTTGTTTTATTACCCACTATTTGATGAAGTATACAATAAACAGCATAACAGTCTCAAAGAACGTGAAGAGCGAGGGATGTGTGGATGGGAAAGGAGGGGGCATCTGTAAACGTTTCACCTTGCAAAATGTGTCTATTAAAGAATCTAAAAGTTTAACAGTATTACACTTCGTACATATCAGCATTAAATGGTTTCTGTCATTCCATGTATCTTTTTGAATATGAAACGCTTTTGAATGCATTTTGACATCTCTAGGAATTTACCAAAAATGATCAGTAGATTGAAATAAGAGTTTCTAGACATTACCCATGTATGCCAATACCCGGGCATTTAGGGTGCTCAGAATAGATATTTTCCAATGGGCCCAAAGACATATTCCCTGATCAACCAGTGATACTTCCAGAATCTAGGAAAAGAAGCTTCTAATCACAAGCCCCATCTTGGCCACCTGACACATGGGAATAATATTTCCGTCCAGTTCATATGCATTTGTACTTCAGAAACCCAAACCAAAACAATGTTTCTCTAAGGAAAAGAGAATTATACACTTTCCTCTTTACTGGAGAAAAGAGAACTGCAAATGAAGACACAGAAATGTGGTGGGGGAACCGGCACCGTGGAGGTGTGGCAGGCGGAAGTATACACAAAAAACAAAAGAATGAAAACAAGAAATAGAGAGACTGCTTACGGAAGAGTTAGTAATGAGGCCATTTGTTCCATATCCGGGAATCTTTTCCTAATCTAAACGACAGCAGTAGATAAAAGGTGGTGGGCACTCCACGGAGCCACTTGAGAATGTGGAAAGAACTACAGGGAACACTATCATTCAGGGAATCCCAGGATCCTGCTGGCGCAGCAAGTATGGACCTTCCGGCCGGAATCTGAGTCTGACTGTCGTTACTGAAGTAATGTTCCATGTTGCCCAGATTCAGTGGCAAGCCTCATTGGGAAACACAGTTTATTACTGGCAGGACACTCTGTGTGCCAAGAACCCTAGCAAGCACCTGATTTACAGATATGTAAATATTTCTCAACAAACAGAACCCACTAACCAGCAAGAACAAATGAAAAACACAAAACAAAAACTCTAACGATGTCACAAGATGACACGCACCCACCAGTTACTCTTGGCAGGTGCTTAACTGGGCACTTCGCATTAACATTGATTTTTCCCTTCATCCTCAACATCTTCGAGAAGTAGGTATTAGCATCTTCATCTCACAAGTGAAGAAGTGGAAGTCACATAACTTGAACTCATAAATTAGATGGAGAAGAACTTGAGTCCAAGTTTAACTGACCCCAAAGAATCATCCACAGCTCAACCCACAGTACACATCACATACTATGACTTCAACTGTGCCTATCACAGACAAAAGCAAGGCTGGGGACCAGGAGCATCCTGGCAAAGGATGAAATTCCAGGTACCTAGACAGAATGGGACAAAGACAAGAAAAATCAGAAAAAGGCCGAGACAACTCTAAGAGTATGAAAAAGCACAGAATGCACCTTCTTCCCTCCTGCTCTCCCAGCATCGGTAATCAAATGCTACGCTGTTCCCTGGAAGTGCAGACATACACAGGGTAGCACATTAATCCTTCAAACACTAACAGATGCTGGCAGGGATTTAGACTGGAATGTATTTACAAAGTGACAAATTATGTTCTGTATTATAGAGAGAGAGAAAGAGCACCCACAAACAGGCTGATAAATGTCAGCTGCAGTCACGACAAACAGTTTATTTTTATTATACTGTAACCACAAATGTTTTTTTTTTCTTTCCCATTTTTTTTTTCCTTAGGAGTCCCAAAGATTTATTTGTTGCAGGGAAAAAACAAGATTATATATGACACAAAGTAATAACTGTAAGATCAGATATTCCGGGCACCCTGCCCTCCTGGAAAGCTACAACCAGGCTCAGCCGTACTACTAAAAATGCTGCCTTCTCCAAAGCCCAGTAAATGGTTAATAAATCAGAACCGATACAATGCCTTGTAATTAGATACAGCCTTAGTTCACAGACTAACCAATTGATAGACAATATCCAATTCCCCCTTTAGTGGCTATCAGGAGAGTGGAGTAACTATTAAAATAAATTTAATGGCTGTGACAGGTAAGAAAATATACCAGAAGCTAAAATGTAATCAGTATATCCAAACCCAAAATAAAATTATAGTGTTTGCTGCAAACTGGGTCGCTGGAAGGGAGGCTTACGGATGGAGAGCGACATCCACAGGCCAGGAAGGGCAAGGTCACTAGCTTCTAAAGGAACCTTCAACCTTGAAAACAAGATTGAGAGCAGGGATGTGGCTCGGGGCCAAGAGAAAATGTAAGCATTTATTATTCAATTGTTTTGACCAATTCCTCTTGCCCACTTGGACAGTAAGATGTCAGCAGGAGTGACAGGCATTCTTCAGGAAGCCTCACAACAAGATGGCAGAGAGACAGCCTGGGGTCTCCAAGCCGGGCTTCCCATCCCTGCCCGGCTTCCCATCCAGACCCCGCCTCTAACTCTATATGTGACCTTGGGCAACTTCCTGCTCTCCATCCTCCTCCCACAGGACTTCACGGTCTCGGCTGTAAGCTAGGGGTCTGGATCTCATGGTGTTGCTAAGATCTACTCTAGAGTCCCATTTCTTGCTTCTAACAGGTTGAGGGTTGGCAAATATAGGAGGGTTAATAGAAGAACATGAACAGTAGTGGTCAAGTATTTTAGAAGAAAGAGGAATATTTTACCTTCTGGGACTCTCAGATGCGGATTTCTCATAAAATCATTGCAAGTTAAAACTCCCCTGGCCCGGAACAGTGGCTCATACCCGTATTCCCAGCACTTTGGGAGCCCAAGGTGGGAAGATCACTCGAGTCCACAAGTTCAAGAAAACCCTGGGCAACATAGCAAGACCCTGTCACTACAAAATTAAAAAAAAAAAAAAATTCAGCTCAGCCAGGCACAGTGGCTCACGTCTGTAATCCCAGCACTTTGGGAGGCCCAGGTGGGCAGGCTGCCTGAGGTCAGGAGTCCATGAGCAGTCCGGCCAACACAATGAAACCCCATTTCTCTACTAAAAAAAAAAAAAAAATTAGGCGGGCTTGGTGGTAGATGCCTTTAATCCCAACTACCTGGGAGGCCGAGGCAGGGGAACTGCTTGAACCATGGAGGTGGAGGGTGCAGTGAGCCAAGATTGCTCCACCGTACTCCAGCCTGGGCGACAGAGTGAGACTCCGGCTCAAAAACATAAAAATCAAATAAAATAAATTCAGGGCCTCTGGTCTACATCCCTTTACCTTGTAAAAGGCTGTTTTTGTTGCTGTTGATTTACACAATGAAAATCTAAGTTATTCTTAAAAATCTTACAGGTATCTTTTGTAGCTTTTGAAAAATTTGATATGTAAAATGTATGTTTTTAATCTTGCTTTAACATAGAAGCTGTAAGATGCTGAAAAACTCACATTCTAACTCATTTTGAGTCTTTTTATCTTCAGCTCCAAGATAGATTTTAAAAAAACAAAAGTGTCTCATTGATTTCCTAAGTACAAACTACCGATCCCTTATGTTGTCTAAATGTTCTCCTTATAGCAGTTTGGGGGCCCTAATAATTAGTGTTTTAATAAGAATTAAGCACAGCAGAAACAAACTTAATTTCCATATGCTACATTACAGATTAGCCTGAGAGCTTTAAAGGTTTTTATGTAAAATGCTCCAACTTTTTGTTCAATACTTCTTAAAACTGAAAAGAAAATTGGAACAAGTTGCCAAGCAAACCCAGGCCTTCTTTACAATTATCAATGAAATAGAGATACATGCTCACCTAGCAAGCTATGCAACTCACTATAAAATGATAAATACACGGTACGGTAAAGCTGTAAGAAAAGAGACGCTCAGACACTGCTGGAGGAAGTGTATAAACGAGAAGAAGCTTTCTTAAGAAGTGTATCAACTTGCATTTCAACTTCTTCTTTAGCCCAGGTAAACCAGCAACCTTGCTCAGGACTGTGAAAAATGGAAAACAGAATCTGTGCCCAGCAATAAGGGGTTCATTTAATAAGTTATGAAGCTGTAATGTAAAGTCAGTAAAACTGTACTGCCAAAGAGTATGTATTGATATAGAAAGACAGCCACAATATGCCAGGCAAAAAAAAAAAAAGAAAAAATCAGACCACAGTGCGATTTCAACTTTATGAAATATAGATAAATATATTTGAATTTTAAAAAGACAGGAAGATCTACACAAAATTCACAGTAATTGTTCCTGACACAAGGTACTATTTTTCCCTCCTCATTTGTATATATTCAACTATAATTTATACACACACACACATTACTCTTTTTTTTTTTGAGACAAAGTCTCACTCTGTCACCAGGCGCCAGGCTGGAGTGTAGTGGCGTGAGCTCGGCTCACCGCAACCTCTGCCTCCCGGGTGGTCCAAGCAATGCTCCTGCCTCAGCCTCCCAAGTAGCTGGGACTACAGGCATGTGCCACCACGCCCAGCTATTTTTTTTTTTTTTTAGTAGAGACGGACTTTCACCATGTTGGCCAGGATGGTCTCGACCTCTTGACCTCATGATCTGCCCACCTCGGCCTCCCAAAGCGCTGGGATTATAGGCGTGAGTCACTGCACCCAGCCTTCTTTTTTTTTTAATATAGAGTCTTGCTCTGTTGCTCAGGCTGGAGTGCAGTGGTGCTATCTTTGCTTACTGCAACCTTCACCTCCCAGGTTCAAGTGATTCTCCTGCTTCAGCCTCCTGAGTATCTGGGATTACAGGCACGTGCCACCACATTCGGCTAATTTTTAAATTTTTAGTAGAGATGGGGTTTCACCATGTTGTCCAGGCTAGTCCTGACCTCAGGTGATCCACCCATCTTGGCCTCCCAGAGTGCTGGGATTACAGGCGTGAGCCACCCCACCTGGCTATAATTCTTATATTTACGAAAATAACTGTATTATTGTGCAACCAAGAAAAAGAATTCATTATCACAGTTCTAGTTAAATCAAACAGATCCATTTTGCGTGTGAGTGTGTAATACACATGAATGAATTTACTGCTGCTGTCAGCATTTTTTTTTTTTTTGGTCAGTACAAGGGATTCTCTTTCATTAGAGGAATTGATGATTAATGAGTGTTGAGAAGACACTCGCCAATTAGATTTCTCTGTATTATTAAAAATTTTACCCTGTGCATGATTTAAAAAAAAAAAACAAAGAACTAGTTCCAAGGGATCCAGAAAGATGAGAAAGTTCTCTTGCATGCAGTGCACGTGTGTGTGTTCCGCCCAGCCCTAAAGCACAACTCCACGTCTCTGGAAACAGGTCCCCAGGTGTGTCGGTGACAAAGAGGAATAAATGACCTTCTCCTACTCAACGCTTCCACCCTTCAGACAAGAAAACAGGCACAGAAGTCAGCCTAACCGAGTTTGAATCCCAGCTCTGCTGCCGGTTAGCTATTTGGATGCTGGGTGATTAATTCACCAAACTCCCCTAGATCCGGTGAAATGGGAGTAACGACGCATACCCAGCAAGAGTGCAGCAAGCATTCAGTTAGGTAATGAATATACAGCACCCAGCACTGTGCCTGCATGTGGAAGTGATCAATAATCACAGCTAGTGTTGATAATAACAATCATAACAACAATATAAGCTTATCTCCTACCTCACAAAGTTGTGGTGAATATTAATAAGATACATGGAAATGTTTCACATAGAATAAATACTCCATAAATATGTCCCAGACCACGTTTTCTCTGACTATGCCCAATTCTATCCCCCAAAATCAAGGTTATGTTAACATTACAAAGACAATGTTGCAAGAAGGCTACAGATGAAAGGGACCAAGCCGGTCTCCTATCCCCATTAATTTAATGAACCGAGATACAAACATTCCCAGGAAGAGAGGTGGCTATGTGGGGAGGAGCAGGATGGTGCAGTGCAGGTTCCTCTGCGTTCTGTAGTGTGTGTGGTGTTGGGAAAGACACATACCTGTGCTATTCCCAAAATCAAGTGTCCACAGAACCTAGCATGTTCTCTGTGCTAGTCACTCCCACGCTGGCAAGACACCACCATCTAGAGAACCCAGCTAGCCACTCACATGACCCCCTCCCTAAGGAGTACTGTCAGACATCAGGGACTTCTCAGCAGTGATTCAAAAATTCAAACTAGGGGCCATGAAGGCTCTGAGAAAGGAGGTCTATGCCTGGAGTCCCCTGGCCAGCATCCCTGCCTAGGCCTTCTGGAAACCCATCCCTGTATCTTGAAAAATGGATTTCAACAAATGCAAATAGTCTTGAGGCAAAGTTATACGTGGCCATAAAAAGGGAGGTGTCATTTAGGAACTGGCCATTTAAGCCTTGATTGGGTGAAGATCTCGGACAACATGTCGTGCGGCGGAACTTTTGTTTTCACGTGATAGGCTTTCCAAGCGCACCGCTCTGTCCCACTGCCGTGCACCTACCTCCGCCACATTCAGAGCACCGGAGATCAGGTCTAGGGTAGCCAACATACAAGGGACTAGAGATGCGGAACGTCTCCTCCCTTCCAGCCAGGGGACAGATTTTCTCGTGGATCCACAAATCCACAGGAAAATTAAGCATTTTAAAACAAGGCTTTGGATCTTTATTACTTAAATAGGTTGTGTTCTTATTTTAAATAAATTTTGAGTATTTTGAATCTGTGAAACATAAATCAAGGTATGCATACACTAGAAAAAGAAATGTATGTTATATGTGTATATGTTACATATATAATGTGCATATGATTCACACAAATATACATATCACATATGCATATATTTATATATATACATACACACACATACACATATACACATATGTATGCATACATTTTGTATACACAGACACACACACAGGAGCAATGACTAAACCGAGAAAAGCAGTTTCCTAGTAGGTACTATAGGGTGCCTGGCAGATGGGAGCCCATTATACTATTTTTGGGTTTTTTTGAGACAGTCTCACTCTGTCACCCAGGTTGGAATGCAATGGCTCCATCTCGGCTCACTGCAATCTCCACCTCCCAGGTTCAAGAAATTCTCCCCCCTCAGCCTCCCAAGTATCTGGGACTACAGATGTGTGCCACCACTCCGGGCTAATTTTTTTATTTTTAGTAGAGACAGGGCTTCACCATGTTGCCCAGGTTGGTCTTGAACTCCTGACTTCAGGTGATCCACCTGCCTTAGCCTTTCAAAGTGCTGGGATTACAGGCATGCGCCACCACACATAGCCATCCTCTGTACTTTTGAAGACATATGAAAACTTAATCAAAAATATAATCCAAAAGTTTTTAAGACAAGTCATCTAGAAAAATGCAAAAACATGAAAAATAGAAAACAAAATTAATTAACAGAATAAGAACAACAAATAATTAAAATAGTTTACCTAGTTTAAGAATATTCTTACACTGAGCCAAAAACAAAATCCAAATGTTTATCAGGAAAAATATAATACAGAATTCAGAAAGATTAAGAATAAAACGTGATTAAAAGTCCCAAAAAAGTGGCTTGCTGGGTATTTCTAAGCATATGAAAAATAATGATCTCTTCAAAACTAGAAATGTTTTGTAATTGCCAGTTTATACAGTTTTTCAATACATCATCAAAAACCAGCATCAAAATTAAACTGCAGTAATGAGTGGATTAACGAGCTTCATAGCCATTTAATGAAATAAAGTGCCTGAGTCCCTCTGGAAAGTCATTTGACAATATGTGCAAAGTCTATGGGTTTCAGTCACATACCTACGCACCTGACCAAAAAAACAAACTTTTTTTAAACACATCAGCAGACACTGTCTTCTCGCTATGCCAAGCAAAAAGAGATTAATCCCTTTATTTCTGGTGGGGGTTACCAGGGTGGGCATCAGCAAACGTTTCCAAACAGATGTTTACAAACAGAAGGTAACTGATACAAACCCAGACACAAAGCTGCATTGTCTTCCCCGATTCACAGATGAACCCACTGGAACTACGGCAAAGAGCCTTCCTGGAAAACATCCAGGAATTAAAAGGTGCAAACAAGCTGCCTAATACCCTTGCGTAGACTGAATTCTTATGAAGAAAATAAAGTTTATTGTCTGGAAAGAGAGAAAGCATGAGGAAAGCAGTAAAGCGATGGAGGTGAACAATTAGACAGATGTTCACTTAAGGAAATAAAGAGAACAGAAGAAGCCATCACCAAGGAATTTTACGAGAATCTGACAACTCGGCACCACATCAAGGGCAAGGGTAAAGTGAACGCCACCGAAGCCCAGTCTGTGCAACTCGGCGCTAACTGCTGACCTAGCGGATCCTGCCTGCAGCAGGTGATGCGGCTCTGAGCAGAGGCAGGTGAGCCTGCTCCCATCAGTCAGTTCGGAAGTTCTTCTCCAAGGTGAGCCACGGACTGCAATTGTTGAGGAGAGAGAGCTGCATTTTGAATCGTGGTAATATTACTGCAGATAATGGCAAAGATGATAACAATTCATTATCCCCGAGTCTTTGTATATTGGCAGATTCCTTGGTAAATACCATGAATACAGCTACAGATTTTTTCAGAAAGTCTTTGGGTTGCTCATCCTGCCCCAGCTGGCAAGAGGAGGAAGGACAGAAAGGTGCTACATATTGAACACCTCACACTGTCACTACTGCTGGATGATCCTTATTAATCGGTAGATTTGGGGAACTGTCTTTCTCTTGGCTTGCACCCCTAGAAGGCTCACAGGTAACTTCAGCCCAGCTGTGGCATCTGTTCAAGCTTCTGGCCAGTATTTCTGGACAGCGCTTTACCTCTCGATTTACCCAATTTTCCCTTCATCCCAAAAGCCTCATTTGTGTCTTTTTCTACTGTGGTATAATACATGGACCCCTACATAAACCATCTCAAATCCTCTCTGCAAAGCAGCAACGAGGCATTGCTAAGGTAGGTGTTACAATGAAAAGACAGAAAAAGAAATGCATCGTTAGCTGGCTGGCTGGCTGGCTGGCTGGCAGGCCAGCTGGCTAGCTTGACCACAGATAAAAAGACAAAGAGAAAACAGACAGTATTTTATTTATTCCTCACAAAAAAATCTGAGTTACATAGTACCATTATTTTACAAAAGAAACAGGAGTAAGTCACCCATTCCAGTTAATTTCTAACACTGCTTTTCAATTAAGTGAGAGAAATATTTTTTAAACATTTAAAGAATAAAATAAACTATAAGCTAGTGCTATGATTGATCTCTTCTCTACCCTCCTATCCAGTTCCTTTGTAAAGCTGATATTCAATCAACCACTAGGTAAGAAGGATCTATCTAGCTCTGCTGTATACTCGAAGGATGCAGAATAAATTTAAGATTCATACATTCTTTAAGGACCATATACATTATGGGTACTGCTGTATGTGGAATGCCCTCTGCCCCAAAATGTTCATGCATGAGTCCTTGAAATCTATAAATATGTTATGTTATATAGCAAATGGTAATTAAGGTTGCAGATGGCATTAAGGTTGCTAACTGGCTCACCATAAAATAGGGAGATTATCCTAGATTTTCAGGGTGGGCTCCATGAAGTTATAAGATTCCTTAAAAGCAGAGGCAGAAGAGAGGGAACCAGGGACAGGGTAGTTTGAGAAGGACTTCAGCAGCCATACCTGGCTTCGAAGACAGAGGAAGGGGCCATGAGCCAAAGGATGTGGGCAGCCCCTGGAAACTGGAAACAGCCAGGAAGCACGGGAAGTTGCTTCTCTCCCAGAGCCTACAGAAAGGGTGTCCCGTGGACACGCTGATTTCAGCCCACTGAGACCTATTTTGGACCACTGACCTCCACATCTGTAAAGTGATAACTTCTGTGTGGTTCTAAGTCACTAAATTTGTAAAATTTTGTTACAGCAGAAACAGGAAAGAAAATACAGTTATGTAACATTTTTAATTTGGGAGGTTTCACATGCACATCCAAACTTCTGGCTCCTGTGAAAGATGAAAACAAAGAAGCCAACATCTGGCCTGCATATGCTCACATTTTGACAGTCAGGTAGGCTGAGTTCCTTGGGACGGAGCACAGACCCTCTAGTGTGCCACAACCTCCACCAGGCTCAACTGTCTCCCTGACTCCAAAGCCCTGGTTGATGATGAACTGGCACCATCAGACATTTGACTGTTTGACTCTTGGTCTACCTTTTAAGAAAAACAAACACACTGCTGGGCACAGT
This sequence comes from Aotus nancymaae, assembly GCF_030222135.1. NCBI lineage: Eukaryota > Metazoa > Chordata > Mammalia > Primates > Aotidae > Aotus > Aotus nancymaae. Next base: position 32,821,652 of record NW_026988443.1, on the reverse strand, counting down.
GGCTCCCACCTGCAATCCCAGCACTTTGGGAGGTTGAGGGGGGCAGATCACCTGAGGTCAGGAGCTCCAGACCAGCCTGGCCAACATGGTGAAAACTTGTCTTCAGTCAAAGTATAAAAATTAGCTGGCCCTGGTGGCGCACACCTGTAATCCCAGCGACATAGGAGGCTGAGGCAGGAGAATCGCTTGAACCTGGGAGGCAGAGGTTGCAGTGAGCCGAGCTCGTGCCACTGCACTCCAGTGCAGGTGACAGAGTGAGACTCTGTCTCAAAAACAAACAAAAAAAGACATGCTCAGGGAAGCAGGGCTGAGGAGGTATGTGCAATTCAGAGCCAGCATCTGCTCCGCTTAGTCAGGACTCATGCCATCAATGACTGTTAAATATTTAGAGTAGAAACAGAGGTAGCTTGCTTCCAGAACATTCCTGCCTGCACAGGGGCAGACCACCCTTCAGCCCCACGTGGAGCTTATATGATATCCCCCCTCGCCCCACCTCCGGGGGCTAGGCATGGTTTTATGGCCAAGGTTCCAATGTAGCCAGGCATGCCATAGTTTCTTACTTGTTTCTGTACAATTATTATCACTTTTCTCAAACTCTCGTAGCACAAAAAAGTAAACGGGTTTAAAGGAAAAGTTATGTGGGCTGTAATTTAGCCTCTCCGTATTGTAATCCGGGAGCAATATTTGTTGCGGAACATGAATCTCTCCTCTGAATCAGGCGGATCTCTGTAAGCTCCTGGTATGTGCCTGGAAGAACACACTGCACTGTAAGAAAATGAGGTGGGCATGATTACACAGGTGACGTGATAACCACTTAAAAAAAATTCACCCATCCAATAATCATAGGAAGAGATGTTCAGTATCCTTAGCAATCAGGAAAATCCGAATCAAAACCACAATGCAATGCTGCTTCATACCCAATCAAATGACAAGGACTCAAAAGAAAAATGACAGCAAGTATTGGTGAGGATACAGAGAAACTGGGACCTTCAGACACTGCTGGTGAGAACAGAGACTGATGCAGCTGCTGTGGAGAACCGCCTGGGGGCTCCTCAAAAGGTTAAACAAGGAGTTACATGTGATCCAGCAACTCTGCTCCTAGGAGCATACCCCCAAGAAGGAAAACCTATGTCCACACAAGACTGTGTAGACAAGTGTACCTGGCAACATCATGTACAACAGCCACAACATGAAAACAACTCACACGTCCATGAACTGAACAGACAGATGAAATGTGGTACAGATCCATACAACGGACCATTATTCAGCCCTAAAAAAGGAAGTAATGATACACCCTACAACACAGATGACTCTTGAAAACGGGATGCTAAGAGAAATAATCCAGACACAAAAGGCCACCCCATATGATTTTTATTTATATGAAAAGTCTAGAATAGGCACATCTATAGAGAGAGAAAGTAGTCGTTGCCTGGGGCTAGGACAGAGGTTGAGAGTAGAGAGAGAAAGGAGTAGGGAAAAGGATGCTGGCCAAGGCTTTCTTTTTGGGAAAATGGAAGTATTCTAAACTTGACGATGGTGACAGTAACTCTGAATATACTGAAAGCACTGAACTGTACATTTTAAATGAGCGAAGTATACGGTATCTGTATTATGTAAAGTAGTTTGAGAAATAATTTACCAACCTCTGCTCTCTAAGAATTTCTAGTAATAAACCATTTGAAACATCACTCACAACCGATCAGGCCACTCTTCGGACTCTGATTAGATTGTGGATTGAGAAAATTATGGCATACCTATATGACAGAATATTGCCTAGCTGTTGAGATCACGGTAAGAAACTTCACTGACATGGTAAAACGTTTGCAATTCACCATTAAGTTCAATGAAAAGCAGGTTACTAGAGAGTACCACACAGCACAGTGCCACTTGACTTAAGAGTATGCAAATGCAGGCATATGTATTGTATGGGCATTAGGTGATTTACAGAAGAGAAAAGATGGGCTGGGCGCGGTGGCTCACGCCTATAATCCCAGCACTTTGGGAGGCCAAGGTGGGCGGATCACGAGGTCAAGAGATCGAGACCATCCTGGTCAACATGGTGAAACCCCACCTCTACTAAAAACACAAAAAATTAGCTGGGCATGGTGGTGCGTGCCTGTAATCCCAGCTACTCAGGAGGCTGAGGCAGGAGAATTGCCTGAACCCAGGAAGCGGAGGTTGCGGTGAGCCGAGATCGCGCCATTGCACTCCAGTCTGGGTAACAAGAGCGAAACTCCGTCTCAAAAAAAAAAAAAAAAAAAAATAGAAGAGAAAACACTTCCATGACACAAACTAAAATGTGAACAGGGATTATTTCTGGGGAGTGAGACTGTAAGCCAAAAGCTGAGCCCAGAAATACAAAACCAATACAGCTGAAAGTTGAGAGTCATTGTTTTCCAATCATTGGGCTTGCTAGAATTATTTCTACACTGAATTTGTCACCCTGAGGCATTGCTATTTCATCCATGACACCTGCACTCCAAGCATAATTTCAATCAGTGAAACAATGGCAAATTTCAGCTGGCTGATGAAACATACGGGAAGGATGAAGGACTGCTGGAGGTGGGAACCATTAGGGCTCATGCCACTCCATGGATAAATGGAAAGAGATGTGGCAAGGCTGTGAAGGTGGCCTGCAGCACCAGGTGCTGGGTCAAGACAATCAGAGCCATGTAATGTCACATCGGCCGACTAGGACCTCCTTGCAGCTTCTAAGCTGAAGGGCAGGGATGAAGTGAGTTAAGGATGCAGATGTTCTCTGAAAACCGCAATATCCCCGTGTAAGCACTAGGCAGTGGTATTTGTTATAGCCTCATCCCCAACTGTTATTAGCCGGATTCTCTTTCCCCAGATTCATATGCTGAAAACCTAACCCCTACTACTACACGCAGAATGGGACTGTATTCAGAGGAATGGCTTTTAAAGAGGTGATTATGTAAAAAATGAGGCCATAAAGGCGGGTCCTATTGCAATCTGACTGGTGTCCTTCAAAGAAGAGGACATTTGGACACAGGAAAAGAAACCAGGGATGCGTGCACACAGCACGGAGGTCACGTGAGAACACATGTGCAGAGGTCATGTGAGAACACGCACAGAGGTCATGTGAGAACACGCGCGGAGGTCACGTGAGAACACATGTGCGGAGGTCATGTGAGAGGATGGCTGGCTGCAAGCCGAGCAGGAAGACCTCAGAAGAAAGCAACCGTGCTGGCGCCTTGACCTTGAAATTCTAGGCTCCACAGCTATAAGAAAAAACATTTTTGTTGTTCAAGTCATCCAGTCTGTGATATTTCGTTAACGGCAGCCTGAGCAGACCAATACACCGGCCTCTATCTGTAACGTGTCCCTCATTGAGACTTGCTCTTTCTTGTCTGTTGGGCTGTTTTCCACTGTGATTTCCCTGATTTCCAACTCTCTGTTGCCTCCATTAATGTGCCACCACACAAACTCACAAACAACAGATGCAAGTCTTTCTTTTGCTCTTATATTTTGCTTATCGCTACCTGACCCACCTTCCTAATTTCTCAGTTTAAACATCACATCAAGCTCAGGCACTGTGGCTCATGCCTACAAACCTAGCACTTTGGGAGGAAGAGGCGGGTGGATCTCTTGAGCTCAGGAGTTCAAGACCAGCCTGGGCAACATGGGGAAACTCCGTCTCTATTGAAAATACAATAATTAGCTGGGCATAGTGTCACGTGCCTCTAATCCCAGCTGCTCGAGGGGCTGAGGCAGGAGGATTTCCCGACCCCAGGAGGCAGAGGTTGCAGGGAGTCTAGATTGTGCCACTGCACTCCATCCAGCCTGAACAACAGAGACCCTGTCTCAAAAAAGTGAAATAAAATAAACACCACATCGGTACATAAATCAAGCTCTTTGCCTCTGTGATTCTTTTCCTCCTATTCCCTCTCTATTACCAACAACCAATCCCCCTACGCCACCCTTAAGCTATCAGCTGGGATGGCTCTTTGCCATCCGTTTCCTGGATATAAGTGGCATTACAGAGGCAGCTCGAGTGGTACGTAACCTTTCAAATTCCAGCTTCTCTACTTATAGCCCTCTTTATTACAGTCACAGTACATGAAATCTCTTTTGGGCTTCTGCCTTGTTAAAAAGAAACACAGCTACAGCCCAGAAGCAAAAGTATTTTCATGTGGTATCCAGACCTTTGGGGCCCAGCTTTGTTCCCATTGCAGGGACCAATAATAAAAGAACTAGTTCCGAGTCGGAATTAAACTAGACTCGAGCTTTGTGGGTTAGGGGATAAAAGCAGAAAGGTATATTTTTAAAGAGAAAGTTTTATATTCCTTTAAAACTTGGGCAGGATTTTAAGAGAGTCTTATTCTTGTCCTTTCAGGCAAGCTTTCATACCGTTAAACAGAATAAGACCATAATCCATATTGTTTTATGGGGAATCCACTTTTAAGATATGTACAACATTTAAGGAACATTAAGGAAGACGGAAATTGAATTCCTTCCAGAAAAGCTTTAAGTCGAGATAAGAAAAAGGGCCAGAGGTTAGAAATATTTCTAAAATTATAATCAGAAATTGCCAGAGCAACTGTTTAGCAGCCTCATGAATTGCGGTATGAATTATTTTTCTTGACCTTTAATAAGATAGTAATGCAATTAATTTCTAAAAAAGATAAAAGTGAAGCATATTTTCAAGCAATCTGGAGAATACAAGTTCATTTGTTTATTCTATGACTATTTATCAAGTGTCTCCTTGGGCTTGGGACTGGGAAGGTCAGAAAGACGTAACACCCCTGAAAGGCTTAGGAACATGGAGAAAGTGGGTGCTGGGGAGGGATAGGAATGATGTGTGTTGCCCCCTACAGTGAGGGCAGCAGCCTGGCTTTATGAGCTGTCAAGAGTGCTATGCCAAAGACACACACGCAGGTGCAAATAATGTGGGACTAACACCAGAGACAGATAGTTGAATCTGGACATATGGACACAGGAGTCAGATAGGAAAGGACGTGATGATGGAAATCTTGGGACTGGGTGCGATCTACAGGGGAAGGAGTATTGCCCAAAGGGAGGAAGAGTCAACAATCGAATTGTGGAGGATACTGACATTTAAGTGATGGAAAGAGAATGGAGGGAGCAGAGGAAGGGTTTGTTTAAAAAGAGGAAGACAAAGTTCAAAAGAAGGTATGCCTTCATTGTGACAATGACTGCACACCTGTGAATACACTAAAAACTAAACTGTGCAGTATGTGAATTATATCTCAATAAACCTATTGCCCTCACAAAAATGCAAAAAAGAGATATAACCGCCAAGTGTGGTGAATCACACCTGTAATCCAGCACTTTGGGAGGCCGAAACAAGACAGATCACCTGAGGTCAGGATTTTGAGAACAGCCTGGTCAACATGGTAAAACCCTGTCTCTACTTTAAAAAAAAAAAAAAAATTGCCAGGGGTGGTGGCAAGCTCCTGTAATCCCAGGTACTTGGGAGGCTGAGGCAGGAGAATCGCTTGAACCCAGCAGGCAGAGGTTTGAGTGAGCCGAGATCATACCACTGCACACCAGACTGGGCAACAGACGAAGACTTCATCTCAAAAAAAATAAATAAATAACAAAATAGGTATGACCGATAAGCATAGTTTTTATGTTCAACATCATTACCCATCATTAGTCACATATTTCAAAAATTTTTTTTTAATAACCCAACAAAACATCACTAGGTACCCAAACAAAAATTTAAAAGACCGATAATATCAAGTATTATTGAGGATGTAGAGGAACTGGATGCTTAAACACTGTTGCCAAGAACGTAAAATGGGACGACCACTTTGGAGAAATAGTTGCCAGCCTCTTACAAAGTTAAAACACAGCCCTAAACCAACCACCCACTGATTCCACTCCAGAGTATTATCCCAAGAGAAATGCTGACTTATGTCCACACAAAGACTTGTGCACAAATATTCATGGTTGCTTTGTTCACATTAGCATCCATTTACAACAGCTAAAACTGGAAACAACCTAAAAGTCTATCAGCAGGTAATAGGTATTTAAAAACACGTGGTTTCTCCACACAATGGAATACTACTCACCAAAGACAATGAGTCAGCAGCTGATACAGGCAGCAGCTTGGGTACATCCCAAAGTCATCAAGTGGAGTGTAAAATCGCACTTATCTCAAATTCTAGAAAATGCAAATTCATCAATAGTGACAGAAAACAGACCAGGGTTTTCCTAGAGCTGGGGCTGTCTGGATTGCAAAGAGTCATATACCACAAAAGGGGCATCTGAAATCTTTGAGGTGATGGAAATGTTCTGTTTCGTGATTTTAGTGGTGGTTTCATGGGTATGTGCATCTGTCAAAAAGCACTCAATTGCATATTTAAATGAATGCAATTTACTGTACATAAATTAGACCTCAACAAAGTTGATCAAACCAATCCAAGCAAGCAAGCAAAAGGCATGTGCCAAATGCCTCAAATTTTTCTTTTAAAAAATATTAAAGTGAGCATTTAAATGACCCACTGTTTCCAGAATTAATAAAAACAGTATTAATGGCCGTTTCACTGAGTGTCTACCCATATCACAAACTGTACAAGGGACTTCTCATGCATTACTTCACTTTTTCTTTTTTTCTGGAGGCAAGCTCTTGCTCTGTCACCCCAGACTGAAGTAAGGTGACACGATCACAGCTCACTGCAGCATCGAATTCCCACGGTCAGTCAATCCCCTCACCTCAGCCTCCCAAGTAGCTGGGACTACAAGTGTGCCATCACGCACCACTAATTTTTTGTATTTTTTTTTTTTTTTTTGTAGAGATAGGGTTTTGCCATGGTGCTCAGGCTGGTCTCGAACTCCTGGGCTCAAGCAATCTGCCCACCTTGGTGTCTCAAAGTGCTGCGATTAAAGGTATGAGCCAGCGGGTCCAGCCTTATTTTACTGAATTCCATTATGCTGGTGCAAAAGTAACTGGGACTTCTGCCATTAATTAAATAAGACTGAAGTCTCTCTTGGACAGATGAGGAATATGATATCCAGAGAGGTTAGCTTGCTAGAGATTGTGCGGAAGTTCTGTGGCTCTGAGGCCCGCACCCTGTACACCCCCACGCGCTGCTCGTCAACCACGTGACTGATTTGACAGTCATACTAGTTGTAGCAATAATCATAGTCAACTTTAGGAGTTAACAACACCCAGTACAATCTCCTAACTACTTTAGGTCCATTAAGCACTATACTTTCCACAATCATCTTATCAAAAGGGGACGGGGACTATGATTAACTCCCTTTTTCACCCGGTGAAATAGAAGCTTGCTCAGAGAGGTTCAGTGAATTTCCAGAGTTCCCACAGTGAGGAAGTGATAGGATGGAGACTGGAACCCAAGTAGTCTACCCTTGAAGCCCATGTTCATCACATTAACTTCTTCAGACATCTTAGGAAGGCCTGACAGATTAGCAAGAGATTGATGCACTTTTCACTATTTTAAACAAGGAGAAAGTGAGAAAGTACAGCTTTATCAGGGCCAAGCGCCAACTGAGTTGGGAAGTTGGAATGGGGAATTCTTTTCAGACAATTCCTGCCCTTCTAATGAGGTATGTGTGTAAAAACCAGTTAAGTGCCCCCCACACAGGCACTCATCAAAAGTGTGGTTCCCTTCTGTGCAGCCGGTATCTAAAGAACTAGGGGAGTAATAGGCAGGCTCTGCTGAGTCACATGACAGGCAAAGACTCCCAATCACAGTAAAGGTGAATGGCATTTCCTGTGTTCATTTAAAGAAAGCCTGGTATAGACCCAGCTATCTAAGCAGAAACATAGGAGAACAGGTTCCTTTCGGTAATTCCATCTTCCTTGCTGGAAATCACTTGAAAATGGACACTGGGAGCTAGATTTATATGGTCTATTTATTTAAGCAAATACATTTCAAATTAAAAAAATACAAAATTGACAAATGCAGATTTTAAAGAAATTAAGTGGTGGGTGCTATCACTTACCAGATCACAAAGAAATGCTTATCACCAGGAGTCCTCTGAGCCCGGCATATCTATTCATCGTCCTGTCAAAACGCTGCCATTCATTCATAAATACCACTCTCCCCTGCACCTGCCCGAAAGCAATGCTCAGTCTGGTGAAACACACTAATTACGCACCTTCACCCTCTGCCCTTAGGATGATATACCTGACTGTGGTGAGGAAGAATAATGATAGAGTTCTGAAACACTTCTTGTGGTGGGGAGAAAGAAAAAAAAAGGTGGGGTGATGTGGGAGGAAGGGGCAGGCATGAGGGGCAGAAAAAGAGTAAGGGAGGAAGGTGAAGGAAGAGCTTGATGAAACTAGATTTAGACTGCGTTGCTCCAACCAAAGGTCACTGTCCTTGTCATCACTGTCACTGTCATCATCATCATTTTTCAGCAAAAGGGAAACATTTCAAGGTCCAAACTGGTGTCATATTAACATTAAAGCAGCTAAATGACAAAGAAGTGATAGCAAATCACTCCTTTATCCCTCGGTGTGTCTACCAAAGTTTAGGAACCAAAGGTCATATCCCAAATGAATCACCATTAAGGAGGTCCATAGCTGGGTGCATATCCACATGTAAATGTGCTAAATATACAGAAATATACTAAAACACTGTCCATGAAGCCACGTTTCCATATCCTGTCCCTTTAAAGATTTACCTCCTCTCAGCACCTGCACTAGATTTGCCATAATGAAGGCTCAAGGGGGCTGCACCCAGAAGCATTAAGACCCAGCTCGGAGTATCCTGTTACATGATAAGAGGCGAGGAATCTGAAAACAAGGGATATACATCTTCAGGTCCCACCAAAAATGGTGCCTGTTGACAGCTGGCCGTCAGTGATTGATTGAGAATTAATATGGAAATGGAAGCACGAGAAAAATGAGGACCTGTGCACTGACCGTTTAATGTGCCTAGCAGCAAGTAGCCAAGGAACGTGGCGGTGGATTATGGATGAGTTTGCTCTGTCAGCACAGCATCATGGGTGACAGGCAACTTGCAAAAGTGCAGGGCACACACGCAGAGTAAGAAGATCCTCCACATCGGGCACACTGCTGAGAGCACACAGAGGATACCCACAAGGCAAACAGAGTCAAGGTGCCAATGGACAATCACGCATCCTGCTGTTGTCTCATGAGGCTCATGTTGAAAAGAAAACAAAAGAAGAACAAGCCGACTTGGCAGTGCGAGTGCTGTTTGGCCGACTAGATGGGCATGGTTCACGCCAAAGGAAATACAAGGTGTCGTGAGCAGTTTTCTCCATGTGCTGAAATACCTTTATTGTCATCTGCAAGGGTCCATCCTAACATGAGTTTATAGCTCCAAGAAGACGCTACAGTTTCATGAAATGAACTTGGATCCTGAAGCACAAAAGGGCTCATCCAGGTCCCCTCACTAGGAGAAATATGTGACTCTACTGCTATTCCAACACCTCGATGTTGAAGACAGAATGATGGTAGGCTGGGACAAGCTGGTGGCTTGTTTTTAGGTACCCTTTCAAACCTGCAATGTTAGGGAGTAATGGTGCGATCCCTGGCTACAAATGTCCCCGGGTATGGTTGTAAGCATCCCTGAGAATCAGATTCTGATGCCAGAAGTTCCATGACTCACTCCTTTTCCTGGGCTTCCATGTCTCGTTTGGCTGGAGGTCATGCCTCTGGGCTAGAGACCTTTGGTGCTCTCCAAACACCCGTGTGCTCCTATCTCAGCCTCTCTCACAATTAGATAGGGGCAGGGACTCGCTCTGGCCAATGGAATGTTGATGGAAGCAACCAATGCCACTTTCCAAACCTGCCCATAAAACACCCTGCTTCACCCTCTGTTACAGAGTCCTTGACTTTGGAGGCCCTTCGTTTTACATGCAGCTCCAAGAGAGTGGAGTCCCCTTCAGTCTGCCTTCCTGAGTGGCTGTATAGGGTGGACCTTCCTGCCAACTCACACTGGATACACAATGAAAGCAGCAAGTCAACCTCTGTCATATGAAGATCTCGAAATGTTGCAATGTGTTTGTCGTAGCAGCTGACACTTACATAACCTGACTAAAAGACTCTGACAGGTCCCCTCAAAAGTCAATTTTCTGGTAAAGTAAGTATTCAGCCTTCCTCAGATTTTCAATCGTTTGTATTTCTCTTTTAACCTTTTATTTTATTTTATTATTATTTTTTTTCTCTTTTAACCTTTTAAAAAATTTTTTGAGACATGGTTTTACTCTGTTGCCCAGACTAGAGTGCGGTGCAGCCTTGATCACTGCAGCCTTGAACTCCCAGACTCAAGCAATTCTACTGCCTCAGCCTGCCAAGTAGCTGGGACTACAGGTGAGCACCACCATGCCCAGCTAATTTTTTTTTTTTAAGTAGAGATGAGGTCCTGCTATGTTGCCAAGGCTGGTCTTGAACTCCTGAAGTCAAGCAATCCTCTCACCTCGGCCTCCCAATGTGCTAGGATTATAGGTGTGCTCCACTAGGCCCTGTTAGCTTTCCATAAATATTCCTCTAGATTGTGGAGAGGTAAAACCCAGTAGAGATTCATCTATTTGGCCTAAGATATGCCCACATCCTTCAGGAACACCGACCTGCTACCCATGGAGGTTTCCATTCTCTGTGCTACGTCTCACCTGTGTGTCCTTGCTCACCCTTCCCAGGAGGTTTCTCATGTGTGTTGCCCACCTATCCCATCTAGACTTATCTCAGGCATCACTTCCTGTCCACTCCCTAAGTGAGAATAGTGATTCAGAGCTCCAGGTGCACAGATGCTAAGAAACTTATGGTTTTCTGCTGAAATGTTCCCAAATTGTTCTCCCTGCAAAATAAAACATACCACTCATATCCAAGGCAAGCTTAAAAGAATGAGTAACATAGGCCGGGCACAGTGGCTCATGCCTGTAACCCTAGCACTTTGGGAGGCTGGGTCAGGTAGATCACAAGGTCAGGAGATCAAGACTTTCCTGGCTAACACGGTGAAACCCCTTCTCTACTAAAAATTCAAAAAATTAGCCAGGTGTGGTGGCACGTGCCTGTAGTCCAAGCTACTTGGGAGGCTGAGGCAGGAGAATCACTTGAACCCTGGAGGTGGAGGTTGCAGTGAGCCGAGATCGCGCCACTGCATTCCAGCCTCAGCAACAGAGTGAGACTCTATCTTAAAAAAAAAAAAAAGAATAACATAAAAAGAAAATGAAAAAAGATGGCAGATTATTCATATTCATTTTTTTAAATTTTCAACCCAAATCTCACTAAAACAGCAGTAATTGCTATCAAACAACAAAGACAATACAAATCAAATATTATTCAGTGTAAAAATTTAAAGTTGAGGCTGGGCATGGTGATTCATGCCTATAATCTAGCAGTTTGGGAGGCGAAGGTGAGAGGATTGCTTGCGCCCAGGAGTTTCGGTGAGACCAGCCTGGACAACAGAATGAGACCTCATCTCTCTTTAAAAAAAAATAATAAATAATAATATTAAAATAAAGTTGGATGCTGGAAAGCAGATGGACAACTACTAAGTGATGAGATTCAAGAGAACTGAGTCTTCAGCTAGTCCCGCAGACAGCCAAGAAGTAACACAATTCCTATCAAAGAGCCAGCAAATGCTCAAAACCTGCCGAACCTGGCACTTCTGAAAATGCAGGTGAAAGTGAACCTTTTAGAAATCTGTGTGCCGGCTAAGTACAGCTTGAAAATCCCTCTCCACTCAGCCCAGTCAGGGTACCATCATTTCCTAACTCCAGAAAAATGATCTAAGTTTATTATCTGAAGAGACCATAAACCGATGAGAACAGTGGCATGGTACTAAAAACGCAGACGTCGTAAATGTTGGCCTACTGAACGCAGAGACTCAGCACTCTCCCCTCACTCAGCTACAACCTCCCCGAGCAGAATATTACAAGATCCTTCTCTGGGAAATTTGTCCTACCAACAGGAAGGATGCAAACATTCCAACACAGGGACTTTACCAAGAAATAGTCCAGCCAGATCATCCTTCAGAGGAGTCCACAGTTAACTGGTCATGGTCATGTGCTAAGAGTTGGCAGCAGCAATTTTGAATTCTACTCTTAGGTAGAAACAGACATCCACAGATCAGAACATTGGGGGAAAGACTGTATCATCAGGCTGGGCATGGTGGCTCACGCCTGTAATCCCAGTACTTTGGGAGGCTGAGGTGGGTTGAGACCAGCCTGGCCAATATGGTGAAACACCCCATCTTTACTAAAAATACAAAAAAATGAGTTTGGTGTGGAGACACGCAGCTGTAGTCCCAGCTACTCAGGAGACTGACACAGAATTGCTTAAACCCAGAAGGAGGAGGATGCAGTGAGCTGAGACTGTGCCACTGCACTCCAGCCTGGGCTACAGAGTGAGACTACATCTCAAAATAATAACAATAATAATAATAATAATAATAATACTTTATCATCAAACACATTGACCAAAACAAATGAAAGCAATTTTGAGAAGATAGAAGGCATACAGAGAGAAAAAAATTGAAACGATTATCATTAACACAGAGAGATAAAAGAGTAATTTCATTCATGAAACAAGAAGAGAATGTTACTAAACAAAAAGGAAATATCACAAAACCCGAACAAAAAAAGTTCACAAATTAAAAATATGGCTACAGAAAGTTAAAAAAAAAAAAAAAAACCATGGAAAGACTAGAAGAAATATCCCAGGAAGTAACACAAAAGACAAAGATAAGTAGAAGATAAAAATAATTATGAAACCATCTGGGAGGTATAGGATCTGAGGTCTGGGAAGTATGAACACCTAAAGTTCTCTTGAAACGGAACAGTCTCCTATTTGGACAGTGGCAGGGGTTGATGACATGCCTCCTGTGATACTCTCAAGAGAGAAACAGAGAGAAATGAAACACAACAGGGAATCACACAGCTTTGTACTCCCTGAGAGTAACAGAGGAAGCCACAAAATAGAATTAAAAACTCTGAAGAAAAATTGATTTCAAGTCTATGATTCTATCCTTAACAATGAATAAAATGGGGGTGGAACAGAAACATTTTGAAACCTGCAATACACATACACACACATATTCTATCACCCTTTTTCAGAAAGCTACTAAAGGACATGCTCTCACAAAACAAGCAAACCAGTACAGGAGAAGATGTGGAAGAGGAGCTCAAACTCAGGTTACAGGTAAATGGACTTTCCAGGATATAATGTGAGGGTAGTTTTAAAGAAAGCATCAGCACCAAACAAAAAGGACAGACACCCCAAATCGCACAAGGTACTAAGGCTCCAGGGGATATTTTTTTTTAATAAAAAGAACTCTGAGATTTATATAATCACATGAAAGTTTGAGGTTGAGTGAATGATAGGTACATCGAAAACTTAGCAAACTTAACAACAACAACAAAAAAGACAAGTATTAACTCCAGGGAAAATAAAAGAAGGTGCAGGAAAGAAAAATCATCTTGATATGCTACACGGTGTAGTGATGCATACATTTACATATTCATAGCAACTTAAACATAAACCTTCTTAAAAATCATTATATAACTATATTGGTATGATGCAGAAATAAAAAAGATGCATATCATGATAGGGCATAAAAGTAGAAGGAAGCTAAATTTCCTTCCTACTGAAAACACTACAGATAATAGCCAAAACTAGAAAATCAAGAAGTAACAATTTATATGCAATCACTTAAAGCTATATATATGAAGACCAGCTGAATTCACTAAATGAGTTAGAAATGAAGAAACAGTTGATGCTGAGGACGGCTTTAACTTTTTCCGTAAAAATTTAATAGACAGCCCGGTACAGTGGCTCATGCCTGTAATCCCAGCACTTTAGGAGGCTGAGGTGGGTGAACCACCTGAGGTCAAGAGTTTGAGATCAGCCTGGCCAACATGGCAAAATCCCACCTCTACTAAAAATTAGCCAGGCACGGTGGCACATGCCTGTAGTCCCAGCTACTAGGGAGGCTGAGGCAGGAGAATCACTTGAACCCAGGAGGCAGAAGTTGCGATGAGCCAAGATCGCGCCATTGCAGTCCAGCCTAGGCAACAAGAGCAAAACTTCGTCTCAAAAAATAAATAAAATAATAGACATACATGACTCTAATTTTAAACTGTGACTGTATAATTTTAACAACAAGACAAACAAAACAACAAGAAATAATGAAGAGAACAGACTGAATGAACGGCATAGCAAAACATAAAAACGAAAGAACGAAAGGGAAATATAGAAGGAATAAAAAGGCGGTAACCTGTAAATACGTAGACAATCACACATCAGGCTTAAATCATGGCAGCACAACCTAGATTTCTCACCATTTCTATTTTTCTCAACTGAATTTATGGTAGATTATGGTATTTTCCCATCTCTAACTCCCCGAAAAATTTCAGGGAAAAAACAGGCATTTAAAAAAATAATTCTCTGCCACGAACAATTCTCTGGTTACTTGCAGAAACAGCAGAATATCCCTCTGTAAGAATATTTCATGTGCCCTTAACTCCATTAAGGTAACAATAATAAAACAATTTAACATAAAGACATTTTGTCCCCCAAAGGGCAAAGGAACGTAGAAGACAATTTTGCAGGGATAAAATTGCACATTTTTTATGACTGGGGAAAACAACAACTTTCTCTCTACGGATTAAACAAACTATTCAAACTCTTAGGAGCTGGGAATCCATAAGGGTGTCGGTGTCTACACTGCCATCTGCTCACCAGCATTCTCAGGCAAGGGATACAAATTCGGCTGCCCAATAAGATAGTAAATTTGCATGTGGCTTTATTTAATTCACAAAATTAAATTTTTCAATGTTTCGTTTGCATGTGATAACTCCATAGCAGTAGTAATGAGTACGCCATGTGAATGCAAAAGACTGCCTAAATTATTCACCATCTCTCCTTTCCCAAAGGCTTTTGATCTCTGTCACGTTTGATAAAAATAATTTAATATATGTTTTAAAAGAACAAAAGAAACTGCCATCCTCATCAGCTTGGTTGCTAGATGACTTGATAAAGCATCTTGTGAGGTCTAATGAAGACCCCAGCAAAAGACAGGAAGTTAGCAGGACAGGCGCTGCCAGGAACAGAGAGGGCGCTTCTACAGCAGCTCTGCCACTGAGGTTACGTGGGTCTCCGCTCCTTCATGGCAGAAAGAAAGAAAAGTGAAATACAATACCCAAGAAACTCCAGCTTCAAGATTCAGTTGTAATTGCTGAAGGCATCTTAGCATATAGAGACATCTCATTCTGAGCACTGAGATTCTCCAGCCTAAAGAGCCTAAATTCTCAGAAGGACTTTGCTGGGGCAATGAGGACATGGCCAGATGGTACTTTTAAAAACAGTTTCAGGGGACTTTTACGGTGATGAAACTATGCTGTATCAACTGTAATGGTGGATACCTGTCATTATGCATTGAACCAAGCTCACAGAACATACAATACAAAAAGTGGCCCTTTATGTCAACTGTAGACTAGTTAATAATGTATCAGTATTGGTTTATTAATTGTAACAAATGTGCCATGCAAATGCAAGATGTTAATAATACCCTCATTAACACACCTAGGTGATGGGTTGATCTGTGCAGCAAACCATGGCAGACGTTTACCTGTGTAACACACCTACACATCTTACACACGAACCCTGGAACTTAAAAGTTGAAGGAAAAAAAAACACAAAACTCAGATTGCAGGACTTACCCTACAAGCTTCTGATTCAGTAAGTCTGGGATAAAGCCCAAGAATTTCTGTTTTTTGTTTTTTGTTTTTCCAGACGAAGTCCACTCCGTCGCCCAGGCTGGAGTGCAATGGTGCAATCTGGGCTCAACTGCAACCTCCGACTCCCGGGTTTAAGCAATTCTCTTGCCTCAGCCCCCTGCATAGCTGGGATTACAGGTGACTGCCACAACGCCCAGCTAATTTATTTGTAGTTGTAGTAAGACAGGGTTTCTCCATGTTGGCCAGGCTGGTCTCGAACTCCTGACCTCAGGAGATCCGCCCACCTCAACCTCCCAAAGTTCTGGGCTTACAGGCGTGAGCCACCATGTTGGGCAAGAATTTCTATGTCTAACAAGCTACCAGGTGATGTGATGCTACAGATCTAGGGAATACTTGGGGATCCTCTAGTCTGTCTTTGGGTATCTCATAATAAGTGCCCATCTCACCTTTTGCTGCCTGAACACTTTTTAAAAAGATCATATCTCCTCAATCAGTTTCATTTTCTTCATCTTGTTCAGGTACGATTTGGTGATTTTGTGTGTGTGTGTGTGTGTGTGTGTGTGTGTGTGTGTGTGTGTGGAGGGAGGGCAGGGGTACTTTACCATTTTCCTGGTGGGTGGTTTTAATTCTTTGGAAATTTCTCCCATATGGGTTAGCATTTCGTTTAGTTAGCTATTTAAAAACAATGTGGCTTTTTCTCTGTGGAAACTGGGTCATTTAAATTAATTCTTGGATTTATAATACATATAATTAGCTCCAAACAATACACAACTGTATGTTCTGTTTGGGAATATCTCGATTACACAAATGTGAAAATAATTGAACAGAATGATGGCTGGAAACACAGCATTAAAAAAAAAAAAAAACCCATTTCTGATATTTTTGCCATTAGGCTATGAATTGTGTAACACCTCACCGAAAGTGCTTGCTGTATCTTTAATGGTTCACCCATAGCTCAGAGTAAAGTCTGAACTATTTGTTGCTCGCTGTTGTTATATTCTGTTCTAAGGTTCATAATTTGAAAATCGACTTTGGGGACTTTTTGTTTGGTCTATTAAAATGATTCATGCTGCATTCAACATAAATTGTGCATTCACAGAGGAGGGCGAGAGCCCGTATTCACAGCATAATAACTAAAGTGAATTTTGTACGAGCCGCAGTTTGTGGCAGCGATGTGGTATCATTTGTCTTAATTTTTCTTTGGCATTACATTAGGCGAATGCATTTACATTTCCAGGTATGGCTAACCACTTTAAAAACTTTGTTTTTACGGCATGAGTAAAGGGGGAATCAAATCTGCATCTTTATGTGATGTAACATCAAATAATGCCGTTTTACTGTCTGGAGGACGTGGGGATTTACATTCCATTTACCTGACTTCACAAAAGGAGCTCAGGCTGATATGCAAAGTACATGAAATATTTACCATCAATGGATCCTGCAAGGCTTCTAAAAGAAAAAGAATCAGAGGGCGGGAGATGATACTCTTTCTGCTATCACTGTGTTGTTCCGTGTTTTTCTTTTCAACAGGATTTTAACGGAAACTTCTTAAGTGCATTAACCATTTAAAATTCGAATATGTCTTAACAAAACACGAAATAACTTAAGCCAAAACTTTAGGTCACATTTGATGAACAGAGGAACCATTTGAAATTTTACCGCATGTGTGTGTATATGAAATCTATCTACGTACATACACACATACACAAACGTATATGCCTCCTGCTTAGGAAATACGTATTCCGGAAAAATGAAATCAAGTACGCCTACATTTCAATTAACATCATTTAAGATGAATATCTGTTTATGTATATATGCATATTTTTGATGAATATGTGTTTATGAATGCATGCATATTTTAGCAGAATTCTATAAATATGATATACTGATTATTTCACATTCATTAAGAAAGTAAAAAGAACCAATCCTAAATTCTGTCAAAATATTTTTTACCAGTTGAACTAAGTATCACATCAGAAGAGATTATACTCTCTAAATCCCATGATTATAATGCTTAATGATAAGACAAAATTTTTTCTATGTAAACATTAAAATAAAATTTTAAAAATCTAACACTCACCATATAAAATTGGCCAGCTCTGATGGCTCATGTCTGTAATCCCAGCACTTTGGGAGGCCAAGGCAGGTGGATCACCTGAGGTCAGGAGTTCAAGGCCAGCCGGGCCAATATGGTAAAACACGTCTCTATTAAAAATACAAAAAGTAGCTTGGCATGGTGGTACACGCCTGTGGTCCCAGCTACTAGGGAGGCTGAGGCAGGAGAATCGCTTGAACCCAGCAGACCAAGTTTGCACTGAGCCGAGATCGTGCCACTGTACTCCAGCCTGAGCAACAAAGCTAGACTCTGCGTCAATCGATCCATCAATCAATCAATGTATAATATTCTTCCATGCTACTCAGAATACCCAAGTGATGAATTTTGGTTAAAAAGACTGTTTCATACAACGTATACAATGGTTCTGAACAACACAACATGGTTTATGATTATTACAGTTAAGATTATAAGCAATGGAAACATCTTAGCATTCCAACTTTAGTACTGTGTGACATTGAGCAATTTAAAATTTCAGAGCCTCAGCCTCTTCATTTGTAAAACAGGGCTAATACTTCCTGTGCAACCCACAATGTATGTAAAGTTGTGAATGCACACTTAACAAAGCAAAAGGAGCGCTCACTGTTAGTGATTCTCATCGGTCATCATGATCATATTAAAACGATGATAAAGGCAATAATTTGGGCAACTCTGAGATTATCATATCCAATCATAACAAAGGAAAAGCATCAGATCATCAAGCACATAAAAAATTAGTTTATCTGCCCAGTTAAATGAACTATCTATGATGCTATACGTAATTTAATTGCAAAAAATATTTTGACAGAATTTTAGATTTGTTCTTTTTGCTTTTTTCATCAATGTGAAATAATCAGTACATCATATTTACAGAATTCTGCTAAAATATGCATGTTTACCCCCAATATATGCATATATACATATATGCCAAATTTGGGGCATACAAATGGATGTGTTTGTTCTTGAGCAAGTGGAGTAAGCCTTTCACCTTATAGCATGGCCCCAAAAAATCTGGGCTTTCCTGTAACATCCCTCTTTTAGCTTGTTAGTGCAGAATTCATGCCGCCCATAGGTATCACAGGCTACTCCACTGGAGGAATGTCCCGGGCCCTGGGATTGCAGACAGGAAACACACGTTCTCGTCTCTAAACACTCGTAATCCACTGGGGTGTTTCTTAAGCTTTCATTGGCCAAGTAATTCTCCGGAAAGGATTTCAGAAGTGCAGAAGCAGAGATTCTAAAATAGGAGATCCATCTGGGATCTGCGATTCTGTCCCTTTAAGCAAGTTTCCAGGCATTCTGGGAAAAAACAAGGCAACAAAGGCTAAGAGTGTGGAAAGACATAAACCAGGATGTAGGTGGGCAGAAAACGGGGTACAGACACAGGAGACCCAAACCTGCTGTCCTTCGGGGCCCAGGGAAGGCTTGAACTGAGTCTGAACAGAGAAGTAGCAAGGAGACTCCCTGATAGCAGCTAAATGGCGTTCCAAACTTGACCTTCCTTGGCTCTCCTGGACTGTTTAAGGACAGAGGTTTGGAGTCAGACTGCCTGGTTCAAATTCCAGCTTCAACTTCTCCCTGTTGGCAGATTGCATACCCTCTCTAACTCTTAGTTTCTGTGTCTGTCAAAGGGGGATAATTCAAACAGATATCACACATGTTCTTGGAAGAATTTAACAAAGCAATATATGTCAAAGCATATGCCAGAAACCAGGCACACAACTGGCACGCCATAAAATACTATTAATGTGGACAGACCAACGTCTACACAGCAAGAGCATTTAAGGATGTGTGTATCAGGGTAACAAAACTACTCCATGTCTCCTGAGGCATTTACAGTCTTTACCCATGAACCCAGTGAAATAAGCAAGGGTACAGAGTATGACGCTGATTTTACACAAGGGTAATTACAGGGCCGCGTCTGTATGCTCTCTCACCCAATCTCCTAGTTACACCTTTGTACCTGTACGAGGAAGTCAAAGCAAAACTAGCTATGTTACAAAAATGGTCTCCAAGGAATCTCACCTGCATACACACCAGAAAATAAGGCACTGTCATGAAGCGCTCTGTATTAGTATATAATTAATTTATTACCTGGTTTCCTATTTTACTTGGACCCAAAGGGGTTATAAGTTGCAAAAAGTACAGATAAAAAAAATATGCTAACATTACCCTCATCCTTAACTCTCATTTTGAGACTAGACATGACTTCTAGCTAAACGTTTTATTTAGTAACAATTGCAAGAAACTCAAGCATAGAAAAGCAAACACCCTCACAGATGATTTCTACAAATGAAGAATATTTTAGTTGCAACAACAAGCCCTTCCAAATTACAGGCACAAATCTGTATCGAACGTATTCAGGTACCGTGGGTGTTAAAAGTACTGACTATAAAAAAAAATCTGTATTTTAATCTTTTTGGGGGCTGAAACAAATTATCTTATTTACTACATGAATGGTTTCCTCAATTTAACGCCAATCTTTAGCGCCAACTTCCACCTGTCTGAATAAGCAGACTGCTCCAGAAAAGACTAGATTATTTATGTTATGAGGTTGTGTTTAAAAATAAAGTGGAGAGACTACCTATATTGAAAATAAGAATAACATGCATATCATCCCAGCTTACAAAAATCTCATTTTATTTTCTTCTGTTTCCAGGAGGAAGTTTGAGAAGTACAAATGAAGTAGTAAATTAAATTCCTCTTTGAGGGTGAATAAGAGAAAGAAGCGGAATATTTAACCTTCACTGACATGTTTAGAAAAACGCGCCCACATATAGTTGTATAGAAATGTTACTCCCACTCTGCCTTCACCCTTGATATAACACAAAGGGGAACATTTTATTACTGGTTACATTTTCTTTTAAAACACATTTATTTAGCACATTTAAACAGAGTTTTGGCTTGTTTGAAATCAGTTAATTTTCTTTAATTTGTGGTAAAATATACATAACATAAAAGTTATCATTTTAACCACTTTGAGTAAAGAGTTTAGTGGCATTAAGTATATTAATAGTTGTTGGTTTTTATTAAGTTAAATCAGCAGTTATAAAACTGAACACTTATTAAGTGATAGCTTCAATTTTTAAGGAAAGTTTGTAAACGTATGCATTCAGGCTTTTTTAAACATTTCAGCATTAAGGATAAAAATCTACAGCAATAATTATTAGAAAAAGACAAAGGGAAAGCAGCAGGCAGTGACTCGCGCCTGTAATCCTAGCACTTTGGGAGGCCAAGATTAGAGTATCGCTGGAGGCCTGGAGTTCGAGACTTGTTACGTTACTGTGGGCAACATAGCAAGACCTCGTCTCTACAAAAAAATAAACGATTAGCTGGGCATGGTGGTACACACCTGTAGTCCCAGCCACTTGGGAGGCTGAGATGGGACGCTGGAGCTGAAGAGTTTGAGGCTGCAGTGAGCTATGACTGCACCACTGAACTCCAGCCAGGGTGACAGAGCAAGACCCTATCTCAAAAAAGAAAAAAAGAAAAGAAAACATAAAAATGAAAAAAGACGTCCCCATTTATGTCTTCACCACATTGGCAAGAACAACAGAGCGCCCTTACCCAACTGTTTACCCTTAAGTGTATGCAAGAACCTGCTATGTTTTCACATAGGTTGCTTTTGGAGACATTGCCAGAAGCCACAAACTTCATCCAAAGACCTTGCTACTTGGCCTGCTGTGAGATAGTCACATGCCTCCACGAGAACTACAAAGATACGTCACATTTGCCACAAAGCCTCAAGAACTATTTTTGCTGTTTATTGCAAGCTACTGGCGACGGGGTCAGCAAATGCAGAAATGCCACTCTTTTTGGAACCGTTGTGGTGGGAGGCCGTCCTAACAAACAAGGCACATTTTTTGCATCCTTCATCATTTCATATTTCTTTCAGACAGCGCTTCTCCAAATGCCCACAGAGGAGAACTGGCTAGATAGAAGGATCTACAGGAGGAAATTCTACTATCTCAAGGAACTGAGAACCAAACACTCAGTCCACTGATGTCCTGGGGATGCAATTTCACTTTAACTCTTCCTTATACATGAGCAGGCTGAGTGCGGTGGTGGCTCACGCTTGTATCCCAACACTTTGGGAGGCCAAGGTTGGTGGATCATTTGAGGTCAGGAGTTCAAGAACAGCCTGGCCAACATGCTGAAACCCCATCCTACAAAAATACAAAAATTAACCAGTCATGGAAGCAGGCGCCTGTAGTCCCACCCTCCCAAGAGGCCGAGGCAGGAGAATCGCTTGAACCCAGGAGGCAGAGGTTGCAGTGAGCTGAGAATGCACCACTGCACTCCTGCCTGGACGACAGAGTGAGACTGCCTCAAAAAAAAAAAAATCAGCGAAAGTCAACTGCTCTGAGAAAAACTGGAGGTGCTGAGGGTGTACAAATGGTTTTGCTCGGCTTCAGGAGTACTTTTCAGCTGAAGTCCCAGACGGGTTGTCAAAACTCCAGTCACATCAGCATTATCAAGGGTGTACTGCTGTTCTTCCTTGTAACTCTCATTGCAACAACTCCAGATTCATCTGATTTCCTCATTCGATCTTATTTCTTCGTCTTATTCTCCTTTGAACACAGCAAGCCTCCAATAAATACTTGTTGCAGGAATAAGTAACTAAACCACTGCAACATTCTCATAGGATTATTATCTCTATTATCCTCATCATCATCTTACTCACCAGTAACCTGAAGTGAAAATTAAACAGCTCACCCAAAGCCACACATATAAAAACCTATGATTCTTCATCTAAAATCCAAGTATGTGCTGAAGGATTCTAAATTTTTTACGTGCTACATCAACCACATACTATGAAAGATCCCGTAGTGGGGTGTGGACACATACCTTAACATCAAACACGTTAACATTTCCACCTCAAAATGTGTCATTAATCACATGAGAAGAAAAATGAAGATCATAAACAAGACGATGAGAATTCCAACTCAAGTTTTGCTGCCACCTGAGTTTGAGTTTGCCACAAACTTTAGAACTTTTTTTTTTTTTTGGAAGGTTTGGGAATTTCTGAATTTAAGAAATCAGGATTCAGGATTCAGCTGAGTATGGCAGCTCAAGTCTATAATCCCAACACTTTGGGAGGCTGAGGTGGGTGGATCACATGAGGCCAGGAGTTCAAGGCCAGCCTGGCTAACATGGCAAAACCTCATCTCTACTAAAGATACAAAAATTAGCCAGGCGGGGTGGTGCACACCTATAATCCAAGCTACTAAGGATGGCTTGAGCCCAGGAGTTTGAGGTTGTCATGAGCTGAGATTGTGCCACTGCACTCCAGACTGGGCAACTGAAGGACAAAGAGAGAGAGAGGGAGAGGGAGAGAGAGGGAGAGAGGGAGGGAGGGAGGGAGGGAGGGAGGGGGAGGGGGGGAGAGAGAGAGAGAGAGGAGAGACAGAGAGAGATGAGAGACAGAGAGAGAGACGGGGAAGGGAGGGAGAGAGAGGAGAGTCAGAGAGAAAGAGAAAAAGAGAAAGAAAAAAAAGAAAGAAAGAAAAAGAAAGGAAAGAAAAATAAAGAAAGAAAGAAAAAGAAAAGGAAGGAAGGAAAGAAGGAAGGAAGGAAGGAAATCAGGACTCATTCAGGCTTGCTGATTCCTTATGTCTTGCTTTCTGAAATCAGCTCTAGGTGCCCTAAGAGCTTTGCAGAAGTACTTTTTACATAGAACCATTGTAGACTGAACAATATAGCCACAGTCAGGGTCTCAAGGAGAAAACTATCTGCTTGCTACTCAGAAGAAACTGAGAAAACCAAAGATCACTCTTTACATTTTTTTTAAATAAAGTAAATAGAAGGTTGTTGAAGTTTCGTGTCATGGCAAAGAGAGGTTTCCCAGTGGGAAATGGAATGGAGTCCTAACACCCCAAATGATGGGAGATGGGCTGTGATTTCTGTTTGCTGAGGGCTCCATGTTCTACAAGAATGATCGAGCTTCATTCTCACTGAAGCCTTCTATGCCCTGCCCAGCAGATCATGCTTTCTCCTTCCACTCTGGGAGGACTGGGATTGGAGAGTCCAGCGAAGATGCCCCAGATTCGTAACTGGGGAGGTACAACACAAAACGGAGAGGTAGCTGGCTTTGAAAGCCGGCACGCTTCACACCCTAATCCCAAGTTTTAGGGACACGGGTGCAAAGAAATCAAGCCAGCCTGTCATATGATGACAGAGTGATTTCTTTCCCAATATGACACATCCATTTATCATCTTTCATAAGACAGACCTGGCCTATAATTTAGTCCCATCGCTGCCACTTAAATGAACTCTGGGCTTGGATGGGCTTCACCAGATTCTTCAATGTGGGGTCACTTAGGGACTTGAAAGTCACAAGGTCAGGATTTGAGGCTGCATGGATGCTCCTGCGGGGCAGTGCCCACTGCAGTGCTGAGTATCTAGGAAGCCAAGGATGACTATTAATTGATGGTGTTGATGATAATAAGCCTCCTGGGACCCTAAGAAAAAGCAGCAAGAGAAATTTAGTTTGCAAAGTAAAAATTTTATGTGTTTGTCATCTCCATGGTGAGACAGCTCAGCATTCAAGATTCACAAAGAATATAACCTAAAAAGCCCCAGAATTTGAGCTTTATTGGAGAAAGGCATTTCTTAAATAACATAAACATGCTTTGGCAATGAAAGTTACATCTGCATTTTAAGTATGTTGCGCATTTAAATGTCTAAATGAGACAATTAAGTCTGTGTCAGTGGCAGGCAATATAGAAATCTGTTGGCATTAATGATAAAAACAAAAATATGAATTATAAATTAAACATATGCTATATGCCAGAAAATATGCTTTATGTTTTTGTGTTGGTTTTTTTTTTATTTCAGACGGAGTCTCGCTCTGTCACCCAGGCTGGAGTACAGTGGTTCGATCTCGGCTCACTGCAACCTCTACCTCCTGGGTTCAAGCGATTTTCCTGCCTCAGCCTCTCGAGTAGCTGAGATTACAGATGCTTGCCACCATGCCCGGCTAATGTTTTGTATTCTTAGTAGAGATGGGGTTTCACCATGTTAGCCAGGATGGTCTCAACCTCCTGACCTTGTGATCCGTCCGCCTTGGCCTCCCAAAGTGCTAGGATTACAGGCGTGAGCCACCGCGCCCAGCTGTTCTTTTCCAATAATATAACAACTCTGCCAGAGATGGGGCAGAGGGGTGGGGAAATGAAGTCAGAGAGTTTGAGTAACGTGTCCAAAGAAACACAGTAAGTAGCAGTGGTACTAGGATTTTAGTATTTATATTCCTTTACTAGGCCAAGCTTCCTTTGCGTGATAAGAATGTTCAACCCCTTGTTTCTCCCAGTGGATGATTACAACGTGGCATTTTCATAAATAGAATGGGGGTGGCAGAATGTAAAAAGACAGAATCTGCCAAACTGGCATATTGTATACAGCCTTGCAATTTAGCAATTTAGGTTTCTGCAACTGAGCATATGCACACTTAACATAAAGCATAAAATGACAGCAACCGTTGTGTTTTGGCCTTTTGCAAGGATCCCCATAGTTCAAGTTCCCCCATTGCGATACAGCCATGTGATCTGTTTCCTTGCTCCTCAGCACAATGAGAAGAATTTAATGGTTGAGTGCAGAGTTTCTAAGGGCCCCGGACTTCCAGAGGGGAGCTCAGAAGTTTAGAGGCGGACAGGGATTCACTCCTGTTTCCCTTCTGCTTAACGGTACGATGCTAGGTAGCTCTCTGAGCCTGCATTTCCTCCTCTGCAAAAGAAGAGTCCAATCATGTCACAAGGGCCGTGAAAATGAAATGAATTTGTGTGTGCTGAGCACCAGGCGCAGGACCCACAGTGGGCATCACCTCAGAGCATTTCACTTAATTCTTAAATTCATCATCATCACTGTTGTCATTATCCAAAGCTCCCGACGAGCGTGTCCAAGTGAAGTTGCAAAGCGAACAAACCCCTAACCCCTGTGCCTTCCGTTCTAGGGCAACGGACTTGCTTCTTTGCCTGCAAGGCTCATATATCAGCAGTCACTCAGGTTACAGTCCCATGAAAAACACAGGGTGACAAAAGCCCCTTGCAGCAATCTCCAAGAAGGAGAAATAAATTAATCAAGCTGCCAAACGGAGAAGGCCGGGTTGACCTCCTTCTGATCTCATTACTTCTCTATTACCCTTTTGAAAAACATCCTCTTACAGAGATCACTAATTGAAGATTATGTGGAAGGAAATCGCACCTCTCCATCACGGTGGTAACTTTGCCTCATTTGTCATTCTAATAATTCACTTCTTTTCTTTTCTGAAGAGACAGAGACACTAATGGACTATCATCAGTTAAAAAGGCAATTTTTCCATTTAATTGCACTCATTAAATACTGCAATAGAACAATTGGAAAAGCAATAGTCTCAATATTTAATCATAGTATAGGAATAATGAAACATTGCTTCAAAATAAATCTCTGAGTATTTATAAAGTCATAAAACAGCTGTTTTAACAACACCTGTGACCAGAGGCAACACTGAAAATTAGACATGTGATTTTTCATTTCCCCTGATTAGAGCTAGTAAACACTTGCAATGCGAACGAAAGGATTCAAAGGAGCCAACAGTTACTCCAAGCCGTTCCTTGTAGCTTTAAAGGCTGCCGCAGCCCTGTGACATGACGAACACTCCCAGTCTGTTACAGAGACTTGAGGCTCTCACACAAGGCAGGCTTCCAGCATGGCCAAGAAATCTCAGGAATGGGGTTTTGTGCCCAAGAGCAGGTCGGGCCCTGAGTGGTTTTCTCTGTGAGCAAAGATTAATTGCCACTTTCACAATTTTTTAACAGCTTTATTGAGATATAACTGGCGTACCATAAAATTCACCCATTTAAAATGTGCAATTCAATGATTTTTAGTACATTTACAGAGTTGTGCAACCATCACCTCAGACAACTGCAAAACATTTTCATCACCTTTACCTATTACCCTCCTATCCCCTCCACCCCAAACTACCCCCTGAGCAATCACTAATCTATTTTCTATCTCTGTAGGTTTCTCTATTCTGGACATCTCATAGAATGGAATCACACCCTATATGGACTTCCGTAACTAACTTCTTTCACATAGCATAATGTTTACTAGGTTCACCCACAATATAGAACGTCTCAGGACTTCGTCCATTTTTATGAACAGAAAATGGAATATTCCATTTCTATTGGAATATTCCACTACAACTTATTTATCCATTTTTCAATTGATGGACATTAGGGTTGTTTTCATCTATTGGCCATTATGAACAATGCAGCTATAAACATTCACATACAAGTCTCTGTCCATGATTTTATTTCTCTGATATGTACCTAGGAGTAGTATTGCTGGGTCATATGGGAACTCTTAACTCTTTGAAGAACTGCCGACTGTTTTCCAAGTTAGCTGCGCCATTTTACGTTCCCACCAATGGTGTGTGAGGGTTCCAATTTCTCCCATTCCCAGCGACATTTGCTGCTGTGTGACTTTTCACATTTACATTTCAACAGCAAGCTGAGCAGTATCTAAGACCAGGGAAACAAGAAGCTACCAGCTCCCTGCAAACAGAAAACCTCAGTTCTTGCCTTGAAAGAAACAGCATGACCTGGGTGAGAAAGGTCAGGGTTTTGGAATCAAGCAGACAGAGGTTCAAATCCCATCCTTGGCACTTAAAGTTTACTGTGGCCTTGAGCAAGTCACATCAATTAGCTGTGAATTGATTTTTCCTGTAACACAGAGGAAATAACCTTATGGGGGAAAGTGCATGTTGGAGGAGGAAAATGGACCCAAAAATGCCTAGCAGAGTGCCCAGTACTCAGCTGCTGCTCAGACCTTACCACAGACAACCCTGGGCAGGCCCCTGAGTCCTTCAGAGTGCACGCAGTGTTCCCGTCTACTTGTAGGTTCAACAACTTCCGTAATTACTCAAGTATGTTGGACAGAAGAAAAAGAAAATATATGTGTGGTAGCCAGGAACATGCTAGCTTATTTATCAAAGAACGTTTGGAATAGGAACATGTTTTCCTGATTCCAAAGAGGAAGAGGAGATGGAGAATCCACCCTTCCCTGTTCTTTCATTGCCAAGCACAAGAAGGAAAGTCTACAGCCTCACCACCAAATAGTGGGCAGGATCCACTTAGAAGACAGTCAGCCTTTCTCAGTGGGGTTTTCTCCTCTTCTTCTTCCCACTGCACAGCATGTTAAAACCCGGTAACCTATTTAAATTGTGCCCAGGGAGAAGGATAGAAAAAGCAGAAGCTGTTGGGTCTCCTGTTAACACTTGATCCTTGATTGAGCCTTGTGTGCTTACTGTCTGTCTCCCTGTTATTATTAATACAAGATCCCAAAATAATCATGGCAGGTTGTGAGGACTGTTTTTCTTTCTTTCTTTCTTTTTTGAGACAGTCTCACTCTGTCACCCGGTCTGCAGTGCGTTGGCACGATCTTGGCTCACTGCAACCTCCACTTCCTGGGTTCAAACAACTCTCCTGCCTAAGCCTCCTGAGTAGCTGGGACTACAGGCGCACACCACCATGCTTGGTTAATTTTGTATTTTTAGTAAAGATGGGCTTTCTCCATGTTGGCAAAGCTAGTCTCGAACTCCTGACCTCAGGTGATCGGCCTGCCTTGGCCTCCCAAAGTGCTGGGATTACAGGAGTGAGCCACCACGCCCAGCCATCATAATTTTAACTGAAACACTTCCATCCTCATTCACTTATGTATTGTCTATGGCTGCTTCTGTGCTATAGTGACAGAACTGAATAGTTTCAAGAGACCACACTGCAAAGAATAAAATACTGTCTGTCACTTACAGAAAATGTTTGCCTAACCCTGCTCCACAGAATAACTTTGTTGACAATCATAAAAGAAAAGTAATCACTAGAGGGATAGCAACATCTGGTGATGAAGAGTTGATTCAGAACATCTAACTCAGACCTACGTGGATCTGAACCCTACCTCTCACACTCACTGGCTATGTGATGCTACAGGCAAGTTACTTAATCTCTCTGAACGCCCATTTTCCCCAAGCTTAAATTGGGCTAATAACATCTATGTCACTGGGTTACTGAGAAGTTTAAAAAGGGACAAGTGTGAAAGCCTTTGGCATGATCCAGGCTATGGCAAAAACTCAGTAAGTGCTAGTCATTCATATCATACACTATTTCTTTAAGAAAGAAACTTTAGCAATACATAACAACGCATTACATTACAAAGGGAGTCAAAGTCAAAATGTCATTTTTTCCCTTACTGCTGGCTAATACACAGAAGGCTTGGAAGACGTTAAAAACAATAGAACAAACTACATAATCAGCATTAACAAAATCCAGATGGATTTTGGCTCATTTGCTATTTTGAATTGTTTGTCCTTGCCTTCCCCCACCAGCCATCCGCCTGGCAGGGCAAGTGAGAAATAAATACACAATCATCCTATTTATATACGATGAAATCAAGACCATTTGGCTTTTGTAAAACTTGAAGCCAAATGTTGAGGCAAGACATGGGGGTTTGTCCACTTCAGCTGCTGTTCTCCTGCACTGATTTGAATTTGTGTTCCATCCACATCCCGTCTCTGCAGGTCCGTCACTTACGAGGTGTTTAACAGACACTCACAGATAAAATCTATTTGCATCTATTTGGCTGGCAAGAGCCCGTGTCACTAACAGTCAACAGAATCATATGCCTCTCCATCCAGCTCTCCCCAGCCTCCAAATGTTGCTCTTTAGAGCTCTGCTTCATAGCTGGAAACATACACAGAGGACAGCCCTTGACGGGGAGGGCCTTGTGTGTGCTGACGCCCGGCACCAAGCCTGCCTTCTCACTCCTACCTCACCACTCTTAACTACGCTACCATGAGGCTTCCTATAATTGACTTTTCCATGCACTCTGGTGTACCACTCAAGAAAATGACAGAGCAATAAGATAACACATAAATCCATGCCCTACATCTTTAGTCACTGTTACGACATCCTTTTAAGGACTTCAAATTCAGTCCTACAGACCCACAAACATCAGACAAGGATTCCTGTGGCAGATCACAAATCCATTTCAAGTTTTAAGAAGCCTACCAATGATGTCATTCTACTCCAGCTTTAATTTAACAATATCTATATAACTGAGAACCTGTGCTTTGCCTTAAACAAAAGAAAATTAGGGAGCAAAGAGGTGAGTGGTACTCAGCCTCCAAAACTTCCGTTCCAGAAAGATGCATTTTCAATTGAGGTCTGCAAATTTCTATTTACAATACAAATTTTACGTACCCAACTTTTCCACACTTTAAAAAACACTACGTTATTCAGTCAGTGGCTGTTTTTAGCAGTGCTGAACGTCAGTATTCTTATATGCCATCTGTAAAGCTACTGGTTAAGGTGCAAAGACATTAATACATCGAATAAAGCCACAAACAATACAGACTCTAACAGTAAACAACACAATTAACCTAAAATCCTTTGCAGTCTGGCACTCACAGCAAGCCAACAGCTTCAGAAAAACATGAAGCTATCTTCATTTTCTGTGACCGAATCATGGCTTCAATCAAAGACAGAAACCCTGTATTAGTACACATAGGACAACATGAAATTTTTCTAAGAGTCTTCTCTCTTCAGTTAGGCAAGGTATACCATCTTCTGCAAAACAGCTGGATCATTTGTCAATAACCAAGAGAAACAGATGGTTAGAAACATCCAGGTACTTGAAAACATCTGGATATTTCATTCTTCATCCAGATGTTTCGCTTCCCTCAGGTGCAGCCTATCTTTGGTTGAGTGATTCTAAAAAGCATTTGGCCAAGAGGTAAGTTTACTTCTTCAATTCCTACTCAAGATAATTATGTTTGCCAAAGGCAGCCCACTTTCTTTAGGGAATAATGCTGTTATTGTGATGTATTTTATCAGTATGAATTAACCAAACTATTTCTGGAAACGGCTAGGGAGTTAAAACCAAATGCAAAATGTGTCCACTGTGCAACGCAAGTTCAGTCATGTTCAACCATCTACTTAAGTTCACAGAAGTCTAACTACCCCCAGACACCAAATCAGAACCAGTTTAGCACGACAGCCTACACACAAGGTGATAAAGACAAAAGTCTGTTGAGTAAATGCAGGTAGAATTGCTTATAATGCTTATGTACTCTTCCACTTAAAAACCCAGAGAAAACTTCAGTTCCGTACCTTGAATGCTGCCATTTGCTTGTATATGCAATGAAGATTTTCTTGGCTCCTACTCTCTGTACAGCCACGAACATGAAGCTGAGGAATCAACACTGAGTAAAGCTAAGGTTTTGCCCCCGTGCAGTTTCCAGGCTTCTTGGGGAGACAGATCAAACAAATACTCTAGCCCAAATATACCATTATCCATACATCATAAGTGCTATGAAATAAAGTTAAAACATATAATGCGAGTTTACACCGGGGGGAGTTCTTTTTAGGATTAGATGGTCAGAGAGGGGTTGTCAGAGAACTTAAGATGACTATTTAGCAAGGAAAACTGGTGGAAGTGCCTCCCAGGAAGAGGAGACATCGTGAGGCGATGCCTGAAGAATAAACGAGCTTTGCTTCCTCACAGCCTGTAAGAAAGGCTAAAGGCAGAGGGTGGCGGGTGTGACTTCAGGGGGTAGCACAGGGACCTCTGTCCAGATGGCAGTAGTTAAATGAACCTGTCCATGTGACAAAATGTCATAGAACGTGTATTATTTCCATTGCTATTTGACACATTAAGAAGAAATTCATGGCTTGAAATAACACCTATTCTTTTATAGTTCTAGATCCAGAATACCAACTGGGATCTCAAGGGGCTAAGATCAAGACATCAGCAGGGTCCTGAAATCCCAGCAGTTTGGGAGGCTGAGGACAGGAATCGCTTTAGCCTAGGGGCTCTAGACCAGTCTGGGCAACATGATGAAACCCCATCTCTACTAAAAATGCAAAAAAATTAGCCGGGCAAGGTGGCAGACATTGTAATCCCAGCTACTTGGGAGGCTAAGGTGGGAGGATCGCAACAAGCCGTGATAGTGCCACTGCACTCCAGCTTGGGTGAGAGCAAAACCCTGTTTCAAAATCAAGAAAATAATAACAAGACGTAAGTAGGGCATGTCCCCTTCTGGTAGCTCTAGGGGAGAATCCATCTCATTGCCTTTTCTACCATCTAGAGGCTGCCCACTTTCTGTGGCTCATGCCCACCTCCCTCCATCTTCAAAGGCAGCAACACGTGGCTGAGTCCTTATCACACTGCCATCTCACTGCCTGGTTCATCCGAATCCCTCTCCCCATTTTAGGATCCTGGGAATCTTACTGTGCCTGACCAGATAATCTGGGTCATCTTCCGATTTTAACTTGACTGGATTAGTAATGTGAATTTCATCTGAAACCTTAACTCTCCTCTTCCACGTAACAAATCATATCCATAGCTTCCAGGGATTAGGATGCGGACATCCTAACAACGGCCATTATTTTACCTTCCCGGAATTATACACTCACCTTGTACCCATGCCCATTTCCTGGTTTTGATACTATACTATAGTTACATAAGGAGTCATAACTGTAGAAAAGTGAATGAAAAGAACAGGAATCAGCTGGGCGTAGTGACTCACACCTGTAATCCCAGCACTTTGGGAGTCAAGGTGGGCGGATCACAAGGTCATGAGACCGAGACCATCCTGGTCATGGTGAAACCCAGTCTCTATAAAATACAAAAAATTAGGCGGGTGTGGTGGCGCACGCCTATAGTCCCAATTACTCAGGAGGCTGAAGCAGGGGAATCGTTTGAACCTGGAAGACAGAGGTTGCAGTGAGCCGAGATCATGCCACTGCACTCCAACCTGGCAACAGAGCAAGACTCCCCCGTCTAAAAAAAAAAAAATAGAACAGGGATCCCCTCTGTACTATTTTTTTAACTTCCTATGACTGTATCAGAATAAAAGTGTTAAAAATAGGCTGGGCGTGGTGGCTCACGCCTGTAATTCCAGCACTTTGGGAGGCTGAGGCAGGCAGATCACAAGGTCAAGAGATCGAGACCATCCTGGCCAACATGGTGAAACCCCGTCTCTACTAAAAAATACAAAAATTAGCTGGGCATGGTGACGCACGCCTGTAGTCCCAGCTACTCGGGAGGCTGAGGCAGGAGAATTGCTTGAACCCAGGAGGCAGAGGTTGCACTGAGCTGAGATCATGACACTGCACTCCAGCCTGGCGCCTGGCAACAGAGCAAAACTTGATCTCAAAAAAAAATAAAAATAAAAATAAAGTGTTAAAAATAATTTTTTTTTGAGATAGAGTTTCGTTCTTGTTGCCCAGGCTGGAGTGCAATGGTGTGATCTCAGCTCACCACAACCTCCGCCTCCTGGGTTCAAGTGATTCTCCTGACTTAGTCTCCCAAGTAGCTGGGATTGCATATATGTGCCACCACGCCCAGCTAATTTTGTACTTTTAGTAGAGATTGGGTTTTACAGTGTTGGTCAGGCTGGTCTGTAACTCCTGATCTCAGGTGATCCGCTCACCTCGGCCTCCCAGAGTGCTGCGATTACAGGCATGCACCACCCCGTCAGCAAGAATAATTTTTTTTTTTTTTTTTTTGAGATGGAGTTTTGCTCTTGTTACCCTGGCTAGAGTGCAATGGAGCTATCATGGCTCACCGCAACCTCCGCCTCCTGGGTTCAAGCAATTCTCCTGCCTCAGCCTCCTGAGCAAAAATACTTTTCAAAATGGCCAGTACTTACAGAAATTATGTATGTGCAGTACAGCTGAAAGCACTTAGCATTTACTATCGCATTTACTCCGCACAGCAAGCCTATAACATGGGTACTATTGCTGTGCCACAGATGAGAAAACAGAAGGAAAGGCAGGCAACGTTAATTTAGCCAAAGCTATTTGAATCCAAATAGTATATGCCTCAATGTTGTGGTCTTCATATTTTTGTCTTAAGAACTCCCATTTAATTAAGGTAACAAATGTACGGACCACAAATCAGTAAGTACATAAGTGCAGAATGAAATTATTATTTATTTATTTTTGAGACAGTAATGCTCATGTCACCCAGAATGAAGTGCAGTGGTACAATCTTGGCTAACTGCAACCTCCACCTCCCGGGTTTTCAGTGATTCTCGTGCCTCAGCCTCCCAAATAGCTGGGATTACAGGTGCTCGCCACCACACCCAGCTAATTTTGTATTGTTAATAGAGATGGGGTTTCACTATGTTGGCCAGGTTGGTCTTGAACTCCTGACCTCAGGTGATCCACCCACTTCAGCCTCCCAAAGTGCTGGGGTTACAGGCTTAAACCTCCCCACCTGGACTTTTTTTTTTTCTTTAGAGAAGAGAAAGGCCCTAGATGAGCCTTAAGAGGTTATGGAGGAGTGGGGGAAGCAGGGGCCTAAACGCTGGGCTTTCTCAGAAGAACCTCCCAAATAGCTTTCTTCATCTGCGAAAGAAAAAGTAGGTTGTGCACAGGGTGAAGATTGACAATAGAGGGACAAATCCAATATGCTTTGGGCTCCATTGTTCACAGGCTGACTTACAGGGCAGTTACCCACTAAATGCTACATAGCTTTCTTTTCCATCCTTTCTCTCAATCTTATGGGTAAAAGAAAAAAAAAATCAGGCTTATTCAATTTAATCCTTCACTTCCTAAGAAGTGTCGTGGATACGTAGCATGAAGAAGCTCTTGCTGATTCCAACTTTCCCAGGGTTTTCAGCTCAGAGGAAATGATGCTTGACCAAAAATAGGCAACCAGATTCTCTCCTGAGAATGTGAATCTAGAGCTGAAGAATCATACATGAAAGGAAGAAAGAGGATTCGAGCCAAAGACCTTGCCATGAAGAGAGGAGTCCATGACTTCCTGCTTGTGGTGACCACAGGTCCCCAGGGAGAAGGATAAAAGCCATGTCCCTAGAAAGACAGAGCCTGGGATGCACAGAGGTGCAGCTGCACCAAGCCTGCGCTGCCCACTCTGGAAAATAAGCCACAGTGTGGTTGAGCTTCTGTAAGGCAACCGAACTCCTATCACAGTCAGTCTCATGTCTTCCTTCTCCTTAAGTTATCCAAAGTCTTTTCTGTTGCTTGCAACCACAGCACCCAAAGGTATGCCACGCCTCCATCTACCATAGAAAGCCACGAATTCCCCTCTCCTTTATGCATTCTCTCCTATTCATGTCTCCATTCCCATCAAAACCAAAACTTTCCTAGAAATTTCAACACAGATAAACCAAAAAATAAAATAAATAAATTCTTCCCAGACTCAGGGCTCCTAAGGATTTCTGTAGGCTGCTTCTGGGTTTCCATAGCCATTTAATTATGGTCCCCTGCCCACAGGAAGTAGAGATCAAGTACATGTCACCCTGTAACTCTTGAACTTGAGGGACACAGTGCCTTTAAATCAAGAGGAAAGTGACTCACATTCCCTTAGTGTTTTCTAAAAGGATATTGTTAGAACCAATTTCTACGCCTGGATCTTTTGTGCTCCAGGGTAGAAGCAGGCAGTGGTCCAAATACTGTGGAACCTTTTCAGCAGCCATAAGGAAAAAGTCACTACCACTTTACTTTCAAACCCAGGCAGAAAAAGAAACATGCAATACCAGGGCATGAGGGAATTAGCAATGTCTTCTAAAACAGAAACAGAAGATGTTTATGGGGAGTGAAAATGAATGATAATAGTCTCACTGTCCACTCTCATTTACACATGGTTCGACCAAGTCTCTGGATGTCATAAACACTGAAGGGGGAATAAAATGCTCTAATAAATCAAGGTGAGGACACTGTGAAGGGGCCAGTGGTGAGGCACACCTGCTCAGTCGCTAACTCTCTGGGCAGAGTCAACAGAAAGCAGGAGTCCAGAACATAGATGAGGCAGCCTTTGAAAAGAGAAAACACCAGGTTTCTCTCACTTCACACAAGCGTGTGTGCACACGCATACACCCACCGTCACACACACCCTCCGGCTGTAAGAAGGAGGCAAAGTACTCTTCTCTGCCATTATCCTGCTTAATACTTGCCCTGTGTCTTAGCACATGGTTTCTCAGCCTCAATACTACTGACATTACGGGAGGGCCATTCTTTGTGTGGATGCCTTCCCCCAGATCTTAGGATGATTGACACCATCTATCTGCATGGTGCAGTAGCCAGTCTCCATCACACTATAACACACACAATCACTCCTGGGGAAGGAACAGTGTTTTACAGAAAATAAGAGGGAGAGGGAGGGAAAGGAAGGGGGAGGGGGGAAGAGGGTGGGGGGGGGGAAGCGGGAGGGGGGAGAGGAAGAAGGAAGAAGGGGAGGTGAAGGGAGGGGGTGGGAGGCAAAGAGAGCGGGGAGGGCGCCCATAATCCCAGCTACTGAGGAGGCTAAGACAGGAGAATTGCTTGAACTCGGGAGACAGAGGTTGCAGTGAGCTGAGATCGCGCCATTGCACCCCAGCCTGGGTGACTAGCAAAACTTCGTCTTAAAAAGAATTAGACCTACAACCTCAGCTGGCCACTTACTAGCAATAAAAGCATTTCCTTCCTTAAAGTTTTCAAATGAAAAAGGAGATAAAAGTATTCCCTACAAAAGATACTGTAAAGTTGAATTCAATTAAAAAAAAATCTGGCGCTGGGCGCGGTGGCTCATGCCTGTAATCCCAGCACTTTGGGAGGCCGAGGTGGATGGATCACGAGGTCAAGAAATCAAGACCATCCTGGTCAACATGGTGAAACCCCATCTCTACTAAAAATACAAAAAATTAGCTGGGCATGGTGGCGTGTGCCTGTAATCCCAGCTACTCAGGAGGCTGAGGCAGAAGAATTGTCTGAACCCAGGAGGCGGAGGTTGCAGTGAGCCGAGATCGCGCCATTGCACTCCAGCCTGGGTAACAAGAGCCAAACTTCGTCTCAAAAAAAAAAAAAAAAAATCTGTGACTATGCTAGGTTATATGAATTAAGGTTGCATAGAGAATAAGGGTTGTTAGTCAGTTAACCTTTAAATAAGATGAGCCTTGATAGCTATCCAGCTGAAACCAATGAAATCATAAGGGTCCTTAAAATTAAGAGAGGAAGACAGAAGAGAAAGAACCAGACACGTGGCCATCGGAGAACTCAGCCCAATGTTGCCAGCTACATGGTAGCAGGAGCAGCTACGGACTGAGGCTCACGGGCAGTCTCTCTAAACCGGAAAAGGCCAGAAAATTTGATTCTCCCCTACACCATCCAAAAAAGAGCACAGCTCTGAAGACACCTTGATTTTAGCCCAGGGAGGCCTGTGGCAGACTTCTGACCTCCAGAATGGTAAGAAAGTAAGTCTGTGATATCTCAAGTCACTAAGTTTGAGGCAATCTGTTATGGCAGCCATAGAAAATGAATACCCCCCAGGCTGCCTTTAAAAAATAATTTTTATTACATAAGTAATACATGAACATTTTTCCCTTTAAAAAAAACACTGAAGCATTATAAACCAGACTGAAGGCTGCCTTTGGCTTGTTTTCTCCTACTCCCCTTCTCTCTTCTACAGACAAACACTATAAAGTTGAGTTTGGATTCTTTACCCCCATTCACCTGCATTTCTGCACATATGTAAGGTCACATCACTTGCTTAGTGTTAGGCATTGCTGGTCATGAAACAGTTAACACACATTTCCCCAGGAAGGGAAGTAGCTCAAAAGCCCAGCAACTGCAGAGGAGTCAGTGTCTGCTCAGTGCTCCTGAGGGTGAAGGAAGTGACAGTTTGAGTACCTCTCAGCATACCTTCTGTCTCCCTTCTAGTTATAAATCCTCCATTCTGGAGCTTGTGGTAGGAACTGAATTCTCCAAGCTTGAATGTGTTAAGTATTCATTGCTTAGATGATCAAGGAAGGAATTTGTTGATACACACTGGGCCTTGGATTACCAAAAACAAATTAGCTAAAGACATACAGGGAATGCAATGGAAAGCAAAGCACCAGTCCACCCACGCTGTGCCACCAAGACATAATAAACGCCCACAAAGCTGCCAGAAATTGCTCACACCACACCCTCCCCGACTTTTCTTTTTTTTCTTGAACCCACAGGGTGTCTGGTATTTTTCACAAGCCCCGCATCTGTACCCCGTGGTTTCTGGGAGACTATTCGCAAATCACAAATGAAGTCAGACTTTTAGCGCACTAGGTCTTTGAAATCTTCCTCGAAGCCATTCAGTCAACTGGCTCTTGCACTCACTCCCTGTCTATTTCTCTGGGGCTTCCTGAGCATCCACTCCAATGCCAGGCCTGGCTCTTGTCCACCGTGACAAGGGTGCCCCACCCTCAGAGGTGGCTCTCGTGCTCCCTTAGGGAAGCTCACGTCTTGCTGGGAATTGAACTGGGTTCTCTCAGGGGCTAAAACATTGAAGAGGGATGGAAACGGGCTGACCCCACTGTGAGAGCAAGCAATGGTGAGAAAAACTCCTTTCTCCCGAGCCTCTCCCTTGCTAGTGGCAGCAAAGTCCCAAGAGCAAGGTTCTGGCCTGTAAATCCCCAATCCCAGAGACTTGCCAAATGTGCTGACACGAAGCATATCTTTTCCACTGTGACTGGCACATGGCCTGAGCCCCGTGCATGCAGCAGCACGAGAGTGGCATGCATTCTGGTGGCCACCAGTCTTACTGCACATTCGGGTCCACTTATCAGCTGCAATGGAACATCCTTTAGCTACACAGCCAAAGTCATCAATCTGGTGATTTAGCCTTGCTCTCAGAGATGAAAACAAATTAGCTTCACAAGGAGTATAATCAACATGTGTTTGTTCAGTGAAATATTAATTCATTCGGTCAACAAACATAGTGTGGGTTGTGCATGTGTGTGCATGTGTGAGTACACGCCAAACACGGGCCAGGAGGCGTGAGACGAAGCCCAGGAGCACACTTTTCTAAAAAAGCCACAAACTATGGAGGTGAAATTTCAGAGGATTCTGTGTCTAACAAAAGAAAATTCGTGGGCAGAAACACAATAAATGAAAGTTCTTATGGAAAAATTCCAAATTACTTTTGGATATGTAATCACCAGGAACAAAAACAGGTGGGTTTAACACGGTGTGGCAAGAGAGTAGCTATGGATGATGGTGATGATGATGACAGAAAGAAAAAGAGGAAGAAAGGGGAAGAAGGAGGAAGGGAAGATGACAATAATTGTGCAGATCACAGGAGTGACAGTAACTAAACACACAGTAATGGCCAGACCCCGGCTCTAAGTACTTCACGCGTATAACCTGATTTAATCCTCCCATACATCCAATTATTATCCCTATTTTACACAGGAGAACACTCAAACTGAGAACAATTAACTAACAAGTCATGGTCCAGGTGGTGGAGCCAGGAAGAAAGTCAGACTTCAGAACCAGAGAGACAGACATTGCTGCATGCGTACCTCCCATTATCCTTTCATTTCTCTTTATTATCAGCATTCCCGTTTAATTCTGGCTAGCCATGTATGTTCATGAAAAGAATGAAGCTCTAAGATATTTAAAGAGGTTTATTCTGAGCCAAGCATGAGTGACCAGAGCCTGAGACCGTCCCAAGAAGTCCTGGGAACATGTGCCAAAGGTGGCTGGGTTACAGCTTGATTTTACACATTTTAGGGGGAGAAAGTTACAGGCAGACTTCTACCAATATATGCAAGCTGTACATTGGTTTGGTTCGGAAAGGAAGGACAACTCAAAGTGATGGGGAAGGAGCCTTCCAGGTCATACGTGATGTTAGCCCATTTCCATACTGCTATCAAGAACTGCCTGAGACTGGGTAATTTATAAAGGGAAGAGGTTTAACTTGACTCACAGTTCAGCATGGCTGGAGAAGGCTTCAGGAAACTTACAATCATGGCAGAAAGCCGAAGGGAAGCAAGGCATCTTATTCACAAGGTGGCAGGAAGGAGAATGAACACAGAGGGACCTACTAAACACTTATTTATAACCATCAGATCACCTGAGCACTCACTATCGGGAGTAAAGCACGTGGAAACCGCACGCTGTGATTCATTTACATCCACCTGGTCTCTCCCTTGACACGTGGAGGATTACAATTCAAGACAAGATTTGATGTGAGGGTTCAGCCAAACCATATCAGGTGAATTCAACGATTTTCAGATTGGTAATTGGTTACAAGAGTTATTAGGTAAACACCTGAGATCAATAGAAAAGACTGTCTGATTTTGGGTGGGGATGCAGCCAAATCCTATCAGGTGGATTCAAGGATTTTCTGATTGGCAATTGGTTAAGAGTTATTACCTCCAGGCGTGGTGACCCAGGCCTGTAAATCCCAGCACTGCGGGAGACTGAGGTCTTTTAAAAAAATTAAAAAAAAATTTTTTTAAATTTTTTAAAAAGAGTTATTAGCTAAACACCTGACATCAATAGAAAGGACTGTCTGGGTTAAGATAAGGTGAAGACCAAGGTTCTTATTATGCAGATGAAGCCTCCAGGTAACAGCCTTCAGAGAGAATAGATGGTAAATGTCTCTTATCAAACCTAAAAAAGTGCCAGACACCTAGTGAATCTCTCTCCTGGATCAGGAAAAGACCTGAAAAGGGAAGGGTGTTCTCTACAGAAAGCAGACTTTCCCCATAAGAGACAGCTTTGCAGGGGCATTTCAAAATATGCCAAAGAAATATATTTTGGGGTAAAATAATTTGATTTCTTTCAGGGCCTGCTATCTGCAACGTGATGCTACACTAGGATGAGGTGGAAGTTTGCTATCTTATCGCTACAAAGAATCTGTTTTGTCAGTCTTAAAATCTCTGTTTTAATGTTAACTCTAGTCAGTTGTGCCTGAATTCCAAAAAAAAAAAAAAAAAAGACGGTATAATGAGTCATGTCTGACCCCATCTTCCCATCACTGCCTGAATTAGTTTTTCAGGTTTGTTTTGGAATCCCTTTGGCCTACAGGTGAGAATCCATTCACTCTGTCAGGGAGCTCAGAATTTGTTTTTGGTTTCCATTTACCCAGCCAGGGACAATCAGCTCTGCAGACTCTCTTGCAGCTCTGCATGGCTGTGTGACATGGTACTGGCCACTGACATGCTAGGGGATTGCATAGGGTAAGGCGGCATGTGATTTGTGCCCTTCACTTTCCCAGTTCTTCCTGCATGGGAAGCAGACGCCACACCTGGAGGTGGAGCAGCCACAGGCTAAGGCTCAAAGGAAAAACTGAGGTAGACCCGGTCTCTGATGGCCTCATGGGCCTGTGCTCCCACACTAAACTGCCTATTTCTAAAGCTCTCGTCATCAGAGAAAAATGAAGGCCTGACTGGGAAAGCTGGGATCGAAGTCCAGTCCCTGCTGGGGCAGGCACCATGGGAAGGTTGACTCAGCCAGTGCAGATACGTCAGCCCCCTTCCTCCATCAGCTGACACATTCTGAGACGTCACACATGGCTCTGATCTTGGTTCTGAAGTGGGTGGGCGTGGTGCTTGACCACAATGGAAACTGTGCTAAATCAGAGTGTGATTTCTTTTTTAAAGGTACAGTCTTTAACATGCTAGACATCCAGTAAATATCTTTTCAGTAAAAGGAGAAGAGGAAGGAGAGCAAGAAAGTGGCAATCTGCAAAATCTCCCTTGAAAAGGAAGGTTAAGGGCTCAGTGTGTGGACGGCATTAGTCTTAGCATTCATGCTTGTATGAGTTTCTGATTGCTGCTATAACAAATAACCACGATCTTAGATCTTAAAACAACACTTCTATTCTCTTATCATTCTGGAGGTCAAAAGTCCAAAATCAACCTGAGTTAAAAAATCAAGGTGTCAGCACAGCTGGTTCCTTCTGAACTCTCCAGAGGATAATACATTTCTCACCTCTTTGGGCTTCTAGAAGCCACCAGCTTGTTGACTTACAGCTGCTTCACCTCTCCTCCCTGTTTCTTCCTCTTTCCTAGTCACAGTCTCCTTTGCCTCCCTCTCATAAGAACACTTATCATTGCACTTAGGGCCCTCCTCGGTAGTTCAGGTTCAACTCCCCATCTCAAGATCCTGAACTTGACACATCCTCAAAGTCCTTTTTGCCATATAAAGAAACATTCACAGTCTCCAGAGCCTCAAAGCATGCTGTATTCACTTGTTCAACAAGCTTTTATTGGACACCAGGCATTCTGCTAGCAATGAACGGGCAGCAGTGAACAGGTAGTTAGTTCCTTACTTCATAAAAAAATACCTTTGCTAACACATGTTGCTTCAGTTCTTGGTAAGTCCGGTCCTACCAAGTAGCCACAGCATAGAAATCCCAGAGAAAACAAGATATGGCAGAGGCTCAAAAAGTTGGAAGTTATTAATGGGTAGCTAACTATTATCTAAAACATACAGAGAACTGTCACAAGAAATGCTGAACAAAAAAACCCAAAAGGTTGGAAATGGGTTATAAAAGAGATAATACTGGAAACTTGTAATAAGGAGAGGGGGCAGGCTACTCACAGGCACACCACACAAGTGGGGTTCACTGGGAATTGTGGGAAAGGGCTCACTGGGGATTGTGGGAAGGAGTGAGATTTACAGGGAATTGTGGGAAGGAGAGGGGCTCACTGGGGTTGTGGGAAGGAGTGAGATTTACAGGGAATTGTGGGAAGGAGAGGGGCTCACTGGGGTTGTGGGAAGGAGTGAGATTTACAGGGAATTGTGGGAAGGAATGGGGCTCACTGGGTTTGTGGGAAGGAGATTTACAGGGAATTATGGGAAGGAATGGGGCTCACTGGGGTTGTGGGAAGGAGTGAGATTCACAGGGAATTGTGGGAAGGAGAAGGGCTCACTGGGGTTGTGGGAAGGAGTGAGATTCACAGGGAACTGTGGGAAGGAATGGGGCTCACTGGGGTTGTGGGAAGGAGGGATATTTACAGGGAATTGTGGGAAGGAAAGGGGCTCACTGGGGTTGTGGGAAGGAGTGAGATTTACAGGGAATTGTGGGAAGGAGAGGGGCTCACTGGGGTTGTGGAAAAGAGTGAGATTTACAGGGAATTGTGGGAAGGAGAGGGGCTCACTGGGGTTGTGGGAAGGAGTGAAATTCATAGGGAATTGTGGGAATGCATGGGGCTTGTCAGGAATTTGGGGAAGGCGTGGGGTGGGAATTGTGGTAAGGAGCTGGGCTCACTGGGAATTGTGGGAAGGCAATGTCTCAACTCTTTGATCTGGAGTAAGAAATGTCCTCTCCTGGCCACAAATGGAAGCAAGCCCAATACCCAGGAATAACATTATAAATAGAATGAATAGATGGAGCTGCACAGGGGGTCTGTCTTTGGGAAGGGTGCCCAGATGAACTCTCATACAAC
This sequence comes from Aotus nancymaae, assembly GCF_030222135.1. NCBI lineage: Eukaryota > Metazoa > Chordata > Mammalia > Primates > Aotidae > Aotus > Aotus nancymaae. The sequence continues at coordinate 32,778,711 of NW_026988443.1, read as the reverse complement.
TCTGGGGACTTCTGTGGATACCATAAGGCAGGGTTCTGAAATACCTATTGCCACATGGGAAAGAAAATCTTTAGCAAATCCCTTATCGTCTGAAGCAACACATCGTAACCCATGGAGACACACTGGGAACAGCTAGACTTACCCTTCCAGAATCATATACTGTAATTATCGTCTATGTCCAGGATAGCATGAATGTTATTATTCCATAAATGCAGTTCTCAAATCAGCACAGTTTTCTTTTTGTCATTTGTTCTTTTGGATGAAGAAATAAGCCATTCATTCACTATAAATGAGCTTAAGCTATAAAAACATGAATTACTAGAAGGCAATTCCTTTGGAAGACAGGCGGGGACATGCAGATGCTTCTCCACATGGTTTCTGTGGGCAGGTGTCTATATATAAACACAGCTCAAATAGATTGTGGAATCTAAGAGAAAAGTGGATCGCCCATGTAAAGGACATCTGTATTAGAACCTGTTCCCAATCAAAGGAAAGTAATTCTTCTTGGTGGTCTGACCACTTAACTCAAAAAAGAACTGAGCCAACTTTCATCAATGAACCCTTCTTCCAACCAAAAAAAAAACGAAGAAAAGGAAAAATGAGATTTGGCTACTGGTTACGGCAATGCTGTGCCACAAGGTTAATAATGATGGGTTTCAGGTCACCGGCAATTTCTCATTTCAAACCAACTTGAACCATCCACTGTAAAAGGCCAATTGTTTATTGTGGGCTACATGGTACCCACAGTTCTTCTTGGACACCCAGGTGGTGGGTGGGCGAGTTTCTGTCATTAAATCATTACCAAAACAAGAGAAGGGCTTTTCATTCTTAAAAAATAAAATAAAATAAAATAAAAATAATAAAAAAGTGTTCCTACATTTCAGCATAACAGATGACACAGTTTTGCTCAGTTTCAAGATGACTGGAACTGAAAGAGTCTGGTGCTTTTTAATCAATTCATGGGATATGGGCTTTATATTTCAGAGGGAACTCAGGGGGAAGAATTCTAAATATCCCTGCAATCACCTGGAAGAGCCCATGGTGTCTTCCTCCACATTGCCTGTGCTTCATCTCGGATGTTCATTTCACTTCTACACGGCCGAGAGACTCATCCAGAGGTTACATGGCTTTTTATTCCTGGCTCTTGTGAGCAAGGAGGCCAGAGGGACAGAACACCAGCTCACTTGGCATTTGCTATTAATAGCTCCTCCCTGGCAATGGAGGATCGATCATCATAGCGGCTGGAAGGCCCTGCTCTCCATGAAAAACGTACTCCCCCAGAAAGGGGAAGAAAAGGAAAAAGCAATTCGTAGGTGATTTGAATCACACTAGGAAGTCCTGGCCTAATCCACACCAGCTTGCAGCAGAAGAGACAGAATTCAGATTCTCAGGTAGGGTCGGGTAAGTGGGTGGGTTTTTTGTGTATTTGTTTGTTTTTTGTTTTTTGTTTTAGAAGCAGAGTCTCGCTCTGTTGCCCAGGCTGGAGTGCAGTGACACGATCTGGGCTCATTGCGACCTCTGCCTCCCAGGTTCAAGCAATTCTCCTGCATCAGCCTCCTGAGTAGCTGGGATTACAGGTGCACACCACCACACCTGGCTAATTTTTGTGTTTTTCAGTAGAAACCGGGTTTCGCCATGTTGGTCAGGCTGGTCTCAAACTCCTGACCTCGTGATCCACCCGCCTTGGCCTCCCAAAGTGCTGGGATTACAGGTGTGAGCCACCACACCGGGCCTTAGTGGGTGGGTTTAATCACTGCCTTGTGCTGCCAAGTTATCAGTATGTTTTAAATGGCAAGGAAGGAAGGGAAGAAAAGGATAAAGGGAAGGAAAGAAGAGAAAAAAAGAAGAAAGGAAAAGAGGGGAAGAGAAGAAGAAAAATGGATAGTTAGGAAAAGGGATTTTCCCAATGCTAGGTAAACGTGTCAACTGGTTCAACCCCAACAGAGAGAAAGTTGGCCATATTGATCAGAATTGCTCTTCTAGGAATGGATCCTTTCCATTGAGTGATACATGTTGACATAAAATGTACACTAGATTATGGTGTTGCTCATAAAAGCAAAATAATGGATACAACCCTAACAACCATCAGCAAAGAATGCCTGAATAAATTTCAGGACAACGTTGCAATGGATTATCATGAAGCGGCATGCATATATTTCTCTTTATGTATTAATATGAAAAAGTCCCTGTGAGATATCGTGAAGTGAATTGTGCAGAGTGCAAAACAGCATACTTAGCCTGCAGACATTTTACTAAGACCCACCGTAGCCCTATGGGTGTGCTGGAGTTTGCAGAGACTATTTCTGAAAGGATTCTCATTCATCTGAAAATTCTAGAAGTCTCTGAAGAAGGTAACAGGACGGGTGGGAAAAGTGGGGAGACAAAATCTCCACACTCACCCCTTCCATCGTTTGAAAGTTGAACCATGCATTACCTATGTCAATGCATTACCCTAATTGAAATTTTACAAAAAAGTACAGCATTCCAAAAAAGTAGAGAGTAAAAGGCTACAGGCCTGTGCATGAGAGAGGAAGGTAAAGTGAGCTGAGGGTGAGTGATGATGGGAATCAGATGCCTTGGTTATTAACGAATCCCTCAGATAACAAACAAGCGATCTGAAGAAGAGGCCACGGGAAGGAAATGCTGTCGGGAGGTCATGACTCAGGTACCCTGGAGAAGGAATACCAAAACTATGTTTTCAAATGTTCACAGGAGGAAAAATCAATAAATAAAAGGTTGGCTCCTTGAAAGCTCCTTGGCTGGCCAGGCATGGTGGCTCATGCTTGTAATCCCAGCAGTTCGAGAGGCAGAAGTGGTGAATCACGAGGTCAGGAGTTCTAGACCAGCCTGGCCAACACAGTGAAACCGCATCTCTACTAAAAATACAAAAATTAGCTGGGCATGGTGGCAGGCACCTATGATCTCAGCTACATGGGAAGCTGAGGCAAGAGAATCACTTGAACCCTGGAGGCGGAGGTTGCAGTGAGCTGAGATAGTGCCATTGCACTCCAGCCTGGGCTACAGAGTGAAACTCCATCTCAAAACAACAAAAAAACAAACAAAACCTCATTGGCTGAAACCTCAGGGCTGATGAAAGTGTATTTAATGCTAATTTAAAAGGGCTCCAGGAAGAAGCTGCTAGAGTCGTGTATAGATTCAAAAGCAACAGCTGATGACTTGGCTCTTTCCAGAACAGGAGCAGGGCTGGTGGTTGGCACAGGGTAGTGCTGGCAGAAAGACCACAGGTCATGAAAATTTGAAAAGTGGAGTTCAAATCCCAACTCACTCACTCCCTAGTTCTGGACCCTGATTAAGAGCAGCATCCCTGAGCTCAGCTGCTTAACTCTCAGGTGTATGTAAGGTATTCAAATTCCTCTTCCTTTACAAACAACCAAGGCTGGTAAGTAAAACGCATCTGGCCCGAGATTAAAAAGACCACAAAGGAGGCCAGGTACAGTGGCTCATGCCTGTAATCCCAGTACTTTGGGTGGCCAAGGCGGGCGGATCACCTGAGGTCGGGAGTTCGAGACCAGCCTGACCAACATGGAGAAACCCCGTCTCTACTAATAATACAAAATTAGCTGGGTGTGGTGGTGCATGCCTGTAATCCCAGCTACTCAGGAGGCTGAGGCAGGAGAATCGCTCGAGCTAGAAGGCTGAGATTGCACCACTGCGCTCCAGCCTGGGCAAAAAGAGCGAAACTCCATCTTAAAAGAAACAAAGAAACAAACAGACACAATGAAACCAACATAGAAATACTTCTGATTATAACTTGGATATCTTATTTATACTTTGTCTATAAATAAAATAATCTGTCATTGCTTAAATAACATAAATTAGAGATAGATTTTATTTAAAGTAGGGGAGAAAAGGGCAAGGATATAAAATGTAGTTAAGAATAAGACAAATACCCTAGACCTTAAAGAGTGAGCACCGATTCCGATTCTAAGCATCCTAGAAGCTGCAGGACTCCCTGTTTTGAAGGGAAAACCAGTTATTCCAGTAGGAGTATCTCTCTTCCCAAACGAAAATCCATATGGAGAGTTATCCCAGGTCCTCTGAAGAAGGGTCTGGTGATGTTCCAAGCCTTGTCTTCCAAAAGACCATTACAGTTGATAAAACAGTGAGGACCACATGGAACTTGCCTGCAGCAACCCAGCGACATCAAACCGAAACCAAATGTTCAGAGCCAGGAAAGGGCTGAAGGAAGTAAAAAACAGTCACTTGGGAGCTCGCAACTTGCATCACACCTAAAACTCTTTGGAACCAAGGGACCACGGGCAGCAAACTTAAACAGGTACAGTGTCTCAGCAAGTAGCAGGAGTGTGTGAAGCTGCTTGCATTGAGAAGGCAGACAATAAGGCACGGTGGAGACTGCGCAAGCTGCAGACCGCAGGCCCTTCTGATGCGTCTGCTCAGCACTAGCCATTGCTGCCTCCTCTTCCAACTTTCGAGTCTAATGGGAAAGCTGTATTTTTATATGAAACCTCTGAATTGGCATATGTTTCTCAGAATTTTTGTTTTGTTTTGTTTTACAGCAGGTGTGGGCAAGACAAAACATGTCTGCAGGTAGGTGGTATCTCTTGAGGCAGAGGAACATTCCACCGAGTTTTCTCTTTTGGAAGTAAGACCTATAGCTGCGGCTTGTCTCTGAGCTAGGGCAAGACAAGGCTGAAAAAGGGAGGCAGAGGCAATGTCTGGGAGTTAGGTGATGATCTGTCCTAAAACTTTTGTAAGTGATATATTTCCCTGTAAAATGTCATGGCCTTGGGAAGATGAAAAACACACTTAAAAACTTCATCTAAGGCCGGGCACAGTGGCTCACGCCTGTAATCCCAGCACTTTGAAAGACTGAGGCAGGTGGATCACCTGAGGTCAGGAATTTGAGACCAGCTGGTGAACATGATGAAACCCCGTCTCTACTAAAAATACAAAAATTAGCCAGGCATGGTGGTGGGCATCTGTAGTTCCAGCTACTAGGGGGGCTAAGCCAGGAGAATTGCTTGAACCCTGGAGGCGAAGGTTGCAGTGAGCCGAGATCATGCCATTGCACTCCAGCCTGGGCAACAGAGTGAGACCCTGTCTAAAACAAAACAAAAAACCTCATCTAATTTTAGAATGTTACTTCGACATATCAACCAAACTCATGGGTAGAAAAGGCCTTACTCTGTGATCTAAGCTATGCCAAATTCCTATCCCCCAAACCCAAGTAGGAGGAAGAAAGGCTCAGTCCTACCCTGGGTAAGGTAATCCTGAGGCCTGGAGGTGTGTCTGTTACCCATTGCATCCAGGCTGTAGTTGAGCCATGGGTGAGGAGACACAGTCCCGATCTCCAATTCTCAGTCTTTCTTAGATCTAATCACAGGCACAGAACCCTGAGGTCTTGGAGAGTTTGTTTTTTAACCTGACACCTGAATCTCTCTTTCCACAACTTTTCTCAGATAGGTTGCAGCTCAGACCCCTGGGAAGCCTATTCTGTTAGAGGTAAACAGAGTGCACTCCCACAGTTCTAATTAACAGATTTTTTCCCCTCTTCTCCCATGTTTCACCAAAGGAAACCGGCTTCTTAGCTGGGCCAGAAGTCGAAACCAGATTCATAAAATACAACAAAATGTACAAAAAATTAAGTTTCTTCAATAACAGAAAAGTACAAAAAAATAAAGAAAACCTTAGTAGCCGATAAAGAAAATTAGTAGTAACCACAGTATCCAGAGAGGAGCCTTCCCTCTAACCCTCATCCCTGAAAAAAACTCTTTCATAAACAGACTAATAAGCTATAATATCAAGTGTAATGGATGAACGTTACAGCCTGATTGAAAACAAAAAGCTATAAAAGATAATTTGTGGAAAATTCAGTAAATCTTGGTATGGACTACGTATTATTTTATGTTAGCAAATTATCACCAATTTCATAGACATGATAATGATGACAGTGGTGATTATGTAGAGCAATGCCTTTAGTTTTAGGAGATGCCTGCCAAAGTCCTTAAGGGTAAAGTTTGTCGATGTCTCTAACTTACATGGATGGATGGATGGATGGATAAATGAATGGAAGGATGGATGGATAACTGAATGGAAGGATGGATAGATGGGTAAGTAGGGGGTTGGATTAATAGACAAAGAGATGGACAGATGGATGAACTAACAAAACACGGCAAAACATTAGCAACTGTTGAGTCTAGGTACTGGATATATGGCCCCTGGAAACCCTGACACACTACAAGTTATATACTGGTATAAAGGACAAATCTCTAAGAGCTGTTCCAAACAGAGTCAACTTTTAAAAATAGTTTCCCATCATTATATTTCAGTGACAGGAGAAAAAAATGTTATCTTGATAGTAAAGGATTTAAATTTATGGCATAGCTGAAAATGGATACTGAATTGAAATTATAAAGTAATGAATCATTTCCCAAAAAAGTCAAGCCATTAGTCATGCCATTGCATGAAAAACTATTTAGAGATGTCAGATGTGAAAGGAAGGAAAGGAAGTGAGGGAAGGGAGGGAGACAGGGTAGAGGGGAGGGAAGGAAGGATGGGGAGAGGGGAGAGGGAAGGAAGGGAAGAGGGGAGGGATGGAGAGAGGGGAGAAGGCAGGAAGGGAAAAGGGGAGAGAAGGAGAGAGGGAAGAAGGGAGAAGGGAGGGAGGGAGAGAGGGAAAAGGGGAGGGAGGGAGAAAGGAAAGGTGAGGGGAGAGAGGGAAGAAGGAAGGGAGGGAAGGATGGGGAGAGGGGAGAGGGAAGGAAGGGAAGAGGGGAGGGATGGAGAGAGGGGAGAAGGGAAGAAGGGAAAAGGGGAGAGAAGGAGAGAGGGAAGAACGGAGAAGGGAGGGAGGGAGAGAGGGAAGAGGGGAGGGAGGGAGGGGGAGGGAAAGAGAGGAACAGAGGGAAGGGATGGAGGGAGGGAGAGAGGAAGTAAGGATGGAGGGAGGGAGGGAGGGAGGAAGAGAGGGAGGGAGGGAAAGAAGAAAGGAAGGAAATGAAGATTACCTAGGAAATTATTGAATAAATGTAGATATCTGCTAGAAGATTAAATCACTTTTTAAAAAGAAAATTGAATAGACTTCATGATTCTATTGGAAAAAATCAAGCCATCTCTTAATTTCTACTAAATTCTTTCTGTTTTAAGCATGTCCTTCCTATAAGATGCAGCAATCCGTATTTCTCAAAGACGTCCTTGTAGGCAGCTGTTACAGATGAAGCAACACCGTGGCCAAGCCTCTCAGACTTCACTGTCTCTCGGACTCGGCAACATGGTTCCTGACGTCTCTCAATACACAGTAGTGGAAACAGCCTGCACCAAATGTTAGTCCAAATTCTTAGATCTCAACCTTGATGCCCTGCATGATGAGAAATGGGATTTCCAGGCCGGGTGCAGTAGCTGGAACCTATAGTCCCAGCACTTTGGGAGGCCAAGGAGGGCAGAACACTTGAGCCCAGGAGTTCAACACCAGCCTGGACAACATGGCAAAACCCCATCTCTACTAAAAATACAAAAAATTAGCCAGGTGCGGTGGCACAAGTTTATAGTCTCAGCTACTCAGGAGGCTGAGGTGGGAGGATCACTTGAGCTTAGGAAGTTGAGGCTGCAGTGAGCTATGAGCTCACCACTGCATCCAGCCTGGGTGACAGAGCAAGACCCTGTCTCCAAAAAAAAAAGAAAAGAAAAGAAATGGGATTTGCAATCAACAGATGTGGAGAAATTAGGGCAACATCATAAACGGATTCAGGATACTGATTTGTACTTTTGGGCCCAACTATTCGTTCTTCATGGTTGTTTTTATTAATAAATGTAGGTAATCGGGGTTCCCTCCACTTAGGTGATGAAGAACTTATGCATATCAAAGACTCTGCAGGTGAGAAGGGGCCAGGCACGGAGGAAGAAGCACTCACTCCTGAGGTGAGAGAATAAAAAGGTGCCAGGTGACACAGCCATGTAAGGCACCCACTGAGTAATGGCCTCCACTTCACACTAGCTTCTGGAATCCTCTAGCCAAGAGTCTTCCTTTCTGACAGTCACTCTTCTGGGTTCTTCAGACACTGATAAGACCATGACTAACATGAGAGCATCCAGGATGGCTGAATAGGAACAGCTCCAGAGTGCAGTTCCCAGCAAGAACAACGCAGAGGGTGAGTGCCCACCGCATTTTCAAACAAATTTTCACTGCCCACAGACCAGGAAATTCCCAGGCCGAAAAGCACCATGAGTTTTCAGCACGGTGGTTTCAGCTGGTGCCGGGTTGGTGCACAGAAACTCACACATCTGGGTGGCCGTTTCAACTGGCGCCTGGAACGCCTGGGAGACAGAGCCGCCCATTCGACTGAAAGGTAGTGGGCAGAGACAGGGAGCCAGGTGATCTGGCTTGGCGGGTACCACCCCCACAAAACAAGCAATCTGAAACGCTCTGGATTGAGAGTTTCACAGCAAGCGCAGCTGGACCCAGGAGGGTCCAGCACAGTAGGGGGAAAGGGGACCACCACTACTGAGACAGTTCACGCAGCAGCTGAGCAGAGCCTGAGGCAGCTCAGCAACGCCTCTGCTGGCAGACTGTGACTAGACTACTCCGTGCAGGTCAGGGCGTCTATGAAAAAAGGCAGCAGCACAACAGGAACTTATAAATAAAGCCAACCTTCCTAGGACAGAGCACCTGGGAAAAGAGATGGTTATGAGTTCTGCTGCAGCAGACTTAAAAGTACCGGCCCAGCAGCTCTGCATGAAACAATGGAGCTCCCAGCACGGCAACTGAGCTCCTATAAGGGACAGACTGTCTCCTCAAGCAGCTCCCCAAACCCCTTATACCCAAAGAGACACCTCATAAAGGAGAGCTCAGGCCGCCATCTGGCAGGTACCCTTCTGGGACGAAGATAACAGAAGAAGAAACCGGCAGCAACCCTTACTGTTCTGCAGCCCCTGCGGGTGATCCCCAGGCAAGCAGGGTCTGGAGTGGACCTCCAGCAGTCCTGCAGCAGAGGGGCCTGATGTTGAAAGGAAAACTAAGAAACAGAAAGAAATAACTTCACCAACAAAAAGGACGTCCACTCAGAGACCCCATCTGAAAGTCACCAACTACAAAGACCACGGGTAGATAAAGCCATTAAGATGGGAAGAAACCAGTGCAAAAAGGATGAAAACACCAAAAACCAGAATGCCTCTTCTCCTCTAAGGGATCACAACTCCTCGCCAGCTACAGATCAAAGATGAATGGAGAATGAATCTGATGAATTGACAGATACAGGCTTCAGAAGGTGGGTAATAACAAACTTCTCAGAGCTAAAAGAACATGTGCTAACCCAATGCAAAGAAACTAAGAATGTAGACAAAAGGTTAGATGAGATGCTAACTAGAATAAACAGCTTAGAGAAGAATATAAGTGACTTGATGGAGCACAAGAACTTCATGAAGCATACATAAGCTTCAATAGCAAACCCATTCAAAAGTGGGCAAAGGACATGAACAGACACTTTTCAAAAGAAGATGTATATGAGGCCAACAAACATATGAAAAAGTGCTCATCATCTCTAGTCATTAGAGAAATGCAAATCAAAACCACCTTGAGATACCATTTCATGCCAGTGAGAATGGTGATTATTAAAAAATATGGAGACAACAGATGCTGAAGAGAATGTAGAGAGATAGGAACACTTTTACACTGTTGGTGGGAGTGTAAACTAGTTCACCCATTGTGGAAGACAGTGTGGTGATTCCTCAAGGACCTAGAAATAGAAATTCCATTTGACCCAGCAACCCCATGACTGGGTATATACCCAAATGATTATAAATCATTCTACTATAAAGACACATGCACACGTATATTCATAGCAGCACTATTTACAACAGCAAAGACCTGGAACCAACCCAAATGCCCATCAATGATAGACTGGACAAGGAAAATGTGACACATATACACCATGGAATACTATGCAGCCATAAAAAATGATGAGTTTGTGTCCTTTTTAGGGACATGGATGAATCTGGAAAACATCATTCTCAGCAAACGGACACAAGAACAGAAAATCAAACACCACATGTTCTCACTTATAGGCAGGTGCTGAACAATGAGAACACATGGACACAGGGAGGGGAGCATCACACACTGGGGTCTGTTGGGGGGGTCCAAGGGAGGGACAGCGGTGAGGATGGGGAGGTCAGGGAGGGATAACATGGGGAGAAATGCCAGATGTAGGGGACAGGGGGATGGAGGTAGCAAACCACATTGCCATGTGTGTACCTATGCAACAATCCTGCATGATCTGCACATGTACCCCAGAACCTAAAGTACAATTAAAAAAAAAAAAGAATATGACTAACACCCTTATTGGAGAGAAACTATTTAACCTAGCCTCAGAATATACTCCAATAGGCTCCTGTGAAACCAGAAGGCTGGCTGCAAGTGAGCTCATCCTTTTGGTGTAAGCTTTCATCAAAAGAAGTGTGAAGAAGAGGAAAAGGAAGAAGAAGAAAAGGGAAAATAAGAATACTTGTCCTGTAGTAATGAGCTGACGGTTACTGAGGCCTTACTATGTCTCAGGGACAGTGTTAAACAATTTACACGCATGGTATTCCTTAATTCTCACAATCTAGAAGGCCACGACTATTACTAGTCCCATTTTACAGGTGAGAAAACTGGAACTCATGTGGATTAAGCAGACTAGCCAGGATCACAAAGGCATTGAGGGGGAGAGCCAGGATACAAACCTATGTCTATCTGAAACTGGAAACCCCGAAGTCTTAGCTACTCTGCCATATGTGGCCTCCAAGTCATTCTTTTTCCCTGTAGGCCTCATCTCATCTCCTAGCTCAAGATCCTGCCTCAGTGCTATGGACCAGTCTGCAGGCTGTTTGTGATCACCCCTGTGTTAGTCCCTTCTCATGCTGCTAAGAAGAAATACCCAGGACGGGTAGTTTATATAGGAAACAGGTTTCATTGAGTCACAGTTCCGCAGGGCTGGGGAGGCCTCAGGAAACTTACAATCATGGTGGAAGGGGAAGCAAATGCGTCCTTCTTCACATGGCAGCAAGAAGAAGAAGGAGAGAAGTACAGAGCAAAGCGGGGAAAAGCACCTCACAAAACCATCAGATCTCAAGAGAACTCACTCACGGAACGGGAGAACCGCCACCATGATTCAATCACCTCCTATGAGGTCCCTGCCCCCAGCACCTAGGGATTACAATTTGGGTTAGAATTAGAATTCAAGATGAGATTTGGGTGGGGACACACAGTCAGAACATATCAACTCCATGTGGAAAGATGGCGCCTTCCCTGGAAGTCCTGCATAGTTTCCCTGTGCCATGTTTAAGGCTATGACAGTGAGGGTTTTATCCCCTGTAGTAGGTTAGAAAGACAGGTGCCATGACTTTTGTAGTCTGCCATGCATAGGTCTCCATAGGCTACCATTTGTAGATTAAAAATCATGCTACATTGCAGCCAGGCACGGTGGCTCATGCCTGTAATCCCAGTACTTTGGGAGGCCGAGGTCAGGAGATCTAGATCGTCCTGGCTAACACAGTGAAACCCCATCTCTACCAAAAATACAAAAAATTACCCAGGCATGGTAGCACTAGCTGGACATGGTGGCACGCACATGTAATCCCAGCTACTCGGGAGGCCGAGGCAGGAGAATCACTTCAACCCGGGAGGCGGAGGTTGCAGTGAGCCGAGATCGGGCCACTGCACTCCTGCCTGGGTGGCAGAACGAGACTCCATCTAAATATAAAAATAAAAAATAAAAAAATAAATGCTACACGGCATCTACCCAACGTTCCACCTCCAACAGTGGTATCAGCCATGTTTGGTGGAAGAACTAAACATGTTAAACATTTAAAAAAAATTACATACGTTCAATAAACATTTATTGGGTCCATAATACATTCAAATTTGTCAGACTCCAGCAGTCTATTCGAAATTGTCAGGTTGCCTCTTAGGAAGAAACTAAATGGCCTATTCTTTTGGCATCAAATGGAAATCACTACTTAATATGGTTCTACAAATGACAGACTTAAGGCATTTTTTTTCCTAATTGTCCACCCAAGCTGTGGGGGATGCTGTTGGAAGGCTCCCTACGTGATGCCATAATTAGCAGAAAATGGAAAAATCCAAGAAATATGGGGCCATGGAACAGGGTTCAGGGACTGAGGGCAACTGTTGATCCATGCAAAGATCAAAGCCGTGCAGAAACCATTCTCAGGTTTACACAGCTGCATGCTCCGTGCGAGAGCCATAAAACAAACACAATCCGGATAGGAGGGAAAGGTCTTGTGACTGGGAGTGTGTGGGTGTCAATGACTCCCCAGGACACGAGATGAACCCAGAGGCCAGAGAGCCACCTCACTCCAGGGCTAGAAAAAGAAACTTTTGCTCTTTTCCAACCCAGGACATATTTTTATTGGGCCAAATAATTTTACCAATTCAGCCTTCAAAAATATAATAAGAGAGAGGGGAGAGAATCATTAGCAGATAAACAAAAGAGTTCTTGAGTTTAATAAACACCATCCAAAAAAAAATGAATTGCTCAAATCTTAATAATTTGAAGATGAGAAAAACTCTGCTCCAGCTTCTCTTGTTCGGTTACCACGTACAACATCCGAACGAGACCCAGAGCTCTCAATACTCCTTCAGGTGCATAAATTCCTAAACTAAATAATAACAAAGCCATATGTTACTTTATTTTTAGATATGAATTGCTGTACAATGCACAAACACAACAGCAGCTCCCTGCTACCATTTGGATTCATTAAAAATAAAATTGTCTCATAAGCTTGCAAATGTTGATTTTTATTTTTTTTTATTTTTTGCATTACAAAACTTTCATATTTCCCCTGTGTACAGAAGCATAATTTCTGTACGTGGCTGTTTTCAATGTCTTGAAGTTGATATACATGTACTACATGTAATATTAGAAACTGAAAATTATATACATATATATGAATTCCTAGTTTCACGTATTAGAAAACAATATGTTTTGCTCATTAAAGGCGCCAATATAAATGCTATAAACCATGAAATTACCTTTGAGCCCTTCCTGAAATAACCAGTTCACAAACAAATGATCCATGCAAAAAGGCAAGGGGAGATTACATTAATAAGACTAAGTTACATTTTCATTTCAGGAGTTTTTTAATGTAAAAAAGCATTATTACCAGAAAACCAACATCTGTGGCAGGTACATCCAATTTATAAATTTATATAGAAAACACCAAACAGTAGAGACAGACTGAAGAAAAATCGTTCCAAGTAAGGCTTTACAAATTTCCCAAATGTGATACAGAACTCATATTTACAACAAATTGCCTCAATAAAACTTTTGGTTTTCTCGCTTCGAAGAGCTGGTTTTAAAGCAATGATGGCAAAAGCATTTTACTAAAATAACTTTGATGCTTTTCATATTCGGAAAATAAGATTCTACCCTAGTGATGACCCAAAGAAGCCGCAGATGGCAGGAATCCTACCCCATGAGTCAAAACTATGGAGCTGAAATTAGCAAAGACCTTCATCTAATATGATACCCAAACAGGCATCATCATCTGGGAACTTGCTAGAAATGCAGATCTTTGGGCTGCACTCCAGAAGTTCGAAAACAAAAATGCTGGGGGTGAAGGCCTGTGCTACGTGTTCTAAAAAGCCCTCCGTGGGATTCTGGTGTCTGCTCATTTGAAGAACCAGCCTTCTGATGACCTAAATAGCCGGCGTTGGAGATGATGCTATTTCCGCTAAGATCCTGCATAGACTTCCCAGTGGTTCCTCCACACTGCTCTTAAAGTCGCCAACTACCCGTTCCTGCCCATCCAGAAAATGGCATCTGAGACAGCTGACTTGCACATTTCTGTCTAGATGAATCCTTGTCACTCTTTCTGCTTTAACACATCTGATCTACAGAGTTGTAGACCTAGGTCTTCAGCCAAGACCTAGAAATAAATAAAGGCCATTGGTTCTGACAGAAGCCAAGGGGACATGAGACTCCTGGATTTCCTCTGGGCTTTAACCCCTATCCTCCTACAGTGACCCCACAATACCTATGACACAGGCCAGGGTGACCCTGTCCTGGGAAGGGGACAATCCAGACTTCTGAGCATAGTCTACCAGGAGATCTTAGAGCCTCTGTGTGAGTTGCAAATAGAAAACAAAGCAGAAAGCCGCATTATCTCCTTAGGACCAAATCTTGTTCTTGACTCATTCATACATTCATTCATTTGTTCATTCATTCATTTGTTTATTTAGTGACTCATTCACAATTGACAAATATTGACCAAATTCACTTCTTCCCTCCTTCCTTCTTCCCTTCCTTCCTTGTCTCCCTCATACCCTTCCTTGCCTCCTTTCCTTCCTTCCTTCCTGCTGGGAACATAAAGCTATATCCAACTATCCCATCATGGAGTCACATTAGATTTGCAATAGAGAGTTGTATTTCAACTATCCTTTTACAGACCTTGCAGCCTAGTGGGGATGCGCATACACAAATAGATATTTATAATACAACGAGGTAAGAGTAAAATGGAAATCTGCATCAAGGAGCATAAATAAGGGGTGACTAGGGAAATTGTTTCGGTGAGAGGGACTCACACACACAACAGAACAAGGATCTTACAGAACAAGTAAAAGGCAGCAATACTGGAAAAGCGGAGGTCTGGGTGAGTTCCAGGCAGTGGCTGATCAGGAACAACATTTTTCTGAGTAGACGGGGCTCAGCAGTTGCAAGCACTTCAACATCAAAAAATATGTCCCAGTGCCTCTGCGACTCCAGTCCCGGCACTGGGCTTGGCACAGAGATGCCAAGGCAAGCCCAGAGGAGAATCAACTGGACAAGTGGTTAGGAACTCATGGAAGGAAGTCAGGTCTTGAGGCAGGGAGAATCCTTATGGCTCCACCTGAGCAACCCAGACAAGGAGAAAGGGGAGCTGTCCCACCTAGGGACCAGCAACAGAGGACGAATGGGAGAAGGCACAGTGGGGCTGGTGTGGAAACCCAAATTGCTAGACATGAAGGGATCCTAAGAATCTGTGAATCACCTTTCAGGAAAGTAGTCTTTTTTTTTTTTTTTTTCCAAGACCGAGGCTTGCTCTGTAGAGGGTAGAGTGCAGTGACGTGATCTGGGCTCACTGCAACCTCTGCATCCCAGGTTCAAGCAATTTTCCTGCCTCAGCCTCCTAAGCAGCTGGGATTACAGGCATGCAACAAGCTGCCCGGCTAATTTCTGTATTTTCAGTAGAGACAGAGTTTCCCCATGTTGGCCAGGCTGATCTCGAACTCCTGACCTCGTGATCCGCCAGCCCTAGCCTCTCAAAGTGCTGAGATTACAGGCCTGAGCCACTACACACCCGGCCACCTTTTAGGAGTCTTGAATAAAAACAAAGATTCCTTTGTGCTTGGATGAAGTCGGACCAGAATTGACCAGATCAGACTGGAATGGAGATTCCACTCTATGACCTACTAAACAATTCTCCCACCAGCATGGGACGGGAGAAAGAACCTCCAACTGCCCAGTTCCTGCTCAGAGGAGAAGACAAGTGATCCACAGAGCTTAGAACCACCCTAAGAAAGAGGGAAGACACACAGGAGAGAAGAGCGGACATGTAACCCAGCGAAATGATGCTGGGTTATCCCAGGGGATACTCAAGAGCAGGGAACGTTTCTGTTTCTAAAGATCCCTGGACTCAGTTGCAAAAGGAGGCAGGACAGAGTGCAAAGAGAATCAACCCTTAATACCTGCTTATTAAGTACCATCCAGCTCCCAGGGAGATTTACAAATATCCTCCTTTTTAATTCTGGCTGCAATACCAAGAGGTAGGTGTACGCTCCCTGTTTTGCAGTGAGTTAACTAGTGGCTCAAAGAGGTGAGGCCACTTGCCTGGAGCCACACAGCAAGCATGGATGAGGAGGTGGCTAGTGTCCCAAGCTGACTCCAAAATCCAGGAGGAATATGATCTAAGCAGAGAGAAGAAAGAAAGGCTCAGATACCTTGTTGGCTAAAGTGGTTGACAGAGCAGGCCAAGAAGGGCCCAGGAGCAAAGAACCAAAAAGAAATGGTTGTAATGTCTTTTATGCCGACTGACAGAGCCATGGACTACGCCACGGTAACCTCTGTGACCTGCACGGACACTCCAGATGCGGACACTCCAGATGTGTTCCTAGAAAATCTGAACTAACTGGAAAACCATGAGAAGGGGAAGAAATGATCAACCCCTGCGGCGCCTACTTAACTTTGAGACATTCTCTATTGCTCCTTATTCCCGCCCCAATTGATAAGGCCATTGGACTTGGTCAACCTTGAGACTCCAGACCCTAGGACCCCCTCCCAGCTTGCAAAAAACTGCCCTAAACTATAACTTCTGTAACTTTCCACTGCCTACTGCAAACCTGTAAAACCAACTCCTAGCCCATGCCCTCCGATGACTCTTTTTGGACTCAGCCCACCCGCGTCTAGTTGAATAAATAGCCATGTTGCTCATACAAAGCCTGTTAGGGGGTTCTCTTCATTCAGAGTGCGTGTTTTAACAATGGTGACTTTTCCAGAGTGTGTCCAACAAGGGGGTGGGGAGTCTCCATGAAGCTGTGAAACTTCCTAACACTCTGGCAGGATATCTTTGGCCTGGATCACTGGCTTGAAGATTCTGAATTGGACTCCTCACCATCCTAGCCCATCCTCGAACACCTTACAAAGTATTTTAATGAAGTGCACATTCCGCTTTACAAATAAGATCTGTCTGAATCCACGTGGCTCTTCTGCGAAGCCCTCCAAATACTTTAGGGGAGGGGCAGCATATTTAAACTTAATGCAATTTCCTGCCTTATTTAGCAGTGCCAGAATTGCTCCATCATGTAAATAAATTCAGGAAGAGCTTTATTTTTCTTCCTTTTTTTTATAAAAATGATATAGAACATAATCTTTCAAGTAAATCCTAATTTAAATCATTCAAAGTCCAACAGATAACTATCTGGACCATAGAAGCACTGTATGTGGGTGTCATGTGGGTTGCATGCATAGCTATAAAAAATACTTGGCTCTGTTCTTTTTCAAAAATTGCTGTGTTGTTACCATTTTTTATTGGGTTAATTAAAAGACCATAAAAATCCATTCAAACATGTTTGGAAACAGATTTTCAAATTTCATAAAGTGTGTTCAGTTGTTAGGCCAAAGATAAGAAAATGACAGACATCTCTGTACTCACAGCTTTGATGCAGTTATTCATTCATTCATCCAACCAATACCCCCTACTACGGCCCACACTCTAGGATAGGATAGGAGGTGCCCCTGCCCTCTTGGCGCCATCAGTCTGGTGAGCGACAGAAACTGAAAGACATCACATAGATCAGAGGTGGCAAAGATTTTCATTTTCTTTCCCTTTTTTTTTTTTTTTTTTGAGACGGAGTCTCTCTCTGTCACCCAGGCTGGAGTGCAGTGGTGCAATCTCGGCTCACTGCAAGATCCTCCTTCCAGGTTCAAGTGAGTCTTCTGCCTCAGCCTGCCAAGTAGCTAGGATTACAGGCGCGCACCACCATGGCCGGCTAATTTTTTTATTTTTAGTAGATACGGGATTTCGCCATATTGGCCAGGCTGGTCTCGAACTCCTGGCCTCATAATCAGCCGCCTCGGCCTCCCAAAGAGCTGGGATTATAGGCGTGAGCCACTGTGCCTGGCCAGTTTTTCTGTAAAAAAACGGACAATAAAGATTTTCAGCTTTGGGGAGGCCACAATGCCCTTGCTGCAAGTACTCAGCTCTGCCGCTGTAGTGTGAAAGCGGCTTAAACAATACATGCACAGATGAGCATGTGTGTGTTCCAATAAAACTTTATAGACACTAAAATGTGAATTCCATATATTTTCATGTGTCATGAAATAGTATTCTTTTTTTTTTAATACTTTTTCAACCATTCAAAAAGGTAAAAACAGGCCAGGCATGGTGCCTCACACCTATAATCCCAGCACTTTGGGAGGCTGATGCAGGCAGATCACTTGAGGTCAGTGGTTCCAGATCAGCCTGACCAACATGGTGAAACCCTGTCTCTACTAAAAATACAAAAATGAGCCAGACAGGGTGGCGGGCATCTGTAATCCCAGCTACTCAGGAGGCTGAGGCAGAAGACTTGCTTGAACCCAGGAGGTGGAGGTTGCAGTGAGCTGAGATTGCGCCACTGCACTCCAGCCTGGGCAACAGAATGACACCATCTCAAGGAAGAAAAAAAAAAAGGTAAAAAGTCATCCTCATCTCATGGGCCACACAAAAAACAGGTGGTTCACAGAACCTGACTTGGCCTGTTGCACAGGTACCATCTTACGGTTGACTCAATATCCAGAAAAGACAAATCTGGGATTCCCAGCTGCTAAGTCCACCAGGCTTCTCTATCAATCCCGAAGGCACAAAAGGGGAATTCCCTCCCTCCGCTGGTGGCCCTCAGACCTCTCGGCTCACTGCATAGATGGCTTCTTGCCTGATTCCAAGGAGTGGTCTTTGGTGACTCTCCCTGCTCCCTGGTGGCCTTGGAAATATGCCCCAAACTTGATAAAGTGCTAATTTTGCTTCTTTTATTTATTTTTTTACAGCCGTTGCATAACTTTGATAAAAAGCCAAGCCAATCCTTTTTGAAAATCCGAAGAAACGTTAGCCCACGGATTGAAACCTGCGGATCCAAGTTACAACCAGAAGGCAATTTTCATGGTCAGCTTCTAAAACGATCCAAACAGCGGTTTCAGACGGAAATAATAAGAAGCCTCTGTAGCTTTCCCAGGTTCCCAGTCCTGCCCGGATTGCTGAGTGGCAGCCGCCAGCCAGCTCAGTCATAATGACAGAAACATAACTTAGTTCATGTGAGTGGCCTTCGTGGGCAAACATTCAAGCACATTAAGGTTTTAATATAATTATAATTATAGAACATGCTCAACCAATTAACCACAAATATGCTGTTTATCTGAAAGGCTGCCAACACTGTGAAATGCAGTCAAAATAACATTAGGCTGTGGTCCTTAAGCAAAGAATACACATTGAATCAAAAGAGAGATCAGAAGGAAAAGGCCAAAATAAATATTTTATCTGATATTTTATGAACATTTCTTCAAATGTCAGATTAAAATATGTCATCTCAACTTCCCATGTATCTACTTGATGAATTCAGATTAAGGGAGTTCATGACACTACTGAAAAACATCATAAACCAAAAGAAGAAAGAGAGAGAGAAAGTGCATTGTGTAAACTCGGCAGCCAAGGCATCCTAACACCAGCCCAAGTGTAATGTAAATAAGAAATGGCAATTAGAACAAGTCATATTTCTTAAAGGGTTAAGAAACTTTTCATCACTCCTCATATCTTTCTTAGTTAGTTTTACAGGAACTTAAGCAAAATTAAACTTTGCCTTAGCAACGAAATAATATAAGCCCTCTCATAACGTTCTTCTATGAAAGTATTTTTAAAAAAAGAACCTAGTCGTAAGATCTGTATATATACAATTTGTACTGCTGTAAAAGCATATTTTGAAAAGTGCTCCCTAAATAATTAAGCTATTCCTTTTACCATACTTCCTATATTACAGAAGTCATTTTCCCACCAGGAATCAATAAGTCATCCTTCACGTCAGTCATTTTTCTCCATTTAACGGAATAGACTAAAGTCCGACACGGCAAGTTACATTACCTTTGAATTATGTGTGTAATTTAAAATTCAAAGTACTACACTAAGGAGCTTTTTAGACTGACCACTCTACACTCTCTTCATAAATACGGTCCCTTGCAGACCCTTCTGACAGATTTACTGAACAACAGGAGTTTGAAACAGTTGAGCCTGTGAGCCCCACAGGAAAGCTGTTGTCTGTAACAATGCCACAAGAACAATTCTCTTTTCAGAGGAAGCACAATGAAAACTGTCATACATCATTCACCAGGAAACGACTCTACATTTCTAGATTAATGGTAAAGCCATTCTCAAGCATCTTAACTTTAATTACAAATAAACCTGGGGGCTGATACTGACATGTCCACTCAGAGAGTGCTCTCTAAGTAAATGTTGCCAAGTGAGTTTTGTCTGACCAATTCCAAGGCCTCGGATTAAACTTCCCCAGTGTAGAAACCCCAAACAGCTATGTACTAAAGAGACCGTCATTAGTTAAACACACCAGAAGGCAGAAAAGATACAGAAAGATACATAAATCAAAATGCTTAAAAGTGTGCGCACCCATGAATTACAGAGTAAAAATTTAATAAGAGTGATGTTAAAAACCTTTAACTAAATTCATGGGCTGATGTACTTCTGATTATAAATAAACTACAATGACTGCATTGCTCAGAAAAATTTTTAAAAAGTGACTACTGAAAATGTCAGTGAACATTCTTGAATTTGCGATGTACTGACTTACACTGTAGACCAGTAAAACCTTTACAGAAACACCTATCGAGCAAGCAGCATTTCTCTCTACAGACCATATTATTTTATTCACGACCTCCTCAAAAGAATCAGACCATCCTAGCCAGCATAAAAGAAAACAAGACTGCAATGTTGTACTTTCAAATACTGTTTATTTAGAAAATGCAATAGGTTTGATTTTGCAATCGGAATCTGTGTATATAAACTTGGGTCTCTTACTCTCCCCTTTGTTCATTAGTTGACTAAATTACTTTCAGGGGAGTTTTATTTTTTTCCCTTGTTACTGGTCAGAGCAAGACAGTGGAACCCATTCTTCGGAAAAGTGCTTCCTTGGACGCAAGTGAGAGGGTTTCTCAGACCAGTTCTCTGTGGAGCTGCTACCGTGTTCCTTCCCACTGCCCTGCAGCCTAATAATCTTTTTTTCCCCCTTTTTTCATTAGTAAGTAATTCTGATAACTATACACTTTCCCTGACGTGGAACAATCTTAGGCTATTCGAGCTCTACTAAACCACTCTAGGACGCGCCTTCTTTGGGTCATCAAAAATCAACTCTCCTTGCCTAGGTTTTATTCTTGCCAACTTAGCATTCCCAAGGCAAATCACTAAAAACGCCTTAAAAAATCATTAGCTCTCATTTATTCAACTTTAACATCAGCACGGCCCGAAGCTCGGGAAGAAACAGACTGGCAAAGCGACGCTGCCAGTACTAGGTAAAGTTTTACCTTCCAGCGCTTCAGGTTCCCAGCGAGACTTCCCGCCAGGGCTGCCTTCCACTCCATTTCAGCCTGGTGCTCTGACTCTCGCTCTACCAGCTGCTGGCACGCCTTCTGTTAACGGAGAATTTGTGAGAAAAGCAGAACCTTCCTGCTGGGTGTTAGTTTTGCATGGCAATACTCAACAATCTCAAATTGGAAGACCCCAAGGATAATTATTTTCTTTTGTTCTTCCTGCCCCACCCAGGATGATAGT
Source organism: Aotus nancymaae (assembly GCF_030222135.1). Taxonomy (NCBI): domain Eukaryota; kingdom Metazoa; phylum Chordata; class Mammalia; order Primates; family Aotidae; genus Aotus; species Aotus nancymaae. The sequence goes on along the minus strand of NW_026988443.1, from coordinate 32,757,396 downwards.
TTTTTCTTCTTCCTAAACATGTTTGGATTTTTTTCCCACTTAAAAGATCTAGCAGCCTTCACATAACTGATGGACACTTTCAGGTGAATTACCCTATCTGAGCAATGGTGCGCTGATTACGACCCATTGTGGTTCGTTCAAATCAAAGGAGGTTCCGCAAAGGAAACTGACACTGGGAGTTTTCTCTCTCAAAAAGGATTATGACTAGGGATGCAAAATTTATGAATATAAAGAGAGACCTTGCAAATGTATCAGGCTTCTCTAAAATATAAGGGATCGGTATAAAATTGTCCTGGTAAAATCATGGGGAAACACCCATGACTAAGGAAAGAGAGACAAGAAATACATTTCTTCTCCTTTGCAGGGAAAGCACTGCATTGTGAACAAGCTTGCTCTTTCCAAATGAATTCCATTAAATCGACAACCACAACCACCGCCGCCACCACAACAAAAATCAGGCCAACCTAGATCAAATTACTAGGAATAGGTCTAATGTTACTTTTACTACCAGAGGTCCTGGCCCTCATCAGAACCTCTGAGTTACTCATCCTATCACTTGGTAATGAATTTCATATATGTATGTGCTGTTAAGGCAAAAAGAAAAAAAAAAAGTAAACTCATAAATAATTCAACACACTGCATCCTGCCAACTGATCATACACTGTTCATGTTTCACCTGCCATATTAAATAAAAATTTAAAAGTGTTTCCTTTTTTTCATTTAAAACCCCAGTCCATAATTGGAGGTGACCAAACAAAGTGTCTTGAATGTAGTGGCCATTCAAAAAATCATTACTTAGATTGCAGTTACAAAATACTCCCTAGAAATGGCTAACTTAAAGAAAAAAAAAATGTTAGGTAATCTTAGGGAAATGTTTCTCCTAAATGGTGTCCCTAAAACTGCTTTACTCAAAATCTGTTTTGAGTGACCCGATAAAAAGGAAAGACAGAGTTCCCAGCTCAAACTCAGGAAAGAAAGGCTGTGCGGGTTTCTTTGGATTGGCACATTAAAACAGACCATTACTGAAACACTTCTTGTGCCTTTGTGGCTAATTATTACATAATTGACCTTTAAAATATTTTTTTAAAGATTAGGAAAAAAAAATGAGAAACCTAGTGAAAGTGCCAAGAACAGTGTAACTTTTCTGTTCAAAGATTTATATCATGAATCAAAAATCAGAGGAGATGGTCGTTTTGGACTGGTCTCTGCCCTTTTCTTCTGTATTTTGATTGAACCGGTCTCTCCTTAAGCCGTCAGAAAACAGAGCGAACTTACAGCTCTTAAACTGCTTTAGACACAAAGAAAAAAATCTGAAAAGTAATAACGGTGTGACATCTCAGAGATGACAGCATATACCATTATTTCGCTTGATGATGATAACGGAATTCTTTTTGAACTAAGTAACTCTCTAGACTACTGGGTCAACGTTACAGATATTTTTTTGTGGCTCTGGATGAATTTTCTATTTGCCAAAACTGAAAAAAGGATTGAAAACTAGGTTGAGGCCTAAAGACGATGCTCCAACTGCTTGAGGTAATTTAATAGTTCATTTCAACAGATTAAGACTGAAGGAGAGTCATATATTGCTTAGGCAATTAGAAATTTAAAACAGTTTCAAAGAAAAGAAAACAAAAAACTTACGTCATAGGAAGCACGAAGCATCATTTACCAAAGTAGAGAAACGTGTTTTATTTTCTTGTCCTTATGGCGTCCATTGCCAGTTCTGACATGTTTTAAAATTTTCATGCTGTTTTTTTTTTGAATGCTGAGGTCAGGCCTACCATAAGCTTGTCCTGTTATATTACCAAATGGCTAATTCCCTACCAGGTATTGGAGAAAAAAGTCAGAAGCGCGGCACCATAAGACAATGGGTGTCCACTATGAAAAAGAGCTGCTAAGATAAAACAAACTTTTTAACTAAAAACTGAAGAGACTCTATAAAATTGATTTTAAAATCTGCAGTACACTTTTTTAAAAAAATAAAGGATAAATTAACTCTGAATATGTTGAGTGGTTATGAAACTAATACATGTTAGCATAACAGAGAGAGCTTTAAACTTTTCTATGACACTCCTATAGTTATATTTATGATGGTCTAATAGGTATGGGGTATATAATGAAAAAGAAGCTGTTCAAGGATTCATTGTATTGTATTTCTTTTTTTTACTCCTTCCGTTTTGTTTGAAGAGTCTGCCCAAATATACTGCTTATAAATCATATCAAAAATACATTAATTAAAACCACAGTTAGGTTTCTGAGGAAAAAAAAATCAAGAATCAAGTTTTATAAACCGACGATCACATTTTACTTCATTGCAAACGAATACATAATGTATTATTTTCCTGTATCCACAAGAGAGGAGAGAAATGTAATTTTTATTGCATGTTAAGTTTTCACTGAATCACAATATTATTAAGCTTTAAATCAGGGGATTGTTTCCTTCGGCTAAGTCTAACAATACTAGAAAGTAAAAGAGGGGAGAAAAACCCCACCTCATCTGGGGCTGTAATATTTGCTGAAAAAAATCTACTTCAAAACATTAATCAAATTTTTCGCCTACTGGGCAACCATATGGTACAGCAGCATGTGAATCTCACAAACTTGCTGATCTCCTGTAACTGAGTGCAATTAATTACGCTGGCTGCATCCATCTCTTGGATTTTCGCCTTGTGAAAAAAGTATTTATTGCAACAGCTTTTACAAAACAAGGGAATGAAAATCACAATTGATTAATGAGCTGAATGGAAATATTTCCGTTAGCAGATTTTTTTAAATGAATAAGGATTAATGCCATGGACGGTAAGGAACACAAGTCGAGTACTTTCTGGACCCCCAAAAAGGTGGCAGGAGAATGGGCAGAGACGGTGCTGTGAGTTCTAACATGCATAATTCACTAGCGGGCTTCAGGTCGCAAGTAATAAAGCCTTAAAACTGGTGAAGTAATAAAGAGGTTGGCTTTGCAAGATACTATCCTGGGACACAGAAAGCTTGTTCGTTGATTTGAAAACACAAATATTAAATACTCAGTGGGTGAGGAACATTACAGACCTGACAAAGAAGAGAAAGGGAAGGGCTCTTGAAGTAAGCAATCTACTTTGTCCTTGGCTATTTAGACGCAAAGATTGCTGCACATATGGACTAATTACTGTTTTAAGACCCCTCCATAAAACCAAGCATCCAAGAGTCCGTCAGAATGGTACCACTGTCCTTACCTGCTGGCTAAAGGCACAAACAATGCATAATTGCAAAATCTTCCCCTAACAATGTTCAGCCATCATGCACTTGACTTTTCTTAACAGTCAGACCCAGTTCTGGTGCTGAGCCATCCTATGTGGCTTCACAGAGCTTATTTCTTGATATGCATGAGGGTCGTAATCCCTCCCTTCTAATATAATTTTTTTTTCTTTTTCAGAGACAGGGTCTCAGTTTCTTGCCCAGCTGGAGTACAGTGATAAAATCATAGCTCACCATAACCTCGAATTCCTAGGCTCAAGTGATCCTCCCGCCTCAGCCTCCCAAGTAGTCCTCTCAAGGACTACAGGTGGGTGCTACCCAGTCCAGCTAATTTTTTTTTCTTTTTTTAGTAGAGACAGGGTCTCACTGTGTTGCCCAGGCTTGTCTCAAACTCCTAGCCTCAAGTGAGCCTCCCACCTCGTCCTCCCAAAGTTCCAGGATTATAGGCATGAGCCACCTTGACTGGCCCCAATCCTTCCCTTCTGAGAGACTGATAAATCCAAGGCTGACAGTCTATCAACAAAGCAGAAGGAACTGCATTTTGCCCCAGAACTGCCCTCTGAGTTTAATACCACCCAAGCTAGCCAAGCATTAATGATGTCATCATTACATGCATGCCTGTTTCCGAAAGATCAGTTCCGTTTTCCCTAAATAGACAGCAGAGGAGGCTGCTTTCAACATTTTGCTAGTTGTTAAATGAGAAAGCGAAACAAATACTAAACATAATGGAAGAAATACTTAAGTCTGAAAGGTCAAATATCCTCATTCTTGCAACTGATAAAGGAAAAAGCTGTTAGGACCAAGCTTTGTAATTCAACTCTTATGCGAACCTTTTTCTTAACTGTATCTACTGTATTTAAACTTCTACCTGGAAATTCTGCAAAGGCCTTGGTTAAAGAGAATTTACTATCATTTTTTATTTTTTATTTTTTGAGATGGAGTCTCACTCTGTCACCCAGGCTGGAGTGCAGGGTTGCGATCTCGGTTCACTGCAGCCTCCGCCTCCTGGGTTCAAGTGATTCTCCTGCCTCAGCCTCCTGAGTAGCTGGGATTACAGGCACACACCACCATGCCTGGCTAATTATTGCATTTTTAGTAGACCCAGGGTTTCACCATGTTGGTCAGGTTGGTCTCGAACTCCTGACCTCATGATCTGCCCCCATCGGCCTCCCAGAGTGCTGGGATTACACTTGTGAGCGACCTCGCCCAATCAAGAATTCACTATCATTTTATTAATGCCTGCATAGTGTGTGTGGCTAGTATGATGATTTTTCTGCTTTAGTTTGTTCACTGGTTTTGTAGAAATATCCAGAGGAGATAAAATCTGCAAACACCTCAGAGATGAGCGTACTCAAGAAAAGAGTAATGACATTTTATAAAACAAGAGGTAACTGACATTGGAAATGATGGTATTTCATCTCAAACAACACATTTCTTCTGATACTCATGTTTATGTAAACATGTAAGTTAACAATGATGATGTGAAAGACAAAGATAACTTTTGGCACTTCAAAGTAGCAGGCATACCTAGGTGGGCAAGAGGTTCGGAAAGCCAACTCTTAAGGTGTTGAAAGGGTACTTTTTAAAATCTTACGAAAATCATTCCATTTGAGAATCGGAGCCACCTTACAATCAAAGAAGCCACTGTTTTGAAGAAACCACCATCCTGCAAAAAGTAGATGGAGGTTACCAAGAAAAAGTACTTGGCTCCAGAAGAAAAAGAAAAAGTGGGAACTGGGCTGTCCAACCCTATAAACCAGTGACCCCACAATGTACACCACCACCCACCACCACCTCTCAGATGATCTCTAAACCCCTCCTACATGCAATGGTTGTTGGCTTAAAAGTTTAAAGAGCTAACAAAATGTTTTAACGAGATACAAATCTCAGAGATCATTAATCAATATGTTCAATGTTATTTGTGATAATTCATCATGACATGATATTAATGGGTTACTGTACCCTTCAGAGGTGAGATTAATGCAAATGAGCTACCACAATTAACTTTACTGCTCCCAACTCACAGGAATGGACAGATGATTATAAATGACAACTATATGTCAATTACAATATCCAATAAAGTGAAGCTTAGAGAACAATCCATCTCCTTTTATTGCTCTTCCTTGATGTAGCTGAATTTAGCTCAACCCACTGTTGTCGCTACGTAATCATTGTTTGGGGGAGAGGAAAGGGATTTTTCTTCTTTTTTTTTTCTTTTTTAATTTTTCAATGTCTTAAGAAGTACTTCAAAAACGTCCATGTAAAAATGTTTTCTAAAGGAGGAGAGCCACAGGGAACCAGGAATAAATGCCACATTCATCCGATGTTTGTTAAAGAAAATTGTATCCATTTTCAAATTGTAGCAGTAAGGCCAGCAAGGAAACAGCCTACCCAGCTGTGGATAATATATTTACTCAATTAAAAAAGGAAGACATTAGCACAGCATCCTGAAAAGCCTTGAGTTTCACTAAACAAAAGTTATTTGAAAATGACTCCACTGAAGTAAATAGGTCAGAGAGTGGAAAGCAGGTGTGAGGCTGAGGGTGGGATGAAAGGTTGGATGTCAATCTGTACACCTGCACTTGGGGGTGTGGATGGGGAGCAGGTCAGTAAATATTATGGTGCTGGCCCTAACTGCAGAGAATTTCCGTGCCTGCATCGTTCCTCTCTGCGTGGATGGAGTGATTTTTGAGAGCAGTTTCTCTGGTGAAGATGGGCACATTTTAGTGGTGCCGCCTCAGCCCAGATTGTCCTGCATCCAGAAGCTGTGAGAATTAGCTGGTATCCCCTTCCTGCCCAACTTAGGAGGCTATGTCCACGCTGCCCTCTTCCCCAGCAGACACTGGCTCATCACGGACTGCCACTGGTCACCCAGGCCCTTGTCTCAGACAGGACAAACTCTGCTGTACAATTCACACTCCAGAGCTTCCTGTGGGATCAAACTGAAGCTGATCTTCAGCTGAGACATATCCTTCCTGGCCATTTTCATTTTCCCTGTTCCTTTTTTTTTTTTTTTTTTTTTTTTTTTTTTGAGAGACAGTCTGGCTCTTGTCTCCCAGGCTGGAGTGCAATGGCATGATCTCACTGCAACCTCCACCTCCTGGGTTCAAGCAATTGTCCTGCCTCAGCCTCCTGAGTAGCTGAGACTCCAGGCACGTGCCACCACACTCGGCTAATTTTTTGTCTTTTTATTAGAGATGGGGTTTCACCAAATTGGACAGGCTGGTCTCGAACTCTTGACCTCGTGATCCGCCTACCTCAGCCTTACAAAGTGCTGGGATTACAGGCGTGAGCCACCACGCCTGGCCACATTTTCCCTGATCTAAGCCACTCTTCTCACTCCCTTTCTGAAAGCATCCTGCCCCACTGAATCAGTGGAACAAGAAGCCTACTTTGAACTCTGCTTCCAGGGAACATAACCCAAGGCAGGTATCTATGAGATGAAAATAGGACCGCTCTTAACGCAGTGCAATTTACAAAAGAACTGTTGTTTGCTGGTTACTGGTAAGAGACCATCCAACATGCTCCTTTCTGAAGCCACATCCAGAAAAGATCCCTTCCTGGTGTCTTTAGAAACGTGCAAAAACAAAATTGCAATATCAGAACCATAAAAAGGATCACAGCAGATTGACGGTAGAAGCTATAGATTTGTCTGTCCAGAATGTTTTCCCAGGTGCCTCCAGGGTTGCCAAATTGGACCTCACTGTTCCATTAGGGAAGGAGGCCTCTCAGACTCTGTGGAGAAGCAGAGAATTGATCTCAGCTTTGACTCCCCAGGCTGCAGAGAACCTCACCATCCAGGGTCGTCACTGATACAGGGATGGGTGTCTGCCTCAAACTAGGTCAATCCTGGTTCTCCTTGTGGCTTCTGGGCCAAGGCTAGTGGAGAAAACAGCTTCTTGTCACCGGGCGAACAAGCTAAGATATGACAGTGCTTGTCTGCCAGTGGCATCCCTACTCGGAGAGAATTTTCTTTTTTTTTCTTTTTCTTCTCCTTTTTTTTTTTTTTTTTTGGCCAGCCACCACACCCCGAGAATTTTCTCTTTGAAGAATATAACTCACAAAAGATAATCGAAACCAAGGGAATTAAATAAAGAGGGAATCTTGATGACATATTTAAGCTCTGAACAGACTCTAAACTTGGCAAACTATAACCACTGGGCCAAAGCTGGACCACCTCATTTGTTCTTGTACAGCCCACGGGCTAAAAATGCTTTACACTTTTAAATGGTTGGGGGCAGAGGGGAAGAATAATGTTTTGTGACACATGAAAATGTGTATGAAATTCAAATTCCAGTATCCATAAATAAAGTTTCTCGCAGCCGTGCCCGATCCTTTGCATATCGTTTTTGCCTGTCTTTGCACTATGAGGCCAGAGTTGAGTAGCTGCAGCAAAGACTGCAAGGCCCCAAAATATGTATTATCTATCCCATTACAGAGAAACGTGGCTGACTCTTGCACAAAACTTTGTATTTTGTCAGCCAGTAATGGCCCTTTCCTTATAAGCTAGTTTGAATACAGAGCTTTTCGTGTGTAAGAGGAAACTCCTGATCAACTAAAAGAAAAAAGTTTTTCTTAGCCCCTCCAAGATATCCCTACACCTATACCCACCCAGTCTGCTGGGATTCTCATATAGTTGGGATATTCGTCCCTGCCCAAATCTCATCTTGAAATACCTCCCTGGTGGGAGGTGTTTGGATCATTGGGGCCGATCCCGCATGGCTTGGTGCTGCCTTGACGACAGTGAGTGAGATCTGTGGAGATCTGGTCATTTTGACCCTTGTCCCATTTACCCCAAGAACACTTACTGGTGGCACTTGTGGCTACAGTGTTTACGCTGTGATAACTTTGCCGTGAAATATCTCACTCTTATCATTTCTTTCACATCACTCCAGCATACTGACTTTGGAAACAAAGGATATCATTCTATTTACAGCATTCTGTTTTCAGTAGTGGTATTTCCATTTACAAAATATAGTAGCTCTCCATCACTGAAAACGTCAAACCCTAGAAAATGTACCATTTCTACATGTGATGTTAACATCATGCTCACACAACTGTTGGTGGGAGATTCACGTGAGGAATCCGATTCTTCCAAAATACACAACTCCGATGATTCAGATGATTCTGATGTTAGTTTTGTTTCAAAATAATTCCAAGAACTGTTTTTATATTTTATTTTCACATTGAAAATCAGTCATATTTGCTTCAGCATAGAAGAGTGTGTTTATGTAAAGTTAAATGAGTGCTGGCAGTGAGTTGCACTTTTTTTTCCTAAACAGGGAAAGGGTTAAATTGGGGCACCTCCCACCCTGTCTCTCTCTCTCTCTTGCTCCCACTGTCACCATGTCACTTGCCTGCTCCCACTTTGCCTTCTGCCATGATTGTAAGTTTCCTGAGGCCTCCCCAAAAGCAGAAGCCGCTATTCTTCTTGTACAACCTACAAAACTGTGAAACAATTAGGCCTCTTTTCTTACAAATTACCCAGTCTCAGGCATTTCTTTAAGCCAGTGCAAGAACAGCCTAGTACAGATCCTACAGGCAATGTTTCAATATCCAGATCAAATGACTGGTTGTTTCTCTTACCTGTTCTCAGAAGTCATTGCAATCTTTGCTGAATGTCACAAACTGTTAATGTGTTCATCTTAAAACAGGTGAAATAAATGTACTAGCTATCATTCCAACTACAATTCCTAATATTTATATGTAATGTCAACCATGCCAGTGGATATACAATTATAGGTCCAGCAAGGGACGATGAAGTAGCTTAAAAGTGGGGGGGGAAACTGCTTTTAAAAAACCGTACCTGAAGAACGTACTTAATTTAAAGGGAAATCCCACGACAGCTAATGTGTTCTCCCAGTTGGGTAGAGACTGCCATGATTAGCTGCAACAGCCTGGAACACTCTAGACTCAGCTAACAAAACTCCAGTGCCTGGTGAGAACAGAGTGTGATTTTGATGACTTTTACAGAGGATCAGAAAGAGGTGAAATGGATTCATATGATTCATTTGTGGTTTCCTGTTTTCCATAAGGAGATACTTCCAGGAATAAATTTCTCCTCCCTTTTCCCTATGCACTCATCTGGGTCGCAGGACAGCAAGACCAATCGTCAGGAAAATAGATCCATCCCGCCTCCCCTGATACATTCACTCAGTCGGGCAGGAGGGTTAGCAAAAGACTTATTTTCTCTAGTGAAGACACAAGGGTATCTCACTTTTGTTTTAACAATATGAAGACAGCTGTTGTTCCTTACTATTACCAATCTACTACACTGGATTCTAAGAGCTCTATTACATTTCCCATACATTCTCCTGGCATGGGGCATAAACGGGCGAGGCAGCTCTGGATAAATCACTGCCGGAAGCAGAGGCATTTTCTTTAGGGAATGAAGGCTTCCATACAGCATTTAACCAACTCTCTTTCTGGAAACACCCCATCACAAATGAGTCTTTCAAACTGAAGAAATTGAAATTGATTTTAGGGTAATAATTAACCTCAGAAAATAATGATGAAAAGTTGCTTATTAATTATTTTCTATAATATACTTTGGGAATATTTCTTTTTTTCACGAAAGATAGAAACAAAAGTAGACACATTTTATGATCATATAAAACATGATTAGATTCATATTTTATAGGACAGTGAAACTCACTTAATTTGCAAAATACTTAAAATGAGAGGGAGGTGTCCCCCCACACACATACTCTTTTTCAAGACTCTTAAATAGCCCTTTTTAAAACAACACAATCTCTCTGTTCTCTTCTTTATTTCTTCACACATAACTGCCTTGGTGCTTTTAATATATTGTTGCAATTTCAGTCCCCCATGTTTTTCTTACTTATTCAAAAAGAAGGCATTTTTCATCCAAATAGCCATTGACAGTGAACTCTGGTGACATCCTCAGTCTTTCCTGACAATGGGAGGAGGGGTTGTCACCAAGAAACTTGTCACTATCCCAAGTAATGAGCTAGCAGCCCTCAGATAATACAACAGAGATGGACTAGTGTTTTCCAAACAATTTAAAACACACACTTATGTACACACAAAAACACATGTATGCACATACACACACACAAACACACACACTTTAAGACAACCTGTCTTTCTTTAGTCACCTGAAAAGTCATACAGCATAACTGCAAACTAATAAATGTGTAAGTTAAATCATATAATCGATGATCTTACAAATAGTGTATGTCTGTCAGATCACCAGATTAGAACTCGAAACACAAAAAGACCAGGAAATGCCCCCAAAAACAAGATGTCATCGATGAGATTATTCAAGATCTTTTATTTTTCCTTCTTTTGCTGGTTGAAAATTTTTATTCTGCACTATTTGGGTGGAGAGTGGTATTTCACTTTAACATGCAAGCAAAAGACAGTTGTATAAAATTGAGTTATGAGAACAACACGGAACTGTTCTTGAAGCATTCCAAATATAAGTTGTTGCTAATTAATTAACAAATTCAAGCTGGTTAAATAAAACCTTCTTCTGACACCTCCCATTTAATTGCAGTTTGGCACCAACAAATATATATCAAAATTATAGTATTTCCCTTGACAGGAAGCTCCTTCCTTCCACACACTATTATGGCTCTCTGCAGAGTAAGCCAGAATTGCTGACAACCTTGAACACTGCTACAACAATATTACTATACTTGGCAGAGAAGTACCCTTGCGGCAAGAGAAAAGCTGTAATTTTGACTGTCACTTCACATTACACTAGATATTATTTCACTGTATACACATACACACACTCCCAAACTCTTAATAGACTACAGTTTTCGCGCTGCCTGCCTTTCCAATATAAATGGCAATATAATACCAGCGGACCGCCAATGAGATCCTGGCGAGAAACAAATGTTTTGCATTATGGAAACATCATCCGAGGATGCCTTTTAAGGGATATTTCATTCTTTTGTCCCCTACTCACACCGTTCACACCCCATCATCAACTTCATCAGATCATCACCTTGGTTATCAGAAAGAAATTCACTTTTGTTTTTAACCCCATGGTGGGCAAAGTCAGCATTAACAAATTCCATGTTTAAAAATTTCCACGGTGTTAGCAAAGGGGGTGCTATGACTCGTAATATGTTGGACGTTCTTCAAATCTGATGCCTGTTTTGTAAAATTTCCAGATTTCAAAATGTATTCTTATTCCTGGATTTATCTCTCTTTTCTTCTCACCCGGAGGAGTCTGTTAAACTGCAGTGACCACTCGCCATGTCCCAAGCCAAGCCAAACCATGCAAATATCAAACGGCCCCACAAATCTTGCAAACCCTACACGCTGTCCCTGCCAGAGAGCAGCGCCTGCCTTTGCAGAGAACTAAGTGCAACATATGCTTCCTCCTTACCAAGCTCACACTGAAGCAGATTGGGCCAGGTTCCCCACTGCGCCCTCCCCGACCCCCTGCCCCGCTTTGATTTACAAGATGCTATGTTAATATTCCCTCTATTTGTCCCAAGCAAGGAATTCTGTGGTGTCGGTAAGAGCTCCAAATTGAGAACTCCCTGAAATCCAGAGCACAGGTCAGAAGGAGGAATACACAGAAGGAGAAAACTGCAACTTGCCCCAAGGAGAAAATGCTAGAAATGGCAACGGGCAGGAAAGAAAGGATCCTTACATCATTTTATACAGAATCATTCATCCCTTACACAAACCTGGCCAAAAACCCACAGAATGCTCAGGAAACACGCTATTCAACAAGAAAATCGGAGCTTCTCTCTCTTCTTCATCTCTGCCATCCCCCTTTTCTCCCTCTCCTTTCAAATTGCTACTTCAAACGATTTAAATAAGATTTAAACTTGTTTTACTGAATCAAGGAAAAGCAACGGCAAACTCTTTGCCCTCTGTGAAGAGAATGTACCCAAAACTTCACCAGGTCTGCTGACCACACCAAATTTAACAAGATTCGCAAATGAACTAGAGTAAGTTTCCCACAGTGACACATTAATAATAAGTTCCTTATCCCATCCATCCCAAGCCATGAATATGTAATGTTATAAAATGAGTCCTTTTCACACAACGGAACCTCAGACGTGAATAAATAAAAACTATCCATCACAAGCCTGTGAAAAATTAATGAGAGTTCGGAGATGCAAAGAAAAATGGGGACCAAGGAGAGATGGCCCAGTTCATAAAAGCCTCCCTAAAACTTCCAGACTGTAAATATCCAAGCCCGCCGTCCCTCACCAAATTTCCAGGTGTGGGCATAAAGCCAGGGGTTTTATTTTTAATCGGCTAAAATGTTACAATCTTAAAGCACAATTCAGGCAAGCAACCGAGAGATCAGGGCTACAAACGCTGGACTTTCTATCTTCTCAAGGCGGTCCCAGCTTCAGCCGCAGAGCAGGAGTTTATTTATTTAATTATTCATAATTCATAACCAACCTACTTCCACAAGGATTTGAGGTGGCTCACAGCGGTTCTGAGAAAAGGGAGAAGAGGGGCTCGTGTAGGGCTCAAACATCAGGAGACTGGAAAATCCCTGCTTTGTCCATCATTCTTTGACGTCACTCTGGACACACAGAGCCTGATTAAATTGTATGTCACTTTGGTTACAATTAATATTGTGGTCAACACCATTTGCTGGGTGCTCACTCTCTGTCCAGCACTACGCTAGTGCTCCGCCCTGCAGAAACTCTGATTCTCTCCCACTATGACCCCATTTGAGAAATAGGGAAACTGAGGCTGGGAGGAGCCAACTAACCTACCCCAAGTCTAACAGCTGGTGACAGAGCCAAAGAAAGGAGGCTAGCCAGCTCTAAATCACCTGTGCTTCCCACCCGGGGCCACCCGCTACTACTGATGCGTTAGGGTGTATGAACAAGGCTTTCATAACCATGAAACTGCAGCATGCTAGTACTATCAGTCTATCTTAGAAACCCTGACAGCCAGAAGGCTTAACTCTGAGATGAATGAAAAGCAGAATGAACCCCAGGAACTTTGGGTGTGTGGGCTAAGGCTGATGCTGGGCAGTAGATTAGAGGCACGGCAGAGCCCGGAAGTCCAGCTTCCCGCCAAGTGCACTCCTCGCCAAGACGCTGCACCTTCTCATAGGAAAGACTCCAGGTCCCACTTTGTGGTCAGACGCGCTGCAAAATAAATGAAGAAATTCACCCAAACTGGTGTGCCCTTTACTGGGTTTTCCTGGGGCTGAAAGTGTTGTCTTAAGGGACAATAACCAAAAGGAAGATTTCAAAATGGACCAATGGGGACAATCTGCTTGATCTGGTCAAAGTTTCATCCTCCACCCTTCATTCTAAAAAGGGTAGACAGAACACATGATTCATGGGATTACTGGGAGCCTGCCATGCTGTTTTTTTTTTCTGAAGTCTCACTCTGTCATCCAGGCTGGAGTGCAATGGCATAGCCTTGGCTCACTACAACCTCCACCTCCCGGGTTCAAGCGATTCTCCTGCCTCAGCCTCCCAAGTAGCTGGGATTACAGGTGGGCATCACCACACCCAGCTAATTTTTGTATTTATAGTAGAAACGGGGTTTCACCACGTTGGCCACGATAGTCTCGATCTCTTGGCCTTGTGATCTGCCCACCTCGGCCTCCCAAAGTGCTGGGATTATAGGCGTGAGCCACCGTGGCAGGCCCAGACCTTCTTATGGTTTTTTAAGGGAAACCAAGAATCCAGATTTTTATGCAAACTTTTAAAAATGGGGACGTGGTGGGGGGGTGGGGGGGCGCGGACAAAATATGCCTGCAGGCTGAATTCACCACCCCCTCCATGTTTTAGATCTTATCATCATGCCTTCTCTTTAGGCTCCTCAAAGCTTAAGGGCAAGAGCCAAGTCTTAGTAAACTCTGCATGGCCCACAGCTCAGAAAAAAAAAAAAAAAACCCTGTATATCATGGGACCTCAGTGCTTGCAAAACTGAATTGACTCACATCATGACTTAGGACTCAAGCACAGGAAATTAATATAAAAACTAAAAACGAGCCAAAGAGAAGGGAAAGGGTCTCTTACCACTGTTGAGAATGTTATGTTTTATCCCTGCAAGCAGCAGAGACTCAGTGTACTTCCATGAAGTGCTACTCGGGCATTCACAAGGCATTAACAGAGAAAGAATTTTGTAAATTTCTTTGTCTTCTCAAAAGGGAATATCACAGTGGGGACATGTCCAGAGTGGGGTCTCTAAGGTGATCCTAGGGCCCTCACCCAAGAATTGAAACCAGCATTGAACACGCCCAGGAAGAATGTGAAGCCTGAAGCCAACACAGAGGACCAAGCTAGAAAATAACCCCTGTCTCTAAGGTATATGGACTTAGAACCCTGAGCAACAATGAACATTGGATGTGTCCACCAGAATGAAATGAGATACACTCGTGCCAAAATCATGAAAGGCAAACTGACCCAGAAAAGGGACAGGTCAAGGGAGGTACTAACTGCATAGTTCTAGGTGTCCTGCATAACTTATTCAGGAATTTGGGGACAGAGGGACATCCAACAGGAATTCTAACCTGAAGAGTTTACAACCCAGTAGGAGAATCACATTAAATTCAGAAATTACTGTAATATGCATTTTCAAGTGATAAATTCCATCAAAAACAAGAACAAGTATTTGAAGAACTGGAAGGAATAGTGATCACTCTTTTCAGATGGAATCTTAAAATCCAATGGGTTTCAAAGTATGAGCAGGAGCTAGACATGAAGGGATTGGAGGACGGCAAATGGAAACGGGGAGTGTATTGCAATCAGAAGGAAGAGCAGGAAAGGAACACAAGCAAGCAGTGTTTGGGGAGACCAGGATGTGATTCCACTTTGGCTAACACATAGGGTATAATGGGAGAATTTGTTGAGGTTTTCAGAGTGAATTTGTGTGTAGTTTGAAAACACCTAAGCAATTCTGAAGACAAGCAGACTCTTTAAGTCAGATGCTGGGTTCTCCAGTCCAAGCACGCCAATATAATTGTGTCTGGTCAACCTCTATCCTATCTATCCCTCCTGAGTGCCAGATCTAAATCCAGGTGCCAATGGACCACTTCCTCTAGGGTGCCCCACAGGCGTCCTGAATTCAGTATGACTGAAAAGACTCCTCCTATCTTCAGGGATGGTTCCACTACACAATCCACTGTCCAAGCCAGAAGTAGCAAACTAGCCTTCTATCCTTCCTTCTCCATCGACCGTGCCTGTCATCCCCTTTGCGGCTGCTGACCAAATCTTATTGATTTCACCAGGAGTCTCTCAATATGCTTCCTCTTCCTCCCTCTACTCACTGCAACTACTTTTTCTCAAGAGCTCATCATTTTGTGCCTGGGTGACTAGAACTGTTTCCCAGCAGGTCTCCCCACCGTCCTTTCTCACATGGCTGCCAGAATGGTCTCCTGAAAGGCAAATCTGATCATTCCACAACTCTGTTCTAAATTCCTCCTATGGATCCCCATGGCTTAGATTTAATAAATGTTTATTGAATGAATGAGCTCTCTGCATACATGCTGTTCTCTGCCTGGTACAGTGAAGGTCAGGCTTGCACAGAAGCATACTTATGATGAGAGTTAGTCAATAAAAAAGTAACTTATTCTGAATTCCATACCACCCCAAAACACTGATCAGCTTGGGGAAACTTAGAAAGTTCAACCTCACGGGGATTAAGGTTGGGAAACTAGGCTAGGACCAATTCAAGGAAGAGCTGGAGGCTAGGAAATTTGGAATAGTATATCATTAAAAGGATGAAGGCAATTGGAGCTATACTATAGGAAGGCACTAGACAGCAGGAAGAGAACGGACTTGAGAAAGACTTGGGAGATGAAGAAACAGTTAAAGACTCTGTCCTGACAAAGGTAAGATTTAATGCCCAGAATTAGAAAAGTGGAGATGAAAGAGTGATGAATAAAAGAGATGACCAAGGGGGAAAAAAACCCTCCTGTAACTAATAACCATTTATTGTGATATCCCAGAATTTGGAGATGAGACCCTGATGACAAACACTCCTAAACCTTCAGCCTAGCTGCTGTTAAGGATGTTGCCATGTATGGGTGAAAGGCAGACCTAAATGATGCTACTACCCTACGCCTCACTGATTAGTCCTTTCTGATTTTAAACAAATGGCATACAGTGTAGTGAATTAAAAACAGCATTATCTGGTGAAACCTCGTCTCTACTAAAAATACAAAAAATTAGCTGGGCATGGTGGCACGTGCCTGTAATCCCAGCTACTCAGGAGGCTGAGGCAGGAGAATTGCCTGAATCCAGGAGGCGGAGGTTGCGGTGAGCCAAGATCGCACCATTGCACTCCAGCCTGGGTAACAAGAGCGAAACTCCGTCTCAAAAAAAAAAACAAAAACCAGCATTATCCTTATTTTATTATTAATATCATTATTATTAGCATTACTGCTACTGTTGTTATGGATAACGATGGGAATGTTCTGAACTTTTCCCACTGCCTATCCAAGGAGCTTGGTACTTTACATGATATCTCACTTAATCATCAGAAAGTTTGGATTTCTTCTATAGATAATGAGGGAGATGCTATTATTACCTGCTGTGGTGGATTAAAGATGGCTGCCACTTCTTTGTCACTTCTACCAGCAGAAAGTGAGGTGTATACCTTCTCCCCTTGAATCTGAGTAGGTTCTATAACTGCTTCGTCCACAGCAGCCATGCTGTGCCAACCTCTAAGCCAGGCCATAAGAAACTGGCAGCTTCTAGTTCCTTTCTTTTGGAATACCCTAGGAGCCTGAGCCACCATATAGGAAATCGGATGGTCCCTACATCTGCCATGCAGGGAAGGCCATGTGTAGGTCTCTGGGCAACAGTCCCCCAGTTGAGTCAATGTGGGAGTTCAGTCAAGGTGGTGGCAAAACTATTCAGGGAAAAATAGTAAAGAAAGTTATAAAATATAGTTTTAAACCCTTTTGGAAGGCCTAAGGGTTTTTTCTACAGTTCTTAGCTGAAAACAGCCTTGCCCCCTTAGTTAAATAAACTAGAGTAGAAACAAAGAAATGTGGGGAACTTACCTAACTAACTTGCTTACTCGTGTTATTTTTCCTTTAATATTATTGCCACCACCCTGACTGAACTCCCACAAGCCAAGCATCCCAGTCACCCCTGTGAAGGTGCCAGACCCATGGGTGACCATTCTGGACCAGCTGAGTGCCAGTCCAACTCATCCTGCAGCACAGCACCACTCACTGACCCCAGTCAACACCACAAGGGGCAGAAGAGCCATCCCGCTGAGCCCTGCCTGGATTCCTAACTCAGAGAAATCAGAAGATAAAACAAAATGGTTGTGGTCTTAAGCCTCTACGTTTTGGGGTAATACATTATGCAGCTATACCTACAGTGGAACATCCACATTTTACAGATGAGCTACCTGTTACTCCAAAAGTTTGGCTGACTTACCTGTAGTCTCCTGGCTGATGAGGCATGCAGCCTGACTAGAACCTCCATCTGCCTGACCTGGCTGCACACAATGCTTGTTAAGTTATCCCTGAAAACATAAGGCCAGACTGGAGTGGCAGACTCATCACATTCGCCATGCTCTTAGGATTGTGGGAGTACTGCCAAAGTGTCCAACCCCACCTCACATATTTCCTTGTTAGGTAGAGAAGGCCAGATGATGCTAAAACTGCTTCTCCACCAGGCCTTCCAACGTCCTCTCTGGGCAGAGTCTCATGTGATTCTTTTCAGTGCTAGAAAAATTAACTTGCATAATGACCAGGAAGTAAAGATAAACTCAAGGATGACAGAAAACCTCCCACTCCAGAGGCTCCATCTCACTGGGGTAAACAAGCGCTGACCTCCTATCATCTTATAAGGAAAGCAAGAAGAAGAGAGAAGAGATGTTTAACTGAATTACTACATGGGCTCCCTGCCTCAATCCAGATCTTGAAGAATTCTGAGCTGTGAAGCTCTTATGGCTGGTTCCTGGGATCTTGAGATTTCCAGTGATAATCAAATGCTGAAACAACCCAGGAAGGTGACACATGTGAGCAAGCTTGTAGGATGTAATAACATGAAACTTCAGCACATTGTGGTGATGTTGCAAAGCACGAGGTGATGGAAGCAACAGTGAGTTTACATGGGCTTGTGATTTCCTTTGACAAGATACATGCACTCATTCCTTCAACATAAGCAAAATTCCCAGGACTACAACAGATTTGAAAGTCAGGTAGACCAAAAAACCATCTGTGAATGGGATAACGTACAAAATCATCAAAGGTAGGTGACTGTTTTAAAAATACGGCTCAAGATGGCACAGAATGGGGTCCACAGATGTATTCTTGGTTACTTAAAAACATAATTTAAAGTAATTAGATTAATGTTGATGTAGTTCTAGAGATCTAGAAAATAAACCTAAAAATCTTCATTGGATATTGAATCACCCCAAATTAAACAATGTATTTTCAAACTACTAAATATTGATTCATTTGTAAGATGATGAGGCCTTTCAATGAAACTATTTGACCTGAACAAAAACAGGGAAGGGTTGGCACATTTTTTCTGTGAAGGACCAGATAGTTAAGTACCTGCATCTTTGGGCCACGCTTTGGAGTTTATTTTTGTTTTTTCTAATGGATCATAATTAAAAGGCTACATACAGGCTGGAGTTAGCATGTAGGCCATAATTTTTTCTTCCTGTCTTTTTATAATCTCAGTTATTGATAAGGTGATTTTCAAACTGTGAAGGGTCTACACATTCACCCTCTTCCTTCTAAGTTAAAGAGTTAGCTACCAAGTTTTGAGGAAGCTAGCAGAAAACAGAAGACCCCAGGATCAGATACAGAGGACTTTGTTACTCGTGGCAGGGCAAACAGCATAAGCTTTATTTTTGCATTGATTCCCATTGTCCTCTAGTCCCACAGGGATGATATGAAACAGCCCAGGTTCCACATGATGTGGAACAGCTCAGTCACCGCTGAGGATCCCCAAACTTAGAAACCCGAACCTTTATCAAGCAAATCTGCCAAAACTTTATCCTAGAAGGAGGCACTGTCTTTATTAGTCTGGAAAGAAAGCGATCCTGTCCTCTACTCCTGAAAGAGACACTATCTCTACCTTCCAAGTTTCTTTGCTATACCACATCCCTTGGGAAGATGGCCTGAAACCAAAGCTGCCACCACTTCTGTTCCCAAGACATGTGAAAACAGAATAGACCTGAGGATCACTGTCCAAACAATGATAGCGAGGAGAAAGTGCAAAAGCTAGCATTACCTCAATCAGAGGGGACTTCTTCTATGAACTAACCAGGCAGATTTATACATATTAAGTGCCCATAAAAAAAATTTTGATGATTTTGAGGCTTAACATCAAACACCAGTGAGTGAAATCAAAAATTAGATATGACATCATACACATCATTTCTGCTGAAAAAGTACCTTTACTTAAAAACAGAAACCAGTTTGTAAATGTGAATTAAACGCACACTCCACAAAAAATATCTGGCGAAAGTAAAAAAAAAAAAAAAAAATCCTCATGTATAGATATGTTTGCTGACAGATGTAAATGAAAACTAATACGGTGACATTTTTCAGATTAGTCACTGGAAAACTCTGTGTGCGTGTGTTTTAAAACAGCCTAAGCAACTTTCAGTTATGTCGGCTTCGGAAAGTATGTATGAAAAGGATAATAAATAATTAATTCTACTGGCCAGAAGCTGCAATTCCTTTCTGCTTCGACAATATACACTGAAAATGCTGTTTAAATTATAGGAGCAAATTGATTCAAAAGGCCTCCATTAGTGAGCTGGCAAACAGGTTTGAAGTTGGCTAATAAATTTTAGATAAAGCTAACGCTTTGGATGAGGATGGCAACGCTGGATTGCCGATCTCCGAGTCACTAGTTTGTTAAACCGGTGGCTAAAGTCTTGATTTCTCCCTGACTCATAACTCACTGTGTTAAACCATATGTCACAGGGCAGCAAGAGCCCAGTCAAATCAGAACGGCTGCTGCAGGAGCCATCAGCGTGACTCTGCGGCAGCTGCACACAGAGCTGGGATTAACATGGGATCCAGGTTAACTTGAGTGTCCCTTTCCAAGTCTCTAGTCTATGCAGGTTGGCAGAACATTAATCAAGGTTAATTAGGCCCACCTGTGACATAAAAATTTCTTCCTATGCTATGCTTTGCAGCATAAAGTCATGTCTGACATATCTATTAAGAAAGATTCTTAGTCAAAATCAAGAAATTATGCATGAAGCTCTTACTTCCACTTGGATATATACACTTCAGCTGGCTGCAAGCTGCTCCTCTGGGTTGTGGAATATTACACAGCCATCCAAAGGAATGATTTAAAGCTGTACACACATATTAGCCTGGAAGGGCATACGCCGTATCCTACCTAGAGACGAAGGAGTATGTGTCCACTTATTTCAGAAAACAAAAACAAAATCTTACATGTATGTACATCTGTATTAACATGAAGGAAGATGTGCGAGAAATACAAATTACTAATCATGGTTGCCTCCGGGGGATAGAATTAGAGGGAGGAATAGAAAAGGTTTTTTAATGTCTCCTTTAGACAGTGCCATAATTTTTAAAAATTATTCAAATAAGTATGCATTTCTTTTGTAATTAAAAAAAAAAAATCTAAAGCCAAGAAATAAACAACAAGAAGGCTTATGTGACTTGCAGAAAACTATAAAATGGGCAAGTTGTTTGTTTGCTTAGCTTATTTCTACCTGGCCAGTTTGGGGAAGCCTGTGGAGGACTGATCTATCTATCTTTCTGTCCATCCACTCTTCCATGCATTTAACCAAGAAACCAGTCGTAGGAAATGGGAGATTAAGAGTAAACAGCTTTTGCATCCACCCGGCCTGGAGAGGAATTCTGGCTCCACCCCTTTGTAACCTATGCAGCTTTGGACCATGCTCTTGATGTCTTCCAAGAAATAAACAAATAATAATTGTTCCTGGGGTGAACCTTCTGTGTAAGCAACATATGAAGCCCCTCCGATGCTTTTAAGGTCTAAAATTAAAAAGAAAGAAAGAAAGAAATAATAAAGAAATAATAATCGTAGGAGCTACAGCAAGTCCAGGTAGTGACCCTAAGATTTCATTCACAAAGGTTAGCTCTTTCCCTGTGCTCAGTAGGATCTCATCATGGCTACCCCTGAGCAGAATAAACTACACTTGGCCGTAATGGTAACTCAGGATAATAACAGCAAAACACATTACAGAGATATGATTATTAAGGAATATAAATTTACATTTTCTCAAATTTGTATTACTTATCAATGGGGGAAAATAGAATGCCCTTTTTTTTTAAGGAATACCATATTTTCCCTTTTATTTGTAGCCATTTTTCAAATGGAGCCTTTGTGAACTATTTCCAGCCTTGGCCCCACCATGGGAAAGGTTTAATTCATAGGCAAAAATCGTGGGGCAAGCTAGACACAGTGGCTCATGCTTGTAATCCCAGCACTTTGGGAGGCCAACGTGGGCAGATCGCTTGAGCCATGAAGTTCAAGACCAGCCTGGGCAACATGAGAAAACCCTGTCTCAATGTATGAAATTGTGGGCATGGGGATTGCCAACAAACATTGCAACTATACCACATATACAGACCCTGCCTGTTGAAGAATGAGTCAGGAAATGGGGTGGGTGTTCTGTTGTTGATAAGTCTTGCCTATCACCCCTCTAAAGTGCTGCAAGATGAAATATACATGACGCAAGTGATTTGTGCTTTCAGCTGAGAATAGCACCATATCCATTCCAAAGCTCCAGTTAGCCTTGATCCCTGATGATCTGCAGGAATTCCTCCTCTCTCTTAAAAAAGAAGAAACGTGATATGCCACTTCCAAGACTAAAAATTATTATTTTTTTTTTAAAAAGAGGGAATAATTTAAGTGGGGTTAAAAAGAAAATCAACAATGGAAAAGGCTGACATCCCCTGAGCGTGGCTCAGGAAGGCGTAATTCCTCCACACGTATAAGAATAAAACTTCTTAACTCATCTCTCAACACACTGATGTGGTGGCCCGAAATAGGCTTTCAGGCCAGTCACCAGGAGAAATGTTGCCTTATGGGCTGTAACTCACCTTGTCCCTGGGGCCCTCTGTGGTGATGAGCAAATTAATGCCAAATGTCACTTCATAATGATCAAGACCCAAGAAGGAATCGCCGTTACAGTATTCACAGATACACTTAGGGCAGGTGGCCAGAAACAAACCATTCAGAGATGAATGTATATTTCACGCTCCACAGCAAAGAAAAAAAAAAAGGCTTAACAGCCAAACACATATTTCTCTGTTGCATTAAGGGAAAAGTCGTGAGGCAGCAAGCAGGCTGTATTTTTAAAGGATGAAATACGGGGAGGCTGCTTCCACACTGGCCAGCATGAGAAGCACACCGGTGGATCCGTCCCAAGGCAGAGACTCCTAGAGCCTGAGAGCGGGCTTCACTGGAGGTAGGGGTGCTGGGGAAAGCTGATATCCTTTCTACTGACTCCAGGTAAGTGGCAGATAAATCTCTGGGAAGTCCTGGCTCAGGCATTCTTCTCATCAGTAATTACAAAGCTAAAAATTACGATCTGCATTTGAGTGGAAGAAAATGGACTGGTGGCCCTTTCTTGCTCTCACTCTCGCTCACTCTCTGTCTCTCTCTCTCTCTCTTTCTCCCATTCTCACTTTATCCCTGTCACAAAGTCTCTGCAAAAGCTATGATCACCTCAACACAAGTAATAAATCAACTATGGTCAACAAGGATTGATTAAGAAGTGTTTAATCACTGCATGGCCTTAGTGAGCATTTGTTGTTCTTATCTGTCCTGCAACTATATCCCCATCTCCCCATTCACCTTTGGGCAACTCCTCTCCTCCTGCGCCCTTCTAGCGGTCTGACCCCACCTCCTAAATTAAGGGGTGAGCACATGGCCCTGAATGGACCAATCGGAGATGGCCACATGACTCAGGTTTGTCCAATCTGCATGAAGCCACCTGGGCACTGAGTGGAACTTTAGGGAAAGAGAATCACTATTGTCCTGGGCTTGCTGAGAGGACAAGACAAGGTGTTTTTATTTTTTTGAGAGGCCGTCTCGCTCTGCTGCCCAGGCTGGAGTGCAGTGGCGCGATCTTGACTCACTGCAACCTCCACCTCCCAGGTTCAAGTGATTCTCCAGCCTCAGCTTCTCCATTGGCTGAGATTACAGGCACACACCACGTTTCCCCCAACTGCTGGCTTGCTACACAGTGTGGAAGATGGCCGCCCAAGAAGACCTAGGTAAGGAAAGCAGAGCCAAGGGATGGAGACAGAGCATGGCCTGAAGAAATTATGCAAGCTCATGAGAGGTAAGCAGGGCTAAACATTGTTTTCTCTCTCCTTGTTGTTTGATAGTGTTTCAAAGCCCTCAGGGAATGCTGCAAATAGCTTTTCAGGCTACAGGAATTTCAGGTCTTACTTTTATGACCAGCAGAGTAAGGGCATCTTAGAATGACTGTTTCTCAGGCTGTCACCTCCCATAGCCCAAATGGGCCTATATTTAAAGACCCAAGACTTAGCAGTCCAGGGCTATCTGTTATCACAGACCATCTGTGGGACCTTAGGAGGGGAGGTCTGCAAATCTCAATATCCCCTCCTCCTGAGTTCCCATCCTATCCCTTTTGTCTGGCTTTTTTGATGGCTCTCATTACATCATGGGTCATGTAAAGGGCCATAAATGCCTTATATGCTGGATGGGAAGCCAGGGACAGGGGCATGTCATCTTTGGTGTCCAGAGGAAGTCAACTGAATGGCTACATCTGCCCCCATTATCACCCTGAATCCTCAGCATAAGGACTAGGGTTTGCCATACAGTTGGTTCTGAATAAAATTTACCGAATAAATGAATTAATAAGGAGAGCTCTCCATACAGACTAAAGGTCCCTTGAGAGCAAATGTAGACTTCTGTAACTCTTATCTTCCAAGAGGAAGATCAGAATAGCAGAATACTTTGTATCTAACAGAATGCTCTGTATCTAACAGAGATGCACAGTATCTACCAGAGACTAAAATATATTTGTTGAATGAAGACAGATGCCCCATTAGCAGCAAAAAAGTAATTTTAAAAATGTAATTTTACAACCAGCTGGTACTATTTGTAATTTATCCCGGGTAGGAGGATGTGTATTTTCCATTGCTTGCTTTCTTAAAGCCCTACTCAGATATAATGAGACCTTGGCCTACACTAGGTCTTCCAATTTGCATTATTGATCTAAACTGTAACTTACACAGACAAATTCTTAATGCAATTTATCAGAATTGGTGGAGAAAAGGGTGAATTACAACCATGATTCGAGATCCCCACATTATAAATTTATATATATCTATATGTAGAGAGAGAGATATATGGAAAATGGTCCACATAGAACGGGTTTTAGAAATTGTGGTATCACCAGTGGGGCCTCAAGCTGAGATGTGAGAATTGTTCTTAAATAGTCTCCGTTATTCCAAATGTATAGTTGCAATCACAGATTTTTTTTTCTAGAGTTAAAAGGACAAATGCTTGCAAGTATATATGCAAAAATACATACACATTCGATCAGGGATGAAATGCAAAACTAAAACAGAAAAATCTGCAGAGGAGAAATGCAATTGGAGTGGCTTTCTTTTTATTCATTTCTTTATGATTATAATTATTATTATGAGACAAAGTCTTGCTCTGTCGCCCAGGCTGGAGTGCAGTGGCGTGATCTTGGCTCACTGCAACCTCCACCTCCTAGGTTCAAGCGATTCTTCTGCCTCAGCCTCCTGAGTAGCTGGGATTACAGGTGCATGCCACCACACCTGGCTAATTTTTGTAATTTTTTTTTTTTTTTTCTGTTGAGATGGTGTTTCACCGTGTTAGTCAGGCTGGTCTCGAACTCCTGACCTCGTGATCTGCCCGCCTCAGCCTCCCAAAGTGCTAGGATTACAGGCGTGAGCCACCGCATCTGGCCTATTCTTTTCTTTTTATGCAGTTATGACATCCTTTAAAAAAAAAATTATTTATTTATGTATTTTTAGAGACTAGGTCTTGCTCTGTCACCTAGGCTAGAGTGCAGCAGTACAATCATAGTCCCTGGGCTCAAGCCATCCTCCCACCTCAGCTTCCCAGAGTGCTGCCATGACATGCATGAGCCACGGGGCTCGGCCAACAACGTATTTTCAACAGTAAGCACTCCCGCTCCCACGTCAGCCACCAGCTGCTGGACAGAGTCTCCTGGGAGAATATTAACAAGACAGTAAGCAGAGGCAGACATTTCACACCAGCTAGACCTGAAGAAGGGAAGCTACAAATCCAGAAACAAAGATCCTAACAAACGCCATCGCACTTGAGCAAGTCTGAAAGTGTGGATACCCTCAGAGCACAGATGGGAGAACCAGAAAACAGCTACATCAAACACTCCTAGAGACAAGAAGGTAGCCGGGAAGTTCCTAATGAAGCCTAAAGAACTGGCTTAGCACATGAACCTTAGGAGCCGGGCTCTCCACAGGCACTTCTGCTGCCTTGGGTGTAGAAGGTTAACGGACCACGTGCATGGGGACAAAAGAGCTGCTCAGGCAGAGCCACAGGTCAAAAGCAGCCCCAACAGATTTCAAAAGGAGAAAACAATGTCACTTTTTGCAACATGACATGGATTCACTGTGAAGGCACGGTGGTGCCATAAAGGATGGCCTTTGTCACGCGTTCTGACTTCTAAGGAATGATTCAGACTACAAGCTTCACTCCCAATTCTAGGCAGTTGTTATAACTTTTTTTATCCTCATTTCCCCTTCCTGAAAAACTAACACAATCCCACTCACAGCATAGGAATAAGGATAGAACAAATACATGAGGATCTGTGCAGAGCACCTAACACAGCATCAGTACCCAGTAGACATAAAATAAATGGTAGCTATTAGCATTGGTAATATAATACTATAATATAATGGGAGCTACCCTCCTCATCATCATCATCATCATCTTAGTCAGCAAGTTGGCTTAGGGTCAGGCGGACTTATGACCCACTGGCTGAAGGTTAACTATCATACCATTAACACACCATGAATTCCTATTTAAACAGAGCCATCTATGCCCGGAAGTAAAGAACTATTTCTCCACAGTCCACACCTTACTCAAGATCCCCAGGAATTTGCATTAAAGATGTCTTATCTTTTGGCAATTATTTGTAGACACTGTAATTTTCATGACCAGGTACCATTTCTGTGATGTCCTTGAGAGGTTTATGCATTAAAAAGAGAAAAGAAAAAGAAAAGCAGCCGAGTTATATGGTCCATCCTAAAGTTTCAACTGAGTTTCATTTTTTAATTATATATCCTTATAAACAAACAGTACAATATCATCAAACCAAGACCTCACGTGGACTGATCCCCAAGGCTCCGCGGTGTATGTTAACAGAGACCAGGCCTACATCTAATGGAGCCCACGTGCTGTACACATGAAAAAGTCAACAGAGAACTGTCCCTGTGCTATTCCTCTGGGTTGACACTTGTTTAATAGCATGGCACAAGAAGAATTATGGTTCTGTCCAGGGAACCACTGGTTCTGAAGTCAGTCTTCAGGTATCACCTAAAACACAACTCTCCCATATGAAAGCAGATTAAATGCTCCTCCCACTTCCCAGCTTCCTGTGTCAGGATCTCACCAATTATTCAGGAATGCCTCTGTATTTACATAAAGCAAGAGGTTGGTAATGTACAAAGGAATTGGGATGGGGGGGTGGTCAGGGAGAGATGGCAAGTCTCAGAAGAAATTGCTCAACAAATGCTGGTTAAAGTCTGTTTTGTTTGTTTGCTGGTTTGTTTGTTTTGTTTTTCAGACAGACTCTCACTCTGTCGCCTAGGCTGGAGTACAGTATCGTAATCCGGCTCACTCCAACTTCCGCCTCCTGGGTTCAAGCGATTCTCCTGCCTCAGCCCCCCAAGTAGCTGGGATTACAGGTGTGCACCACCACACCTGGCTAATTTTTGTGTTGTTAGCAGAGATGGGGTTTCACCATGTTGCTTGGGCTGTTCTTGAACTCTTGACCTCTAGTGATCCACCCGCCTCGGCCTCCCAAAGTGCTGGGATTACAGATATGAGCCACCGTGACTGGCCGTTATAGATAGATGATAGATACAAACATACATATAAAATTAGGTAAGAGGATGCTCAGAATCATCTATAAACAACACAATAACAAGAGATCAGAAACAAAGACAGCACTAATCTCAGCATAGATAGTGTGGAAATTCATGGGACCCTAGGAAAATTTCAATAGAATCAACCAAACAAGGAAGTCCAGACTAGATCAGAATGGGGAGCTGTGACTTTAGTCACAATATGGTGCTCCTGTGCTTGGAGAAGGATTTATCAAAAGCCACTGTAGATCATCTATAGTGGCTAGGAACATTTATGATGAACTGCAGCTGGTTTCCATTATAAAGGGAATGTTCCCCATTGGTCCTTCCTGTTGTTTTCATAAAGGCGAAGAACTCCATTAAGTAGTGTAGGCAAGGTATTAGTATCCAGAATGAGCAGGGAATATAAATTGTCCCCGCCCTTACAAAACATGAGATTCTGCTTTATTGAGAGTCATTTTTCTCTGAGCTATACATTAGACACAGCTCCAGCTCATCAAAGATGTTCTCATCTTGCATCCAAGGTGATGGACCAAAGGGTGCGCTACTGACATGCCCAAACGTGGGGGAGCCACGGTTCTGTCAATAGGACATGGGATATACTTTCCACGTGTCCCCAAATGACTGACAGACAGTTCCTGTTTCCTAATGACCATTGATTATGTATTAATAACATCGTCAGCTTATTTTAGAAGGCATTGTCTGCCACATGGACTTCTAATAAATAATTTTTTAAATGCTTACTGTGGTTACTTCAGCCGTCATGGAAATAAAGCGCAATTTTGATATAAAGACGTCACACTTCATCAATAAGTCCCAGAGCAGAATTAGGAATTTGAGGTTCAAAACATAGACAGTGGCAAATCTCCAGGGCTGTAGCATCAAGTAGATACAGGTATAAAAGCATAAGTAATCATTTGTGAAGATAATTTATATGAATTGCATGTGATATATATCCTACAATACCTACAATGAACAGACACAGCAAAAGACAGCAATCACTATAAATGTTACATCTTTATCACTTCCCTTTAAAAAAACTTTTCTTAATCTGTATTTTTAGAGACAGGACATGGCTCTGTCACCCAGCGTGGAATGCAGGGGAGAAATCATAGCTCACTGTAACCTTGAACTGCAATCTTCCTGCTTCTTCAGCCTCCCAAGTAGCTGGGACTATAGGCGCATGCCACCACACCTGGCTTTTATCTATTATTTATTTTTTGTAGAGATGGGGTCTTGTTATGTTGCACAGGCTGATAAAATAGTTTTAATGTTAAAAAGAATTAAAAAGTGGTAGTAAATGCACCATAGTAGGAAGAAAACGGAGTACTAAAGTGTCCTAAGAAACATTCCCATTTTAATTAGGGTGCTGGGAAAATTAAATCCTCCTCATTTCTGATACTTGCCAACTCACCAGAATGCTAAACTTGCAATCTGTAATATTATGCATAGAGTCACGCAGCTTCAGACTCATTTGTTCATATGGCATGTTACCTACCATGGCCTAGCCCTTTCTGGAAGCTAAAAAGAGGTCAACTGTCTCCATGGAATTTAAGGTATTAAGAACCTAGGCCGGGCGAGGTGGCTCACATCTGTAATCCTAGCACTTTGGGAGGCCGAGGCGGGCAGATCACTTGAGGTCAGGAATTCAAGACCAGCCTGACCAACATGGTGAACCCCCATCTCTACTAGAAATACAAAATTAGCTGGGCGTGGTGGCACACGCTTGTAATCCCAGCTATCTGGGAGGCAGAGGCAGAAGAATCACTTGAACCAGGGAGACAGAGGTTACAGTGAGCTGAGATCATGCTATTGCACTCCAGGGTGGGCAACAAGAGTGAAACTCCATCCCAAAAAAAAAAAGAACCTCAAATTAGGAACACTAGTACATTTCACAAGTACATTCATTATCTTGAAACAAATGACCAAAATCAGTTGGTCTCTTTATAAGCAAATAAATAGAAAATAACAAAATTGGTAAGCCCCCAGTTAATGAAGCAACCTTTTAACAAAGCTTTCATATGAAACCAAAACTTCTCTTTTGTCACTATTTGCCAAGAAAATAATCCTAGAAAGAAAAGGGCACGTCCATTAGTATTAAAAAACAAAAATAAAACAGTGACCCCCCCGTTAATCAGTCTAGATTGGAAATGTTTAATTAATATTTTTTCCTCATAATGAAATGATGACTTCATACAACACTGTGAGATAACTGTTATGAAGATCTTGCTTTCCCTAAATAACCAATTTCCTATTAAAAAACCAAAACAAAATCTCACCAATTCCTAGAGTTCAAATTCCTAAACCAGGAACTTAAAGCCTTCCTTATGCTGATCAAAACTCACTTTGGAAGAATACAGGATTTGAGTGCAAACTGACTTTTGTAAATTCCAATTTTTGCATTCTATAATCTTGTACAAGGTCTCTGTTTTTGCCACGCTTGCATGACCTGATATAACGCACCCTCAACATTCTCCTGCTTGTCACGTGCATACAGAATGTTTGCTGGGGACGTGTTCCGCCTTATTTGGGATTCAAAGTCTTGGCTTACTTAGTTTCTCACCTCTGCTCTAAGGATTACAAATTAGGCCATTTTAAAAAAGCGAACCCAAGGAATGTTGCTGTCCAGTGGATGTGCCTTCTACCTAAAGAACAGAGCATACAGTGTTAATCAATCCTCTCCAGAGCTCAGCTGCAAAAATATGGGAAG
Organism: Aotus nancymaae; assembly: GCF_030222135.1. NCBI lineage: Eukaryota > Metazoa > Chordata > Mammalia > Primates > Aotidae > Aotus > Aotus nancymaae. The sequence goes on along the minus strand of NW_026988443.1, from coordinate 32,727,418 downwards.
AAATGTCATTGGTCACTTTTTCCCTCTGAAATAAAACACTTAAAACAAGCAAACAAACAAAACAAAACAAAAATAACCTCACTTCCAGTTTGCCTACACATCCCATAGAACACGACATCCATGAGGGAAGGCTTTCACTTCATTCACTGCTGCATCACCAACGCTTTAATGCTGCCCATCACTACTGGGGGCCACATTTTCTTGACTGGTTGAATGAGTGTCTGAATGCAGTATTGCTCTTAGACCTAGGCAAGACAGGCCACTGTTCTAGACCCTGACCTTTATTTGATTTTTATTTTTTTATTTTTTTGAGACAGGGTCTCACTCTGTCACCCAGGATGGAGTGTAGTGGTGTGATCTCGGCTCACTGAAACCTCTGCCTCCCAGGTTCAATTGATCTTCCTGCTTCAGCCTCCCAAATAGCTGGGACTACAGGCACACACCACCATGCCCAGCTAATTTGTGTGTGTGTGTGTGTGTGTGTGTGTGTGTGTGTGTGTGTGTGTGTTTAGTAGAGACAAGGTTTCGCTATGTTGGCCAGGTTGGTCTCAAACTCCTGAACTCAAATGATCAGCCGGCCTTGGCCTCCCGGAACGCTGGGATTATAGGCATAAGCCACCACACCTGGCCTGACCCTGACCTTTAGAAAATACCATATATCAAATGCCCACAAAATAAATGTATTAGAAAACACATGGGTGCTTCCGAACCCTTGACTTCTGTGGCTGAGTGCTGGCAGGGTGTGACAAGTGATCTGGCATCCATTCTCAGGACAAACTCCGTTCAGGCCCGAGACAATGACTGCTGCACATCTCTCTCTCTCTGACTTGTAACTGAAGGCCCTGATGGTTAGTGGCATCATCTTCCCAGTCTCAGAAACACTAAAGGTTTCTGAGTTCCAGGAGGGTTTGAGTCTTGTAAGCTTTCAGATACCAGAAAAGATAAACTAATTAAACTTGTCAAATCCCTTCTCTCGGTTAGCCTAAATCTGATAGCCTCTTGTATAACAAGGTATTGTGTCCCAGCAGTACAGAATATCCATTGTTTTGTGTTCCAATTCAGAATTTAAGAGATACTAATTGGCAAGAATCCACAGCAGGTGCAAGTGGCAGTCATATGAAAACATTAAAATCACTCTTACATTTCTACACATGCAGGCCTAGAACACACATGCGTAAAGCATCATGCGAATCCTCTATTTTGGTCACCATGTAAACATTCTATGCTAAAATTTCAAGTTGTTTCATTTTACTTAAAAAATGTGAATGTGATAAAATTTTTGTTTTTGTTTTTTTTGAGATGGAGTCTTGCTCTGTCGCTCAGGCTGGAGTGCAGTGGCATGATCTCGGCTCACTGCAACCTCCGCCTCCTGGGTACAAGTGATTCTCCTGCCTCAGCCTCCTGAGTAGCTGGAACTACAGGTGTATGCCACCACACCTGGCTAATTTTGTATTTTTAGTAGAGACAGGATTTCGTCATGTTGGCCAGGCTGGTCTTGAACTCCTGACCTTGTGATCCACCTACTTCAGCCTCCCAAAGTGCTCGGATTACAGGCATGAGCCACCACACCCCGCTATGATTTAAATTTTCAAAAAAAAAATAAACTTCGAACATCAATAATTTTACTTACAGCTTCACATCATATTTGATTAAAACTGAATATTTATGAATCAATACAAAATTTCATATTCTTTCATTATTACTCATAGTTTATATTTAAATTTTAATCAATAACTTTTTTTTTTTTGAGATGGAGTCTCACTGTGTTGCCCAGGCTGGAGTGCAGTGGTGCGATCTCAGCTCACTGCAACCTCTGCCTCCTGGATTCAAGTAATTCTCCTGCCTTAGCCTCTGAATTGCTGGGATTACAGGCATGCACCACCACACCCAGCTAATTTTTGTATGTTTGGTAGAGATGAGGTTTCACCACGTTGGCCAGGCTAGTCTCAAACTCCTGACCTCAAGTGATCTGCCCACCTCAGCCTTCCAAAAGGCTGAGATAACTGAATTTTTTTGTTTGTTTGAGTCTCGCTCTGTCATCTGGGCTGGAGTGCAGTGGCACAATCTCGGCTCACTGCAACCTCTGCCTTCCAGGTTCAGGCGATTCTCCTACCTCAGCCTCCCAAGCAGATGGGATTAGAGGCACCCACCTCCATGCCCGGATAATTTTTTTGTATTTTTTGGTAAAGACAAGGTTTGGCCAGGCTGGTCTCGAACTCCTGGCCTCAAGTGATCCACTCGCCTCAGCCTCCCAAAGGGCTAGGATTACAGGCATGAGCCACTACGCCTAGCCTCCTGAAGATTTTTAAAGAGAAACTACTTGAAAGTATACAAAAATAAATTGAAAAATTGCAGTTTCTTTCATTTACATTTTTGTGAGTTTACCCAGCTTAGATCTTTGAGACTGCTGACATTTGGACGGGGTTTTTGTGGGGACTTGTTTGTTGATGACAATGTTGTTTTCTGTTTGTTTTTCCTTTACCAGTCAGGCCCTTCTTCCCTGTAAAACTGCTGTAGTTTGCTGGGGTTCAACTCCAGACTCTATTACCTGGGTCCCTGGCACCTGTGGAGGCTGCAGCATGGCAAGGATGGCTACACACTCCTTCCTCTGGGAGCTCTATCCCCCATGGGCACCCAGCTGATGCCAGTGGGAAGGCACCTGTGTAAATTCTCACCCAGTCAGGAGGCATGGCATCCAGGATCCACTTAACAAAGCACTTATTTACTTTTTTTTTTTTTTTTTTGGAGACAAAATCTCACTCTATTGCTCAGGCTGGAGTGCAATGCTGCAATCTCAGCTCACTGGAACTTCTAACTCCAGAGTTCAAAGGATTCTTCTGCCTCAGTCTCCTGAGAAGCTGGGATCACAGGCATATGCCACCATGCCTGGCTAATTTTTCTATTTTTAGTAGAGACGAAGTTTCACCATGCTGCTCAGGCTGGTCTCGAACTCCAGACCTCGGGTGAATCGCCCACCTAGGCCTAAAAGTGCTGGGATTACAGACATGAGCCACCATGCCTGGCCCTTAGTTTACATTTTTGTAGACTGCATGGGATTTTATGGTTTACATCATCATAAAATAACTCAATTGTTAAATATTTTATGTTCTTTTTAATTCTATAAATATAAGCATAAACATCACTGTACATATATTTGTGGGTATATCTTTAAATATTCCTTTACAATATTTTCCTAGATATGAAATTCCTAGGTAAGAAACAAAACATTTATAAAATTTTGATAGAAATCTCCAAATTATATCTCAAAAATATAGAAATAAATTGTTCTTCCCACCCAGAGTACATCAGAATGCCCACTTTTATCCAACCCTGTGTGTTAATAGTTTAAACCTAAGTTAATTTTACATTTATAAAAATGGGGCTGGACGTGGTGGCTCATGCCTATAATCCCAGCACTTTGGGAGGCCAAGGCGGGTAGATGACTTGAGCCCAGGAGTTCGAAAACGGCCTGGCCAACATGGTGAAACTTCATCTCTACAAAAAATACAAAAATTAGCTGGGTGTGGGTGTGCGCCTGACGTCCTAGCTACTCAGGAGGCTAAGGCAAGAGAAGCGCTTGAACTCGGGAGTCAGAGGTTGCAGTGAGCAGCGATTTTGCCACTGCACTCCAGCCTGGGCGACAGAACAAGACTGTGTCTCAAAAATAAATTAATTAATTAAAATAAAATGGAATACAGTCTCTCTTCTAAACAGTTTCTTGTCTACTAATAAATTTTAACATTTTTCAAACATTCATTGGTCTTTTGTACCACTTTTTAGAGTTTTGCCAATTGTCCCATTATTTGTTTGTTTTATTTGAGCTTGTTGATTTGCAAGAGCTGTTTACTTATTAAGCAGATGAACTATCTGAACAGTTTTTTATAACTCTATTACTAAGTCAAACACATATCTTACAGAAATAACTCAAAATTGTGCTTCTTTTATTAATGTGGTCCTAAATTACTTTATGAGTTCTTAAGGATTCTTATTTTTGGCACGTCTGAGGTGAGGAATGAGAAGTTCTCTGTTTCCATATGTGAGCACTAGTAACACTGTTTGCAGGCCAAACACATGTTTAAAGCAGGCAGGGAAGTGAACTCTGTAAAGCGGAGATTTGTGGAGTGTGATAATGAGGCAAGTCGTTATGTTCTAACTGGTCTTAACTGTTCCATAAATGTTTCTTTTACCCTGTAAACTTTAAGGTCAAGATAATATGAGGAGCACTTAAAGTAAAGAAAAGCCATGTGCCCCTTGGCGAGAGAACATGCCTTTTTTTTTTTTTTTTTTTTTTGAGTGGGGGGAATCTGGAATACTCTTTAACTGTCGAATGAACACGTAAAAGTACATTTTATTCTTTATCATGATTGCCAAACTCAGAATAAAAACAACTGGGCTGTGTCATTCACCTTCTAGGCAGTTCCTAGGAATTCCATGGAAGTGTCAAGGCCTTTAAAAGGGTTTGTTTTTTGGTTTTCAAGCGTTCTGGCAAACACACCATAAACTTAGAAGAGACTGGACCTCGTAGCATTCCAGCGGTAATCCAGTTTTCCAAAGGACAAGATCGTCTGTGCGGGCATTTTACTTGTCATACCATTGTGATATGTTAATACCAAAATACAGTATGTTGGCGTTAAATCTTCCAGTGAAACCATATTCAGTTTACGTAGTCTATTTTTAAATCCCTTTTTAGTCCCAGCAAATGGAGAGCTAACACTATATGGCAGAATTTGCTGGTACATTAAATAAACAGTGGAATTTTTCCCTTATTAATGCTACAATATGACTGGTTTCTTTTTGTATAAGTGGCTAATATAATTTTTAAAACTTCCTTCAAACATCATTAAGAAATGTGAAATTAATGGATTATTGGTTAGCATCTGAAACATTTGAAATGGCACAAGCCATGCCTCTGAAATAAAACATTTTTTATTATAAGGAGAATATTTTAATAAAAGAGCAGCTCAGAACTCCTAATTGTCACACAATTAACAGTTTTTCCTGCATCACACTTATATACACTGTGAGCTGGATTTAAATATAGTTGTTTTTCCAGGAAAAATTAATTAGGATAATTAATAAATATTGGAAACATATTCAGTTCCTGTTTCAAGAAAGAAAAGAAAATCCTACGGAAGAGTGGCTATTTGTCCCAGGTCACACAATCAGAGAGTATGACAATCTAAGTCTTAGAAGGCCGAGAGTTTTGAAAGTTATCAAATCACTTTCCACTCACAGTAGCGGAGCATGAGTGAATTGTTCTAAATCCTTCCAGAAGAATAAAAAATCTGTGATCTAATTATTATTATTTTTTTTTGAGACAGAGTCTCGCTCTGTCGCCCAGACTGGAGTGCAGTGGCACAATCTTAGCTCACTGCAACCCCTGCCTTCCAGGTTCAAGAGATTCTCCTGCCTCAGCCTCCTGGGTACCTAGGACTATAGGCATGTGTCACCATGCCCGGCTAATTTTTTTTTTCTTTTTTTGTTTTGTATTTTTAGTAGAGAAGGGGTTTCACCATGTTAGCTAGGATGGTCTCGATCTCCTGGTCTCATGATCCGCCGGCCTCGGCCTCCCAAAGTGTGGGGATTATGGGCATGAGCCACTGCTCCTGGCCACTAAATTTTTCTTTTCTTTTTTTGTAGCCACCAAAGCAGAAGGAATGGAGATGGGAAAAACCCCTGTGGTAAACAGCAGGTTCCACTCCTCGGTTTTCATCGTGTGGTTGCAGAGGGGAATGAGGAGAGTAAACAGCAGCGCCTCCCACAGAGCTCTCTGCAGGTTCTCCTTGTAGGAGTGAGATTTTGCTGGTGATTTGTATTGTTTGAGACATACCCAAAGAGTCCTGTGTCGCTCAATTCCCAGCTCCATCGCTGGCTCGGAGGAGCCTGCACCACCTCATGACAGCCTGTAACCGTCAAATGGCATTCCCCGAATCCATCAATACTGTCTGCTGCCAAATAAATATCCTGCTGCTCTACAGGTGGCAATATTTCAATCATCGTGCAGTTCTGTAGCAGCATCTGCGTGAGCTTGGGAAGAAAACTCATGCAATCTCACGGCCTTATTTACCCTTCCTACTTAAGAGAAACATACATCCCAAACCTTCACTTTCCAAATGTTTACTAGAAGATTAGAGAAACAACAGATGACAGCCAAGGTGTCAGCCTAGAAGAATCTCAAAAATCCTTCCTTAAACAATCTAGTAGCCAGATGAAGACCCCAGGCCAGGAGCCTGTATGTGGTTAAGAAGTTCCTGGGAGGCCGGGCACGGTGGTTCACGCCTGTAATCCCAGCACTTTGGGAGGCCGAGGCGGGTGGATCACGAGGTCAAGAGATCGAGACCATCCTGGTCAACACGGTGAAACCCCGTCTCTACCAAAAATACAAAAATTTAGCTGGGCATGGTGGCGTGTGCCTGTAATCCCAGCTACTCAGGAGGCTGAGGCAAGAGAATTGCCTGAACCCAGGAGGCAGAGGTTGCGGTGAGCCGGGATTGCACCATTGCACTCCAGCCTGGTAACAAGAGCGAAACTCCATCTCAAAAAAAAAAAAAAAAAAAGAAGTTCCTGGGGCCAACATTCCTTCCAATTGCTGAGAACGTAAAAGACAGGGCCTCACATCCAAAGCCTAAAGTGCCATAAAGACTGGCCTGCCTTGGCCTCACCTAAAGCAAATACATCTAGACCTGTCTGACTGTTTGAACCAGAATGCAGGAGATTAGGGATGCCCTGTATGGTTGTTCAGTCTGTATACTGAACAACTCAGTTGGTCACCAAGACAGACTACGAAATGATAGACTTCTACAGGTATGCAATCACAGATTACAGACGGCATGATTCCAAAGAGGGGCGTCTGAGCCAGTCTACTACCATTCACCGATGTTCTGCTCTATTCTCTGTTCGTGTTTCTGTTCATCAACCATTCATTCATTCAAGTATTCACTAAATGCAAATGAAATACGAATCTCATCCAATCTTACAATCACCTCATCCAGCAGACATGGTTCTTCCCATTAGTCCTATTTAGCAAAGGACCAAACCGAGGCTGGGAGAGGGTCATGACACTGTCCAGGAGCGTCACAAAGCTGGGTGCTCCAAGTCTCAGTCCGGTACATTTCTCTCCTGGACTGAGCTGCCTGGTGTATTGAAGCAAAAATTTCCTTTCTCACCAATGAATTTAAGAGCCAAGTTCTCAGGAGAGGCTGGGAAGTAGGGTCAGGGAGATTACAGCGAGAAGTGAAGCCAGGGGAGCTGGTAGGCTTAGAAATCAGTGCTGTGGGCCGACAGGGGGGTGACAATTTCCAGCTTTTGTTCCCCTCATTTAGGAGATGCATGAAGTCACGTGGTGTGGTAGACAGGCCGCACAGGGTTGGAAGTCTGAATTGTGCTCACTGAATTGTGTAGCCTTGAATGAGTTACTCTTTTCTTCAGACTTTAAGTTCTTCATCAATAAAATGGAAATAATAAGACCTCATTGTGCTACTGGGAAGAGTACATGGATTTATAAGAACTAGAAAAATGCCTGGCGGCCGGGCATGATGGCTCACGCCTGTAATCTCAGCACTTTAGGAGGATGAGGCAGGTGGATCACGAGGTCAAGAGTTCGAGACCATCCTGGACAACATGGTGAAACCCCATCTCTACTCAAAAATACAAAAATTAGCTGGGCATGGTGGCACATACCTGTAGTCCCAGTTACTTGGGAGGCTGAGACAGGAGAATCGCCAGGAGGTGGAGGCTGCAGTGAGCCAAGACTGCGCCACTGCACTCCAGCCTGGCGACACAGTTGACTCCATCTCTAAAACAAAAAAAAATGTCTGGCTACTGTGGCTGTTCAGTAAACAGTGGGTATTATTATTATATACAGTTCTCAGGATGTGTTCTATTTGGGTGCGTCTCTGGCATCTCAAGTGTACATATTTTCCTAAGCAGCACGTTGGGGTGCAGGAAGAACATGCCCTTCTTTTGTGCCTCACCTTCCCCAAAAGACATCAAGAGAGTAAACATGCCCCCTATATTGCCGAGAGAGACAAATGTAAATTCTTTTGGGTAAGTTAGCTTCGGCGGCTACCTCTCTTTTTGCCATGACTTCTGTTTCTCCTCTGCTTAACCAACAAAGGGAGAAGTAACCGCAAAAGCTGATTTATCCAGAGGAATTTACATTTCTCTTTCTCGGCAATATAGTTTCTTAGTGTCTTCCGGGTTTTGAAATCCTTTAGGTTTATTCATTTATGTTTCTTTTTCCTGCTTCTAAAAGGTAGCTGTTCTTGCCCACTGTTTTGGAAGAAAACCTAAGAGCTGTTCTGTAGGCTCATAAGGAGAGGGTGCCAAAAGCTAGAAGGACAGCAGGGGGACAGGGTCTGAACGTGCCCAGACAGTTCTACCCTTCTTGGTTATGGCAAATGTTAAATGGTCTAGAAAATCAGAGGCCTTGGAAAAGATTTGTAAAAATAACAATCTGAGAACTTAGCGTAAAGGCAAAGAACATGAAAGGGGAAGCTGTGGGTGGCACATGTTGGAAACGGTGCTGGAAACACATCCTGAACTGCTCTTGCAAAGCGAGGCCTCTTAAGCAGTTCCTGAAGTCCTCCTCCCAGCCCTCCATACCAGCCAGGCCAACATGTGCTCTCAGCCTGCGGGCAGATGGAGGCTTTTCAACCCTGACTGGGGCTGACGGATAAAGGCGCATATCACAGACTACACCTAATGCTTTCCAAGAGGGCTCTTAGAGAGGGAAGTTGGCCAGACGCGGTGGTTCACACCTGTAATCCCAGCACTTTGGGAGGCTGAGGCAGGCAGATCGTTTGAACTCAGGAGTTTGAGACCAGCCTGGGCAACATAGTGAAACCCTATCTCTAACAAAAAAATATAAAAAATTAGCCAGGCATGGTGGTGGTGGCATGCACCCACGGACTGGCGAGGCTGTGGTCCCAGCTACTCGGGAGGCTGAGCTGGGAGGATCACTTGAGCCTGGGAGATAGAGGTTGCAGTGAGCTGAGATTGCTCCATTGCATTCCAGTCTGGGCCACAGAGTGAGATCCTATATCAAAAAAAGGAAAAAAAAAAGAGAGAGGAGAGTGAGACAGCTGCCCAAAAAACATTTAAGTGATGGAACAGAGGTGAGGAACCAATATGCAAAAAGATAAAATGGACTTGGGGGGCAGGGTGGGGGCTAATGATCAAGAGAGTCATTCAGCAGAGTCTGGTGGCTCACACCTGTAATCCCAACACTTTGGGAGGCCGAGTTGGGAGGATTGAGCCCAGGAGTTCAAGACCAGCCCTAGCAACATAATGAGGTGCCCCCACCCCCATCTCTACAGATATTTTTAAAAAATTAGCTGAGCTTGGTGGTGCACACCCATAGTCCCACCTACCAGGAGGGAGGATCACCTGAGCATGAGAGGTTAAGGCGGCAGTGAGCCAGGATCATGCCACTACACTCTAGCCTGGCAACACAGCAAGACAGTGTCAAAAACAAAAAAAGAAAAAAAAGAAGAATTCTTCATGAAAGACATTAAAAAAAAAAAAAAAAGACCGTCTATCACACAGAGACCTCTCAAAAGTCATACTGGCTAAGTCATGCTAGCTAGACCAGATTTTCTAAGTAAGCAGCTGTGTGGATGAGCTTCCCGGATGCACTCAAGTTACACGGCAAGACGAAATGCCTGTCGAGCTGTGCCAGGCAGATGCCAGGCCGGAGGTGGGAAGCATATGCTGAAAGCATGTGCGTAACTTTACCACCTTCCATGCATCTTTCCCAAGTCACCATGACACGTCTCCTACAGTTAATATCTTGGGTCTTATTGAGTAATGTCCATTTTAGTTGAAAGTCATGGTGTTTACGAAGCTCTATGATTCTTTAAAACTAATTGAAGTTTTATGTTAGTAAAGCTAAATATCTTATTTCTAATATCCTGAATAGATGTAGGATATCTCTGGAAGACTCATTTGAACCAACCATTAAAGCAATACTCCCAAACAGGTTCATGAAATCGTGGCATTCATGGGTCATTAGGAGATGGTCAAAGCACACAAGTGTGACACTCCTGCAGATACTGGGACACAGTGATGCCTTTTATCATACAGTTCTGCCACGTACTAACCCAGGGTACCTCACTTCTTTGCACCTCAGTTTCATCTGTAAAGTGGACATCATAATCATGTCTTATTCACAGGGTTTCTGTAAAGGCTAAAAGTCAAAGCAAAGGCAAAACACTTTGGACACAGACTGGCAAATAAGAGTGAATATGTATGAGATACGATTACGATTTGTTTGCTTGTTTTTTGAGATGGAGTTTCAATCTCGTTGCCCAGCCTGGAGTGCAATGGCACGATCTTGGCTCACCGCAACCTCTACTACCCAGGTTCAAATGATTCTCCTGCCTCAGCCTCCCAAGTAGCTGGGATTACAGGCATGAGCCGCCGCACCCAGCTAATTTTGTATTTTTAGTAGACACGGGGTTTCTGCATGTTGGGCAGGCTGGTCTTGAACTCCTGACCTCATGTGATCTGTCCACCTTGGCCTCCCAAAGTGCTGGGATTACAGACGTGAGCCATAGCGCCCGACTGTTTATTATCATTACTCTTATTAATAAATCACTGGCTTCAGACATGCTGACAGTGTTATATGATGGAAAGAGTATTTATAACCTTAGGAGCATGACCTTAAGTAAATGGCTTAATCCATCTCAACCCCAATTCCCCCTCTTCAGTGATAGAGGGAGAATACCAAAACCCTGCAAAGATGAAAAGACACAAAGAAGAAGATGCCAAATTCATCTTTACTCTCTTCTAAAACAGAGCTGGATAATATGAACAATCATTCCCACCTAAACAGAGGGTATGGTCCGACATTTATAAAGGGCCCACATGTATAGATGATATTACTGCCACTGTTTGCGTTTCTATCAGCCCCTATGCTGAATAATCAATAATGAATGTTGTTTAAACAAATGGTGTAATTCTCCAATCTGTGTTTTCTAAACCGACCTTTACTCCTTATTGCCATTTGTAATGCATACATAATTCAATGATGAAGCCGAGGGAGAAATAAGGATGTGGGTCTAAGTAGCCCTTTTTGGGTTGTTTTGGGATGATTTGCTATAATCCTATAAATAATACAAAGCCTGTCATTGTAAATGTGTATTGTGCTATCCAGAGGTATATTCAGTGGCTAAAATAATAAAAGCTCGTCTCCCTCTCTTGGCAATCTCAAGGCATAATTAATTGCTGGTAAGATGTATTCTAGAACTTGAGAGCCCTAAAGTAGAAGGAAAAATAAAGGCCATTGTCAAACCAAATGCTAAAAGAAATGCATAAAGGGCGTAGTCATTTGCCATTTGGGAAAAGTGTTTGCTAGTGTACTTGTTTGGAAGGGAAGAAAGATGATTCAAAAGGTATTTCTGTTCAGGTGGAGAAGTGTGTGCGTCTACAGGTGTACATACCCACATACTTCTTAGTAAATTATAAATCAAGATGTTTACAGAGCTAACTTGTCAATTTTAACTCCATTCTGTTGTTTACACACACCTCCACCTGACAAATATATACAAAACAATGCACGTGTGCACACGTACGTATATATGATTTTTACAAAATAAAGCATTAATCAGGAGGTGCTCAGAGCTAGCTTCTGTCCATCCTAACTAGTCTGCTATTTGTTCACTTGCACAGTCTCACTGTGCAATAAACCCTTTCAATACGGGAGACAAGCGCAAGACGCCCCTCTTTCCCCAAAGGGCACCTCTGTGTGCTCCCTCAGATCATAGCTGATGACATGTCAATGAAACGGTGCTTGCTCTCATCCCGGAGATCAAAATGAGGGCTTAACCTGCAATTTACTTTACAAGTCTCATGACACTTGCCAGATCTGAAGACTTCATTCTAATCTTCCCTGCCGAAAAAATAATCAAATACTCCAACAAAGATGTATTGACAACTCTTAATTAACCATGCTAATGTGGGGAAGACATAGCATGGATAAATGAAATCCACACATAACCCAACACCTTCCTTCCCCATTAATTTCCAACTTCTTCACTAAACCTTACTGAGAGAGGTGGGTGGGGGAGTAGAGAGAGACTGACTAATCCTTTAACAATAGAATCACCGGATGTTTACATCTGTACTACGGCAATCAGCTGCTGGACGAGGTAACAAGCATGAAGTGGCCAAGGACACCACGTATTCTCAAAGCATCGGGTTCAGTGGCAATGTTTTTGAATCTTTTTGGGTTCAAGTAAATATATTTCAGGCGGCTTTTAGCATGAAGGTAGCTGGAAGAGTTTTGCAGCAAGACAAGCTGATTTGATGGAGACGTTCACGTTTCTTATCTATTTATTGGTGCCACTCAGTTGGATGGGAGGGAGAGAAGGAGTTGAGAGAAATATTTCAGTCATTGTGCAGTTCTGTAGCAGCATCTGCGCGAACTTGGGAAGAAAACTCATGCAATCTCACGGCCTTATTTACCCTTCCTACCTAAGAGAAACATACATCCCAAACCTTCACTTTCCAAATGTTTACTAGAAGATTAGAAAAACAACAGATGACAGCCAAGGTGTCAGCCTAGAAGAATCACAAAAATCCTTCCTTAAACAATCTAGTAGCCAGATGAAGACCCCAGACCAGGAGGCTGTATGTGGTTAAGAAGTTCCTGGGGCCAGCATTCCTTCCGACTGCTAAGAAATGTAAAAGACAGGGCCTCAAGTCCAAAGCCTAAAGTGCCATTAAGAGTGGATTGCCTTGGCCTCACCTGTGAAACAGGTTATGCTTTGTAATGAGCAGCTGACGGCAATGCATAAGCGTTACAGAAATGGCAAATTAACTAAAGCCAAGGGAAGATGAGGAAGCCAGAGCATTCCGTAAGGGAGCAGATGAACTAGCATTTATTGAGCACCTTCTATTTGCCAGGGCCCATAAGAACATACTGTGATGAGGCACCATGAAATATGACCTTTGAAAGGAAACTGGGCAAAAAATAAAAGTAGGCTTCCTTCTCCTCAAAACGTCGAGTGCAGCCACATCAGATGCAAAGAGCCAGAACTAGGCAACTTACTCCACTCCCTGATCCTCATCTGCCTGGGTTGCCATCTCCGCACCTGTAGCGTAAATGCACCCAATATTTATAACGTGAGCATACCTTTAGAATGATCCTGTATGGGAGACGTACCTGCATGTGTGCTCCAACCTAGCAAATCCAGTAGGGACCAACCCGGAGATTTGTTCCCTACCTATACCACACATCTGAGCCCCATGCCTGTCCCACGGAACACAGGCCAAACAGGGGAGTGAGGTCCTGAGTTGAGAGTTAAATGAAGGTTGCCAGGTAGAGGCTGTTAGAGGGAGGCTGTTGAGTGAAAGTGTGATATTAACCACATGACGTTTGCAGGGGATTATGGTTTTCCTGCCCAGCCTCCTGTCACCATGGGACTTCAGGGAGGTGGATATCCCGTCCAGCCTAACCCCACTGGACCGTTTCTCTATGTAAGGAGGGCAGTTGTACTATCCAGACGGCCACCGCTGGACTCTCTCCCCTATAAGCCCCTAATAAAATCCCATGTCTCATTGGTTGGCTCTGAGTCTCTTCTTCAGCTCTTGAACCTGGTGCCTTTCCTACTGAGGTGAAAAGGAGTTCAGCATGACGCCATCTCCACCTCCCCTGACACAGCATATGTACCCAGTAAGCAGTCCTCACAATACCAATAGCTTCTATCTGCTGGGCACTGCTATTAACCAGGCACATCAAATGGAAGATCTCATTTAATCTTGCCAGGAAAGAAAAAAAACGTTATTTGTTGTCCTTCTATGACAGAGGTAAACACAAAGGCAGATGGAAGGTGAAATGACGTGTGTAAAGTTATACAGCTAGAAAGGAGCAGAGTTAAGAATCAGACGCTGGCCATCCAGCTCCAGAACCGAACTTGTGACCATGACATTGACATTTCTGGAGCGCTCACTAAAGTGCCAGATAGACGTTGTGCTAAATAAATGATCTGTGTGTGTTTTCTCATTTAATATCTGCACAGCCCTCTAAATTAGAGATGACTCTGTTATACAAATGAGGAAACTGATCTTGGAGCGGGGCAGTCAGCTGCCAAGGTCACAGAGCCAGGGAGTGGGGGTGGTTTGCCCAAAGCCAGCTCTGTCCCTCCAGGTGAAGGTAATGATTAAGAACACAGGTCTGGGGCGGGTTTGAATCACTCTGTGTTCTGCTCCTCCCCGGGGACCCGGCCTCCGCCCTCTGATTACTGTGGGGCTTTATTACTTTCTGAATTCTGTTTGCTATCACACTCGCCCTCTCCTCCCATTTCCCCTTCTGGTGCCCTTTTTCCCCTTCCAGGTCCCCAGCCCCCACACTACAGCCACCTCTGCATTAAATGTCTGTGGAATGTTCACTGTTCAAAAGCCACGTTCTAGTTTGCGGCTTTCAATTCTTGGGAAGAAGGGGGCCATATAAATACAAACAATCAGGTCCGGAATGTTGTTGAAATGATGATTTTGGTCCACCTAAGTTTATACGAAAACATCTTCCACGCTCCGATGTCCCCCACTTGCACTGGTGGGTAGCTCAAGCTCCAGATGAACGGCCTTCTCACCTGCATGCTGAAACCAGCCGAGGCTGCTGCCACACGAAAAACTCAGCCCAGGCGGCTCCTGAAAATGTTCCTGGCTCCTGAGTCACGTACTAAAAATTAAGGGGACTCGAGATTTACATTTAAAATAAAGGAGAAACTCACTCGAGAGGCTAATGCGGTGTGCACTGGAGGTAGCTACCATCACTAAGCATTAAGATAAACAATACGACTGGCATTCTGGACTCTGCCTGGCACGGCGCAGGAGTCACTGGAGGAAGAGGAATGAGAGTGCACCGGCGACCTCGTGAGGCAGCGCAGCTTTGCATTCATGCCTGCCGCTCTGGAGGCAGACTTCCTGGGTTCAAATCCACAACGCCTCCACCGCCACCATTCCATGAGCTTGGGAAAGGCATTTAACCATTCCATGCCTTGTCATCTATAAAACAGGGCATGAGACCGGGCGCGGTGGCTCACGCCTCTAATCCCAGCACTTTGGGAGGCTGAGGCAGGCAGATCACAAGATCAGGAGATTGAGACCATCCTGGCCAACACGGTGAAACCCGTCTCTACTAAAAATACAAAAAAATTAGCTGGGCTTGGTGGCACGTACCTGTAGTCCCACCTACTTGGGAGGCTGAGGCAGGTGAATTGCTTGAACCCAGGAGGTGGAGGTTGTAGTGAGCTGAGATCACGCCATTGCATTTCAGCCTGGTGACAGAGCAAGACTGTCAGGAAAGGAAAGGAAAAAGGAAAGGAAAGGGGAGGAAAGGGGAGGGAAAGGGAAGGGAGGGGACGGGAGGGGAGGGGAGGAGAGGGGAGGGGAGAGGGGATGGGAGGGGAGCGGAGGGAAGGGACATGAGTTCTTCCTCAGAGGGTTGTCATGAGGACTGAATGATGTCAATGAATCCACATTGATATGGTGTGAATCTGTGTCCCCACCAAATCTCAGTTCAAATTATTTATTTATTTATTTATTTAGAAACTGAGTCTTGCTCTGTCGCTCAGCCTGGAGTGCAGTGGCGCAATCTTGGTTCACTGTAACCTCCACTTCCCGAGTTCAAGCAATTCTCCTCCCTCAGCCTCCCGAGTAACTGTGACTACAGATGTGTGCCACCATGCTTGGCTGTATTTTTGTATTTTAGTAGAGACGAGGTTTCACTGTGTTGCCCAGGGCTGTCTCAAATTACTGAGCTCAGGCAATCTGCCTGCCTCGGCCTCCCAAAGTGCTGGGATTAGAGGCATGAGCTACTCGGGAGGCTGAGGCAGGAGAATCGCTTGAACCCGGGAGGCAGAAGTTGCAATGAGCCAAGATCGCGCCACTGCACTCCAGCCTGGTGACGCAGTGAGACTCGGTGTCCAAAAAAAAAAAAAGAAAGAAAGAAAAAGAAAAACAAATGGGGCATAAGTACCTCCTCAGAGGGTTGTCATGAGGACTGAACGATGTCAGGCAATCCACGTTGATATGGTTTGGATCTGTGTGTCCCCTCCAAATTTCATGTCCAGCCTTCATGTCGAATCCCTAATGTTGGAGGTGGGGCCTGGTGGAAGGTGACTGGATCGTGGGGACAGATTTCTCAAGAATGGTTTAGCACCATCCCCTTGGTGTGTAGTGAGTCAGCTCTCTTGAGATCTGGTTGCTGAAAAGTGTTTAGCACCTGCCCACCTTGCCCTCTCTCTTGCTCCTGTTCGCACCATGTGAGATGCTTTGCTTCCCCTTTGCCTTCCGCCATGATTGTAAGTTTCCTAAGGCCTCCTCGGAAGCCAAGCAGATGCCTACATCATGCTTCCTGTACAGCCTGTGGAACTGTAAGCCAATTAAAGCTCTCTTTTAAAATAAATTACCTAGTCTCAGGTATTTCTTTTTTTTGAGACGGAGTTTCGGAGTTTCACTCTTGTTACTCAGGCTGGAGTACAGTGGCGCGATCTCCATTCACTGTGACCTCTGCCTCCCAGGTTCAAGCAATTCTCCTGCCTGGGCCTCCTGAGGAGCTGGGACTAGAGATGCATGCCACCACGCCCAGCTAATTCTTTGTATTTTTAGTAGAGATGGGGTTTTACCACGTTGGCCAGGATCGTCTCTATCTCTTGACCTTGTGATCCGACCGCCTCTCCCTCCCAAGTTGCTGGGATTACGGGCGTGAGCTGCTGTGGCCCCAGTCTCAGGTATTTCTTTACATCAGTGCAAGAATGGACTAATACACACATAGAGGATGGAGCACTGTGCCTGGCCCACGCCAACACTCGGTCAATGTTAGTACTTAGCATCAGCATTATGTTGCATAGCTGGTGATTCATATACACATTATTCCCTGTAATAAATGCCCAAGCCTTGGGAGATGTGCGCTTCAATCCCCACTTTACAGAAGGCTATGGATCATGAAGACTCCGCTTGCAGTTGGGTTCAACCTCAGTGTCCTCATTCCCCACATCTTCAGTTAAGGTATGAGCCCCCATGAATGAGAAGCATGCGTGGGTGGAAGGTAAGGGAATAAGCAGAACCCCATATCCAGGGCAGACACAGTGTGGATCAGAAGAGCATCCCTGGGACAGTGAGGTGATCCAGGGAATGACCTGCCCCAAGGCCACAGATGCAGGAGTGGAGAGTCAGATGAAACCATGAGCTTTTATAAGGTGCCATGGGGGCTGGGAAACTGCAGAATGAAGGCTTGAGCAGGTACAAAAGATCCAAAGGAAACAGAGCTCGCAGGTGAAATCTGGGTCCAACTGGCCCTATCAGCTGCATTCATCCATTACCTCCCTGGTCAGCTGTACCCTCCTTCAGGATTAGGACTGCATCCTTACCAGTGCTGAGTCCTCCGGGGTCCCCAGTGGCACCTTTTGCACCCATGGCCAAAGCAATAATGGGGGCCTTGTTCACCAAGGACTTCAAATCATTAATAAAACTGACCAACGCTCAACTGCTTTTTATTATCAACATGCTCCGCGACTCCAAACAGTGTCAGTGAAAGCACATTCCTCCCGCCGAAGTGGCCCACGCCCATCGCAGCCCCTCTTGGCACCGCGTGGTTTTACACACTGCACTCAACAAACATTCTCTGAAGGACTGAAGAAAAGGGGGCTGAGGAAGGGCAGAAATCCTGTTGATTTCTGGGCAGCAAACAACTAAACGTAACTGACATGGAGATACACAAAATACATCTTTCAAGGAAAGACGTGCCATTCTTTCTTGTGTGAAATAACAACACCTCCCCACGCAAGAGTCCAACTACACAGACTGATATTGCTATGGGCTGATTGGAAAGGGGACATCTTGCATTTTTGTGGCTCCGAGAATCACTCTGGGGTCCTAGGATTTATTTCCCTCTCTCGGGAACCAGGGAAAGGTAATAAATACCCCTCATCAGCTGATCAATTGCTCACACTTCCAGGTAAGCACCCATCACTCCCCACCACACACACCGCCCCACACCACCTGAACAAGGTTAAAAGAACAGACTCATGACTGATGGTCACGGGAGAACTGGTTTCAGAAGAGGAAGTTGAAAATATTAAGAAATCAACATGGGCATTTAAAAGCAAACCCCTTTCCATGCCACAGAAGATGTTTCGCTATTCATCTTGTTCCCTGACTCTGCTTCACCAACTTGATGGAAGACGGTTTAACTGACATAAAAACCAGCTACACGTGAATAGCAGTGATTGATGGAACCATTCCAAACATCAGCCAAAAATGGCACTAAAAGATGTCTGGGGCTCCCTGTTAACTGTTTTATGAGGGGACCAATAGGTTTCCCCCCTCTTCTTTAAAGAATAAATTAGCAAGACAAGTACTTTCAAAAACAGGGTAGTGTTATACCAAGAGAGAGAGAAAAAAAAAAGGGTAGGAAGCTTTGGCATGCTAGTGTACGAATTAGGGGAGTTAGAACCTGGCAAACTGGGTTATATGAGGTTTTTTTCATACACAGCCATTTGGTTTCAACGTACATGATTTAACTAGGTTTTATTTCATTCCATGCAATAACAAACTATGCCATTAAGTAGTCGTACTGTACACATGCAATATTTCAATGGCAACAGAAAAAAAAATCTAGCCTTTAAAAAATGCACAGGTGCTCCAAATGAACCATGATAAAGAAAGGGGAGGGGAGGGAGATGGTCTGCAGAAAAGCATGAGGGAAGGCAGATTCATACGACTTGTGCAAAGTGTGGAGTCTTTCCATTTCGGGAGAATGAGACGTTTGTAAAATGGCATCGTATTCTTTGAATGCTTCTTAAAATGGAACAGATGAGAACAGAGGTTGCAAGAGTGTTAGAAATCTCCCTTTTTGTTCTCTTTTCTGGAATGGAGAGGACCTTTTCCTGCCTTTCTTTGCTGTTATTTTGAAGAAGGTTAATTATGACCTGAACGTGCCTAAAGCGCCTGGGCAATGGGGTCTCGGCTATTGTCGAAGAAGAATATTGTCCGTGCCGCACTGCAAGAACTAACTTAGGAAGCACTCAAATGTGGAACTCCTTTCAGAAGCCTCGGGACCGATTCCATGTCACGGCATTCTATGGGATGACAAATCCTCTCTCCGTTCCCACTACCTGTCTTTGAAGACATGCACATTAGTGGGGCATAAAATTCACTTGACTTTTAAAATGAAATAAGCTGGTTAGTTGGCCCATCTAGAATACATTTTTATCTCAACATTTCTAATCAAAAGGCCCACTTATCCCTGTCCCCATCCTGGCTCTGAAGCCGAGCTCAAGGTGCTCTCAATTACATGGTAGATTTCTGGCCCGAGTTAATATGTATCAGGACTTCTCAAGCGTTTGTCCCTTTGACCTAGAAATTCTACTTCTGGCAAATCAATCCCATAGGAATAGCCTTAAATGGGAAAAATGCTTTAGAACCAAAGATGTTCATGACCATGGAAATGACAACTGAAAAGAGTTCGTAACAACCTAAAAACCCAGTGAGAAGGAGTAAGATGAACTAAACTATGAATCATCTCACTGGTTTCCTATCACGTGCCCATTCAAAGCACTGTCATGACCGTCTAGAACAACCTGGAGGCGTACTTTTAAAATGTTAAGAGAAAGAAAAAAATATACATGTATATATGGAATATATGAATTGCAGTAACAGAATTAATTTAGAGGTAACAAGCAAATCCATCATGAGTATATATGCCACAACTATAACAAAACAAAATAAAACGGGCCTGGGAATTTTTTTTTTTTTTTTTTTTTTGAGATGCAGTTTTGCTGTCATTGCCCAGGCTGGAGTGCAATGGCGTGGGCTTGGCTCAACGCAACCCCCGCCTGCTGGGTTCAAGCAATTCTCCTGCCTCAGCCTACTGAGTAGCTGGGATTACAGGCCTGTGCCGCCACACCTGGCTAATTCTGTATTTTTACTAGAGATGGCGGTTCACCATGTTGGTCAGGCAGGTCTCGAACTCCCAACCTCAGGTGATCTGCCTGCCTTGACCTCCCAAAGTGCCAGGATTGTAGGTATGAGCCACCGTGCCTGGCCTGGCCTAGGAATTTTAAACTACTGTAAGAATATGTGCCAAAATGCTAAGAGTAGATATATATTGGAGGATTTTTTTCCCTATCTTTTTTTTCAGCTTTTGAGTAGTTTCCTTTTTTTTTTTATTAATGAACATGTCCTTATTGTATATGAGACATAGCTAATTTTAATAAGAATCAGAACTCCAAGGGGGAAAGAGAACACTTTTCTTTTTTGCTCCCATCAGAAGCCATTGGATAAGGCTTGTATATTTCTGACCCACCCACTTCATTCCACAGGAATTAGTAACTAAGTGCAGGTGCTGCTGTTGCTGGAACGCTAAGCCCCAAGAAGGTCTGGAGAGGCCCGGACGCTAACAGATGGGTTTCTTCCAGGATTTCGCTGCTGATGGATCACTGTATTTAATCCTTTCCAGAGGCAGTTACTCAAACAGATCGAGAATGGTGCATTGACCAATGCAGGCCGACATGACTTAAAAGAGAACCATAAAAATCTTGGGGAGAGGCAATGTGGCAAGACCACGGTCTTCATTCAGGCAGGGCCGGAGGTAGAATCCTACTCCAGATACTTCCCAGCTCAGACCTTTTGCCAAGCCTCCCAGAGTCTCAAATTCCCCATCCTCAGCAGGAGTCATCACAGACTGCAAGGACGTTTAAATGAGGCAGCACGTGAAATGTGCCATAAACTCCAATTTATCAGCATCTAGGATCCCTAAGATTAGACACTGACCACTTCCTTTTGTGCCAGACGCTAAGCTGAGCACTTCACACGTGCCGCTTCACGTACTCCACCAAGGATTATTTTAGTTAACCCGCATCAGGAAGATACTGTTAAAGTCTCCTTATCACTCACAGGGATGCTGAGATTGTAAGGGATCAAAGGACCTACCCACCACTGCACAGGCAGAAAACAGGAGAGTCAAGACTGACATCGCCAGCAGGAGATGCTCCAGCCACCCTGGACCCCTTCCACCACAGGCTGAGCCACAGTGAAGTGCTTTCAGAGGGCAATCCACACTGGACAGCAAACGGTAGAGTGTAGATTTGGTCAAGTATAGGAGCTTCATTATCCTAAATGAATTAATGCAGGAAAAGATAACCAATTACTGCATGTTCTCATTTGTAAGTGGAAACTAAACACTGAGTATGCATGCACAGAAAGAAGGGAACCACAGGCGGGCACAGTGGCTCACGCCTGTAATCCCAGCACTTGGGGAGGCCGATGCAGGCACATCACTCTCGGTCAGGACTTCAAGACCAGCCTGGCCAACATGGGGAAACCCTGCCTCTACTCAGAATATAAAAATTAGCTGGGCATGGTGGTGCACCTGTAGTCCCAGCTACTCAGGAGGCTGAGGCATGAGAATTGCTTGAACCCGGGAGGTGGAGGTTGCAGTGAGCCGAGATGGTGCCACTGCACTCCAGCCTGGGCAATGGAGCAACACTCTGTCTCAAAACGAAAAAAAAAAAAAAAAAGAAGGGAACAATACACACCAGGGCCTACTTAAGGGTGGAGGGTGAGAAGACGGAAGGGACTGAAAAACCATCTATTGGGTACCATGCCTATGACCTGAGTGACAAGAGAATCTGTACACCAAGCCTCCGCGACATGTCACTTACCTATCTAACAACCCAGCACATGTACCCCAGAAATAAAGTTTTTTAAAAAATGAAAATTGACAAAAATTAAAAGAAATCACAGGTGTTTTCATATCACATCACAGTTACTGCAGATATTTCAAAACATCATTTACACTCACGCTACTTTAAAAGTACAGGTGTTATTAGATACACTACTACGTCTTATGATTTAATGTGTTATAAAAGAAGCATGTATATTACTACAGAACAATAAAAAATTTGATATATGTATGTCTAAAACAAAAACAAAACAAATCCAAGGAATAAGGGCTTCCAAAATTTAAAATGCAAGAGAGCTTCATGGGATTACAGTGAAGAATGGACCTGGGTAAGAGGAAGTCAGGATGGGGAGAGAGAAGGGGAGGCTTACATGTCTCTCTTTTTTTTTTTTTGAGACAGAGTCATCCTCTGTCACTCAGGCTGGAGTGCAGTGGCACACTCTCAGCTCACTATAACCTCCGCCTCCTGGGTTCAAGCAGTTCTCATGCCTCAGCCTCTCAAGTAGCTGGGATTACAGACACGTGCCACCACACCCAGCTTATTTTTGTATTTTGAGTGGAAACGAGGTTTTACCATGTTGGTCAGGCTGGTCTCAAACTCCCGACCTCAAGTGATCTGCCCGTCTCAGCCTCCTAAAGTGCTGGGATTATAGGCGTGAGCCACCATACCTGGCTGGCTTTCATGTCTCTTATTCTTTCTGCTTCCACTCTCTCCTGTTCCCCAGTAGCCATGGGTTCCAGAGAGGACAGAAGGCTTGGGAGAGCAGGGGACTCGGGAGCTCACCCTGCTGCCCCCACCTTTTTAATAACGCTCCTCAAACCCTGGTTCCACGTCTCCCTCACTCAAGGATTTATGTCTCATTTTCAATGGAATGTTACACTTGGTCAGACCACGAAGAAAACTCCTCATTATAAACTAGGAAATGTGTGGAGAGAGAATTATTTACCCAAGGCACTGCTCAGTCAGTGTCGCCCGAATATTTATTTAGCCCACACACGGAGAAGTTGTGTTAATGTTTGCCAAGGAATGTAGCTTTATAAAGTATCTGGGTCAAAAAAGACAGCATATCATTTTACAAATAACTTTAAAATTGCTGAAGTTAAATAGCCAGGCTCTCCCAGGTTTGTCCTTTCAAAAACGCTGCAGAAACAATATCCAGAATTATGACTCATAAAATACAGGTATTACAAAGTGGCTGTTTAGCCCATTAAAGAAAATGGAGAGTGAAATCTGAATTATTTCTACCCGAGGCAGAAGCAGACAAAGTTACCAAAATCATGTTAGGCCAACGTCGCAATTCTTCAAGTCTGCAGGGTGGCAAGGCTGAGGGCGCCTGCACCAAGACTCTATTAGGAGAGCTGTATATTTCCGTCAACAATGACAGGCATCCCATTTCTCAGCCTCAGATCCAGTGTAGCTACGGGGAATTCACCCAAAACATTTTCTTTTGCTTTATTAGTGGCATTTGTCTGCCTCAAAAGCCCTGTCAGGGAGAGGGCAACTAAGAGACGCTGTCAGGCAATGTTGTCTCGGGCAGCGAGTTTAATGGACAAGGGAAGCAGAGACCACCTGGGTGCAAATCATGACTCCGTCCTCTCTGAGCCAAGGGAATCTGAGCAATGATGTCATAATAATCAATAGCAACAGTGGCCGGGTGCGGTGGCTCACGCCTGTAATCCCAACACTTTGGGAGGCCGAGGGGGGCAGATCACTTGAGCTCAGGAGTTTGAGACCAGCCTGGACAACACGGTGAAACCCCATCTCTACTAAAATTACAAAAAATTAGCCGGGCATGGTGGCGCGTACCTGTAGTCCCAGCCACTCGGGAGCCTAAGGAAGGAGAATCGCTTGAACCTGGCGGGGAGGAGGTTGCAGTGAGCCGAGATGGCACCACCGCACTCCAGCCTGGGTGACAAGACCAAAACAAACAAAGAAAACAAACAGCAATAACTACCATCATCACCATCAGGGCTGGAACAGGGATCAGGCAGGCAGGCTCTGATAATAACAGGAGGAAGCAGAGCAGAGAGGGAGGGAAAGGAAGGCAGAGAAGCAGGTAAAAAACACAAATGATAACAATAGACACTGACATTTACGGAGCACTTACGACGTGCTGGGAACAACGAAGAGGACATGCAGGCTCGCCTAATCCACTGAACAGCTGGGTAAATATCACAATATCATGGGTCAATATCATTCTCATTTTAATGTTGGTGGGTCACAAGATTTTCATCTGTACAATGCGGGCACGACTGGCCCCCAAGGCCAGTGTTGGTGGAATGCAGTGAGTAAAGGTGAGTACCGCGTGACAGGGAGCTGCATCAGGAAGCAGGAGCAGCCAGCCAGGTGAGGAAAACAGCCACTGAGATGGGGTCAGGAGGTTGAGGGATCCCCAAATTGCTAGTTGTCATCTTTAGACAACAGATACGCTTCTGGATACTAATTCATTCTTGGAGTTTCCCTCTCAGCTCTTTGGCTGCAATTTCTGGAGTGAATGACCACAGAGCCCCATTTACTCGACTCTTCTCAGTGAGACACGGATCTCCTAAAGGGCACTGTCTTCCATAGATCTTTGTACCTGCAATACCTGCCTGGCCCAACCTGGCCACAGTAGGTTCTCAGGAAATATTTACTTATGAGTAAGCAACTGCATAACACGAGACGGCCGCTCTGGAATGAGCAGAGGAGGCTGAGCAGAGGAGTTGTGAGCAGAGGAGGCTGCTGAGACTACGAGAGACTGTAGATCAAAGAACAAAGACCCCATGGAGTTCCTCCGGGAAACCAGGTGTGGCATGTGCTAAGGCTGCCCTAGACAATCAACACAATCGTAACAGATGCTGACTCTCAACAGTTCAGGAGACCACAGTCTGAAATCCAGGTGCTGGCAGGGGTGGCTACTTATGGAAACTGTGCCAGGTTTCTCTCCTGGTTTCAGGGGGTTGCCCGTCACCTTGGCATCTCTTGGCTTGTAAGTGCATCATTCCAATCTCTGCCTCTGACTTCACAGAGCCTTCCGCTCTGGGCCCTCTCCTCTTCTCCTTTTCATGTTTTTGTTTTTGGTGATGTTTCCTTTTCTTGTTGTTGTTGTTGTTTTTAGAGATGGGGTTTTGCCATGTTGCCCAGGCTGGCAATAAACTCCTGGGCTCAAGCGATGCCTCCTCCACAGCCTCCTGAGTAGCTGGGACTGCAGGCGTACCCACCGCTGTGCCCCCTGCTTTCTTCTTTGCATGAGGACTGTTGTCATTGGATTTAAGGCCCACTCTAAAGCCGGGATGATTTAACCTTGAGATTCTTAACTAATTACATCTGCAAAACCCCTATTTCCCTCTAAGGTTCCATGTGCGGTTCTGTGTGGATGTGGATTTTTGGGAGATGCTATTCAACCCATACCCGCAGACTGCAGCTCATCCACACCAATA
Source organism: Aotus nancymaae (assembly GCF_030222135.1). NCBI lineage: Eukaryota > Metazoa > Chordata > Mammalia > Primates > Aotidae > Aotus > Aotus nancymaae. Next base: position 32,702,313 of record NW_026988443.1, on the reverse strand, counting down.
GGTTCCCTTGCCTGTGTCTGTCCAAGAGGCTGATCACCAGAGCATGGCCTCATCACCATGGGCTTTGAAATTTGTATAAAGACAGGTGCCTGGTCCCATTCCCTGGTGACTCTTGAGGAAAAAAGAAAAGTGAGCTTCAAAAGCTAGAAGACTCAGCCAGGCGTGGTGGCTCACGCCTGTAATCTCAACACTTCGGGAGGCCAAGGCGGGAGGATCACAAGGTCAGGAGTTCAAGACCAGCGTGGCCAACATAGTGAAACCCCATCTCTACTAAAAATACAAAAATTAGCAAGGTGTGGTGGCGTGTGCCTGTAGTCCCAGCTACTCGGGAGGCTGAGGCAAGAGAATCAATTGAACCCAGGAGGTAGAGGTTGCAGTGAGCCGATATCGCACCACTGCACTCCAGCCTGGGCAACAGAGTGAGACTCTGTCTCAAAAACAGAAAAAAAGCTAGAAGAGCCAAATCCCTAATGCCTAAGCAAGAACAGAGGAGACAGAGGGGCCTGGAATCGAGACCTGTAGGATCCCTTGACAATAACACAGCAGTCCCATGAGCAGGAACTCAAAACGTTATCCCAGGACCCTGTTCTCCATCAGTGTCTCGGCCTGAGCAAGGTTCTTCCTTCCTGGTGGGGTTGGGAGGACCACCCCGCTTTCCCTAACCCTCCCAGGAGGAAGGGAACAGCACCTGCCCCATCTCCGCCAGCGTCTGTCCATTGAGGGCCAGACAACAGCTTAGACCCAGGGGATGCCACAGCCCCATTACAGTGTCACTGGGCCAGGGCTGGGGGAAGCCCAGGGAGAAATGCAGTCTGCGGAGGCTGCGGCAAAGTCAGGATGAACCAAAACGTGGGTGGGCATCAGATACAGCGGGCACCTGAGAAGGAATCACACTGCAGCTGGGAATCCATGGGGGACACGTGGCCGGCTCAGAGCATCCTGGCATCCAGCAGGCACGGGGAGTCCCCGATGCAGAGAGGCAATGCGAATCTGCAGGCCTGGGGGGCAAGGGCACATCAAACCGCTGGGGACAGATGCCGTCAGTACTCCTAATTCCTCCATGTTAGAAAGGTAATTTGCCTGTAATCCCAGCACTTTGGGAGGCCGAGGTGGGCGGATCATGAGGTCAGGAGTTGGAGACCCAGGTGACCAACGTGGTGAAACCCTGTCTCTACTAAAACTAAAACAATTAGTTGGGCATGGTGGTGCGCACCTGTAATCCCAGCTACTCAGGAGGCTGAGGCAGGAGAATTGCTTGAACCCAGGAGGAAGAGGTTACAGGGAGCCAAGACTGTGCCACTGCACTCTAGCTTAGGTGACAGACTGAGACTCCCTCTCAAAAATAAAAAAAAAAGAAAGGTAATTTGGCGGAGACTGCATATTACAAAATAGCCTCGGAGGAGTTTGGGGTAACATCCTGCAACAAAGACGTTTCTGTTTCTTCAGTGAAAATATGATTATTTATCCTGGCCAATATTGTGAATGAAACCCCATCCCTACAAAAACACAAAAATTAGTCGGTTATGGTGGCCCACGCCTAAGTCCCAGCTACTTGGGAGGCTGAAGCAGAAGACTGCCAGATCCCGAGAGGTCGAGGCTGCCCTGAGCCACGATCGCACCACTGCACTCCCGCCTGGGTGATGAAGTGAAACCTTGCCTCAAAAAACAAAACAAAACAAAAAGATTATTCACACTAAAAAGGAGAAACAGGGACGCTAAAGCTGAGGTCAAATTTCACCACCGAATAAATTGGCTATAAATTTACAATAAAAAAAATTGTTTTTGCTTTTCAGAACTCTTTGTATTTTGGAATATCAAAAAAGGGATTGCACATGGGGATTTCCAAACTGGAACCGAGGCACTTTCTAGAGGAAGGCAGCCTCATCCCCAGGAGGTGAGATGTGGAAGTGAGCCCAGGGTTGAGGCCAGCAAGGCTCAGACCACAGCCTCCTGCTCCAAACAGCTCCATCACTTTATCTGTTTTGTACACCAGGCTTCCCTCAGGAGATCTGGCTTAAGGAAAGAATTTGGGAGCTACAAAAAAGACTGAAAATCGTTGTTGGATGTCAGATGTTGGCAAACTTTTTTTGGAAAGGGCTAAACAGTAAACAAGTTAGGCTTTGTGAACCAAGAGGCAAAAACTGAGGCTTTTACGCAGGTATTTATATAACAGGAGAGAAAACAAACTTCTGCAAATTTTTTATTGATGAAATTCAAAACTTTATGACACTGAAATCTGAATTCCGTATCATTTTCATGTTTCACGAAATAATATTCTCCTCTCTATTCTTTTTTTGCAGATCATTTAAAATACAAAAACTATTCTGAGCTTGCAGGCCATACGCTGCAAGAGGTACAGGCTGTATTTTGCCCATGGGCAGTAGCTTGTGACTCCTGCTCCAGGTCATTCCAGATCAACCTAGGGGCCTGTCCCATAGTGAGACCCACTGGTGACTCCCCAGAGTGGACCAAGTGAAAGCACTTGGCTGGATCAGAGGGACGCGAACCAGGCTGCTCCTAAAACAAGACACTCCTCGCCTTTGATGTTCAAGTCATTTAAGGAGGCAATTGCTTTCTACTCCATTTTTCAAAACCAAAATAGCAAATACGGTATGAGCCATAACTTAGCAAAATTAAGTTCTTAAACTGCCCCTTTCAAAAACTAATAGATGAAAAAATACAATGCTTTCCCCCCTCTTTAATCGGAATCATGGTATAGCAGGTAGGATACAAACGTCCCATTTGCATTACACATCTTTAGTGCCATCATTAATCTGAATGATACCAACAAAATGCCCAATGCACATAAATCAATCAGACTTTGGCAGGAACACAGATTTTTTTTTTTTTTTTTAATGAGACCGAGTCTCACTCTGTCACCCTGGCTGGAGTGCACTGGCACAATCTCAGCTCACTGTAACCTCTGCCTCCCGGTTTCAAGCAGTTCTCCTGCCTCAGCCTCTCAGGTAGCTGGGACTACAGGCACACACCACCACACTCAGATAAATTTTCTATTTTTAGTAGAAACGGGGTTTCACTATATTGGTCAGGTTGGTCTTGAACTCCTGACCTCATGATCCACCGCTTCGGCCTTCCAAAGTGTTGGGATTACAGACATGAGCCACTGTGCCCAGCCGCAGGAACAAAGATATTATCATCAGGGGACAAGTCATCCATTCCCAGATTCCAGGACTCTCTCTGGTGTCCACTGTGGTTTCAGCACATGTTTAACTAGGAAAGTCTAGTCACACTTTTGATATACGAGTTCATGGTATACTAACGTCTTATCCTGCGTGAGCCAAGAATATGCACTAACAGATTACACAAACCCTGAATTAAAATGTGCAATCCACCATCCAAATGGGTGGAAACTGATTACAGACAAGTTCACATGAGTAAACTACTTAAAGGCAACTCCTGTGTTTACAATGGCAGTGTGAAAAGTGTCCCTGACATGGAAAGGACAAACCGTGAAATGACCTCTGAAGCTCAGAATGTGTCTGCCGAAAAAGCAAAGCCAACTGTCAAACGGTAAAACCAAAATCATCACAAAAACACATATTCTCCAGAGGCCCCAGATCTCAGACTGTCTCCCACCATCCTTCGTAAGGATGCATAAGGAGGCCAGGGAACTAACATTTGCTGAGATTTTACTCTCAGCTTTGTATGCTTTGCATTAATGATGTCATCAAACACGTTGACAGGTGAGAAAACGAATGTATTAACATTTTAATTACCCTGCCCCTTCAAGAGGTTAGAAAGATTCAGATATGAGAGACCCAAAGCCTGTGATCTGAATACTAGAGTCTAGTCAGAGGCTAGCAACCTATGGCTCACAGGCCAAATCTAGCCCACTGCCTGTTTCTATAAATAAAGTTTTATTGGAACACAGCCATCCATGTATATATTGTCTGTGGCTGCTTTCCTGCCATAACAGCAGAGTTGAGAAGTTGCAACAGAGACCATAAAGCCCATAAAGCTGATAATATTGACTATCCAGCCCTTTAGAGAAAAAGGCCATGCTCAAGTTTCTGTGGGTATCTGCCGTGGTACAGCCCCTCTGCTGGGGAAAACCAGCCCACTCAATGGTTCCCAATGAGCCAGCATCTCCGAGCAGTCCCTTAGCAATGGGTGGCACTGTGATCTCCTTCTCCCAAACACCTTGACCATGTTGTCTGGACAGTATGAGCGCCTGTGATGTGAGGGCAGCCTTGCAGTCAAGGTGTCCTGGCTGGAAAGCCTTGTCCAAAAGGCACAACAGTGACTACTACTCTGAACTCATCTGATGCATCCTTTCGAGAGTTTGAAGGAGGCAACTGCAAGCAGGATGCAAAATAAAAAAGACACGAGGCGGGGACACAGAGACTTGGAAACCAGTGAAGCCACGCTGAAGGCGCAGACAGAAAGCTAGAGACAAGGTCAGGGGCCTCTGTGGCGCTCCAGATCCGGTCTGGAGGCTTTTCCATGATGTAGGCGCAGGGACTGTCCAGGGTTCTGTGGTCTCTTTGTTTATCCTTCTTTATCTTTCCCCTAGAGCATCCAGAGTGCACCTCCACTCCCTGCCACCAGAGGTCAGACAAGCCGGCCTGGCAGGCTTGTTTCCCTCCACCAGATGACAGCAAGGACCAAGACTGGCAAAGTGACACATCCTCTCCAAAATAAAAATATGTAGAAGAAATCAAAGAACACTGACAAACACAGCCACACTCGATTTTAGAGTACTGAGCTGTTTGAAGAAAGAAAGCATGACAAGGCCCCTTCCTGCTAATAACAGTAACAACAATACTAAATATTTGATAATAATTTCAAATAAATTTTTAATTATTTATATTTCCCTCCATTAACATCATGAACATCATTTGTGTGTGTGTGTGTGTGTGTGTGTGTGTATGTGTGTATTTTCCTCATTTTAAAACCAGGAGATGAGAGTAAAGGATTTCTTTTCCTTTCTCCCTCCTCTTTACAGAAGGACCTACTGTTCAGTTTTCAAGACCACCCAGAAACAAATTGGAAGTTGGGTTTGTATCCTTAATCTCTTAGTTAGAAAAAAAGAAAAGTAAAGAAAATCCATCTCCAAGATCCTGCTATAACAACTTCAGTTTTTTTTTTTTTTTTAAGTTAAATTTGATTTTTACATCCCTTAGCTGATGAGACTTATGGGTTTTTTTCTTTATAATTGTATTTCTTTTTTTAAAATATAGACCTATGGTTCTTTTCCAAAAGCAGTCCAACACAAACTGAATGTTGGTCAATGCATAATAAAATGAGAGTTACCTTTTGACTTGGAAGAATTATCAGCATTTTGATTTGATGGGTTCTTAGCTCTACAAACTGAAAAATACTTTGTTCAAATCCAGGATTTTTCCAAATACTGGAGTTCCAAAGATTACCCTTTTTCGATGCTTTTAAAACTAAAAGGGCATATCAGAATAGAAATCTGGCTGTTGAATTACTTGTAAACCCTGCAGAGACGTACAAAATCACGGCCACCTGAGCCAGTGGTGTGGTGGAAGTCTGGCATCCACACCACACACACACACACACACACACACACACACACACACACGAACTTCTCATGACCCTCAAGTATATTCATATGATATATCACAAATACCATAAAGCAGCATTGTAATTACAGGGAGGAATTGATTTTAAAAGGCCTACATCAAAATTAATAGTCATAAAAATGTAATAACCTAGACTGGAGAAGTTAAGGATTAGAGCATTTTGAACATTATACCTCAAATTTATAAAGGTTTATAAATTCCTATTAGTTAGCATTCACAAAGGTTTTTAGAGATGGAATAGCTATGTACATGGTGAATTTATTATAAAATCCAGACATGAAAAAAATGGATATTAACCCCTCCCTACCATGTTCTGAACTCAGATCAATAAGTTCCCTTTAGCTAATTAAAATGCTGGTCCCATGACCGGTCGTCCTATTCCCAGGCTTAGAATGTTAGGAACACTGTATCTGCTTTGAGAATGGAAGAAAGCAGGTTACACTGATGTCTTTGGGACCAAACACAGGGGTAGATTTCTTCTACTTTTCCCAGTAGAAGAAATCAGCACTGATCCCCAAAGAGCACAATATATGGGCATGTTTTGGTGAGATCGAGGCACACTTATCTTGGGGTGAAAACTGAAATCATCAAAGGAAAATCTTTCAGATTCTAGGTTAAGCTGACATGGTACATACATACAATGAAATCCACCCACGGAGGCCGAAGCTAAACATTAAGCCCAATAGGCCACCACAGCACATTAGAAACGCCCTGTTGTTCCTAGAGCCACCAATAACGTGCTGTACACGTAAAAATTTGTTGAAAGTGTAGGTCTCATATTGAGTGTTCTTACCACAGTAAAATATTTTTTAAAGTCGCCTACATGGCTATGATAATTGGGAAATGCATACCTTGAACACAGATGAATAAATCTGCACATCTGTGAAAGGTCAGTTCAGCGTGTTGACCATTAGTAATCTTTTCAGAACATTTCAGATATATGAAAATAACACCAATGTCTGACTTTGAAGCTGAACTGGTTTCAGCTAAAGTGACCACTTTCAGCCAAAATAATGGGTATTTCCTTCTTGGCCTTCCTTCTACAAACTTGTAAAAGACAGTGGCAGCACTGAATGTCCTTTTAGAAACAATTACAAATTAGCTGAGCGTGGTGGCACATGCCTGTAGTCCCAGCTACTCAGGAGGCTGAGGCAGGAAAATCTCTTGAACCCAGGAGGCAGAGGTTGCAGTGAGCCGAGATCGCACCTCTGCGCGATCTGTCACTCCATCCGAGTGACAGAGCAAGACTCCGTCTCAAAAAAAAAATTTAAAAACACAAGAAACAATTACAGATTTCATTCCTTTTGAATTTCTGGATAAATAATAGACCAGTGAGAATCACATAAAAAGCCATTTAAATTTTTCAAAGAGTTTTTACAGATCCCATTTGATCTTCAAGAGAGCCTCCATCAGAAGAAACTAAATTCAAGTTTAAAATGATCCATTTTATTTCTCCCATAAATATATATTCAGCCCCTGGAAATAATTTCCAAATTCCTCAGATTTTAAAAGTTAATTTTTCTTATTTTGACCCCAAATCTGTAGAAACAAGGATTTTTCACCAACAGTGAGCTCCCTTTTTATAAAATCCTTATCTACCAAGATTCACCTCTGCAATCCCTGGTTGTGAGCCCCGGACGGAAGAAGCTAGCATAAACAACTTCACAACTACCGGGGAGGCAATGACCTGGCAGGTTGCACACAAGCAAAGAGTGAAAAATTAAGTTAACTGGACAAGAATGTGTGTATTTATAAATGTAGGATGAATAGGATCATGTAGAAACTCTCCTTAGATTTCCATCCTTACTGCTATAATTGAATGAATAGGTGAACGTGTCTGCGTCTGTCCGCATCTGCCCTAATACCATTTTTCCCATAAATAACTAAAATTCTTCGATTGTAAGTTTTCCTACTCTGGCAATTTTAAGCAAAGTGATTCTTGAGGCTGTGGGTGAAATACCACATTCAATTTTTTTTAAAAAAATAAGGTATACTTATTCGTACTTCTACCATTTGATACAGATTCTGTTTAAACTGCATAGCCCCAATAGACTATCAGCACGATGACAGCAGGGGCTTTGCCTTATTCGCAGGTACGTCGTGGAGCTTAGTAAAGAGTTTAACCTCCAGAGCAGGCAGTCAAGACTTATTGAATGATTAAATAAAAACACTGAATTCCATATTGCACAGGAAAAAAAAACAAAAACAAAGTTAGACCTCTGAAAAAAATGACATATCTAGAAGAACTTATTATCTGGGCAAACTTGAAGTCCAATGGGGAGACCTCTTCGATAATGAGATTGCAATCAAGATGGGCCCCGTTCCCACCCTGGATTTCTCTGAATCAGCTACTCAGTTCATATGCCGCTCCACTCCGCCAATGGCAATTCCGGGAGAGAGGCAATTGATAATAATTATGTTTTCTGCCTTCTCTTGGGTTATGAATTTATCATGATGCAAAAGCCTAGCTACTCTGATGCTAAGTTAACAATGATAAACACCATAAAGACAAAAAGAAACTGAATTTAAGCATTTGGATTCTGCAGAGGAGTTTATTAAACAGATTAACTGAGGAAAGGCCAAGATACACAATTATGGAAAACAGGCAGCAACGCTCCGGCTGGCTATTTTCGATGGCCACCTGAGAGCAGATTTCCAACGCCCTCACTCCTGTAGGTATGTTATCATGTGTTTTACTGTTAGTCACAGCTGCAAGTTGATTAATTTGCGTTCAGAAATTCTAAGTGGCAAATGTGCAATGCATGGTAATACACATTTTTTTATGGACACAGTGAAAATGCCTAACCCATATCTCATAACTCTTGCTCAACCAGTGACCAAAATCCATAGAAGAGTTTGTAAAAGGTTTTAAAAGAGTTTGGTTTCAAAAGAAAACTGCAAAAGTAAACCCCTCTCCTCTACCCCAGCCCTCAAAAAACAAAACTGAAGCAAATCTGAAGCAAAACCAAACAAAGAGGTAGGCAATATCAAGCTGGCAGAATCACAAACGTTGTCAGTTCATGTGCCAGTCTTCCTGCTCCCTTGGCAATGCCAATCAAATCCACAAACACCAGGGATGAGTCAGTACCAGAGTCAGTGCTTAAATGAGGGATAAAGATACCTGTTAAATCCATTGCCTCAATGCAGTCATGGGAGGTTCTTAAGAATACTGCACCTTCTCTCCGTTTTCTGCACTAAAGAGATAAGGAGTGGCATGGATAATCTAAATGGGTGGAAAATATATATATCATTGGTGAAAGAACACATATTCTGAAAGGTGTTCCCCTCCATCAGCCCCTCGTCTATACTCCTAGCTGCTTTATCTTCTGGATCATGCCTCTCCTGCTCAAAGTGATTTTGTATTCCCTTTCACACTGACCTTAGCAGTGGATCTGAGACCATGCTTCCTAGCAGGAGAAAACAACTTTTCCAGTTGAAAACCTTTGCGAATTACCCACGATTTTGACAACAGGTGCCAAGCACTTGATAGTATTCTTTTTGGGAAGTTTTATCCACCACTTAAGTTAATGTGAAGATGCCTAACAGCAGTATGTGACCAAGCAAACATATTCATCAATGAATTCAAATGCAATTTCGGTTTACTTTTATATAATTTCCCATGTTTAAAACTCCTAATTGCTTTCCCAGGCTGGCTGCCAACAACATGGCCCAGTCAAAAAAATGTACCAGTCAAATGCTTGTGTATATCGTGTTACCTGTTCATTTCCATCAGAGACATCATGGACACAGCTGAAATACTAGACCTGGCCTTTTAAAGTTCATTAGAGCATCACAAACATAACTGCAGATGTTCTCACTATTTGTGACTCTGTGATTCAAATACTTTCTCAAACCTTCCTTGGCACTGCATATTACATGGACTGAAAGATGATGAACCATAAGGCTGGGCACAGTAGCTCACGCCTGTAATCCCAACACTTTGGGAGGCTGAGGTGGGAGGATCGCTTGAGCCCAGGTGTTGGATACCAGCCTAGGCAACATGGTAAAACCCCATCTCTACAAAAAATATGTAAATTAGCTGGGTGTGGTGGTATGCACCTGTAGTCCCAGCTACTAGGGAGGCTATGGCAGAAGGATCACTTGAGCCTGAGAGACTGAGCCTGCAGTGAGCCATGGTCGTGCCACAGCACTCCAGCCTGGGTAACAGAGTGAGATCCTGTCTCAAAAAAAATATGAAAAAACAAAATGTTGAACTATACACAAGAAATGAAAAGAAACACCTGACATATGGCTCTTGGGGAGAAAGAACAAAGCATCAACTAATAGAACCCAGTAAGAAAAGGAGGTACTGATCAAGGCACTCTGCAAAGGTTTGACTACCGGGATTCCACGTGGTTTGCATGTTATGGCTTAAATGAGCTACAAACACCAAAACTGTCCACTTAATTAGCCCCAAAACAAAAAGTACAGACTGTGAGTCTGAGACCTACAGAGACTCCAAAAACAGAAACTGCTATCTCCTCAAGCTAATCACTCTAAGTTCTAGAAATACACCTGAGGTTGCAAACAGTCCATTTCATTAATTAAAAAAAAAATGATTACAGAAAAAGATCTAAATGTCTAAAGGAACAGATACAGGTTAAATCATAAAACAATGACAACAAAAAGCCAAGGCTTCTTGAGTTAAAAAGAATGGGAAATATTTAACTGGAGTTAAAAAGAAAAGCAATTTGATCAAGAGTCAGGAACTGTGGGTTCTAGTCCTGGTTCTTTTTATTCCCTTACAAAATATTTATAAAGTCCTTCTCAGTATGAAAACCATGATCTATAATCTCATTTTTACAATGGAAAATTTACAAGTATATTAAATTCAACCAATAGGAGAGGTTAGGCAGCCATATGATCACATGCGGGAAGAAACTACAGACAGCATTATACAAATGGGATATGCTGGTATTATAAGGTCAAATCGCAAGTACTGGCCAGGCGCAGTGGCTCACACCTGTAATTCCAGCACTTTGAGAGGCCGAGGCAGGAGGATCACCTGAGGTCGGGAGTTCGAGACCAGCCTAACCAACATGGAGAAACCCCATCTCTACTAAAAATATAAAATTAGCCAGGCGTGGTGGCACAAGCCTGTAATCTCAGTTACTCAAGAGGCTGAGGCAGGAGAACCACTTGAATCCAGGAGGCGGAGGTTGTGGTGAGTCAAGATCACTCCATTGCACTCCAGCCTAGGCAACAAGAGCAAAACTCTGTCTACAAAAAAAAAAAAAAATATATATATATATATATATATCTATCTTAGCACAAACCAGCCCTGGCATAATTCAGCATAACAAATAACACAGGGTACAAGGATATCAGTAAGTACACATCAAGTGAACATGGAGATTCCTATTAGATTTGACTTTCCACATAATCACCACAAAGGATTTAAAGCAATTAAGATGAAGTTTAGAGACGCTTGGCACAAAAACCCACGAGAGCCTCACCCAAGTAGAGCATTTTCCACATCTCCAAAAAGGAGACGGTGTTAAATTAAGTGTCTTCCAGCAGACTCTGAAATGCAGAAGGTTGAAACTTAAGTGACATATCTGTCAACTAAAGCCATCCACCAGAAAGCTCGAATTTTTTTTAAAAAGTTCCACAATGTGAATTTTTAAGTCATCTACTATCTTTCAATTAAGAGAATATGGTTCCTAGACCAAACACAGTGGCTCACACCTGCAATCCCAGCACTTTGGGAGGCCAAGGTGGGAGGATTGCTTGAGCCCAGGAGTTTGAGACCAGCCTGGGCAATGTGGTGAAACCCTGTCTTGACAAAAAGTACAAAAATTAGTTGTGCATGGCGGCATGCACCTGTGGTCCCACCTACTTGGGAGGTTGAGGTGGGAGGGCCACTTGAGCCCAGGAGGTCAAGGCTACAGTGAGCTGAGATTATACCACTGCACTCCAGCCTGGATGACAGAGTGAGACCATTTCAAAAAAAAAAAGAGAGAGAGAGAGAATATGATTCCTATTGACTTGCGTAAATGCCTACTGGGGAGAAAAACTGTTTACGCATCTGATGCCATCTCCCCCTGGGTGCCGCCTTCCCATCCAAGGAAGATGCTTTTTCAGGGATAGGAGAATACCCTGGACTCTGGGAAGATCTTCTTGTGTCCTGTTGTCTGCCTTCTCTCTCTATGCAAAGGCTGGAAGAGATGGGTTCCTGGAGAGGAGAGAGGACATCAAGGTATTTGTAACAAAGGCAACCAGCTTCCTCTCCCCATAGCCCTGGGCAGGTGCTGTTTGATGACCATAACTCTATTTGCCAGACAGATGCTCCATAGGCCATGTTGGTGTGGTGCCCTGGTGACATCTTGTGGTGAAACAGAATATAAATCAGCTTAAAATTCTACTCATGGCTGCATTGGGCTTCAACAGAACCTGATCTCCCTGTATGTTTCTTTTTGTTTGTTTTTTGACGTGGAGTCTCACTCTGTCACCCAGGCTGGAGTGTACTGGTGTGATCTCGGGTCACTGCAACCTCCACCTCCTGGGTTCAAGCGATTTTCCTCCCTCAGCCTCCCAGGTAGCTGGAATTACAGGTGTGCGCCACTGCATCTGGCTAATTTTTGTATTTTTAATAGAGACAGGGTTTCACCATGTTGTCCAGGCTGGTCTCGAACTCCTGGCCTCAAGCGATCCACCCACCTTGGCCTCCCAAAGTGCTGGAATTATAGGCATGAGACACTGTACAGGCCCATGTATGTTTCTAGCTAAACAACTTCTCATGCTGTCCTTCAAAGGGTGAAGTCTAGTGGACACACACACATTTAACCACAAATAGAAACAAATACTTCCCACTATACAATATGCAAGAAAGAAGAAATGCTGATTAGAAGAATGAGAGATATTCTCAGAGATGAAAAGGTTCTCCCTTGGTCTCCATGTGTTCTGATGGGAAGGAACTACATCCTATGGGCAGAGAGCCTCGGGTTACACTTGTCTACCTCCCAAGACTACTTAAAGAAAGCCTTGGCTCAGAAGATAAAACTCCATCAAATTTGTGTGAAAAGTCATTCTTACTCAACTATGAATTCCTTAATCTTCAAGCGTACAATTCACAAAAGGTAAACTTAGGATGTCTTGTCTACCTGGGGATAAAAATGAGTAATGAACAGGAAAGAGATTCCGACAAATAAAATGATTCCATGGTAATACTGCGAGCCCGCCTGGCTGTGCTTGCGTGCACAGATAAAGAGATCGCAGCAGTGAGGATCAGAACAGGAAGCTGAACCAGTGGCATTTTGAACTAAAGAGCAAGAGAAGCACATGGCAGTGCTCACAGAAATCCCGGTTTGTTTTTTGCTTATTTTTTTCACATTCCCACTGTGACAAAAGAAATACCTTGTTGTGTCCAAAGTAATTTGTTTCTCAACTGTGAAAGGCAGAGGGGGCCTATGCTGGAAGTGCTATGAATCTCTTTGGATAAAATCCTCAGGCTGGGAACAGCCCTTAGCAGATGGTGCAGGCTGGTGGAAAGGTACTTCCTGCATATGACACACTGGACAAGCACTGATGATAGTGTGCCCATCACCAGGAACCACAGCACAGCCATACCTGCCGCTGTGACAATTACCTGTCCAGTGTGACAATAAACGAGGCCAGGTGCACACCTTTGTTACCTATTACTGTCCACAAGAGTAGGAGCAAAGTGGTGAGACCTGAGCTACACAAGAAAATATCACAGGACTAAGAAAGAGGAAAGGAAGGGAAGGGGAGGGGAGGGAAGGGGAGGGAAAAGAAAGACAAGAAGGAAAGAAAAAGGGAGGGGAGGGGAGGGGAGAGGAGGGGAGGAGAGGGGAGGGAAGGGGAGGGGAGGAGAGGGGAGGGGAGGGAAAAGAAAGACAAGAAGGAAAGAAAAAGGGAGGGGAGGGGAAGGGAGGGGAGAGGAGGGGAGGAGAGGGGAGGGAAGGGGAGGGGAGGGGAGGGAAGGGGAGGGGAGGGGAGGGGAGGGAAAAGAACGACAAGAAGGAAAGAAAAAGGGAGAGGAGGGGAGGGGAGGGGAGGGGAGGAGAGGAAAGGGAAAGGGAAAGGGAAGGAAAGGAAAGGATCTTCTTTCTAATATTTTCTAGGCAGCACCAGAAAAAAAAATCATTATTAAGGTTTTTCTGCCAGACTCTGCATCCCTGAGATTGCTGAGATTTAATACATAGGATCTGGGCTCTAAGACTAATGGAGATTCAAAATGTGAGGTACCCTTTTCCTTGACGGCTGGGAGGCATCAGGCTTGGTGCAATGTGGAAGCTGAATTAAACCTAAACTCAAACCAGAGAGGGCAGAATTAGAGCATGTTATCCCAAAGGGATCAGCTTTGAGGGCTTAAGGCCATTTATCTCCGACCGTTCATTCCACTCGTTTACTGAGGATGCTCAGATGTTGCTGAAGACAAACAGTTGAACAGTTTATGCCCCTTCATTCACAAAGTGAGCCAACATGCCAAGTTTTTGTTGTTTTTTTTAAGATGCAGAAGTGCCAGTAAAAGGAATAGCAGTATTATAATAAAAATACAATTAGTACTAGAACTTTTTTTTTTTTTTTGAGATGGAGTTTCGCTCTTGTTGCCCAGGCTGGAGTGCAATGGCACAATCTCGGCTCACTGCAACCTCCGCCTCCCGGGCTCAAGTGATTCTCCTGCCTCAGCCTCCCGAGTAGCTGGGACTACAGGTGCGTGCCACCACGCCTAGCTAATTTTGTATTTTTAGTAGAGATGGGGTTTCACCAACTTGGCCAGACTAGTCTCTATCTCTTGACCTCATGATCCGCCCACCTCAGCCTCCCAAAGTGCTGGGATTACAGCCATGAGTCACTGTGCCTGGCCTTGTTTTTTTTTTTTTAATATGCAGCAGTACCAATAAAAGGAATCGCAGTATTAGAATAAAAAAAGGATTAGTCCTAGAACTATTTTTAAAGTCCTGGGTGGAAAACAGACAATACACTATTGAGATGTAGAAGAAAAGTGATTCAAATTATAAAAACAGAAACCAGAATATAATTCAAAGAGATGTGCTGCCTGGAAATAAGGAAACAATACTAAAACATGGGATGCCATGGTTTCTCCATGTTAGCCTAAGATTTCGTAAATTAAGGTGGAATAATGTCACTGAAGCACAGTCTTCTTAGTTAGCCCAGGTATATTTCCTGGGGAAGGAATAACTTACTGCAGTAACTGGTGTTGGGACAATGAACTACTCATCTGGAGAAAGTAAGCGGGACCCTTACCCACTTCCTCATGGCAAAACAAATCCTCAATGAATTTAATGATTTCAAAGCCAAACACAGACATGTTTAACCAATAAGACATCAGAGTCGATATAATGTTAGCATGGAGGATTTTTAAAGCATAACAATTAAAAGCAGAGATCATAGAAGACAGGATGATAGATTTGGTTGCATTATAATTAAAAAGACACAAAAGTCAAAAAAATTAAAAAACTTAAAGACAAAAGAAGCAGAGATCATGAGAAAACGCAGTCATATATCACATACCAACCTTCAGTCAGTAATGGACTACGTATATGATGGCGAACCCATACGATTATAATACTGTATTTTTACTGTACCTTTTCTATGTTAAGTATATGTTTAGATGCCCAAATACTTCCCATTGTATTACAATTGCCTAAAGTATTCATTACACTAATATACTGTACAGGCTTGTAGCCCTTGAGGAATAGGCTACCCCATATAGCCTGGGTGTATAGTAGGCTACGCCATCTAGGCTCATGTAAATACACTCTATGATGTTCAGTCAGTGACAAAATACCAACAATACATTTTTCAGAATGTATCTACCTTGTTAAGAGACTGCACCTGTGATATATTTCACCAAAGGTTAATGTCCTTAACATTGAAATCGTTCCTGAACACATCAAAATTCTTACCAATCACAAACACAAAGACACCAAGATAGAAATCAGTCACAGAACATGAAGAGATCCTTTGCAAAAGAAAGAAACTGTTAACACGTCTGTAAAAAAAAAAAAAAAAAGTTTAACTTTGCTGATAATCAAGAAAGTGCACAGTTAAATTAGATTCTACATTTCTCTTACCACTCAGCTTTAGAAAAACGTTATTTATTCATAGTGTAGACAGTGGAAAGTCGTAGCCTCTCAATATTTCAAGAACGCAATTTAGTAATTAATCTCAACACCTACACATAATCTTATTCTTGGAACCAGCACTTCCAAGCACACCAAGGAATCGCTCACGGATGGCGTGTGCTACAAAGACACTCATTGCAATTCTACTTACAACAGAGAAAAGCTGTAAATAACCTGTATGTCCAACAATGGGGGATTGGTTAAGTAAATCGTGACTCCCCATCCATTAGGATATTGGGCAGCTATTAAAAATTATGCTGTTGAAGGATTTAGTGACACAGAAATACTATTAAGTGAAAAAAATTAGTTTCTTGAAGAATTCTATTTTCTTTTTTTGGCTGACTTGTAATATTTTAATTTTTAAAGAGATAATACATATATGTGTATCAGAAATTACATATTGGAAATGACCACCAAAAAATGACTTGGCCCACGTAACAGAGAAGGAAAAATAATGTTGATACCACCTTTGGTCTCTTCCTTTCTACAGACAAATCACGGGTACTTCAGCAGTCACTCAATCCATCTGGGCCTCTGTTTCCTCATCTACAAAACAGGAATAATAGCAACTTCCCCACCTTAGACATATGGATTCTATGCATGTGATCTCGACATGTAAATGGCTATGTTGTTGTGTTGCTGTTTTGGAAACTCTGCCATCATGCCAGCCACGTGAAAATCACTTGACACACGAGGCCACTCCACTGGGCTCAAACACCCTTCCCCCATATCTCTGCCACTGAACTCAAATACCCTCTCCTTTGGGAAACCCAGGCTGGAAAGTGAAAGGATGGCCCCATCCTCTTGCTTCCCAAGACTCCGCACCACCCAGGGGCTCTGAGCACTGTGCATGTTTCCTACTGCATCACTCAGTGGCCCCTGCCTTCCACCACCCAACGTGCCTATGCATCCTTGTCTTTGCCTACACCACCTTCCACGTGGTAGGAACTCAGGCACCCCCTATCAACCTCTTGTGGACCCGTGAGCACATCACTGGCATTCTTCTCTGCCCTATTAGTACTTCAGGGTTGAAAAGCACAAAGGGGCATGGTCCACACAAGTGCAGGGCTTCTCAGCCTCAGCACTACCGGCTTTGCGACCAGACAATTCTCTGTTGTGGGGCACACCTGTGCACTGTAGGATGTTTGGCAGCATTCCTTGCCCCTACCCACTAGATGCCAGCAGCCTATTCTCCTCCAAGATGTAATAACCAAAATATTTCCAGACAAACTGTCCCCTTGACGGGCAGAGTCACTCTCGGTAGAGCACCATGCACACAGTGAGAAAGGCAATATATTTATTTCTGCTGCTGACAGGCACAGCCTACAAGCAGCAGGTACCCAAATCACATAAAATGATCATCACAAACACACTTCTTGGGCAGGAAAGTCCATGCCAGATCTTCAACCGGAATCTCCTGAGACTGAAAGGGGAAAGAGAGAGAGTGCATCCCTCCCCACCTTCCTCCGGCTCCCCTCTGAGCCTTGAGCAAAAGGAAGGGGACAGCCCCCTGAACCCTGAGCCTAAGTACGTCTCCTCTGAGAGCATGTTCTGGAAGCGCTCCACAGCGAGCGTGAAGATCTTTTGCGAGATTACTTATCTCGAGCGTGTGTCACTTCTTCAGCACCATAAAACCGAAATACTTGAAATAGATGTCACTACATTTGTCATGAACTGACATGGCCAATTAATATTACAAATTCACCATGGAGAAACGCTTCCAGCTCCCAAGGTATAAACTGCTGAATATCACAATTTCATCTTGTAACAATGGGCCAACCTCGCCAGGGCTATAAATACGAAGAAGTACAGGCTGATTAAATGGTAAAAAGTGCTGTTCACCGGGAGTCTCTTTCCAGGGCTGACACTAGCGCTGAGCCTAAAGTTAACAGGTACCCCCGGTGTCTCGGCTGCAAAATATGTATTTTTTCTCCTCCCTTTCTTCAGGAAAAGTTGACTCCTGCATACCGTCATTTTTTCTGCTCCCAGCGAGCAAATGGCACAGTCATTAGAGGACATGAAAGCCTGTGGCATAAGCTGGCTCAAGTTATGTCGCTATTTAGCAAGCTGGACTTTTCCTTCCTTTTTTTTTTTCTATTAAGTGGTGTCACAGCCAAACTCTCACCCCTAATGAGGCACAGCTGGGCCCCTGGCCCTGAAGAAATATGTGTTGGAAATGAACCGGAAAACACTTGGCCTCCCTTGAACCTCCCAGGAGGCAGTTTTGCCCACTGGTGCCCCTGGGAGTGGGTCGGCTTCTTTTCCAAGGGCCATCTTCATCATCAGGCAGAAAACTGCCATTGTTCCAAAGCACATAATGGGTTCTGGTGGTTTTCAAACATTCTCCATACACCAGTGCAAACGGAGGGGCATCTCGGGCGAATTCCACAGGATGTTTCAGGAGCCCAAAGGCCTTGACTTTCTTTTCTCAGCAGAAGTTTTCCGTTCTAGTTCCAAGGTTTCATTCTTTTCATCGTTGGTTTGGAAGACAGAAGCAGCAGTAAGAAAACAGATTATGTATAAGGAAAATGAATAGGGGCCAATGAATTACTCAAACCAAATAAACAAAGTCTGCTTGGGAAATAAGGTTTTGGAAGAAGGCGAGACCCATATGCATGAGTGTATAAAATCAGAGAGAAATGTGTCAAAAACAAATTACAAACCTTCCAAATACGGGATTACACATGAATGGCTGGTAATAATCACACATCACTCAAAGGCAATCTGTGTATTACATCTCGCATTTCATCAAATAAGACTTAGCTCTTGGGTCATTAATTAGCAACCTCGATTCTAGATAGCAGATATGAGGAAGGCTACAGTACTCAGGTCCTGCTTCGATATTGTGATTCGTTTTTCTTATCTACTTCTCTTTTTTTTCCCCTTATTTTGCTCAAAATGCCATCTGAGGAAAGAGAAGACCTTTCTTATAAAAGCAAAAACTAACCACGTCTCTGCCCAAAGAGTCCACCATTAGTGGAAACAGGAGATTACTTTCTTCAAAGTACACTTAATTAAAGTAATTTACTAACTCCTTTACATCTAATACAAGAAAGCTAGAGGAAGTTTTATGCATTGATATTACACTTTTTTTCTTCTTCTTCTCTTCTCAATATAAGAATCTTTCTGTTTTATGAAAGCTAACCCACTCCATACAAAGAATAGTTTACTCCAATACGAATAGAAACTATAGAAAATATAAAAATCCGAGTAAACCCTTTAATAGCTAACTTTCCAAGCACGTGAATTAATATAGAGGACATTCAAGATTTATTTTCTTTAAGCTCCAACAGTAGAGTGTTTCAAAGTCATTCTCCAGGCTCCAGAGATTTTCAAAATCCAAATGAACTGAGCTTAACTCCGTGGTGTGATATATAATAAAATCTACTCCAAGATTCACCTACTTAAAGGTATATGATACATTTGGATAAGAGAAAATAAAATTAGAAAATCTAAATATATATGGATCAAACGGTTAAAAAAATTAAATAGAAGTTTCTTGCCCTGAGTAATAAATGCAAGCTTCTTGGTGGATATCTTTAATCTTGATTTTAGAATGAGTCCAAAAAGGAATTACCAGAGTGAATACCAGGTAATGGAAGAAATGACGATCATGTTTCTCTACAGAACAACACCCCTTCCCTAGCCTGTAACTAGAGTGGTACTTACTCATCACATTCTAGCTCTGGTCCTTTTATTCTTGTTAGTCACACCAGCATTTGTAAATTGCTTTCCACATTAAAAGAAAGGTAAATAGTTCACTCCTCCCTAAACTTTCTGTCTTACACAAGACAACATTAATCAGATTTCAAATAAAAATTTTCAATTGTCACTACCTGTGTCAAAGGTTAATACCCAAGCTACAACTACCGAGTTTTAAAAGATGGTTAAATTGAACAGAAAGCTTTGATTTTCAAGTTATGATCAGAAAATAGCCCTGGGAGACTGTTGAGAAATCAAAAATATAGTCAGAAAGCCTTTAAGTATTACTTAGCCATAGTTATGATCCAAAACAGCATCTGTTAAATGTTTGTTATTCACTTTAGTAATGACTGAAACTGAATAAAGAAAATTTGCTTGGAAAATAAGGTTTTGAAGGCAGATGGAAACTGCACGTATAAATGTATGAAATCAGAAAGATACAAGGTAATATAAGTAACCATCACATAACTGGCCTATAAACCACGTAAAACTCATTGATACCCACACAGGAGGCCAAAGAAATGCAATCAACTCAGGAAACTATCAAACAAAATCCCAACACATTCTAGACACCACTGGATAAGGAATTTGAGGGAGTACCCCAGATAAACAAACATTCACAATCATTCAACATTACCTCCCATTCCACAGGGGGACAATCCATTTTAAATTAATTTTGAATTCATCAAAATACAGTTCACAGAGTAATTATACTGGTAATGATTCAGGAGACACTTTAAAAGAGTATTACAGCTTTATAGTGACACATACAGTTCTAATACATTTTGCCCATTTAAAGTGTACAGTGTTTGGTGAGCTTCAGTACAATCACAGATACATGCAAACCATCACCACAGCCAAGAGAAGTGAAGACAAAACAAGAGAACAGGAAGAGAAAGAAAAAAACAAGAGGAGGGAAGGAAAAGAAGAGAGACTTGGAGGTACACATCCCATGGCGAGTTCTCAGGCTCTGTATTGCTTCAGCTTTCTCAGCATTCCTCATGGTAATACAGCTTTATTTGCCTGGTTGCCAAATAATCTCTCTTCCCAAACGAAATGAGAGAGAAAGCAAAAGAGAACTGTTCATTCGCAAAACTGAGACTCACCGAGTTAAAAAATTAAGTTGTACAGATCAGAAATGTAATCATAGGAGACAAGCTCTGAGAGTTTTTCAATCACTGTGGGGCTGCATCAATGTGAAGTCATGTTACATTAGAGAGAAAAACGTCTGGGAGAGTCTCTTCGTGTCACTTTAGATTAGATTTGTTGTTGTTATCGGGCTGTGCATTTTGTCGGCTTTATTTTACATTTTAAAGATATCGCTTAATGCCCACAAATAAAAAAACTTAGAACTTACAACTTCTTCTCTGCTGCCCAGAGATTAGTAGATGGCACAAATTAACGAGAAGGACAAAGGACTCAGTATTCACACATAGATTCATATTAACATGTTAACTAACTTCCTTGGAGTAATCTATCATAGGCCAACTTCAAATCCAGTGATTTTTTTTTTTAACTCTGCTCCACTTAATTTAGGAGTTACACAAAATCGATTTGTGGTCTCTCTGCCTGCACCTGTTCTATACCATGTAGGAGGGAATTGGAAAATTCCACCCGTTGTATTTCAATGTTTCCTCAAGTGTAACTTCCTTTATCTCACCAAGATCTTGTTAAATTGCATATGAGTTTAGTCCTGGACTCCGAGGACTTCTAAACATCAAGTTGCATAAAAGTGACATTTCACCAATTTAAGTGATAAGTTTTCAAATTGTGAAGCATCTAATTGCAACGATAAATCCACCTGGCTTTCCTCTATGGTCAGACATCTGTATCTTTAACAAACAAAAGTGGCAGTTAAAAACAATTAGACTCAAAAACTCTAATGAATAAAAATCACTGTCTCTACAGATAGCACATAAACTTAGATGCGCACCGGAGTGTGTTCCTACCCTGCATGGCACACACGGGCCGGGGACATTCTGAGCCAGGAAGGGCCCTGGTCCCCAGAGTTGTGCTTTCCCTACGTTGCTTTCTAGAACGGAGACCACTCTAGCCATCACAAATCTAGACAAGACATTAAAACCTTGATGCGCCTGTCATCAGCGTAGCTGCTCTATCACTACTTTTTTTTCCTTCAAGGAGGGAGAATAGTTTTCCTGTGGGTTGACAGTAAAATTTAAAAAGCATTGTTTGTGACCTCATAGAGTCAAATCATGGCTCCTGCCAACAAACAGCCTCCTGGCCTCCTGACACACCCACAGTCCTAGACAGTTACATCAAACACACATTTACCTGAAATGTCAAAGACATGAAGAAAGGCAAGCAAAGGCCAAGCATGGTGGCTCATGCCTGTAATCCCAGCACATTGGGAGGCCGAGTCAGGAGGATTGCTTAAGCCCAGGAGGTTGAGCCCAGCCTGGGAAACATGGCGAAATCCCATCTCCACAAATATATTTATATTTACACACACACACACACACACACACACACACGCACACATAAATAAATATAAATTAGCCAGGCATGGTAACACATCTGCAGTACAAGCCTCTCAGGAGGCTGAGGCAGGAGGACTGCTTGAGCCGGGGAGTTCCTGGCTGCAGTGAACTGTGATTGCACTACTGCATTCTAGCCTGGGTGACAGAGTGAGAGCTAATCTTAAAAAGGAAAAAGAAAAGAAAAGACAGGCAAGCACAAGGAGAAAAAGGGACAGTAAAAAATTGAGGCGGTGACATGCCCTGGCCTCTGCTTCTTGGGGAAATGGAGGCTGCTGCATTCATACAAGAAAGCAACCAGCATAGGCGTTTCCAAACTGACTTTGGGTTGCCAAGGGCATGAAGTCTGGAAGGATCTTTGAGGGTCATTTGACTCCATTCTACTTCCAGCTTATATGCTGACTTCAGAACCTGACCTGTGCAGAAGATGAGTCTCCACGGCCCGCACGGCATACAGAATTATTTATCCCTGTATCCCTATATATTACACACCCTTTCCCGGTAGGTGAAGTAACTGTTTGCTGAGAGAATGGATGAATCTTGCCTGTAACGTTTCAGGCATGTGTGAAACAATTTCTGAGACACCTGGCACCTAGTAACTTTCAGTAGATTTCTCTTCTGAGCCCTCTGTTAAGTTTCTGGGTCTCTATTAAGGTCAGAAGCCCAGAATCTGGCAGAAGAGTCTGGTTCAGCTCTCATCTTGTCGGCAGGATCACATGTCTCAACACAGTCAGGACTTAGGAACAGCAATATTCCGTCTTAAGCAGTTCACCACTCCACGTGATTATTTGGCTCCCTCGATTTTTGTTCTGCTGCTCACATCATACAAAAGCGATTTCTCTCCACCTTATATCTTCAGCATTCTTCCCACACCAGTTATACCTATATACACGCTGTTTCTGCCAGCTGGAAAGCAGGAGTGCAACCAGCTAGCCCCACTTTGGCCAGCGGTGCTGGGAACTGTCTAACAACTACATATAGCCTGCAAGACAGGCAGAAATCAGAATCAGGGAAGAAGGAAACAGACTTTATGACCGTGGATTCAGGACCATGGGCTCCCATGTTGTGGCAGGCAGAATGACGCCCAATTCCCGACCAAAGATGTCCAGGTCCTAATCCCTGCAACCAGTGAATATGATAGACTGCCTGGCAAAGGGGAATTCAGGTTACCAGTGAAATTAAGGTTGCTAATTAGCTCCAATTAAAATAGGGAAAGGAGCTGGTGTGGTGGCTCACACCTGTAATCCCAGCACTTTGGAAGGCCAAGGCAGGCAGATCACTTCAGGTCAGGAGTTCAAGACCAGCCCGACCAACATGCTGAAATCTCATCTCTACTAAAAATTAGCCCGGTGTGGTGGCAATTGCCTGTAATCCCAGCTACTCGAGAGGCTGAAGCAGGAGAATTGCTTAAACCCAGAAGACAGAGGTTGCAGTGAGCCAAAATCAAGCCACTGCACTCTACCTGGGCGACAGAGCAAGACTCTGCCTCAAAAGTAAGTAAGTGAATAGGGAGAGGACCTTGGTTATCCCATGTGGGCCAAATGACATCACAAAGGTCCTTAAAGGTAGAAAAAAAAAAGGTAGGAGAGGAATCCTGGTAAAATGAGACCACAAAAGAAAGTCAGAGAGATGCAGCCTTGCTGACTTTGAAAAATAGAGGAAGAGGCCATAGCAAAGGAATGTGTCAGCCTCTACATCATGGGAAAAGGCCAAGGAACAATCTTCCCCCAAAGCCTCCAGAAACAAATGTCGACACCTACACTTTAGCCCAATGAGACCCCTGTGGGCTTCTATCCCACAGAACTGAAAGATAATAGAGTTGTGGTGTTTAGCTGCTTCATTGGTGATAATTTGTTACAGCAGCAAGAGGAAACTAATACACTCAGAAACAATGCTTTCAACGCATCCATCAGTCCACTGGTTTTCTAATCTGCAAGTGTTAAAAGTGTTGATTTACTTTAAAATAATTAAGCCAGGCTCTGGGGATGACAAAGCCTGAAAAAAATTGTATCTATGATCATTATGACTTTCACCATTGTTTTTATGTTTATATTTGTTATTTTACTTTTTAGCTGTTCTTATTTAATTGACAAGAATTAGAAACAAACTGAAATGAAAATGGTCCATATAGGTCACCTGCTAAGACAGGCAGTGTAGCTGATGGATGAGACCACTGGCCAGCCATGTGTTTGTATATCTGTTGTGCCCCTTATTCACTGTCCTGCCTGGAGCCAGTTAGTTGTTCACCTGTGAAACGGGAATAAAAACAGTTCCAATATCTCAAGGATTACCATATTAGTCTGTTTTCTTTTTTTTTTTTTTTTTTTTTTGAGATGGTATCACCCAGGCTGGAGTGCAGTGGCATAATCTCAGCTCAGACAGAGAGAGAGAAGAGAGAGACAGAGAGAGAGAGAAGAAAGAGAGGACAGAGATAGAGAGAGAGAAAAGAGAGAAGTAGAGAAGAGACAGAGAGAGGAGAGAGAGACTGAGAGAGACAGAGCACAGAGAAAAGAGAGACAGAGAGACAGAGCACAGAGAGAGAGGAGGTGGGGGAGGAAGAGGAGAGACAGAGAGACAGAGCACAGAGAGAGAGGAGGTGGGGGAGGAAGAGGAGAGACAGAGAGACTGCGCATCGCTGCTTGGTGGTTTATCATGTGAACTCCCACAAAAGCCCCAAGAGGTCCGCACAGGCACTGAACCAACCGCCTTTTACAGACGAGGAAACTGAAGTTCCGAGAGGTTCAGTACTTGGCCAGTGGTCACACAGGTAGGAATTAGCTTGAACTGCAACCCCTTTTTTGGACCTTGAAAGCACTCCTGAAAGAGGAGCCGCAGTGACTTTGGGTGACAAAGCAGTGACAGGGAGACAGGAATCCTGAGGCTTGAGGGTCCAGGGGGTCAGTCTTCAAAGCAGAGCTGATGTGGACCCAGTCATGAGCCCAGCCCTAGGCAGTGGGGCACAGGCAGCGGGGAGGCAAGGCGAGTGTGACAGGCAAGGTGATGCTGTCCCAGTGGCTGAGAGGGGCAGACATCCGAGCACAGGTTACACCTCATTTCAGCGCTTAGAAGAGCAGAGGCAGCCACACAGGGGAGGCGCGGGGCAGATCGTGATATGCTCACACCCGGGACAGGTCTGGAGACAGCCTCCTGAAACCGCCCTGGGGGCCCCAGAGGCCCTGAGGTCTCCAGGGCTTGTCACTCAGGCACCGCATACACTTAGTCTAATTGGATATTATTCCTTCTTTATGAAGCCAAGCAGGTTGTTACCTAGTTCCCTGGGTAAGACATTGGCAGCTTCATTTTGCAATTACATCTCCCTGGTATTTGTCATGGCACAGAACTGAAATTTCCGTGTCTCTGGTCCCCAGTGTCATCTTTTCTGTCTGTTTAAAATATAGGTGCTATGCCAGGTCTTTTTTAATCTGTAAGCTCTTTTCCACCCTCTCCCCTCCCAAAAGATCCTGCAATATCTGACCAATTATTTTCTCAGCCACATTAAAAATAGATGCCATTCGCATTGCCACTATGGCAGTTATGAGAGTCGCTCGCACGTGTCCACATCTTCAACTATTTAGGGCACACAGTAGGATTGCACTTATCTGACCTTTTGAATTGGGACAAGGCCATGGACTTGCTTTGGACAATGAACTGTGGGAGAAGCAAGATTTCTGGGTGGAAGCGTTTAAGTCAGACACTAATCTCCCGCGCTCCCTTCCCCGTATTAGGGAAACAACAGAGGGACACGTAAGAGATGGTGCTGAGGTCAGCCTGGATCCCTGAAGGACTTTTTTTTTTTGAGACAGCGTCTTGCTCTGTCGCCCAGGCTGGAGTACAGTGGTACAATCTCAGTTCACTGCAGCCTCTGCCTCTGCAGAGGCTTGTGCCTCAATTCTCCCGAGTAGCTGGGATTACAGGTGCATGCCACGCCATGCCTAGCTAATCTTTGTATTTTTAGTAGAGATGGAGTTTCACCATATTGGCCAGGCTGGTCTCGAACTCCTGACCTCAAGTGATCCACCTGCCTCGGCCTCCCAAAGTGCTGGGATTATAGGCGTGAGCCACCAGGCCTGGCCAGATCCCTGAATGACTAAGGCACAGCACCTTACCTCCCAAGTGTGGTCGCATATCATGAATGAGGAATGGATTCACTGTGCTAAGCCGCTGGGATCTGGACGTTTTTGTTACAGCAGCACGCTCCAGTGCAGTCCGCCTGAAAAAAGCCATTTTAAGCAGTTCAAGTTCCAACCTGTGTTCTCCCTCTTTCTCATGAGGTTGGCTTTTCCTTTGCCTTCCAGCATGACCGGACTGCTCATGAGTCATCAAGGGTAGACCAGGCAGGCCTCCCAAGGCGCAGTACCTATCCTAATCTTGCGTCCTTTCTGATTCCTCTCTCTCTCTCTCTATGCTGCATATCCTCTTTCTTGGGCCTAATTCAGATTTGTAGAACAAGAAAATGTTTCTCAACGCCTTGTCTTGGCGGGGACATAGGTGAACCCATCCACATTTCAGCTACAAAAGTCAAATGCAGATACAGTCCATCGATCAGTCCCCATGGGGTTTGGCAGAATCCAATATAAACTACACAGGGAGTCAAAGAAGGGGTTACTCCTCCATTTCCCCCTGGCAAATCACCACCATTCCTGGGGCCTTTAGGGCACACGGTAGGATGACACTTCCCTGTCCTTTTGAATTTGGGCATGACCATTGACTCACTTTGGCCAATGCAAATTGTTTCCTCTGAGGTTACATCTATTCCTCCCAGCCTAGATTGATCAGCTTCTGCCCTCAGAGAAGAAATCAATCCACGCTTCTCCATGGAGTGAGCCTTCCTTCTGTGACAGCACTAGACTGCCAAAGAAGCAGGGAGCCGAAATGTTCCCAGCAGCTCTGCTGCTGAGACCAGATGCTAAGCTCTGGAATAAGGCTGGACTGGGCAGTTCCCAGCCCTGCGTTCCAGGCAGGATGCTCACCTGCTTGCCGCACCCACATACCCTTCCCACGTACACCAAATAACAATAACAAAAGAATATGATCAAATAAATAGAGCTGCCATGATCATGTACCATGGTAGCAAATGAACAGAGCTACCAGGATCTTAACATGCATCATCTCCAGTGTCCCCAACAAATTCAGCTCAGAGAAGGTAGGAGCAGTTAATGACAGAGGCTAGATTTGAACCACGTTCTTTCTGCACCATACTCTGGTCCCTCCCGCTCCAGCAACTTTCCTTCCTTCAAGCATTTTGAGTTCTTCTCCCTGCTGGGAAGATCTTCTCCAATCCTAGCTGTGCTGCAAAGCCTGGTTTCTGCTGCAAAGCCAGTCCCTGTATTCATTCTCACCCTGAACTCTTCCTTCTGGAACCCCTTTTCTTTTTTTTTTTGAGGAGCAATCTCAGTCTGTTGCCCACGCTGAAGTGCAGTGGCACGACCTCAGCTCACTGCAATCTCTGCCTTCCGGGTTTAAGCGATTCTCCTGCCTCAGCCTACCGAGTAGCTGGGATCATAGGTGCGCACCACCACGCCTAGCTAATTTTTGCATTTTTAGTAGCAACGGAGTTTTACCATATTAGCCAGCTGGTCTCGAACTCCTGACCTCGTGATCCACCCGCCTCAGCCTCCCAAAGTGCTGGGGTTACAGGCGTGAGCCACCGCACCTGGTTGTAACCTCTTGGCTACAGTGTTGGAAACAGAGTTAGCACACTGATTCTAAGCACACAGTCCAGCAGCCTATTTGTTCTGTGTATCCAACACATCAATGTAGTCTTGACAATGCAGCTACAGCAGGAGCAACGGCAACTGTCAAGGTCTGCAAGTGGCTTCAAGACGCCGGGGACTTTAATAAGCCGTTCACGGGTGTGACTGCTCTCTCTTGCACTCAGACACTCAGCTCAAATGTCAGCTCAACAAGGAAGCCTTCCCCAAGAACCTGACAAGATCAGTGTTCAGCACACAGTAGGCCCACAGCACATATTTGATGAGTAAGTGAACAAAAGGAAGAATGAATGAAAAGAGCTCTTCAAATCCATGCCTCTGGACTCCTTGTGATGCGTGAGTCCCCTGCCACAACCACGAGAAGTCCCAAATGGTTCTAGCATCCCCTTCTTGAGAAGTAATACCCACCTGAGACCCGTGGGAAATTGGCAGCGTGGGAATTAAACTCACAATATCTGTTCTCTTCTACTGAGCTGCGCCAGAGCCAGAATCACAAATAAATTCCTCTCGGCCCTGTAGCCTCGCAGTAGGCTAGTATCTTTTGAAGTATCTTTAATCAAACGTTAGAGGCTCAAATTGCCCACAATTCTAGAAATGCCTCCAGTTACTATGGATTTATCAGTGAAGAGAATGAAATAAAGAAAATTTGTTTCATAGTTAAAGCCAAGGCCACTTTATCCCAGATGTACTTAAATCACTTAGCTCTTAACAGAATCTTTAACTACAAATATACTAAATTTGGTAGTAGGATAGATTAACTACAAAAGGAAATTAACACTGCCTTAGAGAATGGAGATAACATATTAAACCACTGATAGGCTACTTTGGAGAATTATAACTGGGTAGACCTAACATTTTTAAATGGATATTAAAGATGATGAAATGCCACTCGGCCACCCTCTGAAATGCAATTGAATTTACATTGATTAAGGAAAAAGGAGGGAAATCTAATATTATATAAACCCTGACATTAAAAACTTTAAACAAGCCCCAAAATGACTCCTTAGGAAATAGGTTTTCAGTGACTAAGGAGTGTGTCATTAGCTCTCTGCTGAGAAAATGCAGGATTTAGTTCCTTATGAGACTGTGTGTGTGTGTGTGTCTGTGCACGTGTGTGTGTGTTTGTGTGTGTGAAGGGTTTCATTTGTGGGTAAATTACCACTTGCCTTATAAAGAGATGTATGTGTGTGTCTGTGTGCGTGTGTGTTTGTGTGTGTGCAGTGTTTCATTTGTGGGTAAATTACCACTTGCCTTACAAACAGACGTGTGTGTGTGTGTGTGTGTGTGTGTGTGTGCAGGGTTAGACCAGCAGCAACTACAAAAGTCTGCAGGTCTTTGTCATTAGCCTGTTTGCATTCTCCAAAGCAAACTGACAGTCTCATGACACAATATGTTAAAAATCCTCAGTGGCATTGACTGCCTGAAGCCCATGCTTCCCCATTAAATACAGCACGGCTCAATTAACAGCTCTTCAATACACAATGTAATTTTTCTTTCATCTTTATCCACAGCCTGGCTCAAAATGAGGAATGCTGGAATAGATGTACTTTGAATATTGAAGCGAGTCTTTATAAATAAACCTATCACCCTCGTAATGATTTCTGTCATAACATGACAGAACGCATGAAGCTCTGCATCTGGAACTTCAGCTCACACGTCGTTTTTCCAACATCACCAGGATCTACAATTTTTTTTCTTTTTGGCTTTTCTCGTACTTTTTTCCAGATAGCTCTGAATGGCATTCTGCTGTTTGAGAAAAGTTTATCCTTTTTTCTTTTCATTCCCTGGGTGGCAATTCTTCAGAAAGAACGAAGAAAATTACCATTCTGCTACTTACATGTAAGGGAAAGCAGGTAACTTATAAATGAATTATGAAGGTCTTAGCCTTGGAAAGACATACATATTTCATCATAAATGTGATCCATATACTTATTCTACATACAGTATTTATATTTATACATGATTATTCAAGGTTTTTTTTTTAATCTCAGCAAGCCCATACTTTCATAAGCAAATCCAACATTCTCCTTTAACCTATAAACCCCAAAATAGAGGACACAAAAGGTACTCCCAATTGACCCCACATACATACTCTGTCTCTGGATGGAAGGTATTAGATTTACAAAGAATACCGACAATCATGTGATTTCTCAAAGGTGCACATATTATAGAGTTCAGTGTTCAAATAGTTCCATGAGCTTGCTGTGAGTCAAGGAGGAAGATGTTTCACTTTGGACCAGAGGCAATTTCTAATATTTAAACATATTCATAAAAAACAGACATGACAACAGTTAACGCCTTGGCTAGAATTACGTAGCACTGAAGTCGATTTCTGACAGTTGGCTTGAGCTGGATGAAGAAGGAACAGGGCTCTCCCTCCCGAAGTGGGCCAAGTATCAGCAGAGACAGCCTAACACCCATTCCCTTTCTGATCCAATCATTCTAGTCGGGTCTTTTCAGGCTGCAGAGGTCCTTGCTGAGTTGAGATCTCGGGTAAAGTCACAGCCACATCATGACGACAAACGTGAACTTATTGATAATTTACTGGTTTTATTCCATTATATCTGATTTTCATGTTATAATTTATAACCTATTTTAAAACTTCAAACTGCAATTCATATTTTTCAACTCATTCACTCCCTATGTAGCATGAAATAGACATTACACATAAATGTGCATATGTATATATATTCAACTACAACGATTCCCCATAGTAACTGACAAAACCACCCATATTCTATTCTATTCTAAACACACTCCTTCCATTCTTATTCTTCTTTCCCCAGATACTGTACTTATATAATTTGGAAAGAATTTAAAAAAAAAAAAAAGCTGTAAGACAATTTTTAATTGTCAGAGATGGAATACTTGGAATTTATAGTAATTAACTAGTCATTACTTCAAATAAGAACATTAATTGGTATGTTCAGAAAATCTGCAGCATTGCAAAATTTAAAATAAACATTACAAAGATATCATTTACAACTAATCTATATTTACCATACAAGTGAGCTTCAAACTATATTTCTTTCTATTATGCTTTTATTGGCTAGAGAACACAGTAAATGGAATGTGTCATGCATAGCTTCCTAAATACCTAAATTTATAAAACCCAAT
Source organism: Aotus nancymaae (assembly GCF_030222135.1). NCBI lineage: Eukaryota > Metazoa > Chordata > Mammalia > Primates > Aotidae > Aotus > Aotus nancymaae. The sequence goes on along the minus strand of NW_026988443.1, from coordinate 32,671,609 downwards.
TACATAAATTAATTAGGAATGAACGCATGCATTTATGCCTTTGTTTGCAACTACAACATATTAAACATGACAAAATTAATAAAGAGACCCTAAAAGAAAAAACAGTACCACATATTCATTTTCCATAGCAGATTTTTATGAGATTTAATTTGACTAATCTAGTCCTAAGAGTCATGACTCTTAATAAATACGCAGTTTCTCACCATTTCATATTTAAGAGTATATTTTTATGGGTCCTAAAGGGCCACGAATATATAAATTCAAGAGTATTTATCTCACGATCAAGAGACAGAATGGCAAAGAATTATTCAAATGTTATTCCTATCTTCCTTAGTTCCTACATTGTTATCAAAAACAGGGTTTTGATTAGAGTGATTTGCCATCACTTAGCTTTATCACAGAAAACATCCAGTAAAATAAGCTTACTCTGAGCTCCACGAAGGAATAAAACATTGACATATGATCAAGTTAGTCAGAAGAGCATTGTTGAGGCCAGGTGTGGAGGCTCATGCCTGTAATCCCAGCACTTTGGGAGCCCAAGGCAGGCGGATCACCTGAGGTCAGGAGTTTGAGACCAGCCTAGCCAACATAGTGAAATCCCATCTCTAGTAAAAATGCAAAGTTATCTGGGCGTGGTGGCACATGCTCATAATCCCAGCTATTCGGGAGGCTGAGGTAGGAGGATCTCTTGAACCCAAGAGGTCAATGCTGCAGTGAGCCAAGACTGCACCACTGTACTCCAGCCTGGGCAAAAGAGTGAGACTCTATCTCAAAAACAGAAGGAAAAAAAATATGGTTGAACACAGATTTTTTTTTTTGTATTTGAGATAGGGTCTTGCTCTGTCACCCAGGCTGAAATGCAGTGGCGCAATCACAGCTCAGTGCAGCCTCGACATCCAATGAGGCCCTGCTATCCTGTTACAGGATGTAACAGATGCTACATCTATTATACCCTCAAAGTAAAGAGACTCTGAAACAAGTCACCAAAAAAAAAAATATATGCTCTGCTTCTCAATTAAAGGAGTGAAAAATAAAACAAGAAGCTACTTTAATCCTAACAAAGTAGCCAAGATTACAAACAAAATAAAAGTAAGAGAGGTAATACTTAGTGTTGATAAAGAGACAAAGATGTAGTAAGACAAGCCCTCTTAAATAATGTTGGTAGGAAAACTACTTGGTCCACTTCTGGTAAATATTTGGCAATATATATCAGGGATGCAAAACTTATGTATACATTCGAATCAAATATTTTTTAAGATTCTATGCTGTAGAAATAATCGGATAGGTAACAACTTATGTAGAAAAATAGTCATCATTACTGGGCATATATCCAAAGGATTATAAATCGTTCTACTATAAGGACACATGCACACGAATGTTCATTGCAGCACAGTTTACAATAGCAAAGACCTGGAACCAACCCAAATGCCCATCGATGATAGACTGGACAGGAAAAATGTGGCACATATACACCATGGAATATTATGCAGCCATTAAAAATGAGGAGTTCGCGTCCTTTGTAGGGACATGGATGAACCTGGAAACCATCATTCTCAGCAAACTGACACAAGAACACAAAACCAAACACCACAGTTCTCACTCATAGGAGGGTGTTGAACAAGGAGAACACATGGACACAGGGAGGGGAGCACTATACATGGGGGTCTGTTGCGGGAGAGTGGGGGGGACAGCGGGGGGGGAGTTGGGGAGGGATAGCAAGGGGAGAAATGCCAGATATGGGTGAGGGGGAGGGAGGCAGCAAATCACACTGCCATGAATGCACCTATGCAACAACTTTGCATGTTTTTCACATGTACCCCAAAACCTAAAATGCAATAAAAAAAAAAAAGAAATTCAAAAAAAAAAAAAGAAAAAGAAAAATAGTCATCAAAGCACATTATATAAAAATGAGAAAACAGCATAAATACGTAACAAAAAGAAAACACTAAATAAATTGTGCCGTGTCCCTGGGATGGAGTAGGTTCACGTGGGTAATTAAGAGCATCATATTTTAATAAAGTGGGGAAATGCTCATAAAATAGTGTTAACTGGTACAAAAGAGCAATAGGTGTTACCAGCAGACAATGTAGACTTAATCACTTAATCCCAGCTCTCCCTTTCCTCAGCCCTGTGGCCCTGGGAAAATTACTCAGTCTTTGTATGCCTCAGTCTCCTCATCGGAAAAACGAGGATAACAAGGAATCTATCTCGATAGAACACTATGCAGTTTAAACTTTTTAATTCACATAAAACATTCAATTCTCAGTAAGGGAACGATATCATTAACTATTATCATTATCTTCATTTTGCAACACAGAAAAGATGAAAAGGGTCTGAAACCCTATTTTGCCACTTTTTTTTAGTTGTATGACCTCGGACACATTCTTTAAATATTGCAGTTGTCTGAATAATCTAAATTTTAATACATTAATAATTAACACTATAGTCAAAGGGTAGTTCTAAAGGTGAGAGAAGACACTCAACCCAACACTCTGAACCCTGGAGGTAATCAGTAATGATTCTCATAACTATTAATTGTATCCACATAAAGTATTCACCAAGAACCCCTTCAGTCTTAAACCAGAATTAAGAATAGAATTAGGGCCAGGCACAATGGCTCACGCCTGTAATCCCAGCACTTTGGGAGGCCGAGGCAGGTGTATCACGAGGTCAGGAGTTCAAGACCAGCCTGGCCAACATGGCAAAACCCTGTCTCTACTAAAAATACAAAACTTAGCCAGGTGTGGTAGCAGGTGCCTGTAATACCAGCTACTCGGGAGGCTGAGGCAAGAGAATCACTTGAACCTGGGAGGTGAAGGTTGCAACAAGTCAAGATCGTGCCACTGTACTCCAGCCTGGGCGACAAGAGCAATACTCTTTCTCAAAAAAAAAAAAAAAAAAAATAGGGTGACATTCTAAATTTTTGATGGAAACACCAAAGGTCATATTTACAGACAGTTTCTCAGTCCTACTCCAGGTAGTAGAGTGGCATCAGCTTAGAAACTTCTCTTAGTCTTTCTCCCATCTTTTGAAGGTAAAGACCAAAATGGGGTCAACATTTAAAGTCCCTAATCTTAGAAACCCTAAAATACCAAGGTACTTTACTTTTACCTTTTTTTTCCTTCTAATTCTTCTCCTCCTCCTTTCTAATGGTTGTTCCTTTATTTTAACAACTAAAATACTTTGGCTGGGAATTTCAAAGAGAAAATAAAGTATATTTCAATGACAGGCTCATTTCAAAAATTATTTATTTTCATTCTGGATGGATATTCCACTACTAATAACTTCAAAGAATTTAGCATAGCTGTTGTTATAACATACTATACCTCAAAACCCTGGAATGGTTTCCAATAGAACGTAACATAAGAGGTTTCAAACTCCTTAGCCTAGACATTCTAGATCCTACGAAGACTTCACCTGATTGCTTCTCTTCTTCTACAAATTGTCTATTGATAAATATAATGCAATGGTGAAACAGAATACCAGCAAGTTAATAATGGAGACAAGAAGGGAGGACGGGAAGGGAGGGGAAGGGAGGGGAAGGGAGGGGAGGGGAGGGGAGGGGAGGGGAGGGAGGGGAGGGGAGGGGAGGGGAGGGGAGGGAGGGGAGGGGAGGGGAGGGGAGGGGAGGGGAGGGGAGGGAGGGGAGGGGAGGGGAGGGGAGGGGAGGAGAGGGGAGAAGGAAGGAAAGAAGATAAGAGTGGATGGGTGGAAGGAAAGACTTGCTTTGCTTCCATCACAGACTTTGATGGCTGGATGGATGGACAGATGGGTGAAGGATAGGTGGGTGGGTGGGTAGATGAATAGATGGACAGAAGGAAGGATGCACGGATGGATAGATAAATGAACATATGGATGTATGGATGTATGGAAGGGTGGACAGGTGGGTGGGTAGATGGATGGAAGGGTGAATAAACAGAAGGGCAGATGGAAGGATGGATGGATGAGAGGCTGAGTGGAAGGGTGGGTGGACTGGCAGATGGATGGACAGATGGGTGGATGGATGGATGGATGGATAGATGGATGGATGGGTAGATGGATGGATAGATGGATGTATGGAAGGGTGGATGGGTAGGCAGATGGATGAATGAATGGTTGTGTGGATGGATAGATGGATGCATGGATGGGTGGCTGGATCGAAGAATGAAAGGATGTATGTATGAACAGATAGGCCCATTGACAGATGGATACATGGAGCTTTCCTATCCTAACTTACCGTTTCATGACAATTTTTTCTATTTGTCTACCTACCTTTCCATCTCTTTTTCAACAGTAATCATTCTACTTCCAACTCTTCCACAAAGTCTTCCACAACCCCCCACATTCCATTTCCATCACTGGAAAACACTGTTCTGTGCTCTGAAGTGCCATAAGTTTTATGTCATTTATCCTGTCCAGCTCACCACAGAGTTTTTAAATAACTAACTCCTCTGCCTCCTGGACTTGAGCTTCTAGATGTCAGCACTGATTTAAGTCCAGGTTCATTTCTGCCATAATACAGCATCTTAAACAAAATGGTTCATTCATTAATAATTATCTATTAACTTATTGGATATCCCAAATAACTTTTGGTTCTTCTTTTTAACATCCACAAGGCAAGAATCTTGAATTTAAAATTTTCTATTCTCTGATCTTAGGAAATGTGGTAGTCTAAATTTACCTAGCTAATGGCAAGGAGGTGAGACATAAAAACCAACAGGGTTTAACTCTGCTTCCATCACAGACTTGCTATGCAATCTGAGGCTCATCTTTTCTCTCCTCCCCTCAAATCCCGCATCCAGCACCCAGCTGTGTAATCAGGTATTTCTCAGGGCCTTCCTGCCCCTCCAATTCTGCAATCCCATGATTCAGATGGCAACAGAATGCACCTGCTCTGGGTGTGACAGTGTGTTTCTTGAACCTAAAAATCAAAACAACTGAACTCACAGAAATAGAGAGTAGAAGAATGGTTACCGGAAGCTGGGAAGGGTAGTGGGGAATTGATGGGGAGGTGGGGATGGTTAAGGGGTACAAACAAAACAGAGGCCAGGCGCGGTGGCTCATGCCTGTAATCCCAGCACTTTGGGAGGCCGAGGCAGGCGGATCACGAGGTCCAGAGATCGAGGCCAACCTGGCCAACATGGTGAAACCCCGTCTCTACTAAAACTACAAAAATTAGCTGGACATGGTGGCGCGCACATGTAGTCCCAGCTACTCAGGAGGCTGAGACAGGAGAATCGCCTGACCTGGGAGGCAGAAGCTGCAGTGAGCCAAGATCATGCCACTGCACTCCAGCCTGGCGACAGAGTTAGACTTCATTTAAAAAAAAAAAAAAAAGTCAGAAAGAATGAATAAACCTACAATCAGACAACACAACAGGGTGACTATCGTCAATAACTTACATTGTACATTTTTAAATAACTAAAAGAGTGATTGGATTGTTTGTAACACAAAGGATAAATGCTTGAGGAGATGGAGACCCCATTCTCCATATGTGATTATTACACCTGCATGCCTGTACACACTTGTTGCCTAACAGCTCTCCAGAAATTCTATGTTTTATTTCTTCAAAAAAAAAAAAAAGCACATAGAATTTATCCCCATATAGTCACAGAGAATTTTGCCTTTTCCTTCACAAACTTCTATCCAATTATACTCAAAATATTTATTATACAACCTCACAAATGTCCCCTCTCCGTTAAAACATATTTCCTGACAGGGTGCGGTTGGCTCACAACTGTAATCCCAGCACTTTGGGAGGCAGAGGTGGGCGGATCACCTGAAGTCGGGTGTTTGAGACCAGCCTGACCAACATGGAGAAATCCTATCTGTACTGAAAACACAAAATTAGCCAGGCGTGGTGGCACATGCCTGTAATCCCAGCTACTTGGGAGGCTGAGGCAGGAGAATCACTTGAACCCGGAAGTCAGAGGTTGCGGTGAGCCAAGATAGAACCATTGCACTCCAGCTGGGGCAACAAGAGGGAAACCATCTCAAAAAAAAAAAGAAGAAAGAAAAGGAAAGAAAGAAAGAAAGGGAGAAAGAAAGGAAGAAAGGAAGGAAGGAAAGAAGAAAGAAAGAAAGAGAAAGAAAGAAAAACACGTATTTCCCTTTCGAATGAACCTACCCATCACTAAACTTGCTTAATATTGATTCATCCCAGAACATGAATCAGTGCTACAGTTGCCAAATGTACTTCCCCAGTTATCATCTCTTTAGGGCCCCCCAAACCATCGCAGCATGGCCAGGGCAAAGGTGGATGTCCTGATTTTGCAATTAGTTCAACAGAAGCACAGCGAGGTTAAGTGAACTCCGCCAGGCTCTGCAGCTTCTCACCTGTTGCCAGGGCTCTTTCTTCCCCACCATCCAGCCTGAGGACATTTACTTGACCTCCCCTTCCTGAAGACACCAGTTCAAGGATAGGCTGAGGCAGGAATGGGACTGTGCTTTGTTTTCCCACCACAATCCAGAGGGCCTAATCCCCTTCCCTTTACCTGTGTACTTGGCAGACAGCCTGTGCAGGAACCGGCACTATTGAAATAGGTTTTTTTTTTTCTGTTTTGACCTTCTCAACATCAGTTATAGTGTAGAAGACAAAATAATTGCTCATTTATTCACCTACGCTGTTCCAGGAACTATTCCAGGAATTCAGGTGGTAAACACAACACGTCTTTTCTTCATGGAGCATTTTCAAAGATCAAAAAAAAAACAAAAACAAAACAAACAAAAGCACACAATGAAAAAAACAATAAATACAATGATGAGAGGCTGGGTTATTTTTTTTATAGTGGGGGCACGTTACGGAGACACCATACTTTAGAGGACACTATTTCAGTCAGGTTATAAATACCGCAGACAAATGGATTCATTCTACCTTCCCGGTACTCCAGTCGAATGAAATTTCTTTCCCAGTGAAATGTTATTTTCAAAATGCTAAAAGCTGATATACATGCACTTATAAAAATGTTCCCCAAACAGAAGGCTGATCTGACAAACAGATCAACAACAAGTCAATAAACGTCACGGTGACAAACAAGGCCTAGATGGCTCTTTTGAGTTTCAGTTCCTGAAAAGTTGACCAACTTAGCCATGTTCCAACAATCTAGGCTTAAGATGCATAAAGCCAGACCCACTGAATTTAAGAAACCTGACCAGCTACATACCTGGAGAAGAAAAAAACAGAAGGATGAGGCATGGGCCAAGGGTTGGGAGAACCACCCTTCGTCCCTTCCTTTCCGCCAGAGGCCTTACGGTCATGGTGTGTTGCACCAGGACCAGCGACTCTTCCGTGTCAGTAATCTGAGCCCAGCCTAGAAGGGAAGATGGAACAACAGCAACCCCAAGACACTCCTGGTCTGGAATCACCGAGGTTTGGGGGTGGGGACTCAGGAGCCATGTCGAAATTGTCCCCTTATTTAGCAGGTTTTCAGCCAGGTTGCAAGACCAGGATGGAAGAAGCTAGTAAAAGTTTGGGAAACGAAAGAGGCAGTCACAAGTAGAGGGTAAAGAGGGAAAATCAAAAACAAAATGAAGGCTGGGTGCGCTGGCTCGCTCCTGTGCTCCTAGCACTGTGGGAGGCGGAGGCGGAGGCGGGCCGACTGCCTGAGCTCAGGAGTTCATGACCAGCCTGGGCAACATGGCAAAATCCTGTCTCTACTAAAAACACAAAAAATTAGCCAAGCATGGTGGCATGTGCCTGTAGTCCCAGCTACGTGGGAGGCTGAGGCAGGAGAATCACTTGAACCTGGGAGGCAGAGGTTACAATGAGCCGAGATCACAGCACTGCACTCCAGCCTGGGCGACAGAGTGAGTGAGACTGTCAAAAAAAAAAAAAAAAAAAAGGAAGAAGATAGAAGAAAGAATAAGAAAGAAGGAAAAAAGAAGAAGGAAGAAAGAAGAAAGAAGAAGGCAGCTAGGAATACCCAGTGAGGGGACTCGGGGTCTCTGGAGAACGGTAAAGATGAGCTTAAGAGTGACTCAGAAATAATCCCACAAACACAAGCTGGTAGGCATGGCTGGGTAGGACTCTCTTCCAGAAGGGACTAAATTGTTTTTGAAAACTGTTAACATCTATTCTCTCTTGTATTTTTTTAAACCTGCTACTCATTATTTGGCTTTGCCAAACATTTCTCATTTGAGGTCTTAACTATCAACATTTTAGACTTAGAACAGTCTTAGAATAATCAAGCCCAAATCATTGACACATTCTCGTCATACCTTCTCATGCTTTCAATATGCTCTTAAGCTTCATAAGCTTTCCTTATGACCTTAGCCTCTCCACACTCCCCACATAGTAATGTGACATTCGTCTTCTCAAAAACTACATGTCTTAACAGACAAACATTTTGGTTCTTAGTTGAAATTCCTTCCCCACTTCAATGATCGCAGAAGAAAAGGAATATGCTGTGACGTGAATGAGTACATTTTAACACCTCTTGACAAAAACATTTTATTTAGATGTTTCCAAATAATACAGTCCCCTCTATCCAGCGTGGATTAATATGGGCATAGTTAAAGACCAGAAATAATCATATTCTTTCTAACTCTATGTTCCTTATAACTGCTTCCACGAGAGTGAAGAGACTGGCTGTGTCTATTTAAAAGGCAGAAGTAAATGTTTACCTTCCAATTGAAAGCTTTTCTTCTGTTTGCTGTCCGCTGCGCACCCATAGTACCCTCTCACAAATAAAAACGACATGGATTTTTAATTGCGTGAACTGAATTCGGGAGCGATGCCCGTTTTCCATTGCAGCACAGCCCATCGCGAACGCACACGTGCAAAGCACTTCCACCCAGGATCCAGCACATACAACCGAGCAGACGGGCCCAAGACAGAACTTGGCGACGCTTTCTATAGACAGACAGCCTCACCTTCGGCAAAGCCCAACACTCTAAAATTAATCCAGCTCCACAGATAACAAAACTTCCCTAGGGCCTTAAGCAAGGAAGTCAGATCTCCCAGCATGTGGATTAACTGTTTAAAAAAAAAATCAAGGGAGAGCAAAACTCACTTGCTCACCTCACAAGCCAAGTGCCCCAGAATAAGAGCAGAGTAATAATGACAACAGTAAAAATTTCTGTGACGCTTAATGGTGTAATGGATGCTCTGCCAACTACCAGACAATACCAGGGTGAGTCCTCACAACAGCCTTCCAAGGCAGATATTCATGCCACGTTTTACGTGGTGGGAAACTGAGGCTCAGAGAAATCAGACATCTAAACCAAACTTTTGTTTTTATTCCTTTTTTCTCTTTTTTATTCCTTCCTCCTTTCTTCTCCTATTGTTGTGAGAGCGAATGGCACAACCTTTATAGACATAAAGAACTGTCAACAAGGCCGGGCACAGTGGCTTATGCTGGTAATCCTGCACTTTGGGATGCCGAGGCAGTTGGATCACAAGGTCAGGAGTTCGAGACCAGCCTGGCCAACACAGTAAAACCCCGTCTCTACTAAAAATACAAAAATTAGCCAGGTGTGGTGGCATGCACCCGTAATCCCAGCTACTCGGGAGGCTGAGGCAAGAGAACAGCTTGAACCCGGGAGGCAGAGGTTGCAGTGAGCCAAGATCGTGCCACTGCACTCCAGCCAGGGTGACATAGCTAGACTCCATCTCAAAAAATAAAGTAAAATAAAGAACTGTCAGCAGAGAAAGAGAAATTAAAACAAACCCAGATAACTCAGCAGTGAGTCACATGAACATCAGAAGGCTAGGGAGGAATTTTTAAGCTGCCTACTGAGTGCAGAGGGGATCAGGGTCAGCGGCAGAGACAACGGTCAGCAAACATTGGCTCCTTCCGGTTTTACAGCTGATCGATGTCTGGCCTTAGAAATCTCGTGGCAACCCTCAGTAACTTAAAAAAAGAGCTATAAAGAAATGCATTATTTATTTCCTCCCTTGCCATCCCTACAGCTTTCGAAAGAAAATTAGGTTACACGTTGACTACCAGGTCCTCGGCGATTTCTACTGAAGCCACTACCTTTGTGGCTCCATACATAAATCTTTCTCTTAGTATGAAACGGCTCTTGTTGCATACATTAGTGTTATCCCTCATGCCGTTGATCGCTCCATCAAACAGCCTGCTTGGTCTGTCAATGACTCACTGACAGTGAAATCTACAGACATAAATGCCATCAGCTGCTGGATTCAGACGAGAAAAGAAGGGATCTTGGAGTCTGGAACTCAGCCTAAGACAGACATTCACAAATGTGATTTTTTGTGGGAAGGGGGTAGGATGTCAGATGTATGTGACACAGACATCTGATTAAAAGAAGATCATCTACTCAGGCTCACAAATACCAGGTGAGTAGCACTAAAGAGATTTAGAACCTGTGTCCTTTGAGCACCTAGTGAGCTAACGGCATGTCACCATGCTGGCATCTGGTAGAGCATAAAAAGAGAAGAGCCCATGAGAACACTGGCTTTACTGGGTAGTACAAAGTCACGATGCCAGATCCACAGAGCAGGAAATATAACACAGGGAAAGATTCGTTGGCCCTTGGATGAGAAGTTTCTAGATGGCCACAGTGATGGACATATCTATTGCTCTCATCTTTTACAGTCAATCCACAGAGAATGCACGGGAGATGAACTATGGCTACAGAAGGGAAGGTGAATGCTATGGACCATGGCAAAGCAGAGGTGTAAGTAGCAGAAGGTACAGGTGTAAGGGGAAAAGAAGAGGTGAGGGACTGATCAGGGCACCAGCAGCCTCTTCGTACGAGAGAGGGAGTAAAGAACTCCCAGAGCAAGGAACTGTCTCGAGAAGTCTGAGCAAAAACGGAAACATACATGCATATATACCATAACATATATGTTTGCGTGTCTGTGCGTGCATATATAATTTTACACATTGACATACACAAAATATATAAAATCTGAAGTTACAAACATCACAGGAGGAAGGAGATACAGCTATTGAAGATGGTAAAAACGAGCTAAATCCATATCCACAACAGCAAAAGTCATTAGATGCTGCCTAAATCAACAGCGGAAGAAGTGGCAGTTTAAGCAGCATATATATATATGTATATATATATATATTTTTTCTTTTTGAGATGGAGTCTCCCACTGTCACCCAGGCTGGAGTGCAATGGCACAATCTTGGCTCACTGCAACCTCTGCCTCCCAGGTTCCCAGGATTCTTCTGCCTCAGCCTCCCAAGAAGGTGGGATTACAGGTGCACACCACCAAACCCAGCCAATTTTTTGCATTTTTAGTAGACAGAGGGTTTCACTATGTTGTCCAGACTGCTCTCGAACTCCTGACGTCGTGATCCGCTCGCCTCGGCCTCCCAAAGTGCTGGGATTACAGGCGTGAGCCACTGGGCCCAGCCTCAAGCACAATATTAAGACACAGGAAGCAGGCAATGGAGCAGCAAAAACAGAAGTTTTTCATAGAGGTTGCCTTTGTTCATCCCTGCAAGCCAACATCCAAAGACAAATCCGACAAAGAGCCCATTCTCAATCAGTATTTCCTGAAGGAACAAATGAGTGGACAGAGTGGAGGGGAGAAGGGAAGGGCGAGAGGCCATTGCTTGCTACGGTTTGTCTCCTTGAACACTTGACTTTTTTTCCTACTGATATCAAATATTATTTTGCATGTGTATTGGGCGTGGGGAAGGTGGGAGAATGTTGCTTTTGTTTTTGTTGGTTTTATTCTAATTCTTCTGGTAAAAATCCAGCTCCCAGGATCTTCTTTGAATGGTGGGGATGTCCTGCATAAAAATGCAAGATCTGGGATTCAGTCTGGAAGTAGCTGCATTACCAGACAAGCCCAGCCGAGACCCCCAGAGGCACCTGCCCCAGGAGCAAGGAGGCAGCTGATGCCTGCAGGGACTGGATGTCTTACCAACTACTACCAGGAGACAGTGGTTACATTTTAGTTAAACTCCAGTTTTAGGGAAGAGGAGTGAAAACTGCCCTTTGCTTTGTCCTAACTACAAATTTGCTGTAAAAAAGAAAGGAAATGGAAGAAATTAAAGAAAATAAAAGAAAAACTACCAGTACAGAAAAGGAGGAGGAAAATGTGACCTTGTCAGTTTGCAACGAGCAATTAAAACCTACAGGCTCTGTTTTCAAATTCTGCTTCTGACAAGGACTCAACAGTGTGGCCTTGGGCAAGTCACTCACCTCCTCTCCTTGTCAATACGTCTTCATTGCACTGCCATCACACTCATATGTCAAGTGAAGAGAGTGACATCCCTTTCATAGGGTTATTAAACGATAAAATCAAACAATGTCTGTAAACATTTGGCATGTAGTAGAGACTTCAAGTGTTATTTCCCTTCCCCCACCTTGGGACGAACGCTGGAAGAACACACAGCCTTCCGTCACAAAATGAGTTTATTCATAAATATTTCCTAAAAGGATGGGAGAAATGTTTCATGGTAACGTTTATTAAGCTCAGATTCAAACTGACCTCAAAACATATGAAAAAAATTTCTTATTCCCAAAGACATTTTGACGTACAGTCAAAAAAGTTACGAAACGTGAAGCTCCACGAGTAATTAGCTGAATTGTGAAAAATCATATCACATCTATTATACCTGATGTGGTGTGGTGGGAGGTAACTAATTTACAGTATCATTCACAAGGCATGCTTGTATTAATGCTGGGTATAATAGCATATTAGAAACTGTGGTGTAAGGGAAACAGTCAGGTGGCTTTGGAGTGAGACGGTCCTCGATCTGGGTCCCAGCAAGGCCACTTGACAGCTGACTGACCCTGGCTGAGTTTCTTAACATCTCCGAACCTCAGTTTCCTTTTGGTAAAAAGGATCTGATATCACAGGTGCTGCAGACCCACCAAGAAATAAGGAATAATGGAGGTCAAGTGGCTGATACGAGTCTGCTGCAGAGCTGGCTCTCAGCTCCCACTGACTGCTGTTATTTGCAATGCAATATCACCTTCTCCTTATGCCTGAAATTATATATTAGACAAATAATTTTCTCTTCTTTGCGGGAAGGAATTCACTAGGAAACAAGGAGATCAGAATCATGTTTTGTCTTCACTTAAAATGCTCAAACCAGGCAGCAGTCAGTCGGGGGTGATAAAATTGCCTTGTGGATCTTACCACGACTTTTGTCCAAAATGATCAGAGAGTACATTAAATCATTAGCAGAAACTTTGCTGCCTGCTGATTTTACAATGCAGGCAATGAAATTCATTGCAGAAGCAAAAGAGGGCCAATAATATAATTACGGCACTCTGCCTATGCAGTCAGAGCTAATGCTATTATTTGACATTGCAAGGCTGTGTTTTTCCCCAGAGTCTCAGTGGAGACAAGGTTCGCCCTAATTGGTTCCAAAGCACAACCTCCCCAACACAATCTTTCCTCAGGACCAGTAATGTTAATTTCCACACGACTGTAAATAGTATTTGCAAACAATACAAACATGGTAATAAGAGGCTAGGTGGGTAATTAATGTGGTTACAAAGTAGCTTATTTGCATTTTTATTTAAAAACGGCCTTCTTTAAAAAGCAGCTCAGATTTCTCTCTGCAATAGGAGCCTTGGTTAAAGAGTACAGCAGTAATTACTCTCTTTAGGGGTTCTTTTATATGTCCTTCAGGGAATTAGAATGAAAAGATAAGCAGAATTATAAAGGAAATCATGTAAAATATGAAATGTACTATAAACACTTAGTAGTGTATTTACCATAAGCTAGGCTTACCTTCTTCATTAATGGAGTAACAGCTTACCACACATTCAAATTAATTGTAGATATGGCTAAAAGGTACAATCATCTAGTTAAACTTTTTTTCATGGAAGGTGTATTACATCAAGATTTGACATGCCATCACAATAAATTCCACTTGATCATCTGCAGGAAAGTGCTCTCAATAAACCAAGGGTTAAGTGTGGCCCATCTGAGACGAGGCACAGATTTGCATTCTTCTCTAATAAAAGGAAGCCAGAATGTTAGAGCAATACTTTCATCTACCTTTTCTTAGCTTACATCTTGTACTCCAAGGCTCAAAAAATAGGAGGTGCGAAAATAAATTCAAAAACCCATTTGGAACGCAATTCAATCTTTCTCATTTCTCTCCTGTTCCACATGTTCATTCTTATTATCATTATTATTATTATATTTTTGAGACATAGTCTTGCTCTGTCACCCAGGCCAGAGGGCAGTAGCGCAATCTCAGCTGTCTCCCAAGTTCAAGAGATTCTCCAGCCTCAGTCTCCCCAGGAGCTTGGATTACAGGCGCCCGCCACCATGTCTGGCTAATTTTTGTATTTTTCATAGAGACAGGGTTTTGCCATATTGTTCAGGCTGATCTCAAACTCCTGATTTGGGGTGGTCCGTCCGCCTTGTCCTCCCAAAGTTCAGGTATTACAGGCATGAGCCATTCTTTTTATTCTTAGCACTTACAACCCACTAACATGCCCATACCACATGTCAGTCTTAACATGTAGAATTTTCTGGAAGCAGGCCATGGTGTCAGGACCAACAGTAGTTAAGACATCTGAATTCGTTTGGAAGCCATTTAGTCATTACCCACTAACGAGTGGGAGGTGAGCCAGGAGCCCGGTCCCAGGGATGAAAAGTCACATCTCCCTCCCTCAAGAAGTTCATGGTCTTAGGGTAGAACTGGAGATGGACGCACCTGTCAGGCTTAATGAAGGAGCAGGTTCCCATCGGTCTGCAGGCACTGGGAAAAGCTTCACGCAGGGCATAGTGTTCAAGCAAACCCTCCCGGAGGAGAGACTGCGGTCTGAATAAGTGGAAGGGCTGGGGTCTCCAGACACAAGAACCAGCAGGCACCAAGGAACTCAGGATGGAACATCTTGGCAGGTCTGGAGGACCTCAGAGGGTGCAGTGGGGAAGCCCACTGGGGTCCCGGTTAGCAGAAGGCATAAAAGAAGTTGCAAACTCTCCTTCAACAGATGTTTATGGAGAGCCTACTACTGTGTCACGTGGTGCTGCTCTATAACAGAACGCACATTTTACTGGAGGGAGACAGTCAAGAAACAAGAAATGGAACACATAAGACAATTAAACAAAGCATTAGTGGGTTCTAAGTGCTAAGAATAAAAAGAGTAGAGGAGGTTTAAAAGGATCAGGAGAGGCCAGGCGTGGTAGCTTATACCAGTAATCGCAGCACTTTAGGTGGCGAGGTGGGTGGATCACCTGAGGTCAGGAGTTCAAGACCAGCTGGCCAACATGGTGAAACCCCGACCCTACTAAAAATAGAAAAATTAGCTGGGCGTGGTGGTGTGCAGCTGTAATCCCAGCTACTCAAGAGGCAATCACTTGAACCTGGGAGACGGACATTACAGTGACCCGAGATGGTGCCACTGCTCTGCAGCCTGGGCAACAAGAGCGAAATTCCATCTCAAAAAAAGAAAAAAAGAGGATCGGAGTTAGAGAGTTGATGGTTAAACCAGGCAAGGATAACACTCAAAGGAGAAGAAGAGTTAAGGGTCGGGGTTTGGGGTCAGGGGCTGAACACCTGGCCCAAAATGAAGCAGCTGTTATTCAGTCCTAGCTAATTATTGCCATGTCTTCCAATATTTTTAATCGAGTCCAGAAATGTGGATTCTTGAGATTTTTCTTTTTCTTGAGATGGAGTCTCACTCCGTTGCCCAGCCTGAAGTGCAGTGGCACAATCTCAGCTCACTGCAACCTCCGCTTTCCAGGTTCAAGCAATTCTCCCACCTCAGCATCCTGAGTAGCTGGGATTACAGGTGTGCGCCACCGCACCCGGCTAATTTTTGTATTTTTAGTAGTGATGGGGTTTCACCATGTTGGCCAGGCTGGTCTCGAACTCCTGACCTAAGCTGATCCACCCACCTTGGCCTCCCAAAGTGCTGGGATTACAGGCACGAGCCACCGTGCCTGACCAATCTTATTTTTTGATTAAAAAACAGAAAGGGCCGAGATTGCACCATCACACTCCAGTCTGAGAGACAAGAGCAAGACTCCATCTCAAAAAAAAAAGAAAGAAAGAAAAACCTATCACCTACCAAGCAGTTCCAATAAACCTGTCTGCAAAACATCACTGTAACAAACTCCCTGACTCCAAAGACACATATTGTTTTAAAAAATTTAAATTTTAAAAAGATATGTCTTTATTCTCAGTCACTGACCCTCCAACAACTCAAACAAACAAAAATCCCAAACTAGTTTTGGCTAACTCTGCCATTCTTCACGTAAGCATCGCTATTCACATATCCATATGGTGTTAATATCTTCTCACTTCCAGCCCCTAGCATCCTCTAAACAGTCAAAACATATTTTCCACTGGAATTCTAATGATATTTCAATGATACAAGACCAGATCTAAATAACACCAGCTTCTTGGTATTGTTTTGAAAATAGTCACCCGGTAAAATTTATTTATACTTTAGATAGAATTCAGAGGCTGTAACGATGTTTTAAATATGATTTCAAAATACTTCAGAAAAGCAATGAAGTGGAAGAGAAGGATAATAAGTTTATGACATTCAAGTAAATATATCCAGAAAACTGGGTCATTTACACCAGAACCGCAATCTTTTCTGTTAAAATATGCAAACGACAGTATAAAAAATGGTTTGTGATTTTAAAGAAATATAGCACTACAAACGTCAGCGTGCAAGAACTCAATAACACTTAATGAAACTTTGGATTTCAAATTAATTACTGATTGACTAAGGCATCTAGAGGGAAAACAGGCTCGATTAGAGAAGTCTGGGATGGGCCATAAATCTGGATACCTCCTTTAACGACTCTGAGCTGGCATTTCCTACTGGTGCCGTTAATGCATAGTCAATGGGGTGACTGGTCACTGGAAAGACCACTGGTTTGATTCTCAGAAATAAGACTGGTTAAAGTTTTCCTGACTAAGATATACCTTTCTTTTCTTTTTTCCCTTTTCAAATTTTCAACATGTATGTTTGTGGTTTTAGCTGCTTCTGGGAGCTTGAAATAAAAGATTAAACAAATTTGTGAAGTTCTATTTTACTGAAAGGTAAATGGCACTTAGTCAAGAAAACCATCTTTGGTCAACTGAAATCTTTCTTCACAATTATCACTCCCTCCCTGCCTTTGCCTCGCTTTCCTGGGGGCAGAATACACTTTCCTGCCTCACTGCTGTTGGTCTTGGCCACTGCCATTGTCATATGACAGTATGACACAGATATGAGGTACAACAATGTTTGAACAGAAGCCCCTGTGAGTTTCTGCCCTCTGCAGGCCCTGGTGACATCCCTGCAGCCTGGGCCCTACGAGGAGAAGCTGTGAGAAGCTGAGCCCGGGAAAGCCCATTTGAGTCCACAGAGCCACAGAGCCACAGCCAACCCTCAGCCACATGTGTAATAAGCAAACAAACATTTCTTTTTGCAAGCCCTTGAGAGTCTGGGGTTGCTTGTTACTGCAGAAAAAGCTGGCTAATACACCATCCTTGTCAATCAACTAAGAAGATTTTTAAACACAAAATTCAAGTCATAGCTTTATATTTCATGTAAGTTACATAATTCAAAACATTCAACTATAACAGCAGTAGACCTGTAACAAGTAAATTCTCAGCTAATAAACAAAAGCTATTTTCAAAAAGATACTGTCCAAAAAGAAACAAGGAAGAGAATATATCCACCATTCTAGGTAATAATAAAGCTTCAAAGTTTCAAATGGTCTCCAGTGAGTCAACAATGGTAGGAAGACACCAGTGACATTACAAAGTGCTTACTGAATGCCAGGCACTGTCATGTGGGTCACATACATTCACATATTTCCTCAACAACCCAGGTACATGCATCCCATTTGGTTTTGTTTTCCTTTTTAGTAATTTAAACTTTTATTTCGGGTTCAAGGAGTACATATGCAGATTTGTTACATGAGTATATTGCATTATGCTGAGGTTTGGGGTAAGAATTATTCTGTCACCTAGGTAGTAATGGGCCCTATTTTTGTCCCTCTTTTATAAACAAAGAAACAGAAACAGAGAGGCTAAGTAACTTGTCTAGAAAAGAAATGGATAACCTCATGTTTGTCATTCTTTATATAATTCCAGGTAGTGCCTCATCCAATTTTAGTGTTATAGAACACTATAATTACAGTGTTAATGAAAATAGATTAATTTAAAAATATTCCAAGTACAGGCATTCCAGCCATCACTCCTCAGGAAAGTTGCTACTCTGATCAAACAGCCTGTAAATTCTGAGTACTGTTGTAGTAATTATTCCAATTCATTTTCCCACATAGCCACCTCCCACTCTGCAATGCCATTCTCAAACCCCCCTCAGATAAGAATCTCTTCCGAGGATCAAGAACCTGTCTTGCTCTAAATCCTCACCCAAAACCTTCCCCATGTGGGAAATCTATGTTAATTCCACCAAACTGGAGCTATAAAACAGCAATCATGTATAGGAGGAAGAAAAAAGACTGAAACTCATAAAAAGGAATTAACATATTCACACGGGATGCTATATATAATATGTACAAAACAGGTATTCAAGATTTTTTCCTGCAACTTCCTAAAACGTTGGGACTATACTTTGATATATTTTGGAGGCATTTTGTTCAAAACCTGAACAAATACCATAGAAACTCATTACGACGTTATTTTCTGTTGGCAGATTTATGTTTTTGTTTTTTTTTTTTTCACCTTTCCTGCCTATGATCAAAGAAAGATTCCCAAGCCAAGATTCCCAAGTTGGTCCAACTTAGTAGGTCAATGGTCCAAAAGCAAGGTAGGGCTGCATTCCAGCCTGCACCCTGTTCACCAGGCTGGGTGCCCAGCTGGAGGAGCTGTGGGCCCCAGGGGCAGGGGTTAATTCTCACAAACGTGTGTGTGGCTGGCAGGCCTGGCCTTGGGAGGCTCTGTGATGCGCAAGGATCCAGTGGTCCAGCAGCATCATCTTGCTGATCTAGTCCTCATCACTGGGATTAGAAAGGGGGCTCATCCTTTGCAGGGACTTGGATGAATCTGGAAACCATCATTTTCAGCAAACTGACACAAGAACTGAAAGCCAAACATTGCATGTTCTCACTCATAGGTGGGTGTTGAACAATGAGAACACGTGGACTCAGGGAAAGGAGCATCACACACTGGGGGCAGTTGGCTGGGGTAGGGAAGAGACCGCAGTGGCCGGGGAGGGAAGGGAGGGTGGGGAGGGATAAAATGGGGAGAAATGCCAGATATAGTATGCACCTAAAGTAAAATGGAAAAAAAAAAGGAATGTAAAAAAAAAAGAAAGGGGGCTCATAAAATATATTTTCTCTTAACAAGGGAATGGACAATGAAACAAGTAACCATAAAGCTGGTGTGTGGACATTTCAGACCAGAGGTGCCAGACTCAAGGAAAGGTCCTTGAGAAAGTCACGCAGTGATCAGATGACTGATAACCTGGGTCCCAAATAAACAGCAAGTGGGGATTGGGAGGATGATGTAATGGGAACTAAAGTAAAGTGAACCCATGACGTAGAAGGCACCCTGTCTGGCATTCCC
The DNA here is from genome assembly GCF_030222135.1 of Aotus nancymaae. NCBI lineage: Eukaryota > Metazoa > Chordata > Mammalia > Primates > Aotidae > Aotus > Aotus nancymaae. The sequence continues at coordinate 32,652,197 of NW_026988443.1, read as the reverse complement.
CGTTCATTATCACAGTCAACTTCCCAACTCTATGAAGTACGCAGAGTCATCTCCAAGATGAATTATCTGGCTCAGGCTGGACATCCACTTAGAAAATGAGCTGGGTTTTATACCAAGTGGTTTTGACGCTGGAATCCAATATACTTTCCCCCTGCCATGCCAGTGCGATTATAGTCAGCCCTGGAAAAGGATGCAGGATCTGAGCCAAATGGCTCTACCTGGGGCCCAGCTCACCCAGCGAATATGTGTGTACAACAGAATTGGCTGGAACGGATATGCACTGTAGCCATCATGCGGCTAGTGGGGGAAACACTGACCCACCAGCATGGCTTTGGAGGCCAGAGAGTCACTTGGTATACTAGATAGGACTGATTTGGTCGCAAGTAATAGAAACCCAGCCAAAACTAGCTGCAACCCAAAGGGGGATTTATTCATTCCATCATATTTCAGGAGCAGGAATCAGGTTGGCCAAAAGAACTGTTTTGCTCTCTGTCTCATCTCAGGTTGACTTGACCTTTCTTACTGTCTCTGTGTGGCAGGAAACTAGGCTGCTAGCAGCCCATATACACATCCCTGCGCCTCCTAGACCCTCAGATAAGAGACCGCATCTTCTCCACCGACTAGGGATTAGTTTGGCATAAGCCAATGACCCGTCTTGGCAACAACCACTTCAGCGAGGGTGTGATGGACCACAGCTGGACCCAACTAGTTCATGCAAATTACCACTGCCCCTCACTTTCACAGCTCCTAATATGGAGCTATTAATGCCAAGTGTGGACAGAGGTGCGGGACAAGAGAGCAGCTGCCCCAGTGAGAAGAGTTTGGATGGGAAGTGAGCTTCTGAGGAAAAGTAAGAAGGATTTGAACCGGGCACGGTGGCTCACATCTGTAACCCCAGCACTTTGGGAGGCCAAGCCGGGTGGACCACTTGAGGTCAGGAGTTTGGGACTAGCCTGACCAACATGGTGAAACCTCATCTCTACTAAAAATACAAAAATTAGCTGAGCATGGCAGCAGGTGCCTGTCATCCCAGCTACTTGGGAGGCTGAGGCAAAAGAACCTCTTGAACTCGGGAGGCGGAGGTTACAGTTAGCCGAGATCATGCCACTGCACTCAAGCCTGCGTGACAGAGCGAGACTTCTCTCAAAAATAAATAAAATAAAATAAAAAAGAAGGATTGTTTAGGTGTCATTATTATGACAGCCACTGGCTGGTACCTACTCGATCTCTTCTCTTTCTCAAACATAGACTTCAGAGCTCTTGTCCCAATTGTATATGTCCTCTGTGTGCTTTCACTTAAAACTGTCTTCGCTTGTTTCTGAAGGTGGACAAGTGATCCAGCATTATTGCACAGACACATAGACTTTGGCATCCCCCATGGGTATGCACCAATAAAGAGGGAGATGGAGACAAGGACAATCTCCACCTTCCATGCCAGAGCAGCTACATGCTCATGGCTACCAACAGGCAGTGGGAAGGGAAACCCCTCAGGGAGGGGCTACAGCAGGAAGGGGCTCCTGGGAGGCCACCACTGCACAGGTGAGCTGCAGCCCCAAAGATCTTGCTGTTCACTTGCCAAAATGTGCCCCATGCCCACCCCACCTCTGGAATCTGCGTATTTCTAGTCCTGAGAAGCCACAATTTCTCCTGTTTATGTCTTGGCTCAGACCTGAACCCGTGTCTCACAACTCCACCCTCCAGGTCAGCTGCGTGGTCTCAGCCACAGCTTCCATCAAACACCAGCTTCAAGAGGAAGGTCGGGCACTCTGGCACCTCGCCTCTGCCTGCACCCCCAAATTTTGCCTTCCTGCCCCCTTCCCCCATTCTCCTCCTCAGCCCCTATCCCTCCCCCTTTTCCTTGTACCCTTCCTTTATAGCAGACTCTGATCTTCACTAATCTTTTCTGTTAGTCAAACACAGAGTCAAAACAGAGCATGTGTCGTATCTTGTCAAACAGAAGTATTCTCTCCAGTGATCCCAGGGAAAATCACTGACATGATTTCCAAAGGCATGTCATTTCTCCACAGTACCCACGAAGGATCTTAACACCCATGGGTCTGTCAACACCTTGATGTAAGCCAGTGATTTTCCAGCCTGGATCATATCATACAGCCCACAGTTTAGTGTCTGTAAAGTAACATCTGCTGTTATGTTTCCCCGATATTAGCTCCTTGGAACTTCTAAATGATGGTTTTACTATTCCGGGATTTTTCAAGTAAAGCCCTAATACTCCAATTCAATAGCCTTAAACCGTTATTTCTTCCCAACTGAGGCAAGCAATCTATTCTATGTTCGGATGTAAACTTGTCTCTCCACTTTGATAAATTTAACTGTATTGATTTAATATACATTGACAAGTACTAAATTTCATGTAAAATAGCTAGTTAGAAAACCAAAGTAAGTACCTTTTAATCAACTGAATAAGAAACCAAACACTCCCAAGTCTCATAACCCTAGTGAGGAATTACAATGAACGAAGCGATGTTATATTAATTAAATTCTTGGAGTGCATCCATAATGCTTAATGGAAGTGGATACCTTAGAAGGTCTTAATGCCTGGGAAACACCTATTATATCACTGAAATCCCTAGAACCCACCACATTTACCTTTCTCCTTTAAAATTGGGTGAGAAAGTAACTGCCTTCTAATGTGTCTTGAAACATTCTTGCCCTGCTGAAATTAAGGTAAAGGAAGGACAAGAGACATGAGTCCTGAAATGTGGAGAAAAGATTCTGTGCTATTTTCTCCTCTTTGGCAGGTCAAGGCATCTATTTCTGTTATACAACGTCACATCTTCTAGTGAAACCATTTCTGTAATCCACCAAAGACTGACTTCCTCCTTTCTGTCTTTTTTTTTGGAACACAGTCTCAGAGTCTTGCTCTGTGACCCAGACTGGAGTATAAGCGGGGCTATTTCAGCTCACTGCAACCTCTGCCTCCCAGGTTCAAGCAATTATCCTGCCTCAGCTTCCCAAGTAGCTGGGAACTATAGGTGTGCACCACCACGACCAGCTAATTTTTTGTATTTTTAGTAGGGACTGTTCCTCACCTCATGTTGGCCAGGCTGGTCTAGAACTCCTGACCTCTAGCGATCTGCTTGCGTCAGCCTCCCAAAGTGCTGAGATTACAGGCATGAGCCACGGTGCTTGGCCTCAAAGACTAAGTTCCTTGAGTGCAGTCCTCTTTTCTTTGTGCCCACCTGGCACCTCTTGCAAACCTCAGCATAACTCAGCCATGTGTGAAGGGCGGGGCGGGCTGGATGAGCAAAAAGACAGACAAGGAACCAAGAGCATCATTTGCTACTAACTTGCCTAAAACATTCACCCTCAGTAACAGCCCTGGTTAAAATATAACTCAAACCAAGTAAAGGTTGTTTCTTTGGGGCATAAGGGACAGTTTTGTATCCTGACCGTGATGTTGGTAAACCAAATGTATATATGTGATAACTTTTCATAGAAACATACACACACACACACAGAGCCACACACAAATGAGTACATGCAAACATTAGCAGAACTCGAATAAAATATGTAGTTAATATTCTCGTGCAATGTCAATTTCCCACACTTGATTGTTATGCTGTGATTATCACTGGGGAAGCTGGGTTAAGGGTATTCGGATCCCTTTACGCTATTCTTCACAACTTCTATGAGAATGTAAACTTGTTTTAAAATAAAGCTTTTTATTTATTTATTTTTCTTTTGAGACAGGGTCACGCTCTGTCACCCAGGCTGGAATGCAGTGGCATGATGTCGACTCAATGCAACCTTGCCTCCCAGGTTCAAGCAATTCTTCTGCCTCAGCCTCCCAAACAGCTGGGATTACAGGCATGTGCCACCATATCCAGCTAATCTTTAATTTTTTGTATTTTTGGTAGAGACCAGATTTCGCCATATTGGCCAGGCTGGTCTCAGACTTCTAACCTCAAATGATCCACCCACCTCAGCCTCCCAAAGTGCTGGGATTACAGGCATGAGCCACTGCATCCGGCCTAAAATAAAGCTTTTTAAAAGACAAATGTAAAGTAGAAAATTCCAACAAGTCAAAGGATATCAATCAACTGTCAGGTTAAACTGTGATTTCTAGCAACTAAGGATTTGTGAGAAAAACAGCAAATAGTACTTTTTTTCTCTCCAGTGGTTACCCTCTAGATCAGCAATGTCTGATGGAAATAAAGGGTCACCTACATAATGTTAAACTTTCTAGCAGCCGTGTCAAGAAAAGGTAAAAGTAAACAGATTAAATGAACTTCAGTGATATTTTATTTAACCTAGTATGTCTCAAATATTATTTCAGCAAGGAACTAATATAAAAATGTAAATTAAATTTTTTTAATACTGTTTCAAACCTGGTAGGTATTTTATTTTACATCAACAGCCCATTTCAATCTGGACCAGCTATATTTCAAGCACTCAACTGCCACACATGGCCAGCGGCTAGCATACTGGTGCACAGCTAGCGTCACCTTTAAGTTGCTGTTAAAGTCACTTAGAGGCTGGATGCGCTGGCTCACGCCGGTGATCCCAGCACTTTCGGAGGCCAAGGCAGGTGGATCACTTGAGGTCAGGAGTTCAAGGCCAACATGGTGAAACCCCATCTCTACTAAAAAAACGAAGATTCGCTGGGCTCGTGATGATGCCTGCCTATAACCTCAGCTACTCGCCAGGTTGAGGCAGGAGAATCACTTGAACCCAGGAAGCAGAGTTGCAGTGAATCAAAATTACGCCACTGTACTCTAACCTGGGCGACAGAGTGAGACTCCATCTCAAAAAAAAAAAAAAGTCACTCAGGGAGGTTTTCATAATTACACCTTTTCATTTCCTTTGAATGAATGTAGATCGCCAGCATTTCATGCCTACTTTACGGTGGCAGGAGGCTCCATCCTGGAGGATAATGTATCTAAATCTCTCTACCAATGAGTTTCTACATGTAAACTTACTTAAAAACAAACAAACAAAAACAAAACCACAGTTCCCAGTTCAACTTGAAAAAGTTCCGTGGCTCAGAGGATTGATACGTCCCCGGGACGTATTCTCGGGGAAAGCTGTGATCCTTCCTATCCAATCATTTTCAAATGAAGACAATAGTCTCATCAATTTTAAACAGTGCAGTTACAGAAGCAGGAGGGTCTTTGACGCCTGTTCTATAGTCTTCTGATTCCGTGTTGCATTAAAAATAGAATATCAATTAAATCACGACAAAAAGCCTTGACATGACCGTGGAAAGCAATCTTTGGCTATTCTCTGAGCGTCCAGTTCTCGGCCTCCTTCTTTGCACACATGTGGGTTTGTGCACAGCTCACCCTAGAGCTGCCTGACCCTGAGACTTGCTTTGGCCAATGGACTGTGAGCAGAGGAGCCAGAGCAAGGGGCAACATGCCCTTCTCTTCCTCTGTCACAACATCCAGCACTGCAGGCTGCTCCGTGGGCCCCGGGGGCTGAGTGAGATCCCCATTGCACAGAGCCTTCCAAGCAACTCACGATGAAAATGCAGTTTGAGCAAGAAATAAACCTTTGTTGTTTCAAGCCCCAGAGATTTTGAGGTTGTCTGTTATTACAGCATAACTTAGACTGTCCTAACACATAATTCCATTGTTGATCCTGTAACTGTGACATCAACGATTCCTTCCAAGGCATCTCCCTGAGAACGAGGGCTTATCGCATCTGCTATATAACCCAGACTCCGTTTTACAGTGGTTTCATTACCGACCATAAAAACTGTAACAGTGGAACTGTATAAACAAACCGAACAGTGTTTTTACTGTAAAACATGAATGTAATATAAATATTTGTCTTTGCCTTCTCTCAGCATCTGTAATGAGAGCAGAAAATTCATGCCATATGTTTATAATATAAAGGGGAAAAAATTGATCTCAGTGATTCATCCAAGTGGGTGTCAGCTAAGCTGTTTAATATTTTTAATTCATCCATTTTCCTTCACGTATAAATCCTCCACAAATCATAAAACGCTTACGACTGTCAGTCACTAAATGCACGATTATTTCTAGAGGGGTCCTGGCTAAGACAAATGTGAGCATGGTGATAATGAGGTCAGTTTCTCTGGCATCATGAAGAAACACCAAGTGAACTGATACAGCACGACTCTTGCATACCCCAGCCCAGCCCAGCCCAGCTCCGCAAATTTGAACGTGAAACCACTTCTCCAAAGACTTCAAAAGCCCTATCCTACCTCTGGCTGAAATGCCACTGAACATTTGGGATCTTGACAGTTCCTGCTTTTTAAAAATCCTCCTATGGAGAAGCGCCGAGCATGTTAAGTGGCTTTGGCTGCTTAGGACCCTCTGATATGGTGGAAGGAAGCGTTACCGTGCGCACAGAGGTCTGTGCCAAGCACGGAATCCAGCTTCACATGCAGAGAGCAACGGGGGAGGTTTTTATATTGGAGCTGTGATTGAGCCCTTGATGTGAAGTTGCTGAAGCCTGCCCAAAGTGTTTGTGCAGGCTTTTAGGATGCAAGCCGAAAGGCACAGAGAATGATTCAATTTTCTCCAAATTGGCTCATGGACCAGAGGTTTCTGGAAACTGTCACCATCCTACAAAAGCCAATACTGCAGCGAGGAAGCTTAGTTTGAACACGAAACAAATCCACCCAGAGGAGGCTCTGTCTGGCACCGAGGATGCCAGTCCCCTTGTGGGCATAAGAGTTTTGGATGGGAAGAGGAAAAGGTGGTGGCACCTCAGTGAGTCAGAACCAGGACGTGCAAGGCATGAAGAGGTGGCATTCAGGAGCTTTCAGCTCAGTGAGTGGCACTTGGCAGGTGTTACTGAGCATGTGCCACTAACAAGGCACTGTTATCTCATTTAATCCTGACAAGCATCCTATGGCACAGAGATGCAACATCCCCATTTCCTGTAGGAAGATAGAGAGGCACCAGCAGGAACGCCTTGTCTGAGATCCACAACGCTGCTATGGAACCGCACAGCCAGGATTCCAACGTCCACTGGTCTGATTCCAAAATCCATGTTCTCAACCACTAACAAGACTGCCAAAGTCAAAGAAAACCTTTCATGCTCATAACCAACTGTTCCTATGCCACCCAAAAGTGATGAGAAATACAGGCATTGCATGTGATCTTGCCCAAATATGAATATGCTTGATCTTGAGCCATAACCCAGGTGCCTTGCTTCCCTCCCCACCCACACCTCCCACAATACACACACACAGAGACCCCTAGTGGGTGGTAGATATTATTATTATTATTACTGTTGTCACTATTAATTTATGTGTCTGTCCCCACACTTAAGACTCCTTGAGGACAAGGACAATGTCTCAAGGAGTCTTAAGTGTACCCATATATGCTGAGAGTCCACTGGGATGGCTGGCGTAGAATAAAGAGTCAATAAATGCTTACTGACTAAATATGGAGACTTACAGGCCATCAATGTACAATGTGATCAGTGCTGTTAGAGATGCAGATTTAAAAACCAACACTTGGGGCCGGGCGCGGTGGCTCATGCCTATAATTCCAGCACTTTGGGAGGCTGAGGTGGCAGATTACCTGAGGTCAGGAGTTCAAGACCAGCCTGACCAACATGGAGAAACCCCATCGCTACTAAAAATACAAAATTAGCTGGACATGGTGGCTCATGCCTGTAATCCCAGTACTCGGGAGGCTGAGGCAGGAGAATCGCTTGAACTCGGGAGGCAGAGGTTATGGTGAGCCAAGATTGCACCATTGCACTCCAGCCTGGGCAACAAGAGCAAAAGTCCATCTCAAAAAATAAATAAATAAATAACAAAATTTGGAGCATGAGCTCTTGGGAGGGAAGAACTTTTGATTTCTTCATCACTGCCACATCACTGGTGCTCAACGCTATACCTGACCCAGAGAAAAAGAGAGACCCACAGGATGCAGAGGCAGCTGTGGGAAGGACAAGCTTAGCTGAGATCCTTCCAAGCAGAACATAGTCTGTGCCAAGACGCAGAGAGACAGGAAGGTTTGGGAATAGCAGTGAGTTTGATATGGTTGGTACAAGAAAGAAAATGGCCAAGCAGGAGCCTAGACAGGTAGGCAGGAGTCAGACCACTGAGGCGCCCCAAACAACGTTTTTCTTATCTTTGCCAGCACTTGGAAATGCTAGGTACTGCTGCAAGTACTCAGGTGCCATCATGAGCATTTTACATTAGCACTTTAGGTCATCTTCACAATGTTCTTTGTGATCCAAGTACTATTATCATCCCCAGGTTACAGATGAGGAAACTGAGGCAATAAGAAGAGGTGAAGGTCACATGGTTTTCCTAAGTGACATAAACAGGATTTGAACTTGGGAAGGCTGAATCCCAGATGTGTTGCTTAGGCCCTCATAACACATTTTATAGCTCAATCCTTTCAGACTGATGAAGTTTGCAACTTTTTGCAGTCTGTCCCTAAGTGGAGCCTGGTGCAGAAGAGGGAACTCGCTGAGGCTAAATGAGCCCTTTCCAAGGGCCATCATGTTAACGGAGTGGGCTATTTATTCTCCTTAAATAAAGACCTTCCATACCTCTAGCTTATCCACTTATACATTTAAAATATATACTATCTTTCTAAAAAATCTATATTTAATTATACGGCATCAGTGAAATTTCACTTGGGGAACAATAATCTAACATAAATGAATGCTTCCAATAGAAAAAGCTGTAATTTAAAATAAATTACTGTGTTTGTCAGAAGAAAAAAAATTTACTCTCATTACAGGAAGAAAAAAAATATTATCTGATATTAGGTAGCCCCAGTCAATTAGACAATTTCACCAATAGCAAAGAACCAAATTACCACCCTAAATTCCTCCTCTCCCAGTGTAGATTTCACTGTCGATCCCAGCCATGGAGTCCACCGCCCGCTCTGGCCTGAGTTTCATTAAGGCTTAAAGTCAATTAAGCCACAAATTGGAACTATCATTCCTCCTTTGCAAAGTATTGATATTTTTTTTCCTGGCCGCTTTAGGGCTTTTCCAGAGCTCACGAAGAGATTTATGTTAGACAATTTCTTTCTGATTAAAACAAATCATAGCTCAACAATTCTAATTTCCTTCTTTCTAAGCAAGAAATGATCAGAGAACTCTGAAAACAGTGATCAACACCCCCACCTCCACCACCACCATGCAAAGCTCAGTACTAAAAATCTCATAAAAACAATACTAGACAGGTTCTCTCTCTCTCTCCTTCTGTCTCTCTGTCTGTTTTTCTGTCCCTCCTCTGTGTCTCCACCTCCCCTATGTGTGTCTGTGTGTCTCTTTCTTTGTATGTCTCTCCTCTATTTCTCTCTCTCTGTCTCTCTCAATTTCTCTTTCAATATCTATTTATATTCACACACTTCAGGACAATTACTTGTGAAATAAAAAGGAAGAAGGACATTAGAAGCAAAGCCAACCCCAGCTGAGTTCTTAGCTCTAAGTAGTAGAAAACAAGAGGGTTTTTATGTTCACCTCCAAAATCCTAACATCATCTTAGGCCTTTTCATTTTTAAAGGCTTCACTAACTTCAGATCAACGTTCTGTCTCTCAGTGACACACCCTTAAGCACAGCCCGGGTATCTGTCGGATTTACTCACTAGCACTCATGCATACCACTGGTCTCGGGCGCAGCTAGGTTTACCCGCTAGCCCTAACGTATGCCCCCAATTCTCGGGTGCAGCTGGATTTATCCATGTTATAGTGAACCCCAAGTTTCTCTTCAAAGAATCAGTATGTCAGTATGTTCAGTTCTCTTATTCTTTAATTCTCTAAAGTTTAACTTCCTTGTAATTCCAGTAAACAACCTTCTCCACCAGTTCTAATCAGTAGTTCACATCTGTTCCCCCAGCTCGGGCTCCATCCTGACTCATCCCGGTCACCTGCTCCAGTCACCGGCTCTGATCACTTTCTTTGACCTAGGTCACCCCTGGCTACCTGCTCTGACCAGCCCATAACCATCGTTCCTGCCAGAACACCCACCATGCCACTCCAGCTTGGACCCCTGCCCTCTTTAAAATAGCCAGTTGGGATTAGTCTAGCTTGTGCAGTCTAACCCTAGCCAACAGGGGAATGGCACAGCTGTGGGACGATCCCCATCAGGCATAAGTACCCCCAACTCTCAGGTGCAGCTGGACCTACCCACCAGCCCTAATGGATGCCCTCAACTCTCGGGTGTAGCCTTTTAAGCTGCTAACTCTACCTAAAGACCCAAGTTTCAGCCCCTCAAAATCAAGCTGGTGTATGAGTCCACCCTGCATCACAGCCGGCACCCACTGCTCCAGAATCTCTAGGCAAGCTACAGATTTTCCAAATCAGGAGGGTCATTTTCAAAGAACTGGAATAAAATACGCTTAACATAATAGACTGTAAATAAGGGCTCTTTCTTCAACAAGCGAGAAGGTCAAGGAAGAACTGTGGAGACTTCAGTAGCATCAACATGAAATCAATTCACACAGCTCAGTACTTAGGAAGAAACATCAAGTTATTTGCACCTTCTGCCGGTCTGGTTTCTAAAACCAACCAGCTGATCTGTTCCTTCCTACAACCGCAGGATTACTGCTGCCCAGGGGATAACTCCCCTGGCTCAGCTGTTTTAGCCTCTCACTCACTCAATAAATATTTACTAAATCACTCCAACTGACCAGGCACCATGCTGCTCACTGGGGTTATACCAAGAGGAATAAGACAAGCAAGGTTTCTACCTCCGTACAGCATTGCATCTCTGCAGCTGTGTGAAGCTAGACATGCCTGTGGCATTTCATGTCTCTGCTGTGTGTTCCCTGTGCCTCAGCCTTTTCATCTGAAAATAGGATTCATAATATTATCTATCTCATAGGGTTGTCATAAAGATGAACTGAATTAATGCATTTAAAGTGCTTAGCACAGTAACTGGAACACAATGCTAGCTACTATCTCATCATCATCATCCTCATCATCATTATCATAAAGATAAGAATTTAGGCTGGGCACGGTGGCTCACGCCTGTAATCCCAGCACTTTGGGAGGCCAAGGTGAGCGGATCACAAGGTGAGGACATCGAGATCATCCTGGCTAACACAGTGAAACCTCGTCTCTACTAAAAACACAAACAATTAGTAGAGCGCAGTGGCACGCGCCTGTAGTCCCAGCTACTTGGGAGGCTGGAGCAGGAGAATCGCTTGAACCCAGGAGGCGGAGGTTGCAGTGAGCCCAGATCACACCACTACACTCCAGCCTGAGTGATAAAGCAAGACTCCATCTCAAAAAAAAAAAGAATTTAATAAGTTATCCAATTAAGCATGAAGTGTTGGAAGAATTAATTCTTATTATTAAGAATTAATTAATTACCAAAGTTACCTTCTGTGGGCCTCAGTTTTCTTGTCTGTCAAGTGGGGGAAGTTAAACTGGATGGTCTCAGAAAGTCCTTTCCAATCTGAAAATTTTACCTTTTCACAACCATAGCATACCCAAATGCAATCGGTTAATTCATAACTCTCCCTAGAAGGACAAATGACTTTACTAATTCATACCTTGATTTTTCTTCATATTAGGCTTGCACAAATTTGCTCACATCTTTGCTATTCCTGAAAAGCAATGGCTAAGTTATATAAAGCCCAATGGATCATACACCACCAAAAGAAACTTTATTTTTAACAGTTTCTTTAAAGCACTGTAGAATTATTTCTGTGTTTCTGTCTCCCCAAAAATGTCTATGTTGGCAGGTCCTTGAAGATGCCACAAACAGCGACCTCACCCAGCCTCCTGATTATCATCATTAACACCCCTGCCAAGTACCCGGGCATCTCCTCCAAGGATACAAAATGGCCCACGGCCCTACATAAACATTTGACCAGCTCTTGGTTAACTGCATTTGTAGATTAAACACAAGGTGAACCATCCGAAACAGAAAGCAATTCTAAAACAACTTTTTTTTTTTGAGATGGAGTCTCGCTCTGTCACCCAGGCTGGAGAGGTGCAATGGCACGATCTCGGCTCACTGCAACCTCTGCCTCCCAGGTTCAAGCAATTCTCCTACCTCAGCCTCCCGAGTAGCTGGGATTACAGGCATGAGCCACAACGCCCGGCTAATTTTTATATTTTTAGTAGAGACAGGGTTTCACCGTTTGCCAGGCTGTTCTCGAACTCCTGACCTGAAGTGATTCGCCCACTTCGGCCTCCCAAAGGGCTGGGACTACAGGCATAAGCCACTGCACCTGGCCTGCTATTTATTTTTAAATGTCACTATACAAATTCCAGGTATGAAAGGATGTGGTCCAGTCTAGCATTGAAATGCATTCCCACTCCTCAAGTGCCCATCACTGCCCATAAGAGGAAGAATCCAGAAAGTTCCAGACGGTGCATGGAATCAGATGAAAGAGTCTCTAGAATAAAAGCTTAGCAGCCTACTTGACCCAAGAGCTGTGGAGTCACAGTGACATTTTCAACTGTCCAAAAAAGAGACAATTTTGAACTGGAGGCTGGCTGAGCTTTTGCAGGAATGAATACAGCAACATCTTAAAAAAGAAAAGTGCTTAGTAACAGCAGACAGCCCAGAACTGCAGGGACGAGGGGCCAGTGAGGTTTGAATGCGCCCTAATCCCCTCTGTACCAAATCCAGCCAGGCTGGGCCACTGGCGTGTGGCTGTCTTCCCTGCTCTCCGAGTCTAATCATGAAGAGCTCCTCGCTGCACCATCAACACTTCCTTATTCTAACAGTACAGTGTCTCGTCACCCTCCTCCCAAGACAGGGTTGCAGATAAGTAAACACGCTTCTATTTTCATGGAGTTTCTACAGGTAAGGAATGCTTTCTCTCGTAATTTGTTAATGGTCCTCACAATAGGAACTATGGAAAGGGATGACTGTTTTTAGCCTTTGAGACACAGTGCATGGATCTTAAAGTACTTCCTGGGATGTCAGGAACTAAGCAAGTCTGTTCAGCCTCCTTTCTGTTCTTTTCTGCTCTTTGCACCCATTTCAACCACAGCTGAGCAGGACCATGGCCAAGAGGCCAACACTGTCTCCAGACCCTGCGCTCCCCTCCCTAATTCAGCCCAAATGTCTGTCTCTCTCAATCACTGAGTTTGGACTGCATCACCACTACTCAGACCCACAGCGATCGCTGCCAGGACCTAGAGAATGAAGTCCATCTCCTAAGACTGGAATCCAAGGTCGTCAGTGATCTGGCCTCAAAGAGCAGCATCCAGCCCTCTCCCGGACACCACATCCAAGCCTGACATCTCCATTCCCAGGACTCACACTCTGAGGATGCCCTTCCTACAGCTCCAGACGCACCCTTGCCGTGGAGGCTGATCACACTTCGCCAACACTTCCTCCTACAACCACCCTGCTTTGAAGCAGGTGGAGAGACTGTCTTTCAGGAGTCACGGCAGTATCACTCTTATGACACTACTGAGATGCTGGCAACGATGACAGGTTAGGGGTATCAACTCATTAATTAGCGAAGTCCTTCTAGACCATCTTATGTCACCTACTCTACCTAGCACATAATCGATGTTGGATAAATTAAAATTGCCCCAAATTTTAAAATTTCAGCCAATTTTTAAAATAGCCTGAAAATTTGGGAGCTAGTTGGTAAACTGGGTTGGGAAGTCATTTGATTTTCATAAGCAAAGATAAAAATGTGTACCCGCCCTTTTATAAAAGAAAGAGCAAACTGCATGAGAACTGTGGAGCCATGCTTCTCAACGTTTGCAGATATCAGAATCTCCTAGAATAAGTGCAAACCACAGATGGCTGGGTCCCACCTCCAGATTCTTACCTAGTAGGTCTGGGGTGGGGCCCAAGAATTTGTATTTCTAACAAGCTCTCAGGTGACAATGATGCTGCAGTTCAGGGACCATGCTTTGAGTAGCACCATGTACGTACCTGCAGCATTGGAGACCACAGAGATTAAACAATGAACCACCACAAAGATCATTGCAGATGTATCTTATCCTTCCCTGCCTTAAAAATAGCACCTGTCGCCAGGCGCGGTGCCTCATGCCTGTAATCCCAGCACTTTCGGAGGCCAAGATGGGTGGATCACAAGGTCAGGAGACACAGACCAGACTGGCCAACATGGTGAAACCACATCTCTACTAAAAAAAATACAAAAATTAGCCGGGCATGGCGGCACATGCCTATAGTCCCAGCTACTCAGGAGGCTGAGGCAGGAGAATCACTTGAACCTGGGAGGTGGAGGTTGCAGTGAGCCAAGATCCCACCACTGCACTCCAGTGTGGTGACAGAGCAATACTCCGTCTCTAAAAAATAAAAATAAAAAGCACCCTTCCTGCCCCTTCCTTTTTATCTTCTTATTGCTTACAGTTTGATGTAGATTTCAAGCATCCTGTAATTCATCAACTAATTCTCTCCTGGCTAGGCATTCCAAGTAATTAAAGTTCAGTAATAACTTATTCTTTCTGCTCCAGCACCTGCATTTCATTTGTTTATTTTCCCAGAGTCATAAATCTGAAGGGCTGTCAAAGTGCCATAATATTAGTGCAATAATCAAAGTTAATTAGTCCCTCTCAATAAACAACAACAAAGCCATTACAAAGATGCATTGAAGTTTCTCCAAGCTACCCGGTTTACAGGACGCATTGTAGTCGGAACAATTAGAATCTGGGAACTGTCAGTAAATAAGTGCACTGTTTCCTCTGTCATTTAAAAGAAGACGGTGCTCTTCATTCATGCTGATTCATTAACTTCAGGGAAGGCGAGGCATGTCTCCACTGCCGAGTGTGCACGCTCCCCAGCTGCCTAGCCTCACCCAGTTCATCCCAAGCTTCAATAATAAAAAGAGGGACAGGGATTACAAAGAAATGAGAGGGTCCAGTCTCACTGCTAACTTTTAGCAACCCAATATCTTCAATAACTTTGGATTTATTATTTAGGGAATTTGAGAGATGAGAGTTTTAGCTGGGTTCTGATGAGTAGGCAGTCAGTAGAACTTGGAGGGCAGAACCAGGGCCGGTGCCTAGATGCTCGGAGGAAGATTCTGCCTTCAATATGAGGGAGAACTTTCTAATTAAGAGGTATGCAGAAATGGGATGGGCTGCGTCGGGAGAGAGGAGCTTATGCCAAAGTGCGGTGATTCCTGATCAGGGATGTTGTAAAAGTGTTGGAGAGAGGTCAGACAAGGTGACCTTGGAGGCGGATGCAATCCTGGGAACTCAAGATTCCTTGCATGCAGTGGAGTTTACTGGGTAAGTACACGTCTCGTCCTTAGACTGTCCAGTCTCTCTCAAAGATCCTTCTTGTTAAAACGCATGCTCTGGGCCGAGTGCGGTGGCTCACGCCTGTAATCCCAGCACTTTGGGAGGCCGAGGCGGGTGGATCACGAGGTCAAGAGATCGAGACCATCCTGGTCAACATGGTGAAACCCCGTCTCTACTAAAAATACAAAAAATTAGCTGGGCACAGTGGCGCATGCCTGTAATCCCAGTTACTCAGGAGGCTGAGACAGGAGAATTGCCTGAACCCAGGAGGTGGAGGTTGCGGTGAGCCGAGATCGCACCATTGCACTCCAGCCTGGGTAACAAGAGTGAAACTCTGTCTCAAAAAAAATAAATAAATAAAATAAAACACGTGCTCTGAATGAAGAGACCCCCAAAGAGGCTTTGTGTGAGCAACATGGCCGTTTATTCACCTGGGTGCAGGTGGGCTGAGGCCAAAAAGGGTGTCAGGGAAGGGCGGTGGGATAGGAGTTGGTTTTATAGGTTGTGGGGGAGGCAGTAGAAAGTTACAAAAGTTAAGTTTAGGGCAGTTTTTGCAACCTGGGAGAGGGTCATAGGGTGTAGAGTCATGAGGTTACAAAGTCCAATGGCCTTATCAATTGGGGCAGGAATAAGAAACAAATAGAGAATGTCTTAAAGTGAAGTAGGTGCCGCAGGGGTTGATCGATCGTGTACCTCCAGTTCGTGGGAGTCACCATGCCATCCACAGCATGGTCAGACCTTACACTTCTCCCCTTAAGGCCATGGATCCTGTGATAGTTACCTATCACTGTATCATAAATTTCCCTAGAGCATAATGGCTTAAAACAATAAACATCTGCTATCTCACCAAATTTTGTGGGCCAAATTCAGAAGTGGCTTAGTTGCTAGGTGGTTCTGACTCAGGATCTCTCATGACTTGCATCAGCCAGGGATTGACTGGGCTGGAGGATTCCACGGCGGATCATGCCTGGCGGCCTCAATCCCTTGTTGCATGGTCCTCTCCTCAGGCCTTCTTGAGTCTCCTCACGACATGGCGGCTGGTGAGTGATCCAAGAGAGCAAGCAAGGGGAAGCTGTGAAGACTTTAGGTCTTACCTCATGAGTCATACTCCGCCATTTCTGCCAAATTCTATTCATGGAGAGTGAGTCACCAAGCACAGCCCACATTCCAAGGGAGGAGAATTAGCCTCTACTTCTTGAAGAACAATTATCAAACAATTTGTGGACAGATTTTTAAAACAATCATGGCCACTTCTAAGGCTTCCTTTTATGGGGTCTTCAGAACCTTGGGTATAGCTGTATCTTCCTCCTCAGGGTCAGGGACTAGTTCCAGATGAACCCTCCTAGGAACACAGGGTAGGCTCTGCCATCTCTACTTCTCTCCAGCATTAACCCCAGCCCCTGTGAAAAGCCAGCTAGCTCCATACCAGGGCATTGGCAATGAAGACATGACAGGCACCTTTCTGCCCTCTAAGGATGGAAGAGACCCCCTGCTCTTTAGCGCAGCATATCTTAATAGTTAATAACCTCCGTCACCTTTTTTTTTCCTTTCTTTTTTTTTTTTTTTTGGGATGGAGTTTCGCTCTTGTTACCCAGGCTGGAGTGCAATGGCGCGATCTCGGCTCACCACAACCTCCGCCTCCTGGGTTCAGGCAATTCTCCTGCCTCAGCCTCCTGAGTAGCTGGATTACAGGCACGCGCCACCATGCCCAGCTAATTTTTTGTATTTTTGGTAGAGACAGGGTTTCACCATGTTGACCAGGATGGTCTCGATCTCTTGACCTCGTGATCCACCCGCCTCGGCCTCCCAAAGTGCTGGGATTACAGGCGTGAGCCACCGTGCCTGGCCCCCATCACCTTATTAATTGACAAACTGGTGGGAAGCTGAAGAGCAAAGTGGCTACTTCCCAGTGCTTTGATCATTAGAAAAAATTTAAAAGACATAGACTTTACAGCTGACACAGGAATTAGTTACGATTCTGAGGCTATTTGGATGGAATAAATGTATTTGGCATGTCAGAAGAACACGAATTCTGAAGGGCTGGGGTAGAATGCTATGAATTGAATGTTTGTGTCTGATATGGTTTGGCTGTGTCTCTACTGAAATCTCAACTTGAATTCTGTCTCCCAGAATTCCCATGTGTTATGGGAGGGACCCAGGAGAAGGTAATTGAACAACAGGGGCTGGTCTTTCCCGTGCTATTCTCACGATAGTGAATAAGTTTCAGTAGATGTGATGGGTTTATCAGGGGTTTGTGCTTTTGCTTCTTCCTCATTTTTCTCTTGCTGCTGCCATATAAGAAGTGCCTTTCGCCTCCCACCGTGATTCTGAAGCCTCCCCAGCCATGTGGAACTAACTCTAAGTCCAATTAAACCTCTTTTTCTTCCCAATCTTGAGTATGTCTTTATCAGAAGTGTGAAAATGAACTAATACACTGTCCCTCCAAAATTCTTATGGTGAAACCCTAATCGCCTAGGTGATGGTAGCTGGAGATGGGGCTTTTGTGAGGTGATTAGATGTGATCAGAACCCTTATGAAGGGATTAGCGCCCTTACAAGACACGTGAGACAGTGTGCCCTGTCTCTCTCTCTCTCTCTCTCGCTCTTTCTCTCTCCCTCCCTCCCTCCCTCCCTCTGAGCTCTCCACCATATGAGGACACAACAAGAAAAGGTCTACTTGTAAACCGGTTACAGGGACCTCACTAAGAACTCAACAAGGTTGGAACCCTCATCTCGGACTTCTGGCCTCTAAAACTATGAGGAATAAATATTTAAGCCACTCATTCTATGATATTTTTGTTACATCAAAATTTTTATAACAAATTTTTGTCCACTGGGCTGAACTAAGACAAAAAAGAAACATCGTTCCAACAAGATTTATGAGCATTATTCATATATTTTAGGGAACTGTATTGGACAAGTTAGCCTCCCCTGCAGCGACCATTCACTGAATCTTCACTGTGTGCCCAGAATCTGTGCAGAAGACTATGTGTGTCATTTCACTTCATCTTCAGGATGACCCTGAGAGTCATATTAGCATCCGCGGGTAAATCAGCAAGGTTCAAAGAGATGACTGAGGCCAGGCACAATGACTCATGCCTGGAATCCCAGCATTTTGGGACACTCAGGCAGGAGGATCGCCTGAGCAGAGGAATTGGAGACTAGGCTGGGTAATGTGGTGAAGCCCCTCATCTGCATTAAAAAAAAAATTAGCCGGGTGTGGTGGCATGAGCCTGTAGTCCCAGCTACTCGGAAGGCTGAGCTAGGAGGATTGCTTGAGTCCTGAAGGTCAAGGCTGCAGTGAGCCATGATTGTGCCACTGAACACCAACCTGGGTGGCAGAGCAAGACCCTATCTCAAAAAAAAGGAAAGAGATAACCAAATATGCACAGAGACACCCAGTGAGTTAGTATTCGCACTGGGATTTAAACCCACATCTGTATGACTCCAAAGCTGAGCTACTTCTCCTCCACTGGGCTGCCTCTGCATATGTAAAAATTAGCTGTATTAGGCCAGGTGCAGTGGCTCATGCCTGTAATCCTGAAGCCGGGAGTTCAAGACCAGCCTGGCCAACATGGAGAAACCCCGTCTCTACTAAAAATACAAAATTAGCCAGGTGTGGTGGCGCATGCCTGTAATCCTGGCTACTCGGGAGGCTGAGGCAGAACTGCTTGAACCTGGGAGGCGGACGTTGCAGTTAGCCAAGATTGTACCATAGCACTCCAGCCTGGGCAACAAGAGCGAAACTCCATCTCAAAAATTAAAAAAAAAAAAAAAAAAATTAACTGCTTTTTAAATATTTGTCTAAAATAAGCCTTAACCTATTGCAGGGTGTGCTGCCCCAGCCTGAGACTGGCTGTTCCATCTACAGCTGTTTCTCTATTTGTCTTTGCATAGGGAAGTTTTCATCGGCGCATGGACTGTTTCTCCTCTCTGTGTAATCTAACACCTGCTAGTCTGAGATTCTCTAAGTGCCCCGTAATAAATGTGAAAAACAGTCTCAGGCCTATTTTTTCCCCTCTTAAATAATGGAGCCTAAATGCCGAGTGGCCAAAAGCAGGCCTTTCAGCCACTGGCTGAGCACCGTCTGAAGATGAAATCCGTCTCTTCAAACTGTGTCAAAATTGCTTAATAAGAACTCAGGGGACCCCACATTAATGAAAGGATGCATCTGCTTTGGGTTTCACATGATTGGGAGTGATGGTTCAGAGCCAGCCACCTATGCTTGACTTTCACTCTTTAAAACTCTGCGGTTAATCACAGCCCTCATTATACAAAGGTTACAATGGATATAAAGGTTGAAAGACTCCGTTCAAAACTGCGAGCAGTGGCCAGGAAAAAAAAAAAGAAAGAAAGAAGACACAAAGACGATGATCAAAGAACAACGATCAACAGTCAAGACTAAATCAGTGCAAAATTTTCAGAATGAGAAATGAAATGGAAAACTTCGAGGAAAACTACCAAGCGCAAGTTTTAGGTATTCTGGAGACAGAGGAAACTCAGAATATTTTAGCAACAGATTATGTCTATGAGGGGGATGAATAATTTATTATCTGATAAAGAAACTTCCCTGAGCCTGTGACAAGAAAGGTCAAATAGGCTACTGAAGTAGAGCAGTAAATATACTCTACACCACTTGCAAAGACTGCAGGCTGGGCGCAGTGGCTCACGCCTGTAATCCCAGCACTTTTGGAGGCTGAGGCAGATGGATCACAAGGTCAGGAGATCGAGACCATCCTGGCTAACTGGTAAAAACCCGTCTCTACTAAAAATACAAAAAAATAGCAAGGCGTGATGGTGCGTGCTTGTAGTCCCAACTACTCAGGAGGCTGAGGCTGAAGAATTGCTTGAACCCGGGAGGCGGAGTTTGCAGGGAGCCCAGATTGTGCCACTGCACTGCAGCCTGGTGACAGAGCAAGAGCAAGAAAGAAACAGAGAGAGAAAGAGAGAGAGAGAGAGACATAAGAGAAGAAAGAGAGACAGACAGAAAGAAAGAGAGAAAGAGAAAGAAAGAAAGAAAAGAAAAGAAAGTGAAAGAAGGAAAGCGAAAGAAGGGAAGGAGGGAAGGGAGGGAGGAAGGGAGGGAAGGGAGGGAAGGGAGGAAGAAAGGGAATTCTGGAATCAAACAGGAAGGAAAGAGCTTCCTTGGCTCATGTTCATCAACTCTATCAGATTACAAGAAGCACAGGGGATGTACTTTCTAGGTACCCTCATATTAGAAATCCAGAGATAGTCATACAAATACATGCAAATAATTGACTACAATACTTGGCTAAGTCCTTGAAACAGGGTAATCTTCCAGCATCACCCACACACCAGCTTCAAATCCTGGATCCACCCCCAATCTCCCAGCTGTGTGAGCTTGGGCAAGCCCATGCCTCTTCCAGCCTCTAAACTGCCGCATCTGCACAATGGGTTTTACAAAGAACATAAATACTTCACTGTGATATGCTAAGCACAGTTCTTACTACTAAGACAAACGTGAATACCCAACCTCATCTGCAGGTGACAGTAATATGACATTTTGTAAAGGCCCCAAGGAAGAACCTCAGAACTTTACCTTCCTTTGTGAGTACGCGCTTATCGATTTGAGCAAGTGGTTTATATAGTTCTTGCTGGTTTGCAGACTTGTTTATATCATACTTTATTTATTGAAAATCCAATACTATACAGAAAAACAATCTGTAAAGCAAAGAAATGAGGAACAAATCTAGTGGATGATTTAGGATGAATTCTTCCCAATAATCTACAACTATTAATAATATTAATAGTTTTTCCCTTTTTGTTTAGCTAAAGATCATTCAAAACAATGGGGATGAGCCCTGTGACTTGTGATGCGTGAAAGAACGATCATGTTTTCCAAGTCAAGTCACCAGCTTAGACAGGCACGAGGCTCGTATATTACCCGCCCCATATACTGCACGCCTCTCCCCAGTGCATACACCATAAAAAAGGCCAGGGCCTTCCATCTACAAAGGCAAATCATGGGACTTAAGCTTTCAGTGTCAAAGGAGATTTCAGGGAATTCCCACAAACAGTGAAGCTATACCAGCTCATAAAGTCACTGAGTGAATCTGAAGGAGTCCAAAAGTGGCTGGAATTTTGCGGAGGTCTTTAAAAGTGCAAGCAATTTGGCTGGGCAGGGTGTCTCATGCCTGTAATCCCAGCATTTTGTGAGGCCAAGTTGGGTGAATCTTGAGGTCAACAGTTCGAGACCATCCTGTCCAAGATGAAACCCTGTCTCTACTAAATATAAAAATCAGCTGGGCAAGGTGGCAGGTGCCTATAATTCCAGTTACTCAGGAGGCTGAAGCAGGAGAATTGCTTGAACCCAGGAGGCGGAGGTTGCAATGAGCTGAGATCGTGCCACTGCACTCCAGCCTGGGTAACAAGCACGATACTCCATCTCAAAAAAAAAAAAAAAAAAAAAAATGCAAGCAATGTATTCCTCAGCATGCTAGCCCATCTTTCCTTAATATGCTATGAAACACAGGATGTGGCAGTTTTGAAGCAGGGCAAGCAAAAACAAGAACTAAATGAAAACACAGGCGTCAGTATCTATTAAAAGCACAGAAAAGTGTGGAGCCTATGTGCCTAATACAACAGTTGGTACTGAGTGCTCCATATCTGAAAACAGTGTTAAAGCCATTATTTCCGATGCTTATCAATGAGGCTGCAATCACATCATGCTGTCAGTACCACTCCTATGCCTTCACTCCCACAGAATAAATAGACCCGGTATCAACGCTATTGAAAACGTGAATCATGACAGCACTTCAGCATCAAACCGTGTGGTCGCAATCAACTGAGCATGCGCTCTATCCCTAAGCCATGCACGTTCCATTACCTCTGGCTAATAAATCTTTTATTTCTACCCCTTGTCTCTCTGCTTTCTCAATAACCATTTTGATATAAACCATTGCTTGCTGTTCCTGATGACTAATCCCTTAATCACCTTTCCTAAATATATGCAAAGCGTATTTCTTTGTAAATATAAAAGAAAAAGCAATCACATAAATAATTAAGATGGCTTTTCAAATGACAGTTGAGTGCTAATATGAGCTACACTGGGAAATACTCATCAACAAACTAAATACACATCTATTAAAATGTAGGAGTCCAGACATATGAAGACGGAAAAAGGATTCATTGCGACTCCATCGGAATTATGCTGATAAACATCCGACATAGAGTACCTGCAGTCCCAGCTACTCGGGAGGCTGAGGCAAAAGAATCGCTTGAACCCAGGAGGTGGAGGTTGCAGCGAGCTCAGACTGCACCACTGCACTCCAGCCTGGGCAACAAAGCAAGACGCCATCTCACACACAAAAAAAAAAAAGAAAGAAAGAAATAAATAAAAACGAAAAGAAAAGTAAGCATCACTTTGCACTTTCATGTGTGAAGAAACTATTATTGTTGTTATTAACAGCAGCAGCTAACATTTAATTGAGCACTTAATTTATCCCACAATGGTTAAGACTCTATATCCACAGAGTCAATGTGTTTAATACAACCACCCAGATCTCTCAATGTAGATATTATGATGTGCATTTCACAGATGAAGAAACTGAGGTTTAAAGAAGTTAAGAAACTTGCCCAAGGTCCTAAGATGTATCTGATTCTAATCTTTGCCACTATCATAGAGCATGTTTTAGTGCCATGGTTATAAACTGGGGATGATTTGCACCCCTAGGAGACATCTGGCAATGTCTGGAGACATTTTTGGGTGTCACAAACATACTTGGGTCATTCCTCCTGTATGAGAGGGGAACAGATTCAAGACACATTCTGGGAAATCAGAGGTGAGTCGAACAGTAACTCCAAAGGAGGGCCACCAGCCCCTCTTCGCATACCAGCCCCTTCTGCCCAACCTGTTGGCCATCTCAATTTTCCCACGCTGTACTAATGGCCAGTCTCCAACAGAAGCTATTCTGCACTCCCTGTTTTGATTTTTACATCCTAAACAGACCTAGTGAGGGCCTGGTATGCATCAGGCACATTGGTTACTCACAGCAATCCATCCCCTCTCTCCCAATCCACCACCCCGGCCTCCCAACCTCAGCCTCATCCCTTCTCTTCCTGCAAACAACGCAAGGAGATGGATGCTATTGGGCCCATCTGCCCCCACTCCACCCTACCTCCTTCTTTCACAGGACCAGAAGTTCTAGATCCCAAGTTCTGGAGATCTAAAATTTCAAAGCTAAAATTGAGAAACCTAACAGAAACAGAAGGAGGAGGAACTGGGAGTCCCACTGGGGTCTTTCAAGAGCGCTACACTGGAATGTCGAGGTCCTGCTGTGGATGTTCATGAAGTGTGTTTGGATACCTAATAAGCTCTCATTCTTTACATGCAGTGCCCCTCAGAGATCCTCAGATCTCAAGACAGGGAGTGGGATACGCAGATCCTGAGAAATAAAGCAACAGAGGCCCTACTCCAATAGATACTGAGTAAAGGAAAGAATAAACCACAGCATTGCAGAACTCAGATACGCCTATCATTGTCCCAGATTTAGAGAACTCACATGGAATCCTAACACGTAAACACTGCTGCTAAATAAAAGAGGGTCCACTCCATCTCGAAAACAAGAAAACATCTTATTCCGCCAGCCACACTGGCCTCTTGGAATACACAGGAAAACATCAGGTGCTTGTCTTAAGAGGTCAGGGCACCAGGGTATAATTCACATAAGGATGTGAACGAGGTAGATGACAGCTGTGCACAGTTCCACAACATAGGGACATACCCCACTGACACATTTTCTTTATTTAAATATGACTGGGGGCTGATGCGCCTGCCCCTCTTCCCTCCTTTTTTAATTATGCTAGACGAATTGGCCTTTTAAGATGGTGGTTTACTTCTTACTGTCCATAGTATCCTATTTTAATTGTTTCCATTTCTTCTCTTACTTCTAACTTTGGAGCATCTAAAACATCTCAGCAGGAGGGCATTTTCCCATGAAATAATTAGTAGTAGTAGTAATTACATATAGGTTCTTAATATACTGCTATATGGAATGTGTTTTCACTTAAGTTATATTTTATTAAATAGCTGCATCTCCCCAAAAGTAATTTGAGAGCTCTAGAAAGGATATCTTGAATACAAAGGGACAAAAGGGTAGATCAGAATGGCTTCCTCTAAGAAATAGGATGGATCCTGAAATTCATCACTCAAACCACAGCTAGAGAATTTAAAAGCAAAATGTGCAAAGTATGAACATTGATATTAAACATGGTAGAAAAGACGGGCCGTAGGTGGAGCCGACAGACTTGGAGTTTGGAAGCCAGATGGACTAAGCAAGGAGCCTACCTCTGAGCTTATCAGCTGTGCAACTCAGGTGAGTTTCTTCACCCTTCTGAGACATCCCTTGGCTCTTCTGTAAAATGCCAAAAAAAAAAAAAAAAAAAAAAAAAAGCCTTTTGCATCCTTCTGGATGAGGAATATAAAGTACTTGGCCCATGGCCCAGCACATGACAGAGAATTGATAAATGGGGGCTGTTAGCTCTCCCATTGTGGATGTGAGAATAGCATTCCACTGGCTAAGAGGCAGACACGAATGTTCTAGAACATGGCGATCCTGGAATGTGTAGTGAAGGCAGGAAGAGAAAGAATGGGTAGGGAAAAACAAGTTGGGAAGCAGGAATGAACTCTTATCTCCAGAAGCAGAGCTAGGAATGCCCACGGGGCCTTGGCACATGAGAGCCTCCGCTGAGCCAAATGGCCCAAAGACGTCTGAAAGAGCCTTTGCTGCAACAAAAAACTTTGGATCATTTTGAGAAACTCCTGTGAGGCGCCAATATGCTGCAGTACCTTCCCGGCCCCGACACTGATGTGATTCATCATAGATAATGTATGGATGTGTTCAAGCTGGCCAGCAGCTTGAAAAACTGGAGTCTATCAAATTGACCATGAAAAACACAAGAAGGTAATATTTAGTGATATGCCAGATGAAATCCTTGTATTGAGACATGAGGTAAGGAAAGACCTGAAGGGAAGCAGACCAGCTATTATCAAGGGTCAGGGAGTTGGCGGATGACATAGAGACCAAGCCTAACATAGGTCACCCAAGCAAGGAGGCCTTACGACTTCACAGCCTCTCTGCAGCGTATGAATGGTGCAATGGAATGAAATTGTAATGACGGCTTCTGGTGCTAAATTTGAGTTTCTATAATCACGATCTTGGGGAGATAAGGAACACAGTATAATGGCATACACAGAGAATAAATGAACACATGACAGATTATGAACAGGTTGAGTTTCTTCAGCCCACAACCTATCAAATCTAATTTTAAACCTTCAAAGACACATGTATTAGTTTCCTTTCTGTTCCAGTTTCATTTTCCCGTGTCCCCGATGGTCAATGATTTTGGATAATTCTTATTTTG
This sequence comes from Aotus nancymaae, assembly GCF_030222135.1. Classification (NCBI taxonomy): domain Eukaryota; kingdom Metazoa; phylum Chordata; class Mammalia; order Primates; family Aotidae; genus Aotus; species Aotus nancymaae. Next base: position 32,626,659 of record NW_026988443.1, on the reverse strand, counting down.
GGATCACTGGTCTACCTCAAGGTACTATATGTTAGAGTAAAACTACACAACAATAAATTCTGTCATCTGAAATCGACTCACAGAGACTAAATTATGACTCAAAATATAAGAAAGACTGAACATTGAGTCTTCGAAATCATCTCATCCGACCTTTTTCCTTAAAGATGAGGAAAAAAGGCTCCATACAGATCCAGAGGCTTACCCAAGGCCCCATCATTAACTGAGGCGAATCCAGGAATTTCTGCCTCTAAGCATCAGACAATAATTAAAATAGACGAACATGTTATCATATATATTGTGTTCTCCGAAAAGAAGAGGATACATTTAATAATGCAAAAATAGTTGTGTTATAGCATTATCTTTCAAGACTGGTTTAAACGTAAATATCATTGCACAATAAGGTTACTACCATGTTGTCACTAGGGTCCCTGGAATAGTACTTTTCTAGTTTTAAATGTTACATCAAATGGGCAGAGTTTTACAATTCTGACATGCCCTTCTGCTAGTCCCAAGAACGCTGCAAGCCCTTAACGGTTATCTACCTACACCGTCAGTGGGAATGGAAATTGGGACAACAAGATAAGAAAATGACTCTGAGGCCTAGTGCGGTGGCTCACGCCTATAATCCCAGCACTTTGGGAGGTCAAGGCAGGTGGATCTCGAGGTCAGGAGTTCGAGACCAGCCTGGCCAACAAGGTGAAACCCAGTCTCTACTAAAATTACAACAATTAGCTAGGCGTGGTGGCACTCGCTTGTAGTCCCAGCTACTCAGGAGGATAAGGCAGGAGAATTGCTTGAGCCTGGCAAGCGGAGTTTGCAGTGAGCCGAGATCGCGCCACTGCACTCTAGCCTGACGAAAGAGCGAGACTCCATCTCAAAAAAAAGAAAAAGAAAATGACGCGAGAACTGTTACCAAAATTTACAACTCATATGCCCTTTGAATCAAAGAGCACACTGCTAAGATTCTGCCCTAGGTGTGTACTCACAAAAGTGTAAATAAAGGATGTTCACGGCAGCACACTTCAGACCCAGTATCACATGAAATTGTAAGAAAGACTGATGCAAGAGAGAATGGTAAGACACCATTTCCTGGAATAACAAATAGCAAAATAATGCAAACGACCTAAACGGTCACCAAAGGGAAGACTGGTTATAGCATAAGCACGTGATAGGATATTACGCAGCAGTTAAAACAGTCAAGTAGATCTATATGCACTAATAAGAGATCTCCTGGACTACTAAGTTTAAAAAAACAAAGTACAGAACAGTATGTGAGTGTTTTTGCTGGTATATATAACCTTTTTCTGGAATACACAAAATAGTTCATAATGTTTATCTTCCAAGAGAAGGACCAAGAAAGACTTTCCCATTTCATTTTCGACCTTCCCATTCTGCATGTCGATTCAAATAAGATGCACGTATGCTTATTTGTACTCTTCTCAATACATTTCTAAAGGCTACCACTATCCCACCTAATAGAGGTTATTAGTTTTTAACATTAGTGAGAAAGACACTAACATAATCAGAAAAAAATAAGGCTCTGCTTTCTTTTTTTTAATTTTACCCAAACGAATAAGTCCAGTGAGCTCAAGACAAGGGCTTATTTCAAATATACTGAATTCCAAATATTTCATCATAAATATACTGAAAAAGCAGAAATAAATGTTCCTTTTCTTTATTTTCATAACTTTTCAGTCCAGAATACCAGAAATTTTCTTAAGCACACTATGATCTATTTCTCCAAATGGCAAGAAATGCTTCATAGCATTCAGAACATGAAGACGGCCTCCTCAGCGTTTATCCAGCCCACTTCAGGCTCCGTTCCCAAACCTACTGCTCTGTCTTCTCCTCCTCATCCTTCCAGGGCCTCTGCGTCTGCCATTCCCCTACCCCATCTGACCCTTCTCCACCCTCCCCAGCTCTTTCTTGAGATCTTAGCTCAACCACATCTCCCAACTCCCTGGCATCAACACTGTTTCATAGGACCACTCAGTGTTTGTTCAAGTTTACATTAATATCTATGTTTCTTTGACTAAATCTGTCTTACACAATAGGCTGAAAGCTCTACAAAGACAGTGGCAATGTGTGTTGTCCTTCACAGAAGACCTCAGCACCTGAGACAGAGGTGCACTTTGCGAACAAGTGAATGAATGAAAAGTGAATGAACGTAGTCTAGACTCATGCTGAAGTCCAGTGATGTTTAAAAAACCAAACAGCTCACATCACTCTCTAGCTCAAACCCTCTAATGTCTTTCTCACCACTCTCTCAGGGTCTCCCAGATACCCATCCCCAACAGCACCTCTCCTACCCTGTCCATCCATCTCCAGCCACACCAGCTTCCCTGATGATCCTTGAATTCTCCACTGAGCCTTTGCATATGCCGTTCTCACTGCTAAGAGAGGACTTCTCTCGACATGTGCATGGCTTACCTCCACTTCCTTCAGGTCTCAGATCAAATGTCACAGCTTTGGAGGGCTTCCTGCAGATGACTCCATGATGCTCACGCTGTCACTCACCCTCCCTTCCTCTGCTTTACTGTTCTTTCTTTATTGACATCATGAGAAATATTAAATCTGATTATGATCTATTTTTCCTATCTAGACGGTAAGCCTATGAGGGCAGGGATTCTGTTTCATTTGATACTAACTCCTTGGTCCTAAGACTAATGCAAGCCCTCAATAAATATTTACGTAGACATGTATCAACATCAACTTCTATACAGGGAGAGAAAAGTAAGAAATCAGAGATAGGGTTAAAACCTACTTCTTTCTAATCTTAAAAACCACAAGCATAACAGTCTCCTAGTTGCAATCATGGGCGTTCACCACGTTTTATTTTTCTTAATAAATGAGTTAAACAAGTAAACATTCTCAAACCCCTGATTAATAAAGCAGATGACACTGACAATGAACCATAAACAAACGCGTGGATAATAATGGGCTTGCTCATGCTTTCATTCATAAAACAAACAAAGTGGAGATGACTTTAAAAATAAAGACATGATTCCAAGAGCAATAAATTTTACACGCTGCACTAAAATCTCCATGTGGTTAGCCCGGCATGTGCATTTGACAATTAAAAAACAGTTGAGCACTTACCCATTCTTCTAAAATGCGTGACACTGCTTCACTCGCCCTTGCCATGTTCCTGCAGGCCAAGATCACATGTGCACCATGGAGGGCAAAAGACTTGGCAGTTTCGAACCCTATGGGGTAAAGGAAAGTCAACGTTAGAAAACACGGCATCAACACAGTGAGTCATGTAGAATGGCCCTTACTGGAGCACCACTTACATTACCCCAAGTTCTCAACCAGGGGAGATTTTGACCCCCACGGGACAGGTACAAAGGTCTGGAGACATTTTCAGTGGCCACAGCTGGGGGTTAGAGTCCCGCTGGCATCTAGTGGGTAAAGGCCAGGTATGCTACAAAACATCGTTTTGTTTTGTTTGATACGGAGTCTTGCTCTGTCACCCAGGCTGCAGTACAGTGGTGCAATCAGGGCTCGCTGCAACCTCCGCCTCCCAGGTTCAAGTCATTCTCCTGCCTCAGCCCCCAAGTAGCTGGGATTACAGGCATGCACCAGCATGCCCGTAATCGCTGGCTAATTTTTGTATTTTTAGTAGAGATAGGGTTCTGCCATGTTAATCGGGCCAGTCTTGAACTCCTGACCTCAGGTGATCCGCCTGCCTCTACCTCCCAAAGCACTGGGATTACAGGCGTGAGTCACCATGCCCAGCTTACAAAACATCTTACGATGAGTAGGGCAGCCCCCTACGACACAGAACCATCTGGCCCAGACTGTCAACACTGTGATGGTAAGAAAACTTGTCCTAGGGATGCAGTGATTTCAAAGATGAAGACTGAGCCATAGAAGAGTTAATGGCATGTCCAACCATTTAACCATCAATAATGACCAGATTCTTTGCCCACGTTAAGGACATGATGTTCTGCTCTGTGGTAATGCTCCCAGCGCCTCTGCTTCCACCAATGTTACCTAGGTTTCTTAGACCCATTTTCTACTGAGAACAATTAGAAAAGCTGGAGAAAATAACACATGTGCACACGTGTACACACACACACATCTGTTTGAAGGCATCAGAAGGGCACTATGACTGAGAATTTTTGGGGCCAAGATCTGCAAAAATTGCAAGGCCAGCATTTGGCAGCATTTTTCCTTCAAGGCATATTTCATTTCCAAACATAGTGGTTGGAAGCCTAAGGAGATGGGCTGAGCTTTTGGCAATCTCCTAACATGGAAAAAGACACAAATTTGAGCTTAGGACCCACCAAGAACAGGCCGTGGTAAATACACCAAACCTTTGGCTGGGATCCTAAAGAGATATACCCTCCTTGTAATAACAAGAGACAGACCAGCCTTCACAAGAGTGGAAACTCAGGTTCAGGCCATTTCACTTCCTAGTTTGATTAAAGTGATCAGTCCCTATCGGTCCAATTTCCAGAAGCAAGAGAAAATATTCTCTGGAGGAAGATACCATTATCTAGAGTCTCAAATTACCACTATAATTATTTCAAATACTCATATAAAATCTCAGACACTCAAACAAAATAGCTAAGCATACAAAAAAACAAGACTTCACCAAAAGCCAGAGGGGAATAAAATGGAAATAAATGCACAGGAGGTCTATCTAATCAAGTTATTCAGAAACAGTGATTAAAATAACTCTGATCGAGGCGAGATGGAGAATTATCACAGGGAACTAGAAACAATTAAAAAAAAATCAAATAGACATTCTGGAACTTAAACACAATAAAAATTCATGCCTGTAATCCCAGAACTCTGAGAGGCAGAGGTGAGTGGATCACGTGGTCAAGAGATCGAGAGCGTCCTGGCCAACATGGTGAAATCTCATCTCTACTAACAATACAAAAATTTGCTGGGCATGGTGGAGCACACCTGTAGTCCCAGCTACTAGGGAGGCTGAGGCAGGTGAATCGCTTGAACCCAGGAGGGGGAGATTGTGGTGAGCCAAGATTGTACCACTGCACTCTAGCCTGGCAACAGAGTGAAACTCTGTCTTAAAAATTTAAAAAAAAAAAAAAGAATTCAACATATAGGTTAACAGAAAACAGGACACAGCTGACAAGATTAAGAAAACTAGAAAATAAGTTAAAAAAATCAAAAGTAAAGCATAAAAAGAAAAAAATAACTAACACAGTAAAGCAAAGCACATAAGAGACACGTGAAACACATTCTCCTATGCTTTTTATTCTTCATTGTTCAACTTGATCTCCTACGCTCTTACACATACATGTAATTTGAGTCCCAAAAGAAGTAAAACAATAGATTAAGATATAAGCAATATGTGAAGACAGAATGGTTGATAATTTTACAAAATCAATGACAGATACATAGCCACAAATTCAAGAAGTATCCTGAGCCAGAAGCAGAAATATATATGGGTATGTGTCTACACATATATGTATAAATGTGTGTGTGTCCACAAGTATGTGTGTATATATATGTGCAAGCCACAAGCAGAAACATACATATATATATCTGTGTGTAGCCACAAACAGAAATATATATGTGAGCATATATCTATATGTGTACGTCTATGTGTGTGTGTGTGTGTGTGTGTAGACACACATATATACACATACATGTCAAAGCAAGGCACATCACAGTAAAACTGCTAAAAACTGCAGATAGTTTTAGAAGTACAGACAAGTAACTATAAGACTGGTAGTTATACCTCTCAGGAAAATGATGGAAGCCATGGCTGAAAGAAGTGAAACTTTCATCTTAGAATTCCATACCTAGTGAAAATATTCTTGAAAAATAAAGGAGAAGGAAAACAAAAATTTTAAGCAAATGAAAGCTGCGTTTTGTCTATCACCTACACTACACCTAGTATCGCGTATGGACCTACACTAGAGGAGACACTAAAGGATGCTCTTCAGGCAGGCGGAAGATGACCCTAGTTATAAACCCAGAGATGCAGGAAGTAACAAAGAGCAACATTACGGTAAAGACATGGAAAGATCTAAATGGTAAGAGCAGTAACCTCTGTGCAGCAAAAATCACCACATCAACAATAATAATAACGCTTAACCTAGGAGGTGAGTGAGTAATGGAAGTAAAGTATCCTAAGGTTCTTCTCTTGACCAGGAAGTGATATAACACTGATTTATATCAGACTTTAGTAAGTCAAGGATGCAAGCTGTAATCTCTACAAACTTAACAAGCTACTAGAGAAGTGAAGTAGACTAATAAAAAGGAAAGAAAGGAGAGAAAATGACCAGGTACAGTGGCCTGTAATTCTAGCACTGTGGGAGGCCAAGGCATGAGGATCACTGTGACCAGCTTGGGCAACATAGCAAGAATCTGTCTCTACAAAAATTAAAATTAATAAAGAAATACTCTTGTGTGGTGGGGGCACCTATGGCTCCAACTACTCAGAAGACTGATGTGGGAGGATCGCCTGAGTCCAAGGATCATAGCTACAGTGAGCTATGATCATGCCATTGCACTTCAGCCTGGGTGACAGAGCAAGACCCTGTCTCAATTTAAATAAAAGAAAGAAAGGAAAGAAAAAGAGAGAGAGAGAGGGAGAAAAAGAAAAAAAGGAACAGAAGGGAAAGAAGAATATAGAATAAGTTAAACAGGAAGCCAATATGGTGGTATATTTCAGCCCAAACCCAAATATATCTGTCATTACATTAAATATAAATGGCCTAAAGATGGCAATGAAAAGAAAAAGTTTGTCAGACTGAAGAAAACATGAATATACATGTATACTCTTTATAAAATAATGCACATTATGTTTTGTATCTTTAAACATAAGGATAAAACAATTAAAGTAAAAGAACAGAAAAGGTATATCATATAACATGACCAAAAGAAATCTGATATACCTATACCAATTTCAGAAAAAGGAGATTTTAAAGCAAGAAGTTTTACAAGAGAAAGCACTGACTATTTCACTATTTCGATCTACCAAGAATACATAATAATTCTAAATTTATATGTACTTAATAATAGAGCCTCTCGTAGATGTCAAATATGAACAGAAGTAAGAGAATAAATAGAGAAATTCACAATTATAATGGGAGATTTTAACATATCCCTCTTAGTAACAGATAAAATAAGCAGACAAACACAAGGTATAGAGACGATTTGAACAACTTAACTGATAAACTGGTAATAATTGAATATGCTAAACACTGAAAACAACAGCAAAATATACTTAAGTACTTAAAGAATATTTACCAAAACTGGCGATTTGCAGAGCCAAAAGCAAGTCTCAACAAATTTAAGAAGATTAAAATTAGAAAGCATGCTCTTTGACTGCAATGGAATTATAATCAATAACAAGATCGCAGAAAATTCTCCTTTATTTATACATATATGCATAAATAAATAAAACATGGTTCAAAAAATTATAATGAAAGTTAGAAATATTTTAAACTCAATAATTACAAACACATATACAAACTTAAAGAGTATAGCTAAAGCCATGGTTAAAAGAAAATCTATACCATTAACTACATATATTAAAAAGAAGGCCAGGCACAGTGGCTCATGCCTGCAATCCCAGCAATTTGGGTGGCCAAGGCAAGCAGATCGCTTGAGCCCAGGAGTTCAAGACGAGCCCGGGCAACATGGCAAAATCCCATCTCTACAAAAAATTAGCTGACCGTGGTGGCGCACACGTGTGGTCCCAGCTACTCAGGAGGATGATCATGCCACTGCACTCCAGCTTAGGTGACAGAGTAAGAATCTGTCAAAAAAAAGAGATGAAAGATGAAAGAAGAAAGAAGGAAGAAAGGGGCCGGGCGTGGTGGCTCAAGCCTGTAATCCCAGCACTTTGGGAGGCCGAGGCGGGTGGATCACGAGGTCAAGAGATCGAGACCATCCTGGTCACCATGGTGAAACCCCATCTCTACTAATACAAAAAATTAGCTGGGCACGGTGGCGCGTGCCTGTAGTCCCAGCTACTCAGGAGGCTGAGGCAGGAGAATTGCCTGAACACAGGAGGCGGAGATTGCGGTGAGCCGAGATCGCGCCATTGCGCTCCAGCCTGGGTATCAAGAGCGAAACTCCGTCTCAAAAAAAAAAAAAAAAAAAAAAGAAGGAAGAAAGGAAGAAAAGAAAGAAGGAGAGAGGGAAGGAGGAAAGAGAGACAGAGAGAGAGAGATAGGAAGGGAGGGAGGGAAGGGCAAGGAGGAGCAGGGAGGGAAGGAAGGAAAGAGAAAAGATGATCTAAGCATCATTAATTAGGAAAATAACCCAGCACATTAAACCTAAAGAAAGCAGAAGGATGGAAATAACAGGAGGAAGGAAACACTTATCAATCTAAAACAAACATAAAATACTGAGCAAAAAAGAAGCCAAAAGTCTGTTAATTGAAAGAACTAGTAAAATTAACGAAGGGCTAGCAAGACTGACAGAGAGACAGAGACAGAAAGACAGGGCACGAACAACAAATATCAGGGATGAACAAAATGACATCATTATGTCAAATAAAAGCACGGGTAACAAAACAAAACTAGACAAGTGAGATTACGTGAAACTAAAAAGCTTCTGCACATTAAACAATCAAGAAACTGAAAGGGCCCGCTACACAACAGTAGAAAATACTTGAAAACCACATAACTGATAGTGTTCACATCCAAAATACATAAGGAACTCCTAAAACCCAATAGTCCAAAAAAAAAAGAAAAGAAAGAAAAAACATCCATACAGATTTTAAAAACAAGCAAAGGAACTGAATAAACATTTCTCCAAAGAAGACATACAAATGGCCAACTATATGAAAAGGGGTTCACCATCACTAATCCTCAGGAAAATGCAAATTGAAAGCACAGTGAGATGTCACCTCACACCTTAAGATGGTTCTCACAAAATGACAGGTAAGTGTTGGTTGAAGATGTAGAAACAAGAGACCCCTCGTGCACGAGAAATTTACATTCCTTAGTGGATTGTAAATTGGTATAGCCGTTATGAAAAACAGTATGGAGGTTCCTCAAAAAAATTAAAAATAGATTTAAAAATTGCTGCATTATGATCCAGCAATCCTATTCTGGGTACACATCCATAGGAACTCAAATCAGGATCTCAACAATATGTCTTCTTAAGTTCACTGCAGCATTATTCATACTAGCCAAGACATGGAAGAAGTCTAAATTTCTACTGCTGAATGAATGGATAAAGGAAATGTGGTATGTGTACGTACACACACACACACACACACACACACACACAAAATGGAATATTATTCAGCCTTAGGAATGAAGGAAACTCTGCTATTTGCAACAACAAGGATGAACCTGGAGGACACTGTGCTAAGTGAAATAAGCCAGACACAGGACAAATACTATATGATACCATTTATATGAGGAATCTAAGATGCTCAGACTCACAGAAGCAAAAAATAGAATGGTGGTTGTGAAGGGCTCGGGGGAGAGAGAAACAAGGAGGTATTAGCCAAAGGGTACAAAGTTTCAGGTATCCCAGATGGAAAAGCCCTAGAAATCTGCCATACAGCACTGTGCCCACACTGTATCATGCACTTATAAATTATGATAATGGTTTCATAGGTATATACTTATCTCCAAACTTATCAAGTTCTATACATCAAATATGTATGGCTTTTTGTATGTCAATCAGACATCAAAGTTGTTTTTAAAAATGAAACATAAAGAAACGGACTACAGGCCGGGCGCGGTGGCTCAAGCCTGTAATCCCAGCACTTTGGGAGGCCGAGGCGGGTGGATCACGAGGTCAAGAGATCGAGACCATCCTGGTCAACATTGTGAAACCCCGTCTCTACTAATACAAAAAAATTAGCTGGGCATGGTGGCGCGTGCCTGTAATCCCAGCTACTCAGGAGGCTGAGGCAGGAGAATTGCCTGAACCCAGGAGGCGGAGGTTGCGGTGAGCCGAGATCGCGCCATTGCACTCCAGCCTGGGTAACAAGAGCGAAACTCCGTCTCAAAAAAAAAAAAAGAAACGGACTACAGTTCTACAAACCCTAAGAAGATCTTAAGATATGGTGAACGACTTTATACCAGTGAATTTACAATACAGGTGAAAAAGACAAATTCCTAGAAAACCACTACAAAAAAAGTTGCCGTAAGAAGAAATGAAAAACTGAAAAGTTCTCTATAGGTAAAAAAAAAAAAAAAAAGAATCTATAATTTAAATTCATCTCAAAAAAGGAAAAAAGAGAAGAGGGGAGGGGAGGGAAAGAGGAAAAAGAAGACGCAGTCTAATCTAGAGCTTGAACACCAATGCATTGCTCTAAACTGAAATTACCCTGTGTTGTAAGCTATGGTGGAAGACCCTATAGAGTACAGTACAGCAACAAACTAGCCAATTCTACTAAAGAAGGCAGCAATGCAATCCAGCCGAATCCATGGCAAAGGGCCATAAATTATTGTTTGCAAGATAATGTTAATATGTATGGAAAATCAGCTTGTCGTTATCTTACTGACATCACCATATGAAAGAGCCTAGTAAAGTTCATTCATTCATATCACCTCCATAGGCCTAATCTTCATTCATATCAACAGTCCATTTATATAAACTACTTCTCGAGGAAAGTCAGCATAGCACAGAGGAAAACTCAAGTTGGACACATTTGTGTTGATGCCAGTTCTAAGCACATACAAGCAGTGAGATCTAAGGTCACGCCTTGAACCCATGTGAAACTCAGTTACCGTTTCTGTAAAATGGGGATAAGCAGTCAACATATACTAAGAGACTAACGTAACCACAGTAGGTGGAAAACAAATGTTACTTGACCGCTTCTTGCAAAATCTTTGGTGTTCTATGCCTCTTCTCCAACTTGTATGACCTACTAAATCCAATACAGTCACTATGACTAAAAAATTAAAACTTGCTCCTAGATGTGCTACCAATGGCAACCCAAGGACTGAATGGCTTTAATATCAACCAGAATTCAAAGAAATCAGCCACAGGCTCCACCACCTTGTTTGTCTAAATGTGGGCTCCAGAGGACAATTTAACCTCATTGTTGAGACAATCTGAAATTATTTTTTGAGATTTTGCCAAATTCCATAGTCCAAAATACTTACTACGTAAAGATGACTTCTGATACTTAAATCAGATGCTGAAATAATGCACAAAGGATTTCAAACCTGAAGTATTTAACACGTAAATCTGTCTGCCTCCCCTTGGGTGCGTGTGTAGAAGGTGTTTGAAGCTGTATCTCCAAGCTTTAAAGCAAGAGGACAATAATCCCAAATTTACTCATTTTACCTGTGATGCCAATGTCACCCCTTATCACCGGTGAGCAAAAGACACCTAGATCATTTAGGGAAAGAGAGAGAAGTAAAATGCCAGGTTTCATAGTCCAGCTGGCTGGGGACAAGCATGGGACGAAGTCTTGCTGACTGATTGGCCCCATCAATCAGGCTAATGAGATGCTGACAGCCATATGCAAACCACGCAGAGTGACCAAGTACAACTGCACTTGTGAGACTGGGACTTCACACACCCAGATCTCGGAGGAAATGGTGGACTCTGGGTCCCTTTGAAATTTCCAGGTCAAAGCAATGATCAGGAATATCTTTCTTCACATTTTCATCACAGGGCATTAAAAGAAAAAAAATGATATAACAGAGTGGAAATGATAGTAAACACATTCTTAGTCATTCATTAGCAGCTACATTTTTAACGGATTGAGAAAGCACAGATATAACACAACGCCAGGCAGGTTCCAGAGCTTGACTGATTGACTGATTGACTGAGAGTCTCACTCTGTCACCCAGGCTAGAGTGCAGTGGTGCAATCTGCAATCTCCGCTCACTGCAACCTTCGCCGCCAAGATTCAAGCGATTCTCATGTCTCAGTCTCCCCAGCAGATGGGATTACAGGCATGTGCCACTACTCCAGGCTAATTTTTGTATTTTCAGTAGAAATGGGGTTTCACCATGTTGGCCAGGCTGGTCTCGAACTCCTGACCTCAAGTGATCCACCTCCCAAAGCACTGGGATTACAGGCATGAGCCACTGCGCCCCTGTCCAGAGCTTTATTTATTCAGTTTCTCAGGTTAGCAGTGAGCTGCTTGAGCCTTGCACCTTCCCATTGCTGTATTTTGCCAGACTAGCACCCAGTAGGATTCAATAAATATGTGCTGAAGGTAAAAACGGTTCTTGCAGACTGCTAATAGGCTGCGGTTCTGGACTACTTTAAAGCAATCCAAGCATTTTAAACTGCAACACAGATGGCCCTCTTCTTCCTTTTTAATAATGAATCATTTTTTTTCTTGAGATGGAGTTTCACCCTTGTTGCCCAGGTTGGTGTGCAATGGTGCGATCTCGGTTCACTGCAACCTCCGCCTCCCAGGTTCAAGTGTTTCTCCTGCCTCAGTCTCCTGTGTAGCTGGGATTACAAGCTTGTACCATGACGCCCCGCTAATGTTTTGTATTTTTAGTAGAGATGGGTTTTCTCCATGTTGGTCAGGCTGGTCTCGAACTCCTGACCTCAGGTGATCCACCTGCCTCGGCCTCCCAAAGTGCTGGGATTACAGGCATGAGCCACCGTGCCCAGCTATAATGAATAAATATTAAAATCCTGCAAAAAATACCACTCACCATAGTTCTGAATGACACTACCAAGAAATATGTTGAGGGGGAAGCATGCCGTTTTTCTATTGAATTTTATTTTCCCAAGCAAACTTGCTAAGTCATCCTATCTCACTTGACAAAATAACCCACAGCAAAGGACTTTTTATTACCACAAAGGGCACATCTGACAAGTCAGCAGCAACAGGCTACAGGCTCAGGTTTCCGCCCTCTCTCCTTCAGAGAATTCCTGACTGTAGTTATGGGTAAGCCATCTGTCTCTGTGTCTCGTGAAATTACACTCTGCTTCTTACATCTTCCTTTATCCAAGCAATGCATTACCCTTTGCTAGTCTACTTTTAAAAGCTGCAATAGACAACTCCATTTTCTTACCCTTTACAATTGCCTTTGGAGCAGAAACAAAGCATGGCTATTTCAAAAGATGATGGTTTAACAGGAAGGACAATAACACTTTTATAGTAAACCATATCTCTACAGTGTGGAGTTTTATATAAAAAAAGTTTAATAAAGCTACCTACTGTTAAACGTCCTGGATAAAGCCCATGAGAATAGTATCCCTCACTCTCGTAATACTGCAGCCGATGGCCAGTTTAATTAGCCAAATGTAGTAGTGCTGAGCCAATTCTGCACAGTGCCAAAGTTTGTGCAAAATAATGAAGGCAATGGTTTACTAAATTTAATAACCTGATTCATCTTATAAAAAATTAACTTCATGACAATGTTTAAATTGAACTAGCTTAACTGCATAGAGATGGCAAGGGTGTGTTCCGAAGAATATTTAAACCTAATAATACCAAGAAAACAAAGAAAGATGTTTCAAAGCAATGAGCTGCGTCAATTTTTCTAGCACTTGTTACCGCAGATCCAATCGGAAAAATGAAGTGGCCATGGAGGCTTCATAGCTCACTGTCTTGGGTTTTAAGCTTTCAACACAAACATTCAAGTTCCATAAAATGGAAAAGGTGCAAAGTAATTTAAATACCTGCTTATCTTATACTATCTTCCATCACTTTCATTTGTTAGAACCGAGGTTACAAACTGATGATCAGAGGACAAGTCAAGCCCAGTGACCTGTTCTGTGTGGCCCTACTTCCTTCCCTTTCCTTCCTTCCTTCCCTTTCCTTTCCTTTTCTTTCTTCCTTTCTCCCTCCCTTCCTCCTTCCTTTCCCTCCTTTCTTTCTTCCTTTGTTCTTTCTTTCTCTCTCTCCCTCCCAACCTCTCTTCCTTTCTAATTTGAATTAGTTCCCAGCATTAAAACACTGGGGAGATCACAGGTCCAAAGCTAGATGTGCAGCTTCTCTGAAAAAGCTTACAGCGGAAGCACACTGAGTCCCCAGTCCCACCTGGTGACAGGTTATCTGAGAATCCACTGTCAGCTAGAGGTGGGGTTTGGGTTTTCTAGTTGGTCATGTTGGCCACGGTCATCACCCGTGCTGCTGGCACTCCCCACTGGGCCACTGAAGGCACTTGAGGCTCAGTGCACATTTTCCAGAAAAAACCATTGCTAGAGATGTGACTCAAGCCTTACCACAAAACACCCTCAGTCCAAATGCTCACATCTGAATCACTGAATCTCAAAGAACATTTCCCACTGACCTGGTTGAGATTTTTATTTAAACCATATCAAATCCTACTATGACAAGCGTGGGAATATCAGGATGCTAGCTATGCCTTGGAAAACCCTGCAGGAGCACTTGGCTTTGCATGGACAGAGAAGCACAAGGGTAATGGCCCAGGACTCTGCAGGAGGGTGGACCCAAAGTGCAAGCGCCTTTGCATGTCACAAGGGTCACTGAGTGGCAGCAGAAACTCTGGGCCAAGAACTCCATTGGAATGAGAGATAAAGATGAAATAGACAAGCAAAAAGGCAGGGTGCTTGGCAAAAAACAATCAAGGATTGGTGAGCAGCTCCACGTGAATAAATCGCAGGAATGCAATGGAGATGAAACTCCATGCAGCAAGCGAAAACTGTGGGACGCCTCTGCAGGTGGCGGGAGCCTGTGGATTTAGGCAGGGAGTAAACATCATGAGTTATTCATATTATTATTTTATCCATTTACGGTACCTCCAGTGGTCAAAATGGACTCGCTCAAGATACTGTGGCCTTGTCACCAGCCAGGAATGGATGAGGTGCCCTCTTACCCTGAGCAGCTCAAGGTGTAAATTAGAAAATCACATAGGAAGAAAAAAAAAAAATCTACGAAACCAGTGACTGCCTAAGTCTAGGTATCCAACGTGACCCCTGGGCCACTGGTGAGCTTGGTTAGTTGTTTACCCAGACAGGGAACACAAAGGGAGAAGTGGCTTAGGTGTGGTGGTGGAGAGGGTCAGAGCAGGCGGTCACAACCCATGAGACTCACTGGTCGGTTGGACAGGTGGGGACAGAGTTGCCCACAGAATCCTCAGGCACAAAAAACATCAAGGTGGGAACCCTGTCCCTATAAATACCGACAAAGCTCCAGGGAAGTAGGAGCTAAAAACAAGGCAGTTTCTTTCCCCGATACCAGGAAGGTTCCTTCTGGTGGAAGTTTTTTAATTTTCTCCATATTGTGAATGTACTTGGGCAGCGTCCCCATTTACTGTAAATTATGGTTTTAATTATCATTTTTATTAAGATGCCCAAAGGAGTTGGGGCTTACAATACCCGTAATTTCTAATGGGTTGTTATTATTAATTCATAATTGTGAAACACTGGAGACAAATGTTACTGGTAACTGGGCACAATTAAAAGGCCACAGAGATGGTGATTTCCACCCCCACCCCCGCCCCACAAACATAGCACTAAAATGATCTTTAGGAACCAATCAACAAGTTGCCGAATCTTCCAGAACACATCCTCTCCCTCCCTAAAGATCTGCCGTTTTGTACGGAGCAAGAAGATAGACCTAATACCTTTCAACTTGAGTTAGATTTGGGGACAATTCAAATTTGGGGACTGTTTTTGAATTAACACACTACTAGCTTTAAGGATGAGAGTTTCTCCTATATCCTCTTAAAAGTAGGGAGACCATACTTTCCAAACTAATCTGATTAATGTAAATGAAATTACAGTGACGTGACATTGACGATGATATTGAAATCCAACTCCCGCAGGGGCGTTTTCAGATGAAGTTCTAGGACGTACATTCACCATGCCTATACGGTCAATGCCACATCTGCAGTGACTAGATAATCCACACTGTTGTTTCTGTAGTTTAATTACCTGAGTGAGCACATTTACCTCCCACGCGAGTTCAATTACATAGTTCTGAGTTCCAGAGAGTTACAGATCATGCTTACTAGACAGAATCTACAGCTGCCAACTCTTAAGAAATTACAAAACTACACAGGTCTCTCCAGAGGAAATAAGTCATAGCCAGGCCTGCTTTTTAAATGTATGTGTTATACACAAAGAGCAAAAAATACCCTACAGACCTTCCCAAATAGCCCTAATAACATAAATACATCCCAAATATATTTATCAAAAAAAGAATGTCAATTCAAGAAGTGGGAAAAGGGTCAGTTAACGTGGAATATCTTTAAAATACACCAGGCTGCATCTGCATGCTTTGGGCAGTACAAGGCTGAGGCTGTGGTGCTTTGTAAAGCTGTACAATAAATCCCAAGTGACTGCATGAGATCTCTCGAGAGACAAGACTGACCCCAGGCTGGCTACTAGTGCTGCCACTGTGCTGTGTGAGTAAGTTCTCATTTAACCTGCCAGTGATAGTCCTGGTTAGGAATCAGTAAGAAAAGTGCCAGAGATTACAATTAACATGGTTCTAGAAAGGTAAATGCAGAATGATTCTATAAGGGTAACTGCGTCGAGCGGCATCCTGCCGGTAAAGATGTGGGGAAACCAGGCAACTTCATAGATAAATGGGGGAGTGGGGATAGGAAATGGTTTAATAAAACTGGGGGCAATTGAGACATAGCTATCAAATTTGAAATGGACATGCCCTTTGACCCAGCCACAACCAGAAATTTATCCTACAGACTTGCCGACACGAGCAAATACGTGGGAGGAATCTTCAATACAGCATTATCTACAACAGACTGCAATCAACCTAAATGTTTTATCAATTAGGTTAAATAAATTATGTTGCATGAATAGGACAAAATACAAGGTACCGAGCAGTGTGCATGTAAGACACAAAGTGGTTAAACAGGTGCCAACACTGATTACTGCAGGAGAGGGTTATTGGTCGGAGGCAAGGAAAACTTCTTGTGTATTTCCTAATGCTGACGTTATTTGTATTTTTAATACATGCACACGTGCCTGCTATGAGAAGAAACTGAAAATAACAAACCAAATGAAACTGAATTGGTAATTCATAGGCCTTTATGAATTTTAATACAGAGGAATCAAGGCAAGTGAGAAGAAAAGGGAGGAGCCTATTCCTATTCCAAACAAGGTACTTCCTGAGCATCCTGATTTGTAGAGAGGATGCTGAAATGTCCAGGTAAGGAGGAGGACTTGAGAGTGTTACTCTGCTGGGTACCAGGCCAAGTGCTTTATGAAATACATTAACTAATTCTAAGGTGTTCTCTACAGAAACCCTCTGAAGTGTCACTGTCATTTCATATAGAAAAAACCAATGATCTCAGAGTTTAAAGAACTCACGAGGTAGGAGGGCAAAAAGGAGGAGGCACCAATGGGCACTGTGGTCTGAATTCAAGCAGGTGGACCACACCATCGGTCCCAAACTACCATGATCACCATGTGACTGGAGATTTGTGATACTGTGATATAATAAGAAATACATATTGGGACTTCATCCAGGTTCCTGGCACAGAGCTCCTAAGATACTTGAAACTGGTCAGGCACAGGGTCTCATGCCTGTAATCTCAGCACTTTGGGAGGCTGAGGCAAGAGGATCACTTGAACCCAAGGGTTTGAGACCAGCCTGAGCAACACAGTAAGATCTCATCTCTAAAAATAAAAAAATTAGTGGGGCATAGTGCCATGCACCTGCAGTCACAGTCACTCAGGAGGCTGAGGTGGGAGGATCACTTTGAGCCCAGAAGTTGGAGGCTACAGTGAGCCATGATTGCGCCACTACACTCCAGCCTGGGTGACAGAGTGAGACCCTATCTGAAAAAATCAAACAAAAACCTTTGAAATTCTCTAAGCAATATGGGTGAGGGGAGTGTCTTTTATTATTCATGATTAGAGAGTTGGACCTTTCAGCTTCATTGATACCCTCCACATTCCCCACCTTGGGGGAAGGGGAGGGGCTGGAGATTGACTTAATCACCAATGGCCAATGATTTAAGCAATCATGCCTAGGGTAACAAAACCTCCCTAACAAGCCTGAATGGCCAGGCGCAGTGGCTCACACCTGTAATCCAAGCACTTTGGGAGGATGAGGCAGGAAGATCACTTGAGCTCAGGAGTTCAAGACCAGCCTGGGTGACGTACTGAGACCTCGTCTCTACTAAAGCAAAACAACATGAAAAAACAGCCAAGCACAGTGGTACGTAACTGTAGTCCCAGCTACTCAGGAGGCTGCGGCAGGAGGGTGGCTTTACCATGGGAGGTCCTGGCTGCAGTGAGCCATGACTGCATGATTATACCATTGCACTCCAGCCTGGGCAACAGAGCAAGACCCTATCTCAAAACAACAACAACGAAAACCTAAACGATAGCATTTGGAGAGCTTCCAGATTGCTGAACACGTGGTGCCTGGAGAGGGGCACCCCACAGAGGGTATGGGAGCTCCTTCCCTGTGCCTCGCCCTATGTACCACTTCATCTGTATTCTTTGTAATATCCTTTATCACAAACAGGTAAAGGTGAATAAATATTTCCTTGAGTTTTATGAGCCATTATAGCAAATTATTAAACCTGAGGCGATGGTCATGGGAACCCCAATTTGTGGCCAGTGTGTCAGAAGTACAGGTGACGATCCTGAACTTGCTACTGGCATTTGAGGTAGGGGACGATCCAGTAGGACTGAGCCCTCAGCCATGGGGTCTAACTCTGGTCATCAGTGTCATCACTGAATTGTAGGACATCCAGCTGGGGTCCAGAAAATTGGAGAGTTACTTAAAATGAGGGAACACCCCACACATTGGCATGGGAAGGGCTCTGTATGAGTAGAGGAAGACAGTGTGTCCTTCCTTTAGGGTTCAGAGCACACACAAGGAGCAGCTCCTTGAGGCTGGAGAAACCAGCCTGGAACACCCCCATCATCCTCACACCCCGAAGGGTCTTGACTGTCTGTCAAATATGATTCATGGGATTTTCTATCTATTATCTGTGGATATTTTGAGATATATGCTTCTCACGTGTGTTGTACATGCTTGGCCTGTGCATAATTTAAAAGCTAAACCTACTGTGCAGTTGTCCTGAGAGATGGAGAAGGGGTCCAAACGCCACGTGTTTAATCAACAGCCTACCAGACCTTCCTTCCGTATGATCCCATCGAGGCATGGAACTGAGGTCTCTTCAGCCACTCGATTGCATAAAGCTACTGCTTTATGGAATCCACCCCAAACTGTGATGCATTTACAAATGTTTTTCTCTCTTACTTAATATTTAGATTGGGGCTCAGAATTAACACTGTCCTTTGCTTTTGCAAACGATTCTCTGCATAAGGGCTGGCTGTGAGATAGGATCACGAATCCACAGAAATAAAAGTTTACTTCTCTATTCTTCCAAGGTCAATAGTTTACAATTACAGACTTCATTTAACCCCACTTCTATACTTCCAACCAGTAAGAAATGACCTTAACACCATGACCATTACAAGTTATACTCACTTTTTTTTTCTTTAATTTCCAGAAGCCTTCACTGTCAAACTTTAAAAGAATCAACTGTATTAAAGTCCAATATAAAGGCCAGCCAGGCACAGTGGCTCCAAGTACAATCCCAGCACTTTAGGAGGCCAACGTGGGAGGATCACTTGAGCTCAGGAATTGAGGTTACAGTGAGCTATGATCGTGTCACTGCCCTCCAGCCTGGGTGATGGGGCAGATTCTGCCTCAAAAAATATCAAACATTGTTGAGAAATGCTGAGTGTATGATAAAGTATATTGTTGGCTAAGAAGGATGGCAAGGAAAATCTAGCCGCCCACCTCCACAAATGGCAAACTGCTTGAGGCATTCCAAAGTAGCAAAACAGTCTATGTTTATCCTTCGCCGGTTAAAACAATTCTTTAAACACAGGAATATGTGACCTTGTCCCCGTGGCTCCCTCGTGGAGAATACTTTCTTTTTTGAGGGGTTGGCGGGGACTGAGTCTCCCTCTGACAGCAGACTGGAAATACAGTGCACCCTCCGCCTCCAGGTTCAAGTGATTCTTCCGCCTCAACCTCCTGAGTAGCTGGGACCACAAGCACGCCCCACCATGCCCAGCTAATTTTTGTATTTTTAGTAGAGACGGGACTTCACCATGTTGGCCAGGATGGTCTGGATGTCTTGACCTCATGATGTGCCCACCTCAGCCCCACAAAGTGCTGGGATTACACATGTGAGCCACCGTGCCCGGCCGAGAATACTTTGTAGTATCAGTGGTAAAAGCAGGCACCAGCTGCCTACCTAGTTTATCTTGGGTCTATGAGAAAACACAGAACACCTGTTTGTTAATAATAGTCACCTGTTCAGAGAGAATAACTACATGGGTCAGGATCTGCTCAAGGCCTTCAGCCCGGAATTCTGTCAGCTCCCTAAGGCTCTCAGCTCGGAAGGCTGTTGGCCCGGGATAGTCCCACTTCGCTGTTATATCTGGGCGTCTGCTTCTCAATGCATTCAGCGCAGCCTGGGTGGGGGTCTCTACAGCCGAGCAGGCCTTTGTAAAACATAAAGACCCTCCACCAATAAAATGAAAGTGACGGCACATGAATTTTTTTGTAATCAAAGTATACACGGCACTTTTATAAACTTGTCTGAGAACCTTAGGAAGAAAAATAAAACAGGACAAAATAAAAAAAATTAAAAATAGAGGACTCATGTTAAAAAAAAAACAACAAAAAAAAGTAATCTAGCTTTTTAGAGGCAGAGACCCCTGTGTCTTTTAAAGGCTCTCAAGATACAGCTCTTTCATTCTCTTTCTTGTTAACACAAGAAAGTACAATTGCTCCATAATTCCACCCCCTACACGTGCTGTCTGGGGCAAGTTTCTGTTCTTCAGAGGGCAAAACTGTTAACAAATGACACACAGGTGTGTGAATACACGTGCACACACACCCATGGTCTCACTTCCTATAATTCTATACTCACGCCCATACCTGCTAAGAGAACCAAAGTGCTTCTGGATGTTTAGAAGTGGAAAGATTTAACCTGAAGTTTGGCCTTTTTTATTTTGATGGATTAATTGATCGCCACTTCAAGAGGAGAAGAGAACCCATTGTGAATTTGCAAGCACACTATATTCTATTACTGAACGTCTCACTGTTTTCACAGCTGGTAGAGGATTTCCCTTCACCACTGAGAGCTCGGTTACTTTCTCCTCTGCTTGAGACAGGGTACTTTGGGGTTTACAGCAAGCAGACCAGCCACCAGGGTCCTGTACCCACACTCATCCAAAGAGACCCTGTTCTTTGACTTTCTTAATGACCAAAAGTGCTGTGAGCCCTCTTGGAAATGTATTTTCCACTCCTGTCAATTAAGAAGTGGTTAGGAACGAATTGTTTAAAGAAAAATTAGGCCAGGCACGGTGGCTCCCGCCTATAATCCTAGCACTTTGGGAGGCTGAGGCAGGCGGACCATAAATCAGGAGATTGAGACTGTCCTGGCCAACATGGTGAAACCCGGTCTCTATTAAACTACAGAAAATTATCTGGGTGTGGTGACACATGCCTGTAGTCCCAGCTACTCAGGAGGCTGAGGCAAGAGAATCACTTGGACCTGGGAGGAGGTTGCGGTGTGCTGAGATCCTGCCACTGTCCTGTAGCCTGGTGATAGATCGAGACTCCCTCTCAAAAAGAAAAAAATAATAAAAATTAAAAAAATTAAAAAATCCTTCATTCCATTGCAAGCCCCCAGAAGTGAAAAAGCCTGCCCCATCCAGCATCCCCAATGTGGACAGTGTGCTTCCTTTCTAATTCAAGGACCTTTAAAAAAAAATTCAGATCAACCTTGGCTCTCACCTTTTAAAAAGTGAAAAGTGCTATATTACTTTGCCTCTTGAAAAGATTAAATTCTTTATGCTCCCAAAGTCATGTGGAGGTGCTCAAAACACAACGTTGGGAAAATTTGGCAGTTTTTTGAGGCTCACTTTTAAAGTGACTAAATTGACTTTTCATTCTCCATCGCTTAAAACTTTTTAAGATGCAACTTCTCAAAAATAGGACTTAAATTCAGGCTTCCAAGCTAGATGAACGGCCAGAGTTCTATTAACTGTGTGTGCTTTGTAAGTTCACCATGACCTTGCTTAAAACACTCCTACAACTCCAAACCAGACATTTATTGTGATTGGTTAGGAAGTGGTAATGACTAAAATGAAAGGTTTGCTCAGAACATACAATAAAGAGGCAAAGTGTAAAACACTTTAAAGCAAATCAAGTTTAATAGGAAAATACCTAATTAAAAGATAATCCTTAGCTTGTAGTTGCTTTTTTAAAAGTATCTCTGATTATATAACCAGATCACTGTCTTAGATATCTTTAATATAATTACTTGTTAAACTTTTATAAAATCTAACAGTGACTTGTGTGTGTTTGTTACTCTTACTGCTTTGGTCTTTAAAAAAAAATAATGCTGACACCATCTCAATTCAAAGTGATAATATTTAAAGCAAGCCCTAAGTTTCTGCTTCTCTGAGTTTTCTTGCAGCGGTCAAAAATCCACAACAGTCCGGCGTGGAAGGGACAGGCAATGCTAGCTTTAAAATGAAGACGTAAATTACACTCCTTCACCTCACTTCTTTCACATGCCAGGATGCATGGAACAAAACACAGAGAATCACGTCTAGTTTGATGCTTACCTTTTGGTTATAACACATTCAGTGATTACAGCACCCAGGTTTCCACAGGGCATACAATTGGGAAAAGAATTTCTCCATCACTTTCTACGCTGAGAAGCCGTCTGAGCTTGAATAAATTCAGACTCACTCAGAACAGAGAGAGGGAAAGGAGTTTTCCATTTGATAACATTTCGTTTGGGGATACCATGACGAAGGACTGGTGAAATACACCAATTTTAAAATCTATACCTTTCAGGAAACATGTAATCTAACCATCAGCTGTGATCAGGCACCTGCTTGCATGAATGTGAGTGCTACACGGAGCGGCTCCCAGCTGAGGCTGATTTTGCATTACTTCTGGAGACTCCACAGCTGTAAATTTTTCTTTCATTCCCCTCACCCTGCTGCTGCTTCTGGGCCAAAAAAAGGGTCTTGGTAGGATCCCTAACATACGTAATGTGAACAACTTGTGAGAAGGATCCATTTAAATTCAAAAAAGAGACAGAGAAAGAGCTCTGAGTTGGTGAAGGCTCTGGAACCCTAACAGAGGATTCCAACTTGCCTGGCTTGCCAGGCAGGGGGTCTTGTCAGCAGGGGGAGCGAGTGCTCCCCAAAAGATACCAGTGGAGAGTCTCCCTCCTAGAGTAGATAGCTTAAGGAAGCATGCGCAACTAGAACTTTTATTTAGCTCAAACATGCAGGCTGCCCCGAAGCGCACATCATTTTAAAGTCTCTATCAGGGCAAGGTGAACTTGATTTTCTTCAGTGCTTTCACACAATATGGAAAAGGAGGTAAAATCAACAGGAAACCAAAGAATTTCTTGGAAGAGAAACAGATCAGGAGTCTTAGGATTCTTAAGAGCTGAATTGCTTCTCCACCATCCCAAACTCATACATTGAAGCTCTCGAACCCTCAACATGACTACATTTGGAGATGGGGCCTTTATGGGTGTAATTAAGGACAAATTAGGTCATAAGGGCAGAGTCCTAATCCAAGAGGACTGGTGTCCTTATGAAAAGGGGAAATCCGGCCGGGCGCGGTGGCTCACGCCTGTAATCCCAGCACTTTGGGAGGCCGAGGCGGGTGGATCACGAGGTCAAGAGATCGAGACCATCCTGGTCAACATGGTGAAACCCCGTCTCTACTAAAAATACAAAAAATTAGCTGGGCATGGTGGCGCGTGCCTGTAATCCCAGCTACTCAGGAGGCTGAGGCAGGAGAATTGCCTGAACCCAGGAGGCGGAGGTTGCGGTGAGCGGAGATCACGCCATTGCACTCCAGCCTGGGTAACAAGAGCGAAACTCCGTCTCAAAAAAAAAAAAAAAAAAAAAAAAACGAAAAGGGGAAATCCAGACACAGCACGGTGGGGAGACCATGTGAACATGAAGAAGCCCATTTGACGGTTAATACTGTCAACTCGATTGGATTGCCTAAGTGTCTGTGAGGGTGTTTCCAAAGGAGATTAACAATTGAGTCAGTGGATGGGGAGAGGCAGACGGACTCTCAGTCTGGGTGGGTACCATCTAATTAGCTGCCAGCGAGGCAAGAGAAAAGAGGCAGGAGAAGATGGAAGAGAAGACCTGCTGAGTCTCCCTGCCTTCATCTTTCTCCCGTGCTGGATGCTTCCTGCCCTTGAACATCAGCCTCCAAGTTCTCCAGCTTTTGGACTCTTGGACTTACACCAGTGGTTTGACAGGGGTTCCCAGGGCCTTTGACCACAGCCTGAAGGCTACACTGTCAGCTTCCCTACTTTTAAGGTTTGGGGACTCAAGCTGGCTTCCTTGCCCCTCAGCTTGCAGACAGCATATTGTGGGACTTCACCTTGTGATCGTGTGAGTTAATACATAAACTCCCCTTCATATATATTAATACATCTATCCTATTCTGCCCCTGTGGAGAACTGAGTAATACACCCATCTACAGGCCAAGGAGGGAGGCCTGGAACAGGTTATCTCCTCCCAATCCTCCAAAGAAACCAACCCTGCCAACACCTTGACTTCAACCTTCTGGCCTACAGAACTGTGAGACAGTAAACTTTTGTTGTTTAAGGCACCCAATTTGTGAAGCTTTGTTACAGCAGCTCTAGCAAACTAATAGACTTCAGTTCTGTGAACCTCAGTTTCCTCATCTGTGAAAGAATAATAATAAGATGTGCTCTTCACAGTTGTTAGGAAAATCAAATCAGATAACCGCAGAGCTCTTGGCAAGCAGCAAATTCTTAATAAAATAATTATTTTAAGTTTTAATTATTAAAAGAATTATCTTTGCCATTAAAAGTAATGGCAGGCCAGGCGTGGTGGCTACGCCTGTAATCCCAGCACTTTGGGAGGCCAAGGTGGGTGGACTGCTTGAGGTCAGGAGTTCAAGACCTGACTGGCCAACACAGCAAAAACCCATCTCTACTAAAAATACAAAAATTAGCCAGGTATGGTAGCATGCACATGTAATCTCAGCTATTGGGAGGGTGAGGCAGGAGAATTACTTCAACCCAGGAGGCAGAGGTTGCAGTGAGCTGAGATCGCGCCACTGCACTCCAGCCTGGACAACAGACGGAAACTCCATGTCAAAAAAAAAAAAAAAAAAAAAGGCACTGGGAAAAACCGCAATAACTTTTGTACCAACCTAATAACACATCAGGCTTATTATCACTACACCAGCTAAAAGGCTCTCCATGTGAGCTGTGCCTAAGATTCTCCTATGGAAATGTAAAAATTTGTACTTAAGACTAAATAGAATAAATGAATCTTAGCTTCTCTAGCTATGCTATTCAACTATTAATCATTGGTGCTCCAACCATTACCAGAAAGTATGTAAAACAGCTTGTAATAAACAATTGCATACAACCCAGGGTTTTAAAATAACACAATAATCAGTGGTAGAGGAAACTGACAAATTGCCTGAGGCAAGGGGCAAGTGGGAAATTTCTTTGAGATGTAAATGTTCTATTATCTTGACTCCTGTGGTGATTTATGTGTGTGTACACACTTGTCAAGACCTTCATGTGTATAATTTTACACAATTTTATCCATACATCAAGTGTATGGGTTTTACTGTATGTAAATTATACTTCAAAAAGTTGATTTTGTTTTTTAAGTGAACATGTGTGCCCATGTTAAGAAAAAGAAAGCTGATTCGGAACTTGAAGTGAGCTGGTTACTTAAGTGTTTTAATGTTAGTTCTGAGCTTCCTGGCAACCAAGGTAAAGAAAGGAAATAGAATACTTTATAATGTCCTCCTCATTAAACCACAGCCACCAAAAAAAAGCACACCAATTCTTTAAGAGAAATAAGCTTTGTTTTCTTAACAACTCTGAAAACTTATTACAGAAATTGTATATAGGAAAAACATGTTAAAAGAATAAACCAAGGCTTGCCAAATTTTTTTCTGTAAAGGGCAAGAGAATAAATATAAATATAGTAAATAATACAGTAAATATCTTGGGCTTTGCTGGCCATAGGTTCTCACAGCTACTCATTTCTGCTGTTACTATGTGAAAGCAGCATGGACAATATGTAAATGATGAGCACTCCTATGTTCCAATAAAAACCTGATTCACAAAAGTGGGCCTGGGGGGCTGGATTTGGTCCACGTGCCATAAATTTGACTCTTGGAATAGACAATACCCTTTTAACATTCAGTTCTAAACTGACCTGAAGCAAAACAAGAACTAAGCCTAGAAAGACATGAAGAGGACCTTGACCTGTAGATTTTCACTGCAAGAAAATGTGAATAATTAGAGCAGCAAGTTCAGAACCCGTGTGGATGCCAGCCACAGAAAATTTAATTTTAGACAATTTACAAGTTTCTGTGAAAGCAGATATAAAGAGAATCTCATTAACACAAATATAAAACAAATTTTCTAAGTATCCAATATGCATCAAAATCTTATTACACGGTTTGTTTCACCCAGAATTTCACTCAGTGTACATTGGCTTTTCATTGCAAAGCTGGATGTTTAACTATAAACTACACCCTGCCTCTCCTTTTGTGTGTAAAATTGACAAATGTGTTGTTTTTGGATTCCAGAATTCTGGAGAAAGCCAACTGAAATGAATTAAGATGACTAATGTGTTGATTCTGATTCCAGTCCAACGAAATGTAATGTAAGACTCCATGTCATATGATGCTATGTGTTTTAGTTCAAATTTAACATCGAATATTGAATAAGGCAGTTTCTAAGTAAATTACTAAGCTAAAAATATTCCTTCAATGTAGCAAGAACTCTGTCTTGTTTAAATAAGTGGAAATTGGAACATCTTTGCTCAGATCAGCCTAAATAAGAACTTAGAAAAATTGTAAACCTCCATTACAGTCAACAGTATTGGTTCCATCTTTCCATGGGAAGTAGCACAATATTGTATATCAAGAAAAATGATGTATTTCTTCAAACTTATTCACCCACAATCATGACTTCACACAAAGTTCTTCCTACGTACAACACTTGCACAAGACGATGCTTTTCTGGCAGGGTACTCAAGGAATCCCATCCAAGGTGAATGACCACTAAGATACCACAAACCTAACTGTGAGGATGACAAGCGTTTTTGAACACCCAGCTACTATGGAGAATCTAGCATTCCTAATTCTTTTGCAGCTTGATAATGGTTTTACAAATGTTTTCACTGCATTTACTTAACATTTGGCTGAGGGGTTCCTGTGGCTATAACACACTGCTATACGGTTTTGTTTTAAGCACACCATAGTTTTTCATTACATAGTAGATGGGTAATTTCTATTTCCACAAAGGTACAAACGATTTCACTTTTTAAAAAGCTGTTGAAAGTGTTGCAAAGCCTCAATTCAATTCCATAAATACTGACCATGTCGCTCCCATGAATAAGACACCTAGATGTTCACCTAATTCTAATAGCAAATATTTCTAGTTTTCTTAAACTAATTATATTTATTGACTACCAAAGGAAGCATTTTAATAATTACTTTCAGCGTGAAAATCAAGTCTGTTAGGAGATAATAAAATGAAGGAAATCAATTAGGAAGCACCATTTAAAAAAAAAAAAAGAAATTTAAAATTTTATAAGGAAGAATTTAGAAATCCAGGGTCTAGAAATGGAAACTACATAGAATATATGTATTTTGCCCCTAGCTTTCAGATTCAACTATGACAGGCTGTCAGTAACTGAATTTTTTTTATTACCTGCCAGTTATTTAGGAAATTTCCATTGTTTAGCACCGTATAATTCTGAAATCAATACTTTATTAATTACACACTGACAAGTTTCTCTCAAAATATAACCATCACAATGAAAAGTTAACAAATATTTGTATGCATATTTTTATTTCTAATCCTATTCAATGAATTTTAACGAAGAAACACTCTCTCTAAAACAAGTATGTGTATTTAACGGAAGTATGTGTACTGAACTCTACTAATGACTTCAATTCCCAAAAAGTCGAAGGATTTCTTAATTCAGTGTCTATGAACTATCCTTACCTCCCCTACAAAATTGTACACAAATGCCTGGCTAGGAATACATTTATTTTTCCCCTGTGGAATGGGGCCAGAGGTTCCAATATATTCTCAAAGGACTACAGGATGCAAAAAAAAAAAAAAAAAAAAAAGCCAGGGCACGGGGGGGGGCGGGGGGGGGGGGGGCGGTTGACATCCAGTGCTCCGAAATCTTTTTATTTAAGCAGAGAGCTGTGAAAACACTTTGTGTGTTCCCTTTAAAGATAAACAGAGAGAAGTGCTGTATACTTGACAAAACAGGCAGAGGCCCAGAACAAGTCCATCGGTGCAATCAGACCATCTCCACACCGGAAAGGGACTTGAACCATCACAAACACAAAGTCCTGCTTGGCATTTTTTTAAAAATATATTTTATTGCCTTTTAGTTTTGGGGGTACATGTGAAGAACATGCAAGATTGTTGCATAGGTACACACAAGGCAGTGTGACGTGCTGCCTTCCTCCCC
Organism: Aotus nancymaae; assembly: GCF_030222135.1. NCBI lineage: Eukaryota > Metazoa > Chordata > Mammalia > Primates > Aotidae > Aotus > Aotus nancymaae. The sequence continues at coordinate 32,598,264 of NW_026988443.1, read as the reverse complement.
TTCACCTATATCTGGCATTTTTCCCCATGCTGTCTCTCCCCAACTCTCCACCCCCTGCTGTCCCTCCCCTATTTCCCCCCAACAGATCCCAGTGTGTAGTGCTCCCCTCCCTGTGTCCATGTGTTCTCATTGTTCAACACCCACCTATGAGTGAGAACATGTGGTGTTTGATTTTCTGTTCTTGTGTCAGTTTGCTGAGAATGATGGTGTCTAGGTTCATCCATGTCCCTACAAAGGACACGAACTCATCATTTTTTATGGCTGCATAGTATTCCATGGTGTATATGTGCCACATTTTCCCTGTCCAGTCTATCATAGTATTCCATGGTGTATATGTGCCACATGTTCCCTGTCCAGTCTATCATCGATGGGCATTTGGGTTCGTTCCAAGTCTTTGCTATTATAAACAGTGCTGCAATGAACATTCATGTGCATGTGTCCTTACAATAGAATGATTTATAATCCTTTGGATATATACCCAGTAATGGTATTGCTGAGTCAAATGGAATTTCTATTTCTAGGTCCTTAAGGAAGCGCCATACTGTTTTCCACAATGGTTGAACTAATTTACACTCCCACCAACAGTGTAAAAGCGTTCTTATTTCTCCACATCCTCTCCAGCATGTTGTCTCCAGATTTTTTAATGATCACCATTCTAACTGGCATGAGATGGTATCTCAAGGTAGTTTTGATTTGCATTTCTCTAATGACCAGTGAGGATGAGCATTCTTTCATATGTTTGTTGGCCTCATATATGTCTTCTTTTGTAAAGTGTCTGTTCATGTCCTTCGCCCACTTTTGAATGGGCTTGTTTGGTTTTTTTTCTTGTACATCTGTTTTAGTTCTTTGTAGATTCTGGAAAATTAGCCCTTTGTCAGATGGGTAAATTGCAAAAATTTTTTCCCATTCTGTTGGTTGCAGATTCACTCTAATGACTGTTTCTTTTGGCACTTAAATTGCCTCTGGGACATCCTCACTAAGCAGCCACCAAGCTATGCTTAAACACCTTTGCAATTCAGAACTCACTTGCTCAAGGCAGTTTGCTCTGTGATCGGAAAGCAGGCAATCCCCACCTTGGTTCCTCATGTCTGATGATAATGAAGCCAAAGAGCAACTACTTCTGAAAATCACACTCCATAAGAAAGTAAGCTGCAGGTGGGCAGGAGCACTTTGTTCACTGCTGTAATCACCAGGTCCCAGAGTAGAGCTGAATACATAGTGGGCCCTCAGGAAATACCTGTTTCTTTCGAATGACTTCTTGAATGATTGCTATGTATCTGGATAGCATCGGTGACGAAAAGCAACATCTCTTTTACAGCACAGTTGCTGTAAAAGAGATGAATTGTATCCCCCCCAAAAAAGATACGAAGTCCTAAGCCCAGTGCCTCAGAATGTGACCTTACTTGGAAACAGGGCCTTTGCAGAGGTCATCAAGTTAAACTGAGGGCATTAAGGTGGGCTCTCACCCAAGATACCTGGCACCTTTATAAGAAGAGGAGATCAGAACACAGAGACAGACAGGAATAGGGGGAAGATGATGTGAAAAGATACAGAGAGAATGCCTTGTGCAGATGGAGGCAGAGAGTAGCATTACCCTGCCATAAGCCAATGAGCATCTAGGGTTACCAGAAGCTGGAATAGGCAAGGAAGGATCCTTCCCTACAGATTTTAAATGGAGTAGGCCCTACTAACACCTTGACTTCAGACATCTAGCTTCCAGAACTTGGAAATAATACATTTCTGTTGTCCTAAGCCACCCATTTTGTGGTACTTTGCTACAGCAGCCCCAGCAAACTAACCACAGCAGATAAGGCTAAAGCCCCAGAATTCATCAAACTGGAACTCATCTATATTCCCATCAGAGAGCCTTTTGACTTTAAGGATACCTCGTGGTGGACTTCGCTTACTCTGAAAAGATCTGAGCATGGTGCAAGGAGTGGACTGTATCGAGTACCTCTCATGCACCACTTCAAATTCTCACAGCTCCATTTTATTCAAACTACTGTTACAACCACCAGTTCTATGGAGTTTTCAGCCAACTTCATACAAATGCAACCAGATGGCCTCACCTGGGGCTACAGTACGGATCCCCCCCATTCCCATCCTTGAGATGCTCCGACTCTGCAGCATGAGAAGCCTACAGGAACCAGCCTGGCACTTGCACATGTGCAACCCCGAAATCCTGGGACATCAAAACCTAAGGAACTCCCTTGTCTAATGGGGTCAGAAGCCAGTGGATAAACGCCCTTTTTTCCACAGGAGACAGCTATGACATGCATTTCATAAAGCACCTGGAGTTGCGCACTGGTTGCCTCTAACAATGACCAACTAAAAAACACATTTTTATATTGCCTCTCCTTCCTTCCTGAATTCTCCCATCCCTCTCTCTCTGTAATCACATCCCAAATTATGCACAAATATGTCTTCTTCTCTAGTTCTGCTTTTGGAGGAACCTAAAGTAAAAGACCTCTTAAGACATTTTCAATACAGGAAACTCACTCTCCACTTTTTATACAATGTGAATCATTAGAAAAGCAATACCCTCTCCCCACACCCTTGCAATTCTAATCAGTTAAATGCTGCCTCCTTGCAGAATTCTGTCCATTGGTCCTGGTTCTGTCTCTTGAAGAAAGCTAGGATTATCTTTCCTAGATAGCCACTGAGATAACTAACATGTAATTCTTTTCTTCTACCAACTAACAAACCATTCACTCTTCCTTTAAGCGGTGTTCTAGGACATGACTTGATGACTTTGCCCTCCTTAAAGCTTGTCTGTGTGCCACCCCCAAATAAACATAATATTCTACATACAGTCTGATTGGTGGGACTGTTTACCTTTCTTTACAAGAGACCATGAAGGTTTCAACCACCCAGAGGTATAAACAGGTTGTCTGCATCAGAGGCCTTGCAGTTGCAAATGTTAAGAGTTGCGGCCAGGCGCGGTGGCTCAAGCCTGTAATCCCAGCACTTTGGGAGGCCGAGGCGGGTGGATCACGAGGTCAAGAGATCGAGACCATCCTGGTCAACATGGTGAAACCTCGCCTCTACTAAAAATACAAAAAATTAGCTGGGCACGGTAGCACGTGCCTGTAATCCCAGCTACTCAGGAGGCTGAGGCAGGAGAATTGCCTGAACCTAGGAGGCAGAGGCTGCGGTGAGCCGAGATCGCGCCATTGCACTCCAGCCTGGGTAAGAAGAGCGAAACTCCATCTCAAAAAAAAAAAAGAGTTGCAAGAAACAGTTGCAACGGGGGAAGATCTTGGAGCAGCTGTAGGTAATAGAGATGCCAAATGATGATTGCAATTCAGAAGCCCCATTTTCCGCATTTGCTCCCCTCTCCCATCCGTGGAGTGGCACATTAAGCACTTCACTGGGGCTCTCCCGCAGCGTGCTGCACATGGTTCTCCAAAGCTTGATTACCGTCTGCAGCAGTTGGGTGATTGCTACTGAAGTGAGGCAGATGCCTGCTGACTTCTCAGGGTGGGCTGTCCCCAATGTGTTTTACTACCATGCAGGATGAAAAAATAAGTAGTTAAAAAATATTCTATCGAAAGATATGGATTCTTATCATACTATTATTTCTTAGTAGAGTCGCATTAAACCCAGAGACACTACTTCTTTAATTTTCTCTGTTCTCCCATATGGAAGGTAGGAAGAATTTGCACTTGGGCCCCACTGAAAGGTAAGTGCCAGATTCGCTCCTCTCTGCCTTTCCCTTCTGGCTTTCACATCTTTATTCTGAGCTAACCACATCAGGAGCATATCTTCACTGCTCAGCTGAGTTCTACTGAAGCATTATAAAAAAAACAAAACAAATCAGTTGCATGTTTTAAATGTCCATTGGCAAGTATAATAGCACAGCTCTTCATCTAAGAAATAAATGTAATTAAATTAAAAAGAAATAAGTCATTGAAGACACAGCAATTAAACAGCAGACTGTGCTGTCAGCAAAACTGTGCTGGCTCTTGCAGGATTATCAGAGGGACTGGTGTTGCTGTGTGATGTTTTGTGACTCTTCTACAGGCCTGCCATCAACTCTCCTGAAGAGGATGGAGCGAGCCATTCAGAAGGTTGGCCAAGAGCGGTCTGGTAGACAACTTCCTCATTTCAACCACTCTGAAACTGATCAGAAGAATTCCCAATTCCCTTGAGCAAGACTCCCTCTCATTTGAACAATGGCTTGCTCACCCGCTCTGTTCCTTTCGCTTCCTCTTGTGCTATGGATGAGACTTGGGTCTAAACAGACATGGAAAAAGACCAGCTTTCATCTGTCAGTTAAGAGTACGGATACCTCTCAAGCAGGGCACATAGAACCATAGCTTTGAAAAACCTTTTATTATCTGTTGACAATTTTGTACACTACCGAAGAGCTGTCAAATAAAACAGGCCAATTTTTATCAAACTCCCGAAGTGGAACAGAGACTGCAACAACTGTAGGATCCCTCAGCAGATTGGTTCATGACTCTCAAACTCAAGCAAACCCTTTTTCCCTGTTTCACAGGAGGCTGCAGCTTAACCCAGCAAAAAAACTGTAATTCCAACAGGGCGCGATGGCTCACACCTGTAACCTGAGCACTTTGGGAGGCCGAGGCAGGTGGATCACGAGGTCAGGAGTTTGAGATCAGCCTGGACAAGATGGTGAAACCCCGTCTCTACTAAAAATATAAAAATTAGCCAGGCGTGGTGGCTGGTGCCTGTAATCCCAGCTCCCTTTGGAGGCTTGATTACAAGAATTGCTTGAACCCGGGAGGCGGAAGTTGCAGTGAGCTGAGATCACGCCACTGCACTCTAGCCTGGGCCACAGGGCAAGACTCCATCTCAAAAAAAAAAAAAGAAAAGAAAAACTGTAATTCTCTCTTTGTTGCCATATATATTAAATTGTCCATAAGAAGAAAATAAGAACTTGGTCCTAGACACAGAACAGTAAGTAAGGAAATTCCTCATGAATAAATACAAGCTGTCAGACACCACGCTAGGTGCCACATATTCTCCAGCGTCAGCTTCATGAATGACTCAGGTGATGTTTTAGTATTCCATTTGCCTAACGGGTGGTCTTACTGCTCAGTTAGTAACTTGGGAAGGGGAAAATGTGTTATTTGACAGACGTCTCAAAACCCCAACATCTCTTTACAGGTTAACAAACCAACCTGTGCTTGGATTTCTCTGGTGAGAGTAAAAAGCTCCATGTTCCTAGAGTCTCTGTAATTTAAGACTAGCATGGCTACACATTTCACATCGGTTTAAAACTCATAAACGGACGTGATATGACAGCACTTTATTAGGTTTTGTCCTCTAGACCCGAAAGAGCTCACAAGCCACATAATAAAGACTAGATCCAGTAAGTTCTAAAGAGAGAGACATGAGTCAAAGCATACACACTCGGGAAATGGCCTTCTTTGCTCACCCTGTCCTGGGAATCAAATAAGCCTATTATGAATTTGAATCTATATTAGAAGTGAATACTTTTTTCCCAGCTATATGTTATTCCTTATTTCACCGTATCACAATAATTTTTTAAAAGCACAGGCATATCATGAAATCCCTTGCTTTGTAAAAGATTCCATTATAAGAGTAATCATTATTGAAGCTTTTAGCCCAGATGTAATTTCTTACATGTTACAACAAGTTTGGCACGCATTGTGAATTTCAGCCAAGGTTGATAAAGTTCAATAACTTGGCTAACCAACCATGTGTACTACTCATTATAGAAGTAATAAATAGATTCATCAAAATGGACATGAAAAAGCCATAAGAAAATCGGATGCCATTTCCAACCTGCCTCATAAAAGCACCTCGTGGACTTTAATATAATGTTATATATAGTTATCACACCTACCCATCATTCAACACCAGGCATCTATAAAACAATCACCCACCCACATTTGCATGCAGAATAAATTCCAGTCACAAAGGTGAATTCTCTGTTCTAGACATCTCAAAAGTCACATAAAGGTACATGTGCTTATATGTCCAACTTTCAAAAGGATTCACAACAAGTAACAAAGGATCACAGACTGACACGTCATTTTCCCTGCTATTATCTTTTTGGGTCACTTTTAGCGGAAGTTTTTTTTCCCTCAGTAATACTGTCAGTCTAATTATGCTCATAGCCTATTGGTAATTGAAAAATTTAGTAGAAAGAAAAGAAAGCCTGATACAGATAAATGTCATGGATAGAAAAAGAAATCTAAGTTCACAGAATGGAAGATTCTCCTATGATTAGACATGCAGAAGTCAGTAAAGCTGGCTTCTATAATATCTGAACAATATTAACAAATTTTAACTTAATGAGATAATAATTTGAGCAACTGTATAGTTGAAAATCCAAATTCTGCCAACTGTATTTCTATCTTCTATGCTTCTAAAAGGAAACTCAAACACTATTAGACATTAGAGGAAACTAAAGCCTCCCCTTGTCAGAAAGCGAGTGTCCCTCTCACTTGGTAAACCACAGTAGAGCTGGCTAGTGTCACGCTCTAAATCAAACATAAAAAGGCATGCTGCACATTTCAAACACTGGCCTGTGAATACTTTCCTAGGTCAATAGCGATTCTTGAGTTGTTGCACGTGGAAGAGTTTTCTCTGCATCCCAGGAAGGGACGCCTGAGGGTGGAATCTGCATCCTCTATTTCTCAGCAAGGCCCCATCTTCATTTACAGAGACTGGTGGGAGTCAGGTTGGTCTGTATTGCCGGGTCTGCGCTGTTACGGCACTGGGATATTTCAGTGTGCGGGTGACACCCTTTCTATCTGCGCATTGCTTCTGCCCGCTCCCGTTCTCACTGTGCCATCAGCACTGTGTGTCACCAGAAATGTCCCCAGGCTTCAGTGAAATGCTTTCTTTAGGATTCTCTCTCTTGCATATTTATCCACAGTGGGATCACCATATGACAATGGGACCAATACACTCAGACTCTCCTGGTTCTTTTCACATGTAACATGGAGAAAAACATGACCAAGCTTTCTAAAACCAACGCTATACTCTTCACGACAAGGAAAATATTTCCTGCCATTAATTGCAAACGACACCTAAATGATCACAAGTTTAGCCAAATATTGTGAATTTTTCACTCGTCATAAGCAGCTCATAACAACAGTGGAATATTTTATTTTCTCAAGAAGTTAACAACTGCCTGATTTTTCCAAGCACTTAAATACCATAATGGCAGATACTGATATACAGAAATCAAAGTAAAATATGAAACTAAACAGAGAGTGAAGAGATAAGCTAGAGATGTGCTCTGAAAAACAGAAGTAATAAAAAAGAAAAATCTCATACCGATTGCCATAACAAAAACAGAGGCCAAAGGAAACCATGAAAAGAGGGGCTCAATGGTTCCCAAAAAGACTTACAGAATAGGTAAAATTCAGCAGGCATTGCAAAGTATTCACTGCACCCCCAAAAAATAGTCTTTGCAAAATCTATACTATTGTGGACTGCAATGCCCAGCATTAAGAATATGGCTAAATTTCTAAAGAAAGGCTTCTGACAGCCATCCAGAAATGCTATCAATAATAGCAGATCGCTTTCTATCACATGGTTTTAAAATAAAGCCATCCCGCTAGCATGTTGACTCTGAAATCCAATACTAATACTTGAGCAAACAGTAAAGTCAACATTAACAACGTCTGCCATTTCTTATTCATCGCAAGGGTTAGTTCTCCTCCCCAACATGAGAACACAGACACACAGAGCCGTGCCATACAAAGCAGTTCTCTAAGGAAACAGTCCAGGTCCATTTAAGAAAACACATCTTAGGGGTAATACCTGTGCAAGAGGCACAAAATCTCTTAAGAAGAGATAGAAATCTATGGTCCACTGACTGTAAATTTGGAATCACTTATTTCCAAATGTGACAACTCTGTAATATTTTTCTTCCCTTGCAAGCTCAGCTCAGCCTTGCAGGTATCTCCCTTACTTTTGTGAGCTAGCTTCCCTAGGATTATCCTTCTATGCATGAAATGCAGTCTGGAAGCCCTAGTAGTTTGATTTTTCTATTCATTTAAAGTCATGAGCATTTGTTCCTCGGGGTTAATCTGAAATTATTTCAGGTAGGGCGGGGTGGCTTATGACTGTGATCCCATACTCTGGGAGGCCAACGCAGGTGGATCACCTAAGGTCAGGAGTTCAAGACCAGACTGGCCACCATGGTGAAACCCCATCTCTAAAAATACAAAAATTAGCTGGGTGTGGTGGCACACACCTGTTGTCCCAGCTAGTTGGGAGGCTGAGGCAAGAGAATCACTTTTACCTGGGAGGCGGAGCTTGCAGTGAGACGAGATCGAGCCACTGCACTCCAGCCTGGGTGATGGAACACAACTCCATCTTTAAAAAAAAAAAATTATTTCACTTTCAGGTACTTCTCAGTTTAAACAGAACATGTGGATAGTTAAAGTTTTTTTTTTAAAGCATCCTTTGAAAAGTTAAACATGATTAAATTCTTCAATGCAAACAAAACTAGCTTTATAACCACTAATACATGGAATCTAGAAGTCATTCCCTCAAGGTTGACGGTGAGATCTTCATTTGGCTAACTTTTCCATTTTACATAATAAGCAGTAAAAAGTTTGCTTGGAATTTGTAGATCCAAACATCATCCAGAAACATGACCGCTTTCCCTGCAGCCCTGACAGAATGTAAAATCCTAAGTTGAAGCGACGATTCTCTACTTCACGTTCAAATACTGTGCTTTGCAGCTGCCACTCCATTTGAGAAGCTGGGAAATGGAATTGAGCAAAGAAGAATTATGGCAATTATAAAACCTCCCTGGTATAGATTGTCAGATTAATAACCAGTGTTAGCAGAGCTCAGCTATACCATCAGCACGTGAGAAATGAAGAGCCCAGAGCTACAGGGCTAAGTTGAAACAGAAGCAAAGCAAAGAAGCCAACTAACAGAAACCTAGCAAGAACTGTAAAAGAAATCTGCCCACAAAATAAAATGGGTAAGCCTGCCACTCAGACTAGCTACTCATTTTTAGCACATACCATCTGAAGAGTACAAAAACTGCTCAGGTTGTAAGCATGGACATCGAGAGACTGGATGACCTTTTAAAAAATCATCACACGGCCGCATGCTTATTAACACAAGGCGAGCAATGGAATCGTGATTAATGTAAATTACAGAATAAGCAATTACACTTGACCACAGATCCACATGTGTTCAAGCTGATGGTGACTCCGCACTCACCCCATACCTATTGTAGATTTTGCTTTTCTATATAGTTACTCAGAACATGCATAAGTGGAAATAAAGGTTAAGAAAAATCAGAGACTAGTGGTAAGACTTAATGAGAGTGTCACTCAAACTAGCTAAAGTTCTCTTTAACTTAGAAGAACGTATTTGCTGATTCCTTCTTAGATGCTTCCTCAAGTACGAAAAAAACATCCTTTAGTATCCTGTGCTTTTAAATACTAATAGAAATACAGAAATGATTAGAAACTACCCAGAGTTGGACAGATGTGGTGGCTCATACCTGTAATCCCAGTACTTTGGGAGGCTGAGGCCGGAGGACTGCTTGAGCCCAGGAGTTCAAGACCAGCATGGGCAGCACAGCAAGGCCTCGCATCTACTAAAAATACAAAAAAGTTAGCCACGAATGGTGGTGCATGCCTATAGTCTGAGCTACTCAGGAGGCTGAGGTGAGAGGATCATTTGGGCCCAAGAGGTAGAGGCTGCAGTGAGCTATGATCATGCTGATGTACTCAAGCCTGGGTGACAGAGCAAGACCCTGTTTTGCAAAAGCAAATCAATTTAAATGGTCTCTAGAAGCACAAAGACCAAACTGCTGATACAGTCACACACTGTGTAACAACAGGATGGTCAAGAATGGACTGCACATACAAGGGCAGTATTTTTACTACACCGTTTCTATGTTTAGATACACAAACACCCACCACTGTGTTATGACTGCCTATAGTATTCGGTACAGTAACATGCTGTAGAAGTCTGCAGCCTGGAAGCAATAGGCTATACCATATAGGCTTGGTGTGTAGTAGAATATTCCATGTGAGATTGTGTAAACACATCCTATGATGGTCACACAATGATGACATGGCCTGACACATTTCTCAGAATATATCCCTGTCATTCAGTGAAGCCTGACTGTATTTCGTTGTATTTTATATCCTCCATAATGGCAGGGGACCCTGTCTGTTTCTACCCTGAAGACTTACCCATCTGCTACTCAGTAGTTAATAAATGTTTGTTAATTGCACAAAAGACTGAGTAAGGGCGTGGCAGTGGCCGTGAGCCACTCAGTCCAATATCTTCATTGCAGACTCCAAACCAAAGTTCTAAGCTCAAGTCTCTACAGGAAGCAGGCAGGTAAAATGACCATGGAAAATAGCCTGTGCCTGCCTACAGGGGTCAGCCTATAGGAAATAGCTCTGGTCAGCCTCGGCGCAAGTATGTTCCTTGATACACGTAAGCCACAGTCAGCTGAAGCTGCAGTAACAAAATATCATGGACCCAGTGGCTTAAATAGCAGACATTTCTTTATCACAGTTATGGAGGCTTAAAGTCCAAGGTCAAGGTGGCAGCATGGTCACATTCTTGGGGAAAGCCCTCCTACTGGTTACAGATGGCTGCCTTCCCACTGTGTTCTCACATGGCTTAAGGAAAGTTAGCTAGCTCTCCATCTTCTTCTCATCAGGCCACAGATCTTTCTTATGAGGGCTCCACCCTCGTGATCTAATTATCGCTTAAAGGCCCCTGTATTACTCTGTTCTCGTGCTGCCCTAAGGACATACCCGATCCTGGGTGATTTGTAAAGGAAAGAGATTTAATTGACTCACAGTTCCGCATGGCTGGGGAGACCTCAGGAAACTTACAATCATGGCAGAAGGGGAAGCAAACATGTCCTTCTTCACATGGCAACAGCAGGAAGTATGAAACAAAAGTGGGGAAAGCCCCTTATAAAACTATCAGATCTCATGAGAACTCACTCACTATCACGAGAACAGCATGAGGGTAACCGCCCCCATGATCCAATCACATCCCACCAGGTCCCTCCCACAACACCTGGGGATTATGGGAACTACAGTTCAAAATGAGATGTGGGTGGGGACACAGCCAAACCGTATCACCCCCATGTCCAAATACCATGACATTAAGATTAGGGTTTCAACACAGGAATTTTGGGGGAAGACATATACATTTAGTCCATAACACTCATTCTGATTTTTTGGAATTGCCATAAATCTACATTAAAGTAAAATATCCTGATTTTAATATGTTGGCAAGGAGTCCAATTAAAAAAAGAAAAAAAATTCCACTACAGACCATTTTTGTGTGGTCCATACAAAAAAACATCTGGAGGCCAGATCCAGGCTCCAGACCACCAACCAGTTCTTCCCTTTGTCCTAAAGGCTGTTTGGGAAGCTCTACCCTTGAGCCTACGGAAATAATCAAACATGAAAATGTCCACCTCCCTTAATCACTATCACATGACAACAGACTGCACATATAATGGCAGTCCCATAAGATTACAACACTGTGTTTTCACCGTACCACTTCTATGTTTAGATACATACACAACACTGTGTTACGACTGCCTATAGTATTAGGTACAGTAACATGCTGTACAGGTTTGCAGCCTGGAAACACTGAGTTTGTTGTGGTCCATTACAGCTGCAACAAGACACTAATACACCTTCCCAATAATTAAGTAAACATGTAAGAAACATACAAGCAAGAGACGCACACGTGTACACTCGGGGAAGTCAATCACGAACGGTATCATGATGACGATACACCAATGCGACTAGCTTCCCGAAACCCCACCAGGATCAGGCCAGCAGGCAACAGAAAAGAAACACTGGGCAAGTGGCGACGCTAAGCCTGGCAGGAAAAAGGCCCTCGTGCACACACAGGCTGACAGCTCCCAAGTCAGCTTTTCGAGCTGAAAAGATGGTATCCCTTGCCAAAAGTCTGACTCTGCTCCCTGACTGAGATGCTCCCCGTTTGGATCTGTTTCAGAGCTCTCTACTCTATCAAACACTCCATCTAGTAACTGTACATGAACTTAGAATTGAAACTTCCTTTGCTAATAAAGTTGTAAGAGCATTTTTAATGCCATTTGGAATGCACTGATGATCTCTCAGCTGATAGAAGCTTCTCTAACCTAGCTGCTGAATTTAGAAGCCACAGCTGCCTTGCTGCACCACACAGCCACGGAGTAAAATCAAAGGCAGTCAGAAGACATCATATCACAAGATGCAAAACGTTTTGAGAGTTCAACTTCACAGCCAATGGTGGCTGACACAGCGGAGTCTCTCCATTTGAAAGAGATTGATTATTTTCATTCTTTTGTTCTGTGTGATCACCAGGAAAAGAGTTTCTATAATCAAGATGTGGCCGGCAATTTTGTTGATGTTATATAAGCAAGCAGCATCCAGTTTGTGTCTGAATCCCCAATCTGCATCTACACTGGTGCTGCATTGTGAGAGGAAGTAAGGACCTGGGCAGGTGAAACTTATACGGCAAGCAGGAAGAAACTGCATCGCCCAAGAACTCACAACATTTCCACCTATGTAATCTCAACACAACTCCAACCATGGAGGTTTCTGCCTCTGCAGAGATTCCATTCTTACTGTATCAAGTTTCTGCTCCTGAATATCTGGCTAGAGTCAGAGCCTGTCAGCTTTAAATGGGATAGCATCCATTAAAATTGTAGTCATCACTAAGCAATCAATTGCATAGCGTGCTACCCTGTCACCCGACATCTGGTTCACTTTGTAAATCCTTAAGAAGATATTTGCAGGAACCTCTCCCCATATCCTAACAACAAGAAAAAAGTCAAGAGCTCTTATTTTGTTCCTTCCATTATGGAATAAATGACTCTCTTCCTCCATCTTCTTCCAACCCTCATCTTCCCTTTAGGACTCTTTCTTCTACAATTGTTATTCTTCCCAACCGGCAGCAACCTTAGAGTCATACAGTATTTTAATTCTTCATTACGGCATTTCACATATTGTTTTATTTGATCCGTACAAAACGGTATGTGACAGAGAAATTATTATTCTCTTGATTTTACATGTGAGGACAGTCAGGCTCAAAATGGTTAAGTGACTTGCCTTAAGTTACGTAAGTTAAGGACCATCTGTGTCAAATTACAGCTCTCTTCCTAGCATGTCCAGTAGACTCCAACAAAACTGCCCTACCTATCTAAGTGCCAATAAAACTGTATTCAAACACTGACACATTCTTGGATATGATCAAGAAAGTGGGACAGCAAAGCTGAACATTTATACTTAATACGCCAGGCAGGCCGATAAACTATCACAAACTTGACTGAAGAAGTGTGCTAACGCAGAACTCTCAGTAACAAAGATGTTACCGTGATGCATGGTATAACAGGAACAGTTTGAAAGAACAATAGTTTTCCTCCCGTTTTTCCGGCAAGTTTATCTGTTTTTATTCCTTGTCCGGGTAGTTTGTTTGTTTGTTTTGTTTTCCATTTGATTCTTTATTTCTGGATGAAGCTATTTTCTGACTTCCAACCAAAAAAATACATAAAATGTTTTCTTTCATACCAAAGACAAGTCAATGTCTAAAACAGTTATTTAGAAAGGTCATTTTAGGACAAATTCACAGAGATTATGGCAGCCTCTCGAGGATCTGGGAACCAGGAAGCTAGGAAAATACCAAACTAATTTCAGTGGTAACTCGATCCTCTTGCCTCCCATTCCAGAAATGGCTACACATTATTAAACGCCTGCAGTGATGAGCAGACAATTCCCTGGGCACTCTGGAGTTCCCATCTTTAACAACGTTGCAAAGCAGGAGTACTGTCCATGTTGCACAGAGGTGGAACAGGAGTTCTGCAGTGATGAGCAGACAATTCCCTGGGCACTCTGGAGTTCCCATCTTTAACAACGTTGCAAAGCAGGAGTACTGTCCATGCTGCATAGAGGTGGAACACGAGTTCCGAAAAGGAAGTAATTTTGTGCGGGTCAGATAGGAAGTGGTTATCCCAGGTTTCGAAACTAGGTCACGTCTGCTTCCAGAGTCAGTATTCCTCCCCTACATCTTCCCAGATAGAAACTTGCTACCGATCAAGCTTGCCGTAACTGTCAGCAAAGCTATTTTCAGCAATGGTACAATTTCTCCACATGAGAGCAGGCTCATCCAATGAGAGAATGCACAGAAAAGCTCTGAAGCGATGTTACTATCATTAATAGAAGATCTAAGGGAAATTTGCAAAATCAAAATAATAAAATCTCGCCTACTGTGTCATCTTGGGACTCCACCACCTTTGCAAAACTGGCCAAGTTTAAGTTTTCTGGGGTATTCCCTCCTTAAATGGGGGTACCAAAGCAACAGTGCCTTTGATTTGAGTTGTGGCTGGCATAATAGATAAAACGTGTGCTTAAAGATTTTGGTAAAGCAAACTGAGGAGTTAGGCCAGTCTCTTTTAGTGAATTTCCTCTTGATCACAGGATTGAATAGGTACTTAAAGTAATAGACACTTTATAAATTAACTTCTAAGGGATATTTTGAAAATTAAATTATAGTAGGAGGCAAGCAATCAATTAGCAATCGATGCATACCCAATAGTCACGCATATAAGATGAAAAGGCAATTTGTTAATAAAACAAAAAGCCAGACATAAGAAAAGCTTATCAATCTCGCTAATCATCAGAGATATGCAAATGTAAGTGATACTTTTTAAAAATTCTAAATCTCAACTTTGGCAAGGACTCTGGGCAAAGGAGCATTCAAATTGGTACAACCTTCCAGGGCAGTTTGACAAAACGAATCAAGATACTAAGGTTTGGGAGCAAATCACTAGATTCAGCAATTCCACTTCCACAAAATAAAACTATAGTAGAGTCACGGAGGGGTACGAACCTTTAATTACAAAATGTGCTTCTCCATTCCATAGCTATTAAAAAGCTGGAATCCACCCAAATGTACCATACTGGGAGAAGAGCTGGAACCACATAATGGAATACTATGCAGCCATTTAAGATGTAGGGTATTTAGCAACACAGAAAGATACTCACAATTTATAGCTAAATGGAAAAATCACAAAAGCAGGGAAAACATGCTTAGAATCATATATGCCAATTATTAATAGTACACTTCTAATTGGTAAGAATTTGGGGGTTTTTAAATCTTTTATTCTTATTTTATCTTCATTTTCTAAATTTTCCATAATACATGTTAATCACAATAATCTTTAAAATAATTATTATATTAAATGAGAAGGCCTATCAAGCTAATCTAGCTTAACACCTGGCATATAAGAGTTTGACAAATGCTACCTCCTGTTCCCCGAGATTTATTCCTCAATGCTTACTTTGCAATCGTAACACCAAAGGGGTTTTGGTAAAGGAGCTTCAGTTTAAAAAAAAAAATTTTTTTTTTTGGTAGAGATGGGGTCTTGCTATGTTGCCCAGTCTGGTCTCAAACTCCTAAGCTCAAGCAATCCTCCTGCCTCAGCCTCCCAAAAGTCTGGGTTTACAGGCGTGAGCTACTGTGCCCGCCCTAAGCTTCAGCTTCCGAATCCAGGATCAACATGGAGTCCAGAAAATACATCAGCCATGGCCCTCCCCACGGATGCCACTCCCAACACTTGGCTGTGCACAAAGGGAGCCTTCACAGGTTTAAATAAAGTGGTTGATTCCAAACTCAAGATTAACAAAAGTGAATAAGCTGCTCAGAAACAGCTCGTACAGGACTGTGTGCTGTTATTCCTCACAACAAGACGGTGGCATGTACAGAGGAAAGGGCCCCAGGCGTGGAGCCCATTACCCTCTGCTCTATCCTGCAGCGCCCACTCCACAAAAAGCTGTATGATCTCAAGTACGTCACCTCACCTCTTTGCACTTTCCTTTTGACACCATCACAAGACAGCTGTAAGCACTGTGGTGAGAATTAAATATGACAAGAACGGAATCTTCATAAATTTTAGAGCGCTATCAATATAAGACAATATTATAATAAATATCAATCTGTAACAATTAAATACACTTTAGAGGTAAGTGTAAAAACGAAAAGCATTGTATTAGCTTTAACTTCAGTTTCTGTGCAACCACAGGAGAAATCTGATTCTGATTTTGTTCCTCTTTATATGAAATAAACTTTATACAAAAGGCTTAGCTCTGTTCATCCGGCTTGTTACCCTCCGCCTAGGAAGAAATAGTAGCAACATCGAAATATGAGTTTCCTCCCTGCCCGCCATCTCTCTGTCTTTCGTTCATGCACACCATCTCAGATGTCCTCTTAGCGAGTCTAGTGCAGAAACCTTGTTTTGCTTTCAGAGAGCACCATCTGAATACGGCTTCTAACATGAAGCCTCCAAAAATCACAGGAAGTAAAACCACCAAGCAACACAGCCTGGTAAGCAAGTAACTCAAAGACTTAGAACAATCGGACTGAAACCCTGTCACACCACACAACCCTTCCTGCGTACCCCATTCCATAAGGCTTGTGTAGACCGAGACCAGCACTTGATGAAATGTACTGTTACTTACGAAGCCAAAGGGAGATCACAAATGTGGGCAAGAAACTAAACACGAGCTACTGGAACTTGCTTTTTGATCCATCTACTGGTGCCTTAATTTAAGAGATCTTTCCAAGAAGGCCTCCTAGTGACCCAAATGTCATTTTGGAGAAGGCTGAGGATTCATATCTGCTCATGGATAGGTTACAAAAGTCCAAGAAGGGCTGCGTCATGCCAAATAGGCAACAATCGGGGGGGTTTCCACCGTCGGCATCTCATTTATTACGAAGTCTATAATAACTCCCAGAATAGCCATCTAGTTTTAAAGATTTATTTGATAAACAAATACATTTGTATATAAACAACCAAAACATCTTGACTCTGGTGAAACAGTTTTGCAATGTTACAAGTATATTTGCAATGTTTTTCAGGCTCTTGCATTTCTGAAAAAGTTGCTGAGAAAAAAAATTTATAAATAAAAGTATATAATATAGCATATTCGTTTTTGTCCCCGTTTAAAGATTTGAAAATAAGCAGTTTTGTAAAGCCAGAGTGTATTCTTTTCCAGGCCAAAGTTCTATTTGACAGCTGAAGTATGCGATTAATGGGCTGCCTCAAACCGTAATTACAGAGCCAAAATAAAAATTACCCTCCTTAAGACTGTACACGGAGAACACTGGCTATCGGCTTCACGTTGAGTAGCTAGTTTCATATGGTCCCTCTTATTTAAAAAACAATATTGTACTGAGCCCAAAAGGACATGTTTTCTTCTAGAGCAAGAATGTATCACTAATAAACAATTTAACTACAATACATTATGTAACACTGGGTAAGGCTGGGGGCAGGGACAAGGGAAACTATATTCTTTAGAAAAAACATAGGGTCGAGGGTGCGGTGGCTCACAACTGTAATCCCAGCATTGTGGGAGGCCAAGGCGGGTGGATCACAAGGTCAGGAGTTCAAGATCAGTCTGGCCAAGATGGTGCAACTGTCTCTATTAAAAATACAAAAATTAGCCAGGCATGGTTGCGGACTCCTGTAATCCCAGCTACTCGGGAGGCTGAGGCAGAGGTTGCAGTGAGCCAAGATCATGCCACTGCACTCCAGCGTGGGTGACACAGCAAGACTCCGTCTCAAAAAAAAGGAAAAAACATAAGGTCACCAAGGCATTGAAAATGAACCTTAAACAGAGGTATTAATATGTAAATATTACAATTTCCACTTAGGAAAAAAAAAATTATATTATTGCTAGGCCAGCACACTCCAAACCAATAATATCATGAAAACACGTGCCCTTGTGTGATGTGGCAGAATGGCAGACAGCCTGCTCCCTGAATACAATGGCCCTTTTTATTAAGGTGATCCCTTCATCCCTGGCATTTTATACAAACAAAACAAGAGACAGAAGAGAAGAAACAAACATGACACTAGAAAGAGTCTTCAGTTTGAACTCTATCACAGAGAAGTATAAGACCTCAAAGACATGTTAGAAAAGTAAAAGACACTATTTAACAAAAATGAAGGCAAGATGGACTGGAAGAAAACTATATTGCGATGCTACCTCTTTTGTTTAATTATATCAAAGGGCAACAGAGCCCTCTAGTGGAAAAAAAATAAAAATATATAAAGACGTTTCTGCTCTTCAAGAAAATAGGTAGAATACCACCGGGCATGGTGGCTAATGTCTTTTATCCCAGCACCTTGGGAGGCCGAGGTGGGCAAACCACTTGAGGTCAGGAGTTCAAGACCAGCTTGGCGAACATGGCGAAACCCCACCTTTACTAAAAATACAAAAATTAGCAAAATTAGCCAGGCAGGGTGGCTCACGCCTATAATCCCAGCTATTCAGAAGGCTGAGGCAGAAGAATCACTTGAATCTGGGAGGCAGAGGTTGCAGCGAGCTGAGATCATGGTACCGCACTACAGCCTGGGTGACAGAGTGAGACACCATCTCAAAAAATAAAAGAAACTATGTAGAATACTGTTCCATTACAATTCTTACTGTGTCACTAAATGACGTAAAAGCAAAAGATCAAATTATTTAATTGGGTTTTAAGTAAAACAAGTTCCAAATTTTCAAGCTTTATGTAATACTACAAGTCCTCAAGTAGAACAAAAATCTCTTATTAGTTTTTAAATTATGAGTTTGAACCACTTTGTCATTGAACAATAGTTTATATGACCCTCATTTGTTATGCTGACGCTACAAAAAAGCAATTAAACTCTAAACCTACATGCAAGCATGAAATTAACTGATGACCTCATGTGACAAAAAAAGTTTCAGATGAGATCTAATCAGGTTCACACAGACAGTAGCCCCCCTTATCCTCAGGAGAGGCGTTCTAAGACCCACAGTGATGCCTGAAAAACTGGATAGCGCCAAACCCTAAGTATTCTATATTTTCACCTATACATACATACCTAGGATAAATGTATAAATTAGGCACGGTAAGAGATCAACAATGATAAGAGAACAACTATAACAATGTACTGTATAAAAGTTACATAAATGTGGTCTCTCACACTCTCTCTCTCTCGAAATTAGTATTTTCAGATGCCTGTTGACCTCAGGTAACTGAAGGTGTTTCTCAAAAAGTGAAACACCGTCCTGGCACAATGGTTCACACCTGTAATCATAACATTCTACGAGGCTGAGGCAGGCAGATTGCCTGAGCTCAGGAGTTCAAGACCAGTCTGGGCAACATGGCGAAACCCTGTCTCTATTAAAAACATAAAATTAGCTCGGCGTGGTGGTGCGCATCTGTAATCCCAGCTACTCGGGAGGCTGAGACACGAGAATCACTAGGACCTGGGAGGCAGCGGACGCAGTGAGCTGAGATTGCACCACTGTACTCCAGCCTGCATGACAGAGGAGGACTCTCTCAAAAAAAAAAAAAGTCAGACCATGGATAAGGGGGCACTACTGTATATGTGATTACAAATCTGTTTTTAAAATGTATGTATACAGATACACACCCCTATCAAAAGTATTTTACATGAGATTACCAAATTATGCAATGAAGCTTACTTGAATGTTTTAAATTGGTGTCTTCCTTGAGATATTTGTTTCTCAAATACTTTGACCATGTAATTTCCATGTACATTCAATGTCCGATAATATTTCAATGTAAAATGGTTAAGTCATAAGGTATTAATTCTCAATTTTTATAAAATTATCATTTAAGGATTCTTTCTAATATTGTCAATAATCTCCATAGTTTCTTAGAACAAAGTAACTTCAAAATAATTTTACTTACAATACCTGGATATAATTTAGCATAAGAGAACAGTAGACACAAATGTTTTTAATTCGAAATGGAGTTTCAATGCCCAAAAGATTATTTAGATTATTTCAGAATATTTTCCTTTCCTTAATGAGCACCAGGTTCTTAAAAAGATAAATGCCAAGATCCCACTAGTTTAAGTCTTGTCAACAATCAGAAAGGAAACTAATCGCGCATTTCAAGATCCTAAGTGTAATGATTTCATATGAGTATGTTTTACCCAAGAAAATGACTAAATCTAAGTTAGCTATGGCCTCAGATTTATGGGACCTTTCGGAATAAGTGGAAAAAAAAAACATCAATAGCATGGTTTAGGCTCAAAGGCAAAATTTAGTAACATCTAGGTACGAAAAGGAAAACAAAGAACCAAAGGGGTAAAGGAGGCCGGTGTACTCCGTAGTTGGGAAGTGTGGGTTTAAAGTCTTAGGAATGAACATCCTTCTCTACATGAAGAAAAAGCAATGTTCTTGTATTAGTGTAGAATGGGTTGAACTTGCAGCAGATAGGAAGTCATCACGGTGATGATTTGTAGGATCAAAGAGCATGGCAAGTCCACTTGACACTGTAATTTCAACACATGATTTAGAAACAGGACCCCAAGTTTTAAAAAGTAGGCTCTCTAAGCTAAGACCATCAATTTCAACATCACACCATGATAACACTTTGGGATTCCCTGCATGAAATTTGATACCTTCATTTTGTTTCAAGGAAAACAAATTTAGGAGTGAATGACACCTTGAACATGTACTTTATATACCTCAAAATACGTACATTTTGATACAAAAGTGTGTGTGTGTGTATGTGTGTGTGTGTGTGTATGTCCATGTAATAAACCTTAGAGAGGTGATTTTGTGACATAAATACCAATAGAAAATTCAAGTGTCAGTCCCAAAATACATTTCACTGGTATTTACCAATGTGGCCAGTTTGTACATGTTCAGAGGAAGAAAAGTTTTGTTTCTGTTAATGGGTCCTTTGGCTCAAAAACTGAAACCAAGTGAGGTTATTCTAGCTTTAAAGTCACAACATATGATGCAGCCCAGAGTTCTAAAGGTTCACAAGGTGAAAGAAACTTTTCATCTGGACCAAATTCTAGAAAAAGCTTTTAAAATCAAGTTTTAGCCACTGCTGGATTAGGAATGAAAGTTAAGAAGTTTTATTATCATCACCACTGAAGATTAGACGGAAAATATCTAATTTGTTCATACTTGTTAACAGCATCTGGACACGGTGGCTCACACCAGTAATCTCAGTACTTTGGGAGGCTGAGGTGGGAGGATTACTTGAGCCCAGGAGTTCAAGAACAACCCCTGGACCACATCGTGAGACCCCATCTCAAATATTAAAAAAAAAAAAAAAAACTTAATGGATGTCTGACAAAACCCTGGATGTCACTCCTTAAATATGATATTAAATCTGTCTGCTTACAGAAAATAATTTGCATGAGCTCTAACAAACATCTAGCTAATTAAGACAGTGAACAGAGTAGGCGGTCCCACATTTAGGCATCCAGCTAATCCCTCATTAGAAGGATCCTGCCTTTGATGAGCAACATGACAGCCGGCAGGTAGCAGGGGGCAGCATTTTATACTCAATATTTTACATGCACAGCCAAATTAGTTGACTGATAGGCTAAGTCTAAAAATGAAGCAGGGATCTTCCTCAATGGGAAATTCCCTCGCCTAAAAAAAAAAATTCCCTTTCCTGACGCTTCACAACACTTGCACGTAATGATCACCGTGCTGAAGGCATTTCCAAATGTTTTTTACCAAATCAGAGCCATCAAGCTGCTAACTCCAAAGAGCTGTAAAACACCTGGCCCTTCCTGCTCAGTCTACGTTGAACACAAACAGAAATGAATTCCTCCCTTGTCT
Organism: Aotus nancymaae; assembly: GCF_030222135.1. Classification (NCBI taxonomy): domain Eukaryota; kingdom Metazoa; phylum Chordata; class Mammalia; order Primates; family Aotidae; genus Aotus; species Aotus nancymaae. Next base: position 32,576,656 of record NW_026988443.1, on the reverse strand, counting down.
CTACTGGTTAGCATTCAGGACTGCGGGGTTCCGGGCCTCTTGATCTGCTAGCAGAAGCTTTGGGTGAAGAGATGACTTCCCCCTGGATACTGAGATGCTGATCTCCACAGAGAAAGGTCCACAAGCTACAGCTTTCAATCTACAAAGTTCTTCAGGTTCAGAAAGCTGGTTAAACAAAGGTCAAGGAGAGAAGAGCGTTAGTGTCTGAGGAGGCAACATTTTAATCCTTGCAGCTCCCTAAAAAAACCAGGGGGGGGGGGTTGAGACAAGGGGCACGGGGGTACAGGACACTGGTGCAACAATTACACACAATGCGTTGCCAAATCTTCCTGTGGCCTGGGGCATCCCATTTGCCTAAATTTCATCTAAGCTGCGGCTAATTTAGAGAATGTTGGGGTGATATCACTTTGAATGAACTGGATTATCTAACGCAGGAGTCAGCGCTTTTTTTTCTGGAAAAGGCCAAAGAGTAAATATTTACGGTTTTGCGAGCTATATGATCTCCACCAAAATTGGCCAACTCTTCTGGTAACATGCAAACAGCCATGTTATTTTGGAATAACCGAATACACACATACGGTATTCCCCATTACAGGAATGGGAATAAATAGGCATGGCCGTGTTCCAAAAACAATTTTACTTACAAAATCAGGCAGTGGGTCAGAGTTAGCCCAGAGATCATAGTTTGTTCACCCCTAATCTAGACAGCTGAATCCAGTTGACAGTGGTAATACCTGCCTATAAACCTTAACTGTACAAGCAAGGATTTCATGAACCCACAGTGCTTTATTCTGACATTTCCTCCAAATCCTTTTATCTGTCAGAATCACTGATTTTTTTAGATGAATTAAGAATCTCTCCAGTTGCCTTAGCAGAATCAATTATCAAAAACTCAAAATACAGCTCCGTTTCAGTAACAGCCAGGGAGAGGAAAATTATGACAAGATGGAGTTTGCTTAGAGGCCACTTCAAAGCGGGCACGGCACTAGTGCAACCCTGAAGAATGTCAAGCGAGGGATGCCCCCTTCCCTATCAGTGAGATCCTCACCAATGGCAATTCCAACAAAGCAGTGCCTTGTGGGGCATTAAAAAAAAAAAGAACCACTGGAAATGCTATTTGTAAATCGGCCTTCAGGCAAATTAGGTATCTATGTTTTTATTTGTGGAGTCACCACTTTCAAAATAAATCTGGTTATGTTTTGTTTCAGCCCACTCTGCCTTAGAGAAAATGGACATTCACAAGGTTAAAGATTTCACAGTTCATCCAAAGCAAATAGGCTGCCTTGAGGGGCCAAAGGAAAGGGACCACCAGCACCATGAAAAGCTTCAACAGAAGATGACTCTTGAATGCCCCAGAAATCTTGGAAATAAAGATGCCCAAATTCACTCACTCGGCATTCAGCTATTTCATTTGAAATGAGCAGAACTAAAGTAGTGATAGCAATTTATAAACTGGCATGTTTCACAGCTTAGCAGAAGGACTTTATCTAGAAGCCACAGCCTACCTGGGCAAGGACACTTTCTAAGGCAGCCACTCGGGACATAAAAGCTAACTTAGCAAAGCTATGTGCCTATCTTCAGCCTCCTCCTTTCTTCAGGCCTGATACCACTGCTGCAGAGTGAAAGTGATTTGTGAGTTTTTGATTGCCTGGATTTGCAGTACAATATTATTTCAAAAATTCAGAAAGAAAATCTTTGGCACTCACCTAGACTTATGCTTCCCAAGAGTGGAGGGGAATGGGGTGAGGTGGCGGTGTTAAAGGCCATTTCTGAGGAAGGTGACCGCTGGGGAAAGAGCTGCGGGCACTTGAATGGGAAAGGCTGGTCTCCCTAAGACCTTGCGTGACATCTGTGCCGTCCTGAGCATTACAATTTGCCAAGAGCTCCAAAGGGACCGCAGACACCTCCTGCAGTGTCCGCAAAATGAATGATGAGTATCAGGAAGGAAGAGTCTTAGGGGGAAGTGGGAGCTGCAAAGAGGCACAGAGAGTTTTTGGCTTTACTCCAAGATGCAAGGGCCATTCTCGACAACCACAAATTTATTCTCAATGCTTCAGAATCTCCTCCTCTCCATCACGACTTCAATATCTAACTAGACATCACCCTTTTCATATGCTGAACCAATTCTATCAGTCCTGGATTACCATGTTGTGGGTCTGCTGTTGCAAATCTTTGAAAGAGCATTAGCTCTCTTTAAGGGTCTGCTGTCTAATGTCAGGTGGAGCAGTTTGAACACTTAACACAAAAAAATAATCAGCAGTCACATATCTTACTCATCAGGGAAAAACAGTCCAGCTGGAAGATTAAGAGACTAAGATCTTTTAATCTGGTTAACTCGTTAAATTTTTAAAAAGGTATTTTTAAGCCCTTAAATCCTTTTTTCTTAATAATTCCGCAACTATATGGCTCCACACATTCACCCTAACAGTAGTTAATATAATCAACACCATGTATTGCTTCCTGGATGGGGTATCCCACCATTGTTTTCACTATTACGCCATCAGTTTTGACTTCAATGACAATGATATAAAATTTACTCCAATGCAGAAGTTCAGACAATTGGATTGAACATATTTGGAGCCCGGGATGAGGTATGAGACTTAATTTTAAATAAATCCCTTTCAATTCTTAAAAAACATTCCAATTTGCCTATTTACCTTCATGGGCAAGTGCAGTAAAATATTCTGCACTCGGATTGCAACCTGTTAGATTCTAGACCTTGTACAAGACAATAACTGATCCCTGAACAATGTATTTTTACCTCCTGTGCTTCCCTAATCATGCTAGACAATATTTCCGTAGCTTCAAGGAATTGTTCCAAATTAAGAAAGAAGTGGAGATGGATAATGGGTACAAAAAAAATCAAAAGAATAAGACCTACTATTTGATAGCACAACAAGGTGACTATAGTCAATAACTTAGCTGTACAATTTAAAATAACTAAAAGAGTATAATTGAATTGTTTATAACTCAAAGGATAAATTCTTGAGGGGATGGATGGATACCGCACTCACTAGGATGTGATTATTTCACATTACGTGCCTGTATCAAAACATTTCATGAACCTCATAAATATGTACACCTTTATGTACACCGTAAGGACAGAGAGAACTTGACAGAAGACAGCCCAATGCAATGTTTTATCTGTCAGCAAATCCAAAGATGCATACGTGTACTCGAAGCGGCTGGTTCTCACTGATTCAGATACTTATGTAAATAGACCAAAGCAAAGTAAGAAGGAAATCCTAGAAAGAGTTATGATCTGCTTCTGCCTTGCTCCTGTTTCCTTAACAGCCCACCATGTCAGAGCAAGGACACCCTCTCAAGCCGTCTACCCATGATGGTCCCTGTGGGTAAACAATGGCAATTAAGAGGATTAATTTAGAGGTGAAGACAGGAACTCATTCTCCGATTTTATAAGGAAATAAGATCCTGTGCCCAAAAGAAAATGATACGCTCAGTGACCAGTCGAAACCTGTAGCATCCTTTGTTCCCAAGTCATAATACCTTGTTGTTCCCCATATTCTATTACCAACCAATTTTGGTTTTAATAACCCAGGTAATTGAAATATGTCCGCACACCAAGCAGACCAGGTCAAAAACTCTTAGACGGAGCCTGTCATCTCTACTCCCTGAATACCAAAATAGCCGCAGTCTTTTGCCGAGCGTTCAGCTTTCAGAGACTTCAAGGTCAGCCCCTACAGAGCCTTCCATGACAACATTAGGATTTAAAGAAGGTGGTGATTTTAATGAAATGATAGCTGAAAAGGATAAGACTCATGTTTAAATCAGAGAACCACTACAGAAAATTCCATTACAGTTAGATTTAAGTGGATATCATTATAGTAGTCCCACAAATAAGTAAATAAAATAAGTTAACTGCCTACCTATTCCCGAATTAGCTCCAGTGACCACGACCACTTTGCCAGTGAAATCCCGGCCCTGGAGAATCTCCATGGCAGTGGTGCTGCCGTCGTATCTCTGCCGGGCAGTTGGCTTTGTCGGATTATCATCCACAGTAAACGCCAGTCTTGGGTCCAAGTAGGTAGTCCTTTTATTTATATGGCTGCCCAGAAAAGGAGAAAGCAATGAACCCACAGCAATGAACACCGGCATTTATAAATATAAGATAATCTTACAGTTTAGGCAAACCCCATTTTTCATGTACCAAAACGCTTATTTCTTAAACCTGAAAAGAACTGGGGCCCATTTATCTTCTGGCCTCCAGAAAGATTCCATTTCTGCCAGGAAAGATAGTCATCAAACCCTTTCCTCCAAAACTGCCTATAAAATATGCTGGAACATATAACAACTATTGCCATGTATCCTCAAAAAAGACCTCAAAAAAGTCTTCTTGAGAAGGCTTTGGGTCTTAATCTAATTCATGTAAACACAGCTATGAGATCTGTCAGCCACTCTTTTCAGTAGATTTCAATTAAATCTCTTAGCCGTGTGCAAGGGCCTAAAGACGTAGAGAGTAGAAAACTCAAAATGATAAAGCCTTAGTTGTAAATAAGAAATTGCCGACTAATAAAATTCTAACAATCTTCATTTTAAGACTGCACTCGTACCTCCTACAAGCACTCTCGTTTTGATTTGGAATTGATTTAAATCTTGTGGAAACAGTATTAAAATATATTGGATGCTGGGCACGGTGGCCCACACCAGTAATCTCAGCAATTTGGGAGGCCAAGGCAAGAGGATCGCTTGAGCCCAGGAGTTCAAGACCAGCCTGGACAACATAGTTAGACCTCGTCTCTACAAAAACCAAGCAACATTTCGATGTGACAGCACATGCCTATAGTCCCAGCTACTCGGGAGGCTGAGGTGGGAGGATGTTCACATGAGCCCAGGAGGGGGAAGCTGCAGTGAGCCATGATTGTGCCACTGTACTCTAGCCTGGGTAGACACTGGAATTTATTCTAAAGACAGAATCAGAGAGGTGAAAAAGTCTTAGAGATAAGGATGCTCAATACATTATTTATAATTATAGGTTCTCAATAGGAATTTAACATCATCGATGTCCAATAGGCAATTTGATAAATTATAGTATATCTGTACAAAATAACTCTAGAGCCGCTAAATAGCGTCTATTTGAAAAACAGATAAGGATATGACAAAATGCTCACAATATAGTATGTGGAAAAAGCAGGTTGTTAAACAGTTCACACAGTACATTCCCTACTTTTTTTAAGGATGCATGTGCATAGAAAATAGAATAATAAATCCAGAGTTGTTAAAAGTAGTCACTTCTGCTAAGATTACAGGTATATACTATTATACTTTGTATTATTCTACAGTTATTAGATTACTTTTATAATTAAAAATTCCTATTAAAAAGCAGAACAGCTGAGAGCGGTTTCTTTGTATACACTTACTCAACAAAAAACACTTGTCCATTCTCATCAGTTTCTTGTTCCCATCCATATGGCAAATCTGAAACACAAGAAAGACAGGTCGACAGGTGCCGGGGCGAAGTGAAGATGGTCCCCAGGTCAGGAAGGGGAGGAGCTCTCCCGGCTCCTCCCCCAAGCCTGTCCCTCCCACCCACCAGTTGTCACTTCAACTGGATTTGGTCACATGTTCCAACTGTGGCAGCTGCAGAAGGCCCCTGATCCCACCTGGGCTCCACATTTTTGCCTCCTGCTTTGAAGGAAACCTATTTTATTCCTGATCACTCTATGAACCTTACTGGTTGTGCCAGTCAATGGGAATTCTCCCTTGAATGAACTCACAGAACGTATCTATATGTAGAACAGGCACCCAATGTCATTCATACACTGACTTGTGATGGCTCATACGGTATTAGAGGGCAGTGTCATTTTTTTTCATGTGCACAGGTTAACTCTTCAACTAGACCCTAAACCTATTGAGGGCTCAAACCTTCTCATACTTTTTTTTTGAGACGGGGTCGCATTATGTCGTCCAGGCTCATCTCGAATTCCTGGGCGCAGGTGATCCTCCCACCTCTGCTGCCCAAAGTGCTGGGATCACAGGCACAAGCCACCATGCCTGGCCACTTCTTATACTTCTATTCTGTGCATCGCACCCTTGCTCAGAATCACCTAGAAGTCATGATAATCTTTACGAAATTCCCAAAATATTTATATATTTACTTCCAAGGTATAGCCAAGAGTACTGTATAAGCAACCGCAACTATAGGAAAATATCATAAACCGTGAATCAAAGGCCTCAGTTATTTTGATACTTTGTGTTTTTCGTTGTTGTTGTTGCTATTTTTGAGACTGCATCTCGCTGTCACCCAGGCTGGAGTGCAGCGGCGTGATCTTGGCTCACTGTAACGTCCACCTCCTGGGTTCAAGCACTTCTCGTGCCTCAGCCTCCAAAGTAGCTGGAATTATAGGCACGCACCCCCAGGCCTGGCTAATTTTCATATTCTCAGAAGAGATGAGGTTTCAACATGTTGGCCAGGCTGGTCTCGAACTCCTGACCTCAAGCGATCTGCCCGCCTCAGCCTCCCAATGCAGCGGGATTACAGGCATAAGCCACCGTGTCTGGCCATTTTGATACTTTAACACCAGTAAGAAATCATCCTCAGTCTATGCTACGATCTCATCATCGTCTTCTGCCAAATCAGGTAAGCTCCTCAGGGTAAGAGTCTGGTTCTCTACCAGAGAGCCCTCCCAAAGAGACACAATAACCTGTCACCTCTCTGCCTGTGACATTTTCCCCATCTACTTAATGCTTTAATCCAATATCCTCTGACAGCAACATACAAACCTCCTGCCACTCGTTTTCTTTTTCCAGTTTTTGGATGTTCCCACTGAGTCTTCTCCTCGGTGTGACTGTTAAGAACAAAAAATCACAGTAATAAGTAAAAATTAACTCTTCTAGAAAGTAATCAATTGTATTAAATTTTTTCTCTCCCAGATAATACTCTCTGTCAAAAGTAGTAAAAACAGACATTCAGAGAAGGACTGTGCAGAATACAAATGTCACTGTTTGCATCAGGTCAAATTCCGCAGGTTGGAAGCAGCAGCAGTCCTGTAGAAACTTCCAACAGCCTGCCTTTAGAAGTCAGGTGTAAGGAGGAAGTGCGGGAAAGAGGAGAAAGAGGACTGTGATCCCAGCTACGGGGTCTTTAGGAAGCTGGCTGAATCACTCAAAATATCTAGGGGCATTCTGCTTTGTATTTGTTTTAGTTTTATTCTAGGATGTAGTGATAAAATGCTAATACTTAATGTATATAATCTCTTAAATGTTTACTTATTTATTTGTATTTCTTTTTAAAGAATCAGGGTCTTACCATGTTGTCCAGGCTGGAATGGAACTCCTCGACTCAAATGATCCTCCTACATCACCATCTTGAGTGGCTGGGACTAGAAGCATGTGCTACCTTGCCCAGCTAAAATGTTCTTTTTTTGTTATATATATATATATATATATATTTTTTTTTTTTATTGTGCTTTAGGTTCTGGGGTACATGTGCAGAACATGCAGGATTGTTGCATACGTACACACATGGCAATGTGGTTTGCTGCCTTCACCCCCCGTCACCTATATCTGGCATTTTTCCCCAAGTTATCCCTCCCCAACCGCCCTACCCCCTGCTATCCCTCCCCTATTCCCCACCAACAGACCCCAGGGTGTGATGCTCCCCTCCCTGTGTCCATGTGTTCTCACTGTTCAACACCCGCCTATAAGTGAGAACATGCGGTGTTTGATTTTCTGTTCTTGTGTTAGTTTGCTGAGAATGATGGGTTCCAGATTCATCCATGTCCCTAAAAAGGACACGAACTCATCGATTTTTACAGCTGCATAGTATTCCATGGTGCATATGTGCCACATTTTCCTTGTCCAGTCTATCATGGACGGGCATTTGGGTTGGTTCCAGGTCTTTGCTATTGTAAATAGTGCCGCAGTGAACACACGAATTCATGTGTTTTTATAACAGAACCAATGTTAATTCCTTCTGCAAATGTAACTTCGAAGTGTTGCATTAAGCACTGGTTCCTAATTGGTCTCAAAAGGTACTTAAGAAATGCAGTAAGTCAGACCCATAGGTCACCTAGCTGTGTGCTGTGCACCTGTGGTCAAGTGACCCAACTCCCTCATCTCCATTCCCTCTTCTGCAAAATGGAAATGATCCTAGCACTGATTTTGGGGTCTGCTACAAGAATATTGTATATCCAGTGTTTCACATAGCGCCTGGCATACAAAAAGCTCTGGGAAATGTAAGCTATTATTTTGAACAAATCAGTTACACAAACTAGCCTGATGATTGTGTCAAACTTAACATTTCACCTCAGACCACCACCCAAAGTTGTAATTAAAATAGTAGGCCAATAACTAGAAACACCTGTCACCAGGTAACAAGGTATCCTGGAAAACATACAATTATTTCATCAGGGAAATAGCCCGGTGCTCCAGAGGCACTCGAAGGGTAGGCTGGGTTTCCTAAAAGTTGACCTACTCATGCAAAAACAGAAAGTTATATTACTTAATAGGTAACATCTAGATGATAAGATGTGAACATTCTTTCCCTATCAATTATTTTAAAGAAAATAAATAGACCAGGCGCAGTGGCTCATGTCTGTAATCCTAGCACTTTGGGAGGCCAAAGCAGGCAGATCATGAGGTCAAGAGATCAAGACCATCCTGACCAACATGGTAAAACCCCATCTCTACTAAAAAATATAAAAATCAGCTGGGCGTGGTGGCGCATGCTTGTAATCCCAGCTACTCGGGATGCTGAGGCAGGAGAATTGCTTGAACCCAGGAGGCGGAGGCTGCGGTGAGCCGAGATCGTGCCACTGCACTCCAGCCTGGGCGACAGAGCGAGACTCTGTCTAAAAAAAAGAAATGCAGAGAGCATGAATTTTCTAAAAAATTTGACAACCTGCAAGCAGGGTCTTTTCATGAATTGCTGGATTCTGATCTGTTTTGACAAAGTCTTGGCAGCTGGGTCTCTGTCATGGTGCAGGAATGAATGCCTCGCTCAGGACGCAGAAGACCAGAACGTCCCATGCTAGCTGTGCCCAGCCAGTCTCTTCAGCACTACTGCCATCTCACAGAGCTGCTGAAAAGGCGAGACACATGACACCTGTGACACTGCCTGGAGAACGATTAAATCCTTGTACCAGCTTAGATATCAGCAGCAAAGACAAACTCCTACTTTGTACGTCAACCACGATCCAGTATCACTTGCAGCTCTCTCTGGTAAGGGTAACCCACTCTCCGCTGGCACAGCGGGAATATTAGTGTATCACCTCCCGCTTCTCCTCACAATGGAAGGGAACAGCAATCAGATAAACCAAGTTGGCAATAACAAGAAACCTTCCTGCCCCTTGCAGGGCTGTGTCTCATGCTCCTTCAAGAAAGTTAAGAGAGGGAGTTGCATTTTCCTTGCCTGACATTAAAAGTAGTCTTCATCTCGGCCAGGTACGGTGGCTCATGCCTGTAATCCGAGTACTTTAAGAGGCCGAGGAGGGCGGATCACCTGAGGTCAGGAGTTCGAGACCAGCCTGGCCAAAATTGTGAAACCCTGTCTCTACTAAAAATACAAAAATTAGCCAGGTGTGGCGGCAGGCACCTGTAATCCCAGCTACTCGGGGGCTGAGGCAGGAGAACCACTTGAACGTCGGAGGCAGAGGTTGCAGCGAGCAAAGATCGTGCCATTGCACTCTAGCCTAGGGGGCAACAGCAAGACTTCGTCTCAAAAAAAAAAGTAGTCTTCATCTCATAGGTACACATCAAATAAGCTTGAAGCCTGGCTCCAAAAATCTCTGCCCTCAAGAATCCAGGAAGGGGCCAGGCACAGTGGCTCACACCTGTAATCCCAGCACTCTGGGAGGCTGAGACGGGCAGATCACTTGAGTCCAGGGATTCAAGACCATTCTGGCCAACATGGCAAAATCCCATCTCTACTAAAAATACACAAATTAGACAGACGCAGTGGCACATGCCTGTAATCCCAGCTACTTGAGTGGCTGAGGCATGAGAATATCCTGAACCTAGGAGGTTCAGGTTACAGTGAGCCCACACCACTGCACTCCAGCCTGGGTGACAGAGCAAGACTCTGCCTCAAAAAAAAAAAAGAAATCCATGAAATGACCCTTAACAGTGGAAGCTGAGCCCTGATGGCAAGGCATGCTGGCGCAGAAAGAGCCTCCTGGCCCTTAGTAGGTGAAGCTGGGCCCTGACACACCCAGCCTCATGTCTGGCCCACAGCAGGTGCACAAATGTATATACAGAATGAACACTTTCCAAAGGAGCTATAAAACTCACTCAGAATATTTTCTATCTATTCAGAAAGACATTTAAAAACCAAAACAAAGTCTGTCAACCTATGTTCTTGACTTTTACAGAGCATGCCTAGACCAAAGTTTCTTTTTGTTCTGACATGGAGTCTCGCTCTGTCACCCAGGCTGGAGTGCAGTGGTGCAATCTCAGCTCACTGCAACCTCTGCCTCCAGGGTTCAAGCTATTCTCCTGCCTCCTGAGTAGCTGGGATTACAGGTGCCTGCCACCACGCCCGGCTAATTTTCGTATTTTTACAAGAGACAAAGTTTTACCATGTTGGCCAGGCAGGTCTCGAACTCCTGACCTCAAGTGATCCACCTGCCTCGGCCTCCCAGCATTATAGGCGTGAGTCACTGCGCCTGGCATGAATCACTCTTTGTTGTGGGGCTGTTGTAGGCATCACTGGCCTGTGCCCACTAGATGCCAATTCCCCAGTCCCACAGTTGTGGCCACAGAAAGCGTCTCCAGACATTACCAACTATCCCCTGCAGAACACAACCATCCCTGGGGAAGAACCCGAAACCAGCTGAAGCGAGGAGAGTGATCTGGTCGTGAGGATTCTGGAGCCCCACTGCCCAAGTTTGCTGGGTCTCCCATGTGCCAGCCACCCTGCCCTTGAATAAGTCATTTTATCCCCTGTGCCTCAGTTTCCTCATCAGTTAAGGTGGGGACAGTAACAGTACCTACTTCTTGGGGTTACAGAGGACCGAGGGAGTTAACATGAGAAGAACCAAGCACAGTGGATTTCAATAGAAGACTTATTTTAAATAAATATAAAAATTAATTAAAAGGTGTTTTTTAATTATAACTTAAATGACTTTTTTATGAAAAGAAAATTAGAAGACATGTCCGCTAAGTGTTCTCCTATTCTCCTTTAAATAGAAGGCATCTTTTATGTTTTATTCTTTCAATAAGTTTGTCATTTAAAACGATAATTAGTAATCTAAACTTAAACCAAAGGATTCAAAATTAAATGGACACCATATTACGTGAATACCACACTTACGTATGGGGTGTTTTCTTTCTTTTTTTTTTTTTTTGACAGGGTCTTGTTAGGTGACTCAGGCTAGAGTACAGTGGTTCAATCATAGCTCACTGCAGCCTCGAACTCCTGGACTCAAGCGATCCTCCCACCTTGGCCTCCCACCATGCCCAGTCTATAGGGGTGCGTGTGCATGTGTGTGTGTGTGTGTGTGTGTGTTCTGAGCACAGTGTAAGTTAGCAGAGAGAACCAGAGCTGACGGTGAGGACGGCCAGCCCCGTGGACGCTGAAGCCACTGAGGACTCTGAATGCCAAAAGGCCTGAGCTTCCTAAGAAAAGGGGGACAGGGGAGGGCAGACAAGGGACAGCTTGGACACTGAGACCTCATCCCTCAGTCCCCATCTCCCATGAAGTGGCTGCAGAGACTCTTAGGGGAGAGGGATACAAGAAAGGTCCACCAGCTCTCTCAGGGCCCCCGTCTCCCCTGACCCTGTCCCTGGGAGCCCAGCCTGGTGGGCTCTGGAGCCCTAAGACATGTGTGCCTTTGAGGCCTACAAGTGTGCCATGAGCAAGGGGGCAAGCAGGAGACGTCCACAGCACCCACTCAAGACAGGGCTTCCACCAGACCCCGAGGTGTCAGTGGGAGCTCCAGCCTCTATCCCTGGGCGTGGCCCTGCTACAGCAGGGGAGATCATATGGAAAAAGAAATGACTCAAAGAGTGGCCCCCTAGAAAGCACCCCCGCAAAGTTTCCCAAACCCCAAGAGAAAAACAAGCGTCACTTCCAGAATCAGAAATGAAAAGGGGTTGGAGCCAGAGCAAACGTTTACAAAGAAAATAAAAGAAGGGCCAGGACGCTCACAGGTGAGGAGAGATCAAGGGAATGTGGGGTTCGGATGGATCAGGGGCATCCTGACACCCAAAGAACTTCAGCTTTTCAGCCCTGACACCCTGAGAACTGAGGGCCAGCAGGGATGGCCAGAAGGACCAGAGAGATGAGCCCTCCAGCTGGGAGCCAGCCAAGCCCTGGCACCTCAGGTGGTATAATACAGAGCTAATGTATGCGGGGCTGATACCACGGTGATGGGTTGAGAGGCGCAGCAAGCCACCATGGCACACGTTTACCCTATGTAACAAAGCTGCACATCCTGCACGTGTATCCCAGAGTTTTAAATTATAATAAGACACTGGTCGGGCGGCTGGAGGAAGGGCTTTTGGAGACCATGAACGTGCCGAGTCCCCTGGTCATGGACCACTCATGAAGAAAGCAAATGGGAGAAAGGCCACGCAGCATGACGGCAGGCAAGGGGGCACGCAGGGCGCGCGGGAGCAAGGGAGCCCCATGGCCCTAGCGCCAGGCTCCAGGACAAGCCTGCAGGGAAGCAGAAGCGCCTCTGGGTCTGAGTGACAAAGGAAGAGACACGCCACAGAGCCAGACGCAGAGGTGGGCTCAGGAAGCCGGAAGCAGGTCATGTGCATCTTTATACCCTGGGCCCAGTGCGCCATCCGCCCACAGAAGCCCGCGGCTGACCTTCTCTAGATGATTTACTCATCCCGTGCGGGTTCATCTTACAGCTTCCAGAGGTAAGCACTGGGGACACGCAGGTGGACAAGCTACCCTCATGGACTTTGCAATCTGGGCGAGGGAGACAGAGCCAACAACGAGGAGGACGAGCCAAGGCTTAAGCGCGAAGCAGCAGAGAAATCAGGTGACAGGTACAAGGTAGAGGGGACAGCCACAGTCAGGAAGGTCTTTTGCGCAGTGACACATAAGCTTATCTCTGAAAGATGAAAAGGGGCCCTTCCCCCACAGATGGACAGGCGAGAGGGCCAGCAAGTGCCCGCTCAGGAGCCCTGCAGCGGTTAATGGTTCTCTGCTGCTGCTGGAAACGTCCCTTTCATTCTCCAGAGCCAGAAATCCTTCCTGCAGTCACAAGCCTAATGCCACTCTGGCTCTGTCAACAAAGGCCAAGCTTCTCAGCAAGGCACAGTACTGCAGCAACTAGGTCCTTCCTTCCCTGCCTCAACCTTCACATTCCTGGACCTCACAAAGATCACACGTCCAGCTGGGGGCGGCGGCTCACGCCTGTAATCCCAGCACTTTGGGAGGCTGAGGTGGGGAGATCATGAGGTCAAGAGATCGAGACCATTCTGGCCAACATGGTGAAACCGTCTCTATTAAAATACAAAAAATAGCTGGGCATGGTGGTGCATGACTGTAGTTCCAGCTACTCGGGAGGCTGAGACAAAAGAATCGCTTAAAAGCGGAGGTTGTAGTGAGTCGAGATCACGCCAGTCTGGCGACAGAGCCAGACTTCATCTCAGAAAAAAAAACAAAAAAAATCACAGGTCCCTGTACAGGCCATGCTGGGGGTCTCTCCTCTCACTGTTCCCTCTACCTGGACTGCCCTCCTGCCCCCCTCCAACTTCTACCTGTCCTCAAAACACTGTTCTGGGCTTGGTGCCGAGCCTCATGCCTGTGATTCCACAGCTTTGGGAGGAAGGCTTGAGTCCACTAGTTCAAACCAGCCTCAGCAACATGGTGAGACCCCATCTCTACAAAACAGGTAATAATTAGCTGGGCATGGTGGCATACCCCTGTGGTCCCGGGGACTCAAGAGGCTGAGGCAGGAGGATCGCTCGAGCCCAGGAAGTCAAGGTTACTGTGACTGTGTCACTATACTTCCTAACATTCCCACCAACTACCCACACACACCTCATGCCAGACACATTGCTTCCTGGGACACACACTGTGTGGGGATGCCCCTACATGTCACTGTGCCCTAGAAGACTGGGTGCCAAGGATGACAATGGCTCTTACTTGCCTCGGTATAACCAGCGCCAGCAAAAGGCCCAGCACGGCCCTTGTGTGTAGTGAGTGAACTCATCAGAGCTTTACTGTTTTCCTCCTACCTTGCCACCAAAGGTAGCAGTGGTTCACATCCTTGCACAGATTAGAATGACCTGGAAGGGAAGAGTTTTACAAACTACCAAGGGAGAGGGGAGGGCACAACCCAATTAAATCAGAAATTCTGGGCCGGCGCAGTGGCTCACGCCTGTAATCCCAACACTCTGGGAAGCCAAGGTGGGCGGATCACTTGAGATCAGGAGTTTGAGACCAGCCTGGCCAACATGGTGAAACCCCATCTCTACTAAAAACACAAAAATTAACCAGGCGCGGTGGCAGCTGCCCGTCATCCTAGCTACGTGGGAGGCTGAGACACGAGAATCACTCGAACTCAGCATGCAGAGGTTGCAGTGAGCCGAGATGGCACCACTGCACTCCAGTTTGGGAGATAGAGCAAGACTCTGCCTCAAAAAAAAAAAAAAAAAACCCTCTGGAAGGGGGGCCCAGGTGCTGAAAATCAGATTTACATCCATGTTTCTGAAAACCAAGTCATATTCCACTTTACCTGAAAAGCTTAATAGACATTCTCCCAAAGTTGAGAGTCGGCTACTATAGGTTCTCTATGGAGACCCAAAACGTGTATTTAGGACATTCCCCAGGTGATTCTAAGGTGCTGCTATTAAAAGGCACTGTCATAGCTGAAGAGCAACCAGGAAAGACAGTTAAGGAACAGAGAGTGCCTACTAGACACGATGCTATGTGCTTTCTGCACAGTGCCTGAACTGACCCCTCATATCACCCCATTTTACAGGTCAGAAAATTGAAATTAAACGTTCTTTCAATGGCCCAAGGTCACGCAGTTAAAGACGAAGGCTCTGCTGAGGTTTCCAAAACTTTCCCAGGAAACGATAGCGAAACTACGTAGGACTTCTGCTAAAAAAACACTCCTGGCTGGGTGCCGCGCTCGCTCTTGTAATCTCAACAATTCTGGAGGCTGAGGCAGGCGAATTGCTTGAACCCAAGAGTTCGAGACCAGCCTGGGCAAGAAGGTGGGACCCTAGTCTCTACAAAAAAAAATTTAAAAATTAGTTGGGCATGGGGGTAGCGCACGCCTGTAGTCCCAGCCACTCAGGAGGCTGAGATGAGAGGATTGCCTGAACCGATGCTGCAGTGGGCCGTGATGGCACCACTGCACTCCAGCCTGGGTGACACAGCGATACCTGTCTAGAGAAAACAAAACAAAACTCCTAGCCATGCAACCCAGAGCCTGAAGGAGAAAGCTGAGTACGTGCACTTTAAACGTCTTTATTTTTTGGCGGTGATGAGGCCACTTTGCCCTCGCCGCGCCGCGCAGTGCTGCCTCCTGAACAGCAGAGGGCGCGCCGGGACGCCGCCAGGTGACCCCCACTGGACCCAAGGCCCACAAAGGGGGCCGGCCCCTCCTGGGGACCGTGGACCCTTTCCCCTAAGCTCCTTAACAGTCATTTCCACTCTCCACCGCACTCGCTGCGCTGGAGCGCGGGTCCTCCCCTCGCAGGTGGTGTCCGAGGGCAGTGTAGGGTCCCAGGTGCGTCCCCGGCCCCACTGCGGCCCCCCTTACTTGGCGTAGTAAACCCAGCCGTCCTTGGTGGTTCTCTCCTCCCAACCCGGGGGCAGCTCGTCCTCACTGTCCGTGTCATCCAGGCCCGCGTAGCGCAGCGCTGCCATGACAGACGGAGGAGGCACCTGACCCGCTCGCACGCTGCCGGGTCGGGTAGCCCAGGAACTCACTCCGACTCCAAACGAGCGCCGCGCGAGTTGGGTCTCGATCACTCACGCCTGCGCACTGCGCCCTCCGGGGACCACTCCGCCGACCACGAAGCTAAACTCCAGTTTCCGCAGTATCCCGGCTGCCGGCGTCAAAGGGGCTGGGCTGGAGAGCAAGGCGGTGAAAGCGCCTAAGAGGTCGCGCTGCCGCCGGGCTGGACAGCAGAGCCGGAGAGTAATCCGACATGGAACGGAGCCTCGTCAACCTGCCCGCCGCAGGGAAGGGGCGTGCGCATTTAGTTTCGGGCCAGGACTCCGCCCGTTGCTGGGCGACCCATAATCACTTCCGCGTTGTTCTAGCCAACCCCGCAGGAGCCCGGCAGTTGGGCATCCTGGGAAATGTAGTCCAGGCGGCGCCTGGTTGGAAAGCGCCGCCCATGCTGGTGTCCTCGGCTTCTGTCTCTTCTTGCCTTCGGGCCTCATGAAAGTTCATGATCACAAACCTTCCAGAGCTTGCCAGCATTGGTGCTAATTCACAAACTTTGTTTTGCATATGAACACAATGTTATGTAACCTGGTGAACTTAAAAATGCTGATTCCTGATTACCTGGTTTTAAAGAAGTTTCTTCCAGCCAAAACACAGTGCTGTTGATAAGAGACTGACGTTAACAGAGCGCTTAATATGGGGTCCAGGCCAGAAAGGCAGAGACATCTCACGTTCCTGACACCTTTGTGTAGTGGGCACAACTCAGAAAGGGGAGCTACGACGGGCTCAGTGGCTCACGCCTGTAATCTAAACACATTAGGAGGCTGAGGCAGGAGGATCACTTCAGGCCAGGAGTTTGAGAACAGCCTGGGCAACACGGCAAGACCCCCCTGTCTCTACCAAAATAAAAAAATTAATTAATTTGCTAGGCATGGTGGCACATGTCTGTAGTCCCAGCTACTCAGTGAGGCTGAGGTCGGAGATCCCTTGAGCCCAAGAAGTCGAGGCTGCAGTGAGCTATGATCGGGCCATTGCACTCCAGCATGGGAGACAGAGAGAGATCCTGTCCTCTAAAAACTGCCTCATCAAGAATTTCCTCTAGTAAGTCTGCAATGGGTTCAGAATCTGCGTTAAAAAGAAAAAAAAAAAAAAAGAAAGAAAGGGTAGCTAACTACATGAGAAGGCACAGGAAGAGAGGAGAACCAGGGGTTTCCTGGCCATTGAGATCCCATCACTGCATTACAGTTATTTACTCATCTGTTTAGTCCCGCCGAAACTGACAAACCACACCTGGGGCTTCTTTCTATTGCCATCACTTGGTAAAATGCTTCAACCTACATATTTATTAAATGAACAAATGAATGAATGATGTGATTCCTTAGGTTTGGTTCTCTGTGAATCAATCTAATTAAAAACCAAATTCTGGTCAGGCGCAGTGGCTCAGGCCTGTAATCTGAGAACTTTGGGAGGACAAGGCAGGTGGATCATTAGGTAAGGAGATTGAGACCATCCCAGCCAATATGGTGAAAACCTGACTCTATTAAAAACACTAAAGTTAGCCTGGCACGGTGGTGTGCATCTGTAATCCCAGCTACTGAGGAGGCTGACGCAGGAGAATCTCTTGAACCCAGGACACAGAGGTTGCAGTGAGCCAAAGTTGCACCATTGCACTCCAGCCTGGGCAACAAGAGCAAACTCCGTCTCAAAAAAAAAATATATCCATACTTACAAAGTAGACTCAAGTCCTCTTGGACTACCAATATGAATCCCATAAAAGTGCTGTATCCAAAAACCTCAAATGTATCTTCAACTTGGCCCTGCCTAAGGAGTTTTCCAGAACATTCCCTCTTTAGTGCTTGCTCCCCAGCCCTATGTTGCAGGGAAATTTACTGACCATGATTTCTCTGGCCTAGGTCCCAGAGAATGCAAGCCTCCATCAGAATAATTACATATATTTGATTCTGCTGAGACAGCAAAACTATTAAAATGAAAAGAAATTTTAAAAGTATATATTTTAATGGGCAGTGTGTGGAAGGGGCAGCTGCTTTTTGTCTTCAAGTAGTCAAACTGATGATTGCTTAGTATTCCTGCTCTGCATACCCTTTAGCGGAGATACTTGCCTTTCTGTACTTGACCAACCAAAAACAAGCTTAACAAAGCACTGTTTAGTTTCAACAGGCCTGATGTCTCATCTTGAAACTACCATAAGATTTTTTCCAAATCCACCTGTGTTTAAACCTGCTACCATTGGATTGCGTGTGGTGGCTCACAACTGTAATCCCAGCACTTTGGGAGGCTGAGGCAGGAGAATTGCTTGAGCCCAGAAGTTCATGACCAGCCTGAGCAACATAGTGAGAACTCCACTCCCGCCCCCACCCCCAATCCATCTCTACAAAAATTTAAAAGTTAGCCAGTGTGGTGGCACATGCCTGTACAGTGGTGGCTCATGCCTCCCCAACTACTGGGGAAGCTGAAGTGGGAGGATTACTAGAGCCCAGGAGTTCAAGGGTACAGGGAGCCGTGGTTGTACCACTGTACTCCAGCCTGGGTGACAGAGTGAGACTCTGTCTTTAAAAAAAAAAAAAAAAAAAAGATAAATAAAAATAAATCTGCTAGGCTGGGCACAGTGGCCCACACCTGTAATCCCAGCACTTTGGAAGGCTGAGGCGGGGTGATCACCTGAGGTTGGGAGTTTGAGACCAGCCTGACCAACATGGAGAAACCCAGTCTCTACTAACAATACAAAATTAGCCAGGTAGGGTGGTGCATGCCAGTAATCACAGCTACTCAAGAGACTGAAGCAGGAGAATTGCTTGAACCCGGGAGGCGGGTGAGCCAAGATCGTGCCATTGCACTGCAGCCTGGGCAACAAGAGCGAAACCCCGTCTCAAAAGTAAATACATAAATAAATAAATCTGCTACCATTAATCTGTTGCTCCACTGCTCACCTCAATTTAGCCCCTTTCCTCTCTCACCTAAGCCTACTTATTCCTTTGCTATTTGTAGGAAGTCCAGTCACAAAGTCCCCTGATTGTGGGGAGAGGAAGGAATGAGGTCAAACTGATTAGCCTCAGTTTCTCCCTTCGTTATCTTTGACTCTGTTCAGTTTCACAAGGACTGTCTGCTTAGGTTTAGCTGGTCAGAGCTTCTGCTGGCACCTGTTACCTGTAACTTGGCATCAGGCCACAGCTAGTGACATCGCATGGTGTTTCCCAAGCTGGGTAGCAGTCTCCCTGGAAGAACTTTAAACTTCAGGGTCTATCCTGTACTGATCCTACCACTTTGGAAATTCCCTCTACGGTTTCTCCTGCCACTGACACATGGTTTCTCAACCTTGATGCTACTGATATTTGGAGCTAGATAATTCTTTGTGATGGGGCTGCCCAGTGCATTTAGGATGGTTAGCAGCATCTCTGGCCTCTACCCACTAGATGCCAGTAGGAGATGCCCCTCTCCTAGTTGTAACAACCAAAAATGTCTCCAGAAGTTGCTGGTTTGGGCCCCAGTGGAGAATCTATACTGACAATCACTCAGTCAGTGACTCACTTCTGAATCACATGAGATCTGCTGACATTCATTTCAGGCATTGAGGAGCCTGCTTCTGTCAGGAGATTACAGGGTGGTCCTGGGCCCCTGGTGGCTCCAGCTCAGGCTCTGAATGCACCTGCCTCTCACCTTCCTTTCCCCTCTGCAGGTCAGAGACCTCCTGCGGAAATCTGGCTGGCTGGTCCAGACTCCAGGAATGGGCACAATGGTGATCATGATCACACTTCCTTCTGCTTTTCTTATAGCTTATTTGTTGGGCTCTATGAGATTAAAGAAGTAAGACATACAAGCATTGGGAAATTTCTCCCCTTGAGGTTTGCCTCCTCCCTTTCATGGACTACGTTTTCCGCTCTCTCCTTGCTGACTTCCTGTGTTTACTCACAGTTTCTGGCCCCGCAAGCTTTAGCCTTGGTTCTGCTCTGATGAGAATCTGTTAGCAGGCAAGCCTACTTAACCTGGTGAGGGCTAGATTATCATTGGTTTGAGAAGGCTTATGTTTGGGAATGAGCCAATGTTCTCAAAATGTTACCCTAAGAAAGCCTTAAGAATGGTTTGCTTTCACCAGGCGCAGTGGCTCACACCTGTAATCCCAGCACTTAGGGAGACCAAGGCAGGTGGACCACGAGGTCAGGAGATGGAGACCATCCTGGTCAACATGGTGAAACCCCTTCTCTACTAAAAATACAAAAATTAGCTGGGCATGGTGGCACATGCCTGTAATCCCAGCCACTCAGGAGGCTGAAGCAGGATAATCATTTGAAGCAAGGAGTAAGATGTTGCAGTGAGCCAAGATCACACCACTGCACTCCAGCCTGGTGACAGGGTGAGACTTCATCACAAAAAAATTTTTAAAAAAGTTTATTTTAAACAACTCCACTAACAAATGGGCAAAGAACATGAACAGACGTTTCTCAAGACATACATGCAGCCAACAAACATATGAAAGAAAACCTCAGTATCACTGATCACTGGAGAAATGCAAATCAAAACCAAGTGAGATACCATCTCATGCCACTCAGAAGGGCAATTATTAAAAAGTGAAAAAGAAAACAACTGCAGATGCTGGCAAGGTTGCGGAGAAAAAGGAACACTTTTACACCCTTTGTGGGAGTGTAAATTAGTTTAACCACTGTGGAAGACAGTGTGGTGATTCCTCAAAGACCTAGAGGCAGAAATACCATTTGACCCAGCAATTCCATTACTGAGTATATACCCAAAGGAATGTAAATCATTGTATTATAAAGATATATGAATGCATATGTTCATTTCAGCACTATTCACAATAACAAATGCATAGAATTAACCTAAATGCCAATCGCTGATAGACTGGATAAAGAAAATGTGGTACATACACACCACGAAATACTATGCAGCTGTGAAAAGGAACAAGATTACATCCTTTGCAGAGACATGGATGGAGCTGGAAGTCATTATCCTCAGCAACCTAACACCTGAACAGAAAACCAACCACTGCATTGATGTGGTTTGGCTGTGTCCCCAAATCTCAACTTGAATTGTATCTCCCAGAATTCCCACATGTTGTGGGAGGGACCCAGGGAGAGGTAACTGAATCATGGAGGCTGGTCTTTCCCATGCTATTCTTGTGATAGTGAATAAGTCTCACGAGATCTGATGGGTTTATCAGGGGTTTTCACTTTTGCTTTTTCCTCATTTTATCTTGCCACCACCATGTAGAAAGTGTCTTTTGCCTCCTGCCATGATTCTGAGGCTTCCCCAGCCATGTGGAACTGTAAGTCCAATTAAACCTCTTTTTCTTCCAAGACCCGGGTGTGTCTTTATCAGCAGCATGAAAACGGACTAATACACACATGTTCTCTAAGAGGAAGCTGAATGATGAGAACGCATGGACACGTGGAGGAGAATAACACACACTAGGGCCTGTCAGAAGGGGCATGTGGGGAGGGAGGACAGCATCAGGAAGAATAGCTAATGGACTCCAGGCTTAATACCTAGGTGACGGGAAGATAGGTGAAGCAAAACACCACAACACACATGGTTTTGTGTAAAAAACTTGCACACTTACATAAGCAGAATATGTATGGAAAAAATATAAAAAAAAAAAACAAGAAAAAAACCCCTGCACATCCTGCACATGTACCCCTGAACTTAAAAGTTGAAGAAAAAACAAAAGAATGGTTTGTATTTGTAAAGACAAATTAATCATATTATTAGCGAGGAGGTTTAAAAAGAAAACAGCAATGTCTAGTTATGCAACTGCACACCAGATGGCCCCATCCGCCCACGATTTTAAAGGCTAAAGCCCAGTAACTAACAAGGATTTCTACGTTTAAACTTTCTTTTCTTTTTGAGTGATAGTTCTGTGATAAGTGACAATTTATGCACATCAGATCGATCAGTTTTTGCTGAACACAATTTGGCATTACCCAAAAGAAAAATATGCAGGAAGTGCAAGGTTTTCGTTTGTTTGTTTTTGTTTTGTTTTGTTTGGAGACGGAGTCTAGCTCTGTCACCCAGGCTGGAGTGCAGTGGCACAATCTCAGCTCACTGCAACCTCCGCCTCCCGGGTTCAAGTGCACACCGCCACGCCTGGCTAATTTTTTGTATTTTAGTAGAGTCGGGGTTTCACCGTGTTGCCCAGGCTGGTCTTGAACTCCTGGGCTCAGGTACTTAGCCTGCCTCAGCCTCCCAAAGTGATGGGATTCAAAGTCTTTCTTCACCCATTCAGTGTTTAGAGTGTCTTACTTTGGCCGCCAACATTTTGAAGATACCACTCTGATCCACTGTTATAATCTTGCAAATAAGTTCTTCCAAAGACTCCAGGGCTTGGAGCCCAAGATTCACCCCAGATCTTGACAGACATGTACATGAAAAGGTACCAGAAAGGGGGTGAGGGGAGGAAAAAAAGAAGGGAAGTGATAACTACAAAGCACCCAGCACAGCACCAGGCACAGAGTAAGCACTCAACACGTTAGCTCTCATCATTGATATTGGTGATTAGAGCTGGACTGGAAGAACCTTAAAATTCAAATATGAGGCACCATTGTGATGTTAGATCTGACTTTAAAGCACATGCATAACTGTATGGAGTGTTTTCCAAGCATTATCACCTACACCATCATCAGGAGTACATAGAGGTAGATATTAAAAGCTTCGCTTTGTACAAGAGATAACTGAGGCTTACTTAGTTCAGTGAATAGCAAAGACTTAGCAAATGGTAAAGCAGAGACTCAGTCCAAATGCTCTCAATTCTAAAGCCTGCAAGTCTGCATTTTTTTTGTTCTTTTGTTTTGTTTGTTTGTTTGTTTTTTGGAGACAGGGTCTCACACTGTTGCCCAGGCTGGAGTGCAGTGGCACAAACATGCCTCACTTCAGCCCCAAACTCCTGGGCTCAGGCAATCCTCCTGCCTCTCTCTCCTGAGTAGCTGGGACTACAGGAGTACACCACCACACCTGGCTAATTTTTAAATTTTTTGTAGAGACAGAGTCTTACCTTGGTGCTCAGGCTGTTCTTGTACTCCTGTCTTTAAGTAATCCTAAGCTGGGCACGGTGGCGTGTGCCTGTAATCCCAGCTACTCAGGAGGCTGAGGCAGGAGAATTGCCTGAACCCAGGAGGCAGAGGTTGCGGTGAGCCGAGATCGCGCCATTGCACTCCAGCCTGGGTATCAAGAGCGAAACTCCGTCTCAAAAAAAAAAAAAAAGTAATCCTCCTGCCTCAGCCTCCCAAAGTGTTAGGATTACAGGGGTAAGTCACCACGCCCAGCCTGTGTGCAATGTTTTTAATCACCTTGCTGTACTGCTTCCCATGTTTTGTACAAGAAATCTGAACTTATTAAACAAATTGTGTTTTCTTTGCATGTGTGGAATCTTCAAAAAGCTTTGTAGTTAATTCCTTTAAAAAGTTGGTGGGCGTGGTGGCTCACACCTATAATCCCAGCACTTTGGGAGGCCGAGGCAGGTGGATCACGAGGTCGGGAGTTCGAGACCATCCTGACTAACACGGTGAAACACTGTCTCTACTAAAAATAAAAAAATTAGCCGGGCATGGTGGCACATGCCTGTAGTCCCAGCTACTTGGGAGGCTGAGGCAGGAGAATTGCTCGAACCTGAATGGCAGAGGTTGCAGTGAGCTGAGATCATGCCACTGCACTCCAGCCTGGGTGACAGAGCGAGACTTCATTTCAAAAAAAAAAAAGTAAAGAATAACCTTCTCTCCCTCATATTCCTAGCCTTGCTTCTCATGCTCACCAGCAGCTTCTCCATAAAGCTTTGTCTCAACTGGCAACTTAATTGGCAACTTAGGTAAGCTACCTAAAAAGCAAATCTAAACAGCTATTCCCTTACATAAAAATGTTTTCCTGAGAATCTAAAACAAACTGGTGGTGGCTTCTGGATTGCAGAGCAACCCAGAGTAGCTGCAGCAAGTAATGACAGGAAGCCTTCTGCTGTATACACTTTAAATTTAGTATTTGTATATGAATTATCTATTCTAAAGTAAGTAATTATTAAATAAATACATAAATCAAATTTTGTTGGCTCTCCTATCCCAGCCTTTACTATCATAATGGTATTGGGTTCAGGTTCTTTTGTCTAATCTTTTGTGACCTGGTCCCTGTTGTGTTTAAAGCTTCATTGACCTCCTTCCCCTTTTTGGACTTGAAGCTCTTAGTAATATACACGTATACATACACAGGTGCCTACTTCCTGCCTCTGCCTGTAATGCCCTTTCTTTTTTCCTTTTTTTCTTTGTGTGTGTGTGACAGAGTTTTGCTCTTGTTGTCTAGGCTGGAGTGCAATGGCGTGATCTCAGCTTACCGAAATCTCTGTCTCCTGGGTTCAAGTGATTCTCCTGCCTCAGCCTCCCAAGTAGCTGGAATTACAGGCATGTGCCACCATGCCCGGCTAATTTTGTATTTTTAGTAGAGATAGGGTTTCTCCACATTGGTCAGGCTGGTTTCGAACTCCCAACCTCCAGCGATCCACCTGCCTTGGCCTCCCAAAGTGCTGGGACTACAAGCGTGAGCCAGGGCACCCGGACTTCTTTTTTCCTTTTAATGGAAAATTCCTACTCAACCTTCTGTACGTACTATTTTGTATATATGTGTGTTACAGATCTATTTGGTAGTCTAGTAACATTTATGGTTTATTTCTTAGAAGAATGTCCTTAATTGCTTAACATAAAATACAGAGTTACAAAGGCAAGTATGTTGAAATATAATTATTAAAATATTTAAAACAAAATTGTATAAAAATATCTGTAATTCATTAATTATGCATTATATATCAAGATCTGGTGTGAGGTCTAACAATCACTATAATTTTTTCTTATTTTAAGTCCTTAGATACATGTGCAGAATGTGCAGGTTTGTTGCACAGGTATACATGTGCCATGGTGGTTTGCTGCACCTATCAACCTGTCATCTAGGTTTTAAGCCCCGCATGCATCAGGTATTTGTCCTAAAACTCTCCTTCCCTTTCCTCCCTACCTATTGACAGGCCCCGGTGTATGATGTTCCCCTCCCTGTGTCCATGTGTTCTCATTATTCAACTTCCACTTATGAGTGAGAACAATGAGTCTAACAATCCCTACAATTTTTTTTTCCTTTTTGTTATAGGGTCTTTCTGTGTCCCCTAGGCTGGAGTGCAGTGGTACAATCATAGCTCAGTGCAGCCTCAAACTTTTGGGTTCAAGTGATCCTCCTGCCTCAGCCTCCCGAGCAGCTGGGACTACAGGCATGAGCCACCACGCTTGGCTAATTTTTATTTTTCAAAGAAATGAGAGTCTCACTATGTTGCCCAGTCTGGTCTCAAACTCTTGGTCTCAAATGATCCTCCTCCCTTGGCCTCCCAAAGTGCTGGGATTGCAGGCATGAGCCACTGTACTCAGTCTCATGATTTTGATTAATGTAAGCAATATTTCAAGATATCTACAATAACAATAGGTTTAAATTTTTGTTTGTAAAGACAGGGTCTTACCACGTTGACCACACATGCAAACAAAACATTGATAGTTTCTGCTGGTGACAAAGTCACAGGTATTACTAAGAACACTGGCATGGGTTTCTTATACTCATAATTGAAAGAATGTTAAATTTCAGTATAGATGTGACAAAATGAAGATGTAATCCTACCTCCCCTGACTCAACTTCACAGACCCCTGAGTTCTGTCCACAGAGCCCAGGTTATAAATTGTTCCTAACTTAGCTCTTTCAGGCATCACCTCTTCTAGAAAGTCTTCCTTGAACCACGAGATAGAGTCAGTTGACCTCTGTAGTAGCCAGCCTCCAAGGTGGCCCCAGTGACTCCTGCCATCTGATATTTTCCCTCTTATAAAGCCCCTCTCACCAAAAATAGAGCCAACCTGTGTAATGACAGCATGTGACTTGCATGCCTACCTTACAAAAGACATGTGGCTTCTGCCTTATTCTCTTTTGGGTCATGAGCTGTGAGGAAAACCAGCTACCATGTCAGGAGGACACTCAAGCAGGAGGTCCACAGGACGAGGAGCTGAGGTCTCCTGCCAGTGGCTACATCACCTTACTAGCGAGGAGAGAGCTGTCTTAGATCCGCCAGCCTTGATCAGACCTTCAGGTGCCTGCAGTCATGGCTGATAATTTCATTAGAGATCCTGAGCCAGACCATCCTACTGAGCCACGCTGAATTCCGACCCTTCAGAAACTGTGTGAGACACTCAATATTCATAGCTATTTTAAGTTTGGGGGTCAGATGTTACACAGCAATTACTAATTGCAATAACTAACACATCTTTTTTGTTTGTTTGTGTTTACATAGGTAGATCACACGCTTTTCCTCTAGCACAGCATTTAGCACATAGTAGTGCAATTGTCAAGACACACCTCTTTGTCTTCCCCTTATTGCAAAAACCATCAGATGAAGGACTGTGCCCTACTACGCTCATCCTGGAATCCTTAGAATCAAGCACGAAGGCCAGCATGGACCTTTGTTCACTGTAGACATTAATGAAACTTTTATTAAACATCAAAGAACTGGCAGCCACTGTTCCCCTCCCATTTCTCAACAAGGGCTGCTTTCTGGACACATAATAAGGCTTCAATTGATGAATATTGCCATTATTAATTATTAGTATAGTCATTATGGGGTCTCTGAATCTTCATTTTGTCATCTAATGGGCTAATAGTCCCAGTAAATGATAAAAGCTAACATTTATTGAACATTTACTATGCTGTAAGCACTTGCTATAAATTATATCATTCACCAGTCACCCTATGAGGTAACTAAAATTGTTATCCCTACTTTACAGTTGAGGCTAAAAGGTAAAACTTGCATCTGAATCACAGAAGGGGCAGTACTGCTGCAGAATCTACTTCCTTTTGACTCTTCGTGATAGTACATCACAGGCTCCAAAAGAGATTATGCTTGTGAACTTGTCAATTGTAAAGTTCTGTTTCCAAACAAAGGATCCTCACTGCCCTTTGCTAGTGTGCCATAGATGCTTTTAGAGGCTCCCAAAAGGATGAAGAGAGGAAAAGAGATTAGCATTTGGAGAGAATGTTTGCTGCCTGGGCTTATCTGCGTCATCTCATTGCATATCCCAGCCACCATTTAGAGAGGCTCTCCGGCCTCCATTATGCTGAGGGGCACATCAAGAATAAACGAGATGAAATTACATGGTTATAGCTATTCCCATAGCTAATCCTGAAGCTAGCATCCTACTAAGTGCTGGCACAGTGCTAGGGGTGCTAAGAACTTTTCTAATACAGCATTTGTTTAATAAAGGCAAATTAATTAGACTCTAATTAGTCATTAAAATAGCATTTATTTACCAAAACAAAATGAAAAGTATCACTTTTTGCCATTTTAGTGGGCTTTCAGGAGAAAGTAGCTATAAATGTATGTGTTCAGAGTGCTGTCTATTTTTACTAAACCTAGATAACATCTATCCCTCATAGAGATTAATATCTTGAATAAAAGACATCTGATTATAAAAACCTGGAAGAGAACTGTCTACTTTTTTTGAGACAGGGTCTCCCTCTGTCAGCCAGGCTGGAGTGCGGTGGTGTAATCAGCTCACTACAGCCTCGAACTCCTGGGTTCACGTAATCTTTCTGCCTCAGTCTCTCAAGTAGCTGGGACTGATGCAGGATAGGTGAGCCCCAAACTGGGTTCTTGGCTTCACCCAGGAAATAATTTAAGAGCAAGCTCGTGGTAGGGTAGAAGAAAACCGTTTCACTGAAGCAGCAGTGTTCTGGCTTCGGCAGTGTGACAGCTCTGTGACTGCCCCTGCAGAGCAGGGCTATGCCATCGGCAGAAAGCAGCAACTCAGGGCAGTTCTGCATTCATGTTTATACCTACTTTTAATGGCATTCAGATTAAGAAGCGGTTTATGCAGACATTTCTAGGGAAAGGGGAGTAAATTCTGGGTCACTGGGTTGTTGCCATGGAAAGGGAAACGCATAGGTGTTGCCATGGCAATGGTAAACTGACAGGGCACACTGGTGGGCGTGTCTTATGGAAAGCTGCTTCCACCCCCTCCCTGATTTAGCTAGTTCTCAGTTTGGTCCAGTGTCTGAGACTCACCTCCAGAGTTGAGTGCCACCTCTTGCCTTAGGACTACAGGTGTGAGCCACCATGCCCGGCTAAGAGAAGTGTCTTTTTTTTTTTTTGAAACAGGGTTTCACTCTTGTTGTCCAGGCTGGAGGACAATGGTGCGATCTCGGCTCACCGCAACCTCCACCTCCCAAGTTCAAGTGATTCTTCCTGCCTCAGCCTCCCGAATAGCTGGGATTACAGGCATGTGCCACCATGCCCAGCTAATTTTGTATTTTTAGCAGAGACAGGGTTTCTCCATGTTGGTCAGTCTTGTCTCGAACTCCTGACCTCAGGTAATTTGCCCACCTTGGCCTCCCAAAGTGCTGGAATTACAGGCGTGAGCCACTGTGCCTGGTGAGAAGTATCTTTAAATTGAGGTGCATACCTGTCTCACCACACCTTTCCTCTTTACCGCCAACTGGGAAATGGACGTGACGTAGAGAACTCAAGCCGCCTTACTGCACCTTGAGATGAGAGTCATATTCCAGCAATATTAAGAAAGCCGCAAAGAGCTTTCTTAGATGAGAGAAATAAACTGCATGTGTTTAAATCACTGTCAAACTGGGCTTTCTGCTACTTGAGCCAAACTTAGCCCAAAAAGTCATACCACACAGACTTCTTTTGATTTTCAGATTCCAAAATGTTCTGGCTACAATTGTCTCTACGGCTGTCTTAATCCTTATACATTTATTTACTGAAACAAAATGAAAAGTACTGCTGTTTGCCATTTTAATGGGCCTTCAGGAGAAAGTGGCAATAAATGTATGTGTTCACGGTATTAACTTTTTTTTTTTTTTTTTTTTTTTTTTGCCTCCTGGGTTCAAGTGATTCTCCTCCCTCAGCCTCCTGAGTAGCTGGGGCTAAAGGCACGTGCCTCCACACCCGGCTAATTTTTGTATTTGTAGTAGAGATGGGATTTCACCATATTGGCCAGGCTGGTCTCAAACTCTTGACCTTGTGCTCCACCCGCCTCGACCTACCTAAGTGCTGGGATTACAGGCGTGAGCCACTGCGCCAGGCCAGAGTACTATCTTTAATCAAAAGTCTGCTCTCATAAGATTCTTGAGAAAATTAAACAGTATAATGAACAGAAAGTTTATAGGATAATGCCTAGCTCAGGGAAGGCACTTAATAAGTGACAGTAATTATGATGGTACTTTTATGATCGTTAATACCATTGCTATTATTTCAAATGTGTCATCGGGCACTCATTTCTACAAGTCATGCTAACACGCAATTTGAAAGGAACAAAAGAGGCATATATATAGTTTGTAGCTGCACAAATCTAAATCAACATACATTTATTGATTTTTTTTTCATAAATCAAGAGAATATATTTTACTGATTAGGGATTTAAGCAGCCTGATTTAGCTCCTCTAGGCAACAAATTATGTTTTGTTGACCAGGCAGAAATTGAATTGTATGCAAAAAGTCATTCTGCCGCCCTCTCATTTCCTCATGGGCTAGGAACTTGGAAGCTTGATTGAATTCTTACAATAAAGGTACTGCTCTGCTAAGGGAAGTGTCTTTTGTTTTTTTTGTTTGTTTGTTTTTGAGACGAAGTCTGGTGTTGTTGCCAGGCTGCAGTGCGGTGGCATCATCTTGGCTCACTGCAACCTCTGCCTCCCAGGTTCAATCAATTCTCCTGCCTCAACCTCCCATGTACCTGGGACTACAGGCGCATGCTACCACGCCCGGCTAGTTTTTTGTAGTTTAATAGTAGAGGCGCGAATTCACTATGTTGGCCAGAATGGTCTGGCTCTCCTGACCTTCTGATCCACCCACTGCGGCCTCCCAAAGTGCCGGTATTACAGGTGTGAGCCGCCGCGCCTGGCAGAGAAGTGTCTTTAAAGTGAGGTGCATACCTACTTACAGTGGATACAGAGTCTCGATCTGTTGACAGTGAGTGGATGCTTGGGTAAGAATCTTAATCCTCCAACATCCTTTTCTTCAGCCACTAACATGAGGATAAATTTATGTCCTTACCTTTTTATCCTAATCTTTATATTTTTGCCCTTTTCTTACTCCTTGATGCTCTCTACATCGCTAATAATTGCTAAAAATAGCTCTACAATCCAGCTGGAGACAGCATAAGTGGATACTTAACACCTGTGTGCAAGTCCAGGCCTGCCTTTGGCTGAGTAACCTCTTCATATCTCCGTTTCCCCATCGGGAAGGTGGGGGTAATGTTAATGACCACCTCTTGAGTGTGTGGTAAAGACTACAAGAGATAATGCTTGCAAAGTGCTTAGAACAGAGACTGCTACATAGTAAACATAAAATAAGCAAGAACAATTAAGAGTTACCTGCAGGCACTGTGCTAAACCATGCGGATAATTTAATTATTTGATTATCACAGAAACTCTGTGAGGTCAAGGCTATTATTATTATTATTTGAGACAGAGTCTGGATCTGTCAACCAGGCTGGAGTTCTGTGGCACGATCTTGGCTCATTGCAACCTCCGCCTCCTGGGTTCAAGGAATTCTCCTGCCTCAGCTTCCAGAGTAGCTGGGATTACAGGCATGCACCACCATGCCTGGCTTATTTTTTTTATTTTTTATTTTTTTTGTATTTTTTGTAGAGGCGGGGGTTTCACCATGTTGGTCAGGCTGGTCTCAAACTCTTGGCCTGGTAACCTGCCTGCCTCAGCCTCCCAAAGTGCTGGAATTACAGGCGTGAGCCACTGCACCCGGCCGGGTCAATGCTATTATTTTCCCTATTTTACCAATGAGGTAAAAAGTAAAAGTAGGGAAAGGTTAGGTAACTTTGCTAATTTAACACAGATTATTGGTGATGAAACCTGGCTTTGAACCTGGCTTTGGATGTCTGCCTCAACAGTCATTGTCATAGCCACGCCACAGCACCTGTCTGAATCAGCTTTGGTGCTGACAGTTAATGATAAACTTTCTGCAGTTTTCTGCATCAATTGAAAATGATACAAACATTTGAGTTAGATACAAGAA
This sequence comes from Aotus nancymaae, assembly GCF_030222135.1. NCBI lineage: Eukaryota > Metazoa > Chordata > Mammalia > Primates > Aotidae > Aotus > Aotus nancymaae. The sequence goes on along the minus strand of NW_026988443.1, from coordinate 32,545,771 downwards.
GTTCCAAGAGATCTATTGTACAGCATGGTGACTATAATTAATAACAATGTATACTATTCTTGAAAACTGCAGAGAATACATTTAAAGTTTTCTTGCTACAAAATAATAAGTATGTTAGGCCAAGTGTGGTGGTTCACGCCTGTAATCCCAGCACTTTGGGAGGCTAACGTGGGTGGATCACGAGGTCTGGAGTTTGAGACCATCCTGGCCAGCATACTGAAACCCCATCTCTACTTAAAATAAAAATTAGCTGGGCGTGGTGGCGGGAGCCTGTAGTCCCAACTACTCGGGAGGCTGAGGCAGGAGTATCGCTTGAACCTAGAAAGTGGAGGTTGCAGTGAGCCCAGATCGCGCCATTGTACTCCAGCCTGGGCAACAAGAGCGAAACTCTGTCTCAAATAAATAAATAAATAGTATGTGAAGTAATGCATATGTTAATTAGCTTGATTTCACCCTTCCACAATGTATACATATATCAAAACAACAAGTTGTATATAATACATATATACAATTTTTATTTGTCAATTAAAAAAAGTAAACATGAGGAATGCAGTGGCTCACCCCTGTAATGGCAGCACCTTGAGAGGCTGAGGCAGGAGGATCATCTGAGCGCAGGAGTTCAAGACCAGCCTGGGCAACATAGTAAGACCCCAGTCTCTGCAAAAAAGTAAAGAATAAATAAAAAAGTAAAAGTAAATATGAGCCTGACTGGAAGTAAAATATAAATAACTCAATAAAATGATTAGGAAATTATTTTGCTCATGTTCTGGCCAAGTATAGAAAAACCTCTACAGAGTTAAACAGAAGAAAAATAATAGCCAGTATTATTCGGCTCTTACTATGTGCCCATTCAGTAATAAGCACTTTGGGTGTATTAACTTATTGAATCTCACAATGACCCTATAAGGAATATACCTTTTTTTTTTGCGATGGATTCTCACTCTGTCTCCTAGGCTGGAGTGCAGTGGTGTGGTCTCGGCTCACTGCAACCTCCACCTCCCGGGTTCAACTAATTCTTCTGCCTCAGCCTCCCAAGTAGCTGGGACTACAGGCATGCGCCATGATGCCCAGCTAATTTTTGTATTTTTAGTAGAGATGAAGTTTCACCATGTTGCCCAGGATGGTCTCGATCTCTTAACCTCGTGATCTGCTCACCTCGGCCTCCCAAAGAGCTGGGATTACAGGCATGGGCCACTGTGCCTGGCCATGAATATACTATTAACATCCCTATCATACAGGTGAGGAAACACAGGCAGACAGAGGTTTAGAATTAAGGAGCAGCAAGTGGCAGACAGCATTACGTCTTACTGCCTCTGAAAACTCTGCCCTTAGAGAATTTATAATCTACACAGGAAGACAGACAGCCCCTTGAACCTGCTTGTCTAACACACGTCTCTGCTCCTGTCATCTCCCCAACCCACTCGCAGTCAACTATTCAGGAGCTATTCTAGACCACCAGGTGCGCATTCTAGACAGCTATTTGGAAGCTGCCCTGTACAGTGGCTCGCCTGTGTTGAAGCTGAGGACTTCGGTTACTTCTCACCACTGTGGGAAGTAGAAAAGTTCCTCTTCAAAGTTTCCTTTCTTGTTTAAGAAAAATTCATAAGTGTTAGAAATAATAGTTTGTTTTAAACATTCTTCAAAAGCCTTCTTGCCTTTTTGCTAAAGGCCCTTATACTGTGTAGCTGTTAGACATGCTTACAGGCATGTAGTACATTCTGTGTCTTTGCACTTTAATCAAGGTATCTCTGCTGGATGTTCTCACAGGTTGTCTCTGCTCACAGCCTATGCCCCTTCCTTATTTGGACTTCCTTTTTTTTTGCTCTCCATTGCTTTGACCCGTTTAGAAAAGTTTCAAGTTATTAGCCAATTAGATTGTGAGGTCTGGCTCCAGCCAGCCAAGATCAGGCACAACAGTAAGGACAACCCCAAAAGCACACGAAATAAATCTGTCTGCTCTCCTTTGTTCGTTGTACTCTCGTGGCAAGATTGCTAGTGGGAGTACCCTTTCTGCAGGAAGTAAAAAGAATCGCTGGGCTGGGAAATCCTTTGTCCCATTAGTAATTTTTCTTTGCAGCACCGAAAGAAAAATTGTGTACATAACAAGCACCTTGCCGTTGCCCTGGATGTAGGCGACAGTGGCCAGTCTGTGGCAGAGCAAGATCTGAGAGAGCCTTCCACGGGGCTTCACTGCACGAAGGCAGTGCGATGTCCCTTGCTTGGGGTCTGTGTCCATCTTGTAGGTGTTGAAGGCTTGGTGGAAGATGGTCTTCATTACCCATGAGGAAAGAGCAAGGGAGTTGGGAATCTGGCTCTCTGCTTCAGGAAACCCATCATGCAGACTGACAAAAATACTTTCTCAGCATGATCTTAACAAGAACTCAGGAAGGTAACTAAATTTCTTACAATTGGTGGTGAAGGGTAGAAGTAATGATTAAGCAATTATTTAAAATTTAGTTTTTGAAAGACTAATAATTTAAAAATGCATATGGATGGTGCAGTCTATTTTATTTTTATTTTTTGAAACCAAGTCTCGCTCTGTTGCCCACATTGGAATGCGTGGCTATCTCTGCTCGCTGCAACCTCTGCCTCCCAGGTTCAAGTGATTCTCATGTCTCAGCCTCCCAAGTAGCTGGGATTGCAGGTGTCCACCACCACACTCCGCTAATTTTTGTGTTTTTAGTAGAGATGGGGTTTCACCATCTTAGCCAGGATGGTCTTGATCTCTTGACCTTGTGATTACAGTCGTGAGCCACTGCATCTAGCCAGCATTTTCTTCCATTGTGGTTGTAGTCAAAGTGGCACCTATGGCTTTATCAGCAGTAAAAATAATGGATATTTTTATATGACATTACAGTTGTTGCAGAAATCCCAAACTACTGTTTATGCTCTCTGATTTTTGAAATTATATAAGCTATTAGATTTGATTTTAGATTTCGGTAATTCTTTTTTTTTTTTTTTTTAATGGAGTCTCACTCTGTCTCCCTGGCTGTAGTGCAGTGGTGTGATCTCAGCTCACTACAATTTCCGCCTCCTGGGTTCAAGTGATTCTTCTGCGTCAGCCTCCCAAGTAGCTGGGACAACAGGCACGCGCCACCACGCCCATCTAATTTTTTGTATTTTTTAGTAAAGACAGGGTTTCATTGTGTTAACCAGGATGGTCTCGATCTCCTGACCTCGTACTCTGCCCACCTCTGCCTCCCCAAGTGCTGGGATTACAGGCATGAGCCACCATGCCCAGACTAGATCTTGGGGTGTCATGAATTATGAAAGAAGCACATATATTCTATATAATAAATTTTGAAAACATTTTGATACTGTATTTAGTTCTATCAAATTTTTTAGGCCGGACGCAATGGCTCCCATCTGTAATCCTACCACTTTGGCAGGCCCAGGTGGGAAGATGACCTGAGGTCAGTAAATCGAGACCAACGGGGGCAACATGGTGAAAGCTCATCTCTACTAAAAGTACAAACATTAGCCAGGCATGAGTGGTACATGCCTGTAGTCCCAGCTACTCAGGAGGCTGAGGCAGGAGAATAGCTTGAACCCAGGAGGCAGAGTTTGCAGTGAGCCAAGATCATGTCATTGCACTCCAGCCTGGGCTACAGAATGAGACTCCGTCTCAAAAAAAATTTTTTTAATCATCCATTTATTTTATTTTATGCATTTAAACACATAATCCTCAGATGGGGTCTGTCTGTAGGATTCATCAGACTGCCAAAGTGTTCCACGAGGCAAAAGAGGTTGACATTTTGCATACATTTTATACAAACAAAATTGTTTGTTTCTGACTGTCTTTCCAAAAACCACAATCCTGTGAAGTGTGTGCTGCTGTCATTATAGAAATGAATCGAGACACAGAGAGGTTAAGTAACTTTCCAGAGATCACACAGTAAGTAGCAGAGCTTGCCTTTGAAGCCAGGCGCCAACTCTTTTATTTCCCTGTGCAGGGGACATGCTAATTTTCTCTGTATCATTTCAATTTTAGTATATGTGCTGACAAAGCGAGTACAGGGTCCCAACTTTTAAGCATCATGTTAAGCTGCCTCTTTCAATGTGGTCCTTGCCCTTAAAACATTTGTAGTCTTTTTTCTGGAGTGGTGGAGCAGGGTCTCATGCTGTCACCCAGGCTGGAGTGCAGTGGCAACTGCAGCCTCAGCCTCCCAGATTGGAGCGATCCTCCCATCTCAGCCTCCCGAGTAGCTGGGATTACAGGTATGTGCCACCACACACAACTCATTTTTTTACTTTTGTAGAGACAGGGTCTCACTATATTGGCCAGGCTGTTCTCAAACTCCTGGGCTCAAGTGATCCTCCTGCCTTGGCCCCCCAAAGTGCTGGGATACAGGCATGAGCCACCATGCCTGTTTGAAACACTTATGATCTGCTGAAGAAGACAGATTTGTTCTATCTGCCTCACTGCCTCCTGCACACAGTTCCACTTCCTTTCCTGCTCTCATGCCCAGAGAGGTTTCTGAATTTGTTATCACATTATATAAAAAGTAAAGATAGATTTTTATTAAATTCAGATGATAGATTCAGAGTGATTTAATGTAGCTAAGACTCTTTGGCAGATCTTACATGAAGAAGTCACCTAAATTTTCTTACATGTGGATTAACTGGGCACAGAATTTTAAAGATTTTATGACTTAGCTGGGGGGTGTGCTGTACATGTCCACTAAATTTTTGAGGTGATTGTTCTGAGAGAGTTTCTCTTGTAGACACCTATCGACGTTATTCCAGGAGAGAAGAAAGTCATCCACACCTAATAAAGAAAACATCTCTGTTATATCCACAAGAGGTAAAACAGGAAGAAAAAAAGGAATTTTGGGGTAACCTAAAAATGTATTCTACCAGGGATGCTGGCCTCAGAGTCTTTAGGAAGAAACAGGCTCCTGCTGGCAAATGACAGGGACTTTCAAGAGGAAGAGCCTCCGCTGGTCAACAAAGATTCATGCTAGTGCAGACTCTCTGCGATACCTGTCCATAGCTGTTCCCCAACTCCTAACAAACAGAGCTCTGAATTTGACAGCCTTGTGACCTGATGTGGTTGGGATCTGTGTCCACACCCAAGTCTCATGTTGAGTGTGATCCCCAGTGTTGGAGGTGGGACCTGGTGGGAGGTGATTAGGTCCTGGGGATGGATACTTCATGAATGGTTTAGCACCATCTCCTGGTGCTGCTCTCATGACAGTGAGTGAGTTGTCGTGAGATTGGCTTGTTTAAAAGTGTGTAGCACTCACCCAGTCCCATCCTTGCTCTTCCTCTAGCCGTATGACGTGCCCGCTCTTCCTTTGCCTTTTGCCATGATTCTAAGTGTCCTGAAGCCTCCCCTGAAGCTGAGCAGAAGCCAGCATTATGCTTCCTGTAAAACCTGTGGAACTATGAGCCAGTTAAATCTCTTTTCTTTATAATTACCCAGTCTCAGATATTTCTTTATAGCAGTATGAGAATGGACTAATGCATGCCCTGACATTGGAATTAATTCACCATTAGTCCAAGACATTCAAGGCAACCCATTCCTCCTGACCCTGGTCAAGATCTGAGCCTCATCCCACAAGGCTAAGCACAAATACGGGTTCCCCTGAAAGCCTTCACAGGCCCTCCAGAACCTTTGTATGGTTCATTTAGTACCTATATGTCTCCTTACAGCATTTATCTTTATTTTAGTTGAAAAAAATGGTTTTGAGTGCTTTAGTCATTTAATGTCTATTTCATCTAACAGAATATTAGTGTGTTAGGCATCACGGTAATCCCCAGTACCTAGTAAAGTGCCTGGTAAGTAATAGATGCTCAGTGAATACTTGCTGAGTGACTGACTGCTTTCTGAAGAGAAGTTTGAAATGATGCAGATACTCTATCACCTGGCATGCTCTACTCTGAGATGCAGGTTAGCAAGATGCAACTAGAAGTGGCTTCTAAGTTAGGACAAAATTATTTCTTATAATCAGAACTCCTGCCTTAGAGTGGGTTCAGGGCTGGTTAGTTCAAGAACCCAGGCTTTTTTGTTTTGTTTTGTTTTTAAGACAGGGCCTTGCTCTGTCATCCAGGCTGGAATGCCATGCCATTATCATTGTTCACTGCAGCCTCAAACTCCTGGGCTCAAGTGGTCCTCCTGCCTGCGCTTTCCAAGTAGCTGGGACTTACAGGCATGCAGCACCATGCCTGGCTAATCTAGGCTCTTTTTATATTTTCTTTTCTCTTTCTTTCTTTTTTTTTTTTTCCGACAGAGTTTCTCTCTTTTTGCCCAGGCTGGAGTACAACGGCATGATTTTGCCTCACTGCAACCTCCGCCTCCTGGGTTCAAGTGATTCTTCTGCCTCAGTCTCCCAAGCTGGAACTACAGGCATGCAGCACCATGTCTGGCTAATCCAGGCTCTTTTTATCTTTTTTTTTTTTTTTTTGATGGAGTTTCACTCTTGTTGTCTAGGCTAAAGTGCAATGGCACGATCTCCGCTCACTGCAACCTCCGCCCCCTGTGTTCAAGTGATTCTCCTGCTTCAGCTTCCCAAGTAGCTGGGAATACAGGCGCGCACTACCACGCCCAGCTAATTTTGTATTTTTTGTAGAGACAAGGTTTCTCCATGTTGGTCAGGGCGGTTTTCAACTCCGGACCTCGGGTGATCCTTCTGCCTCGGCCTCGCAAAGTGCTGGGATTACAGGCGTGAGCCACCTCGCCCAGCATCTTTTTATCTTTTCATTCTGCTATTCTCTTCAGGGCATTAGCTGGCTCCACTCATGTTTCCAGTATACTGGCCATAATTCCAAGGTGAGAAGATTATATCTGAAAGCAGAAAAACATTCCTTCCTTGTGCCCCCACGCTCAGCTAATTTTTGTATATTTTTAGTAGAGATGAGGTTTTACCATGGTAAAACCTCAGGCTGGTGTCAAACTCCTGACCTCATGATCTGCCTGCCTTGGTCTCCCAAAGTGCTGGGATTACAGGCGTGAGCCACCACGCCTGGCCTAGAAGGGGAGTTTCATAGACATCCAAGAATGCCTGTCATTTACCCTCACTGTGCAGCAGTAGGCTAGTAACATGCAGAAACTCATTAGAACAAATATTGGCGTCAAAATACTGTGTGTAGTTTTGGAAAAAAAGTGCGATTTTCCTTAAAAAATATTCCTATTTTTCAGGTCACTCAGATGGCAATGGAGTGCTGATTAAATCCACTTAAGTCAATAATCCACTTGCAGATGGAAAAAAAAACCTCACAGTTACTCACTTTCATTGTAATTCAAATATTAATGGCCTTATGTTCAGAAGTTTAAAAGATGTCAGATTACACAGATTTAGTGACTAATACAGAAACCAAAAGAACTTAAACATTACAAGGTAACAATTCAAAATAGTTACCATCTAACAACAATAACAGCAGTAAGTAACATTATATATTTAGTGTTTGTGTGCTAGTGCCAGGTATTGTTAGTGGTATACCTGCATTATTTTATCTGATCACAACTATAAGGAATTTACAGGCTGCCTTGATGGTTTTAAAAATCTTTTCGTGGAGTAATTAGAATATTTATAGTCAATAGGCAAGAATATATATATGTACATAATGTGTGTCTGGTAGAGGACCTTTGGGCACCCCCCCCCCCCGCCCGCCACATGGAAAGTGCCTAACTTCCGGATGAGGAAAGCCCCTCCTCCCTCGCAAGGAGGGTCCCTTATCTCAGTCTGTCTGCCGCCTTGGCTCGGCCCGATTCCAGCAGCCTTCCGGCCGGGCAACCAACTGAACCAATCACCATCCGCCCCATCAGCTCTCCAGTAACTTCCGGCCTGACAAGCTCCCTGCCTGGCAGACATCCCCCCCCCCACCCCCCGACAGCCAACCTGACCTATTGCCACCTGCCAAATCAGCTCTCCCACTCCCCCAATCCTTCTACCCCTATAAAAACTGCCAAACAAAGAAAGCCGGTGCGAGACTGCTGACTCTTCCCCCGTTACAAGTCCAGTCCGCCCGGAGACTCTCCAATAAAGCCTGAACTCTTTCATCTGGTCTAATTCGGTCGCGCCTTGGGGTCCAAGTTATGAGGGTCCGGGCAGGTCAGACAATGTGCCCATATATATGTACATAATGTGCACATATATATACACACATGTATATATAGTACCTATGTACACGTGTACATATTGTAATATCACAATAAATGTATGTGTACATGTGTACACAATACATATGTACACATGTACAATATGTACATTTATTGTGATATGTATTATATATAGTGATTATATATATTATTGTGATTATAATATATCATTGTGATATTACAGTAAGTTTGCAGATTGTACTCATGTACATATGTATTGTGTACACATGTACATATAAATGTATATATTGTACACATTATGTACATTTATTGTACATATGTATTGTGTACACAAATGTACATCACAATAAATGTACATATTGTAGATATCATATACATTTATTGTAATATCCCAATAAATGTATACATTATGACTACATTCTGGAATATTATTTTTATTATGTTAGATACAAATTACTTCTAATATCAAAGTGGGTATACACCCATGTGTGTACATTTTCTGATATTATCCATAATATCCTGGGTAGATATTACTCTCATTGTGAAAGCAAGTGTACTCTCTGTGATTGTTCCAATATCACAGGCGGTGTACAACGCTTCTGTGATATATTTCCTAATATCCGGGGAAGAGAGGATGATTATACTCTCAATATCACAGGAAGTGTACACTACCACTGTAATATTGTTTCTAATATCCAAAAACGGAGAGGATATTACTCCAAATATCTCAGGAAGGGCACAAACCCCCAGTGATATTGTTCCTAGTATCTAGGGGATGAGAGATGATATTACTCACAGTGTAGTGGGGGCTGTACACCCACTCTGTGATATTGTTCCTAATATCCAGGGAAGGAAAGGATGATATTACTGCCCATATGGTAATACTCTCAATATGGCAAGAGGTGTACACTACACTCTGATATTGTAACTAAGGTCCACAAAAAAACCAATTATGTTGAATTAAATATTGCAAGGGGTGAAACCCCCCGTGATCTCAATTCTAATGTGAAGGGGAGTGAGGATGATATTTTTGTCAATATCGCAGAGGTGGAACTAGAACTAGTTATTGTGCCTAACATCCAAAAAGAAACACAATAACATTATCTTCTCCCTATGATATGGTTCCCAATATCATATTACTCCAAATTTTCTAAATAGCCACTGTGGGCACTGCCTAGCCAGAGGGTTCGTAGCTGCCAGCGGGGGCCGGGGTGCTGCTACTAGCCAGAGGATCCGGAATATCCAGGGTGGGGCGGAGGGATATTCCTCGCCCTAGGGCAGTGGCTGTGGCAGCCCCCTAGCCATAGGGTTCATAACTAGAGGGGAAGGGGAGGCTATTCCTTGCCCTAGGGTGAGGGCTGCTGGTAGCCCCCTAGCCATAGGGTCCTTAATATCCAGGGGGTGCCGTGGTCATATTCCTCACCCTATGGCGGGGGCTGCGGGCAGTCCCCTAGCCATGGGGTCTGGAATATCCAGGGGGAGCCGGGGGATATTACTCACCCTAGGGCGGGGGTTGATATGTGTGTACATTTTAGTGAGATATTACTGCTAATATCGCTAATATGATATGGGTGTATATTTTAAAGCGATATTACTCCTGATATTGTAGTTGGGGGGTTTATATGGGTGTATATTTTAAAGACATACGACTCCTAATATCATAGTCGGGTTGATATAGGTGTATATTTTAAAGAGATATCACTCCTAAAATCATAGATGGTGTAGAGTATGTTTGAACACTTTATGATATTGTTCGTAATATTCAGCATATGACATTACTCGTAATATTAAAGTGTGTGTACAGTATTTGGGTACACCCTATATTATTCATAATATCCGTGGGAGAGATACTACGAATCACAGGTGTGGGCACCCTAACATCCAGGGACAGCCGGGGTGATATTACTCGCCATATAGTGGGTGGTTGAGATGGGTCTACATTTTAAAAAGATATTACTCCTAATATTTTAGTCTGGTTGATATGGGTATATATTTTTTTAAAGAGATACTACTCCTAACATCATAGCCAATGTAGAGAGTATGTTTGAACACTCTGTGATATTATTCGTAATATTCAGCATGTGACATTACTCATATTAAAGTATGTGTACAGCAATTGGGTACACCCTCTGATATTATTCATATCTTAGGGAGAGATATTACTTGAAATATCAAAGTGGCTGTACACCATGTGTGTACACTCTGTGATGCTAATGGTAGTATCCTAGGAAGAGGTGACACTCCTAATATGACAGTGGGTGTACAGCATGTGTGTACATCCATTGATATTACTTGTAACATTCTAGAGAGATATTACTCCTCACATCAAACTGAGTTTACATCCTGTAATATTATTCATAATATCCCATTTCTCCTAATATCACAGTGAGTGCACACAATGCATGTATACCATGTGTGCACACTCTGTGATGTTGTAATATCACAGAGATATCACAGTAAATGTACACATTATGTACATTTATGGTACATTTATTGTGATATTACCATAAATCTACATGTGTACATATGTACATAATGTGCACCTATATTACACGTGTATTGTACATATGCACATGTGCACTATATGTACAAGTGTACATATTGTACATAACATGCACATATATATTGTACATTATGTGTAATGTGCACATACATGTACACGTATACATATTGTAATATCACAAATGTTTATGTACACGGGTACACAATACATATGTACATATGTACAATATGTACACAATGTGTACAATATATATTGTCATGTATTGTATATATATTGATATTAAATGTACATATTGTACACATATACATATGTATTGTGTACATGTGTACAATATGTACATTAATATGTACATTTGTATTGTGTACATATGTGTACACAATACATATGTACATATTGTACACATGTACATTTATCGTAATATCCCAATAAATGTACACATGAGTACATTCTGGGATATTATTTTCAGTATATTAGGTATTAATCCTAGTATCAAAGTGGGTATACACCATGTGTGTACATTTTGTGATATTATCCATAATATCCTAAGCAGGTATTACTCTCATTGTGAAAGCAAGTGTACACACTATGATATTATTCCTAATATCCTAGAAAGATATTGCTCCTAAAGTCACAGTGGGTGAATGCTGTGTGATATTACTCATAGTATCTCAGATATTACTCTTGATATCACAGTTGGTGTACGCCATGTGATACTATTTGTAATATCTTAGGGAGATATTCCTCCTTATATCACAGTGGGTGTATGCCATGTGATATTTTTTGTAATACTCTAGAGAGGTACTACTCCTGATATCACAGTGGGTTTACATTCTTTAATATTCTTTGTAATATTCTAGAAAGATACTGTAAATATCACAAAGGTTGTACAACCTGTGCATTATTTGTAATATCCTAGGACAATATTTTTAGTATCATGGTTGGTGTACATCCTGTTAACATCCTAAAGAAATATTACTCCTAACATTACAGTGGGTGTATACTATGTGATATATTCATAATATCCTGGGGAGATATTACTCCTACTGTCACAATGGCTGTACACCCTGTGATATTATTTGTAATATCCTGGGAAGGTATTTCTTCTAATATTTCAGTGGTGTACACCCTTTCAGATTATTTGTAGTATCTTAGAGAAAACTTACTGCTATTATCACAGTGCGTGTATGTTCTGTGATGTGTGTGATACCCTGGGGAGGTATTACCCCTGATATCACAGTGGGTGTACACTGTGTAACATCTTCCCAAATATAATGAGTAATATCACAGGGCGTACACCCACCGATGTATTAGGAGTAATATCTTTCCAGGATGTTACGCATAGTATCACACTCTGATATTGAGTAATATCTCCCCAGAATATTATGTGTAGTATTATAGGATGTACACACACTGCAATATGAAAAGTAATACCTACCCAAGACATTATGCATAACATCACAGGGTGTACACCCACTGTGATATTACACGTAATATCCTGGGGATATATTACTCCAAATATCCCAGTAATATCCTGGGAAGATATTACACCAATAATATTCTATGGTGTACACCAGTTTTGTACAGCATACAATATTATTCATAATATTCTAAGGAGATATTACACCTAATATTAGAATGGGTATACATTATGTTTAAGACCCTATATTATTTATAGTATCTTAGAAAGATATTACTTCAATATCGAAGCTGATGTCCACCACATGTGTATACTCAGAAATGTTACTCATAATATTTTAAGGAGATATTACTTCTAATATCACTGTGGGTGCATAATGTCAGCCTGTCTGGCACGTGGACAATTGCTCGGCCTGCAGCTGGCGCCTGACTAGGCCAGACAAGGGGCTGGGTGCATAGCAGGGAGGGCGCCTGCCAATCTCCACAGCCATCCTCCTCCTGGGCACACTGACCAAAAGGCACTCCTTAAAACAAAATAAAATATATTACCAAATATTTCAGGGCGGGCGCAGTGGTTCATGATGCCTATAACCCCATCCCTTTGGGAGGCTGAGATAGGTGGATCACTTGAGTTCAGGAGTTCAAGAGCAGTCTGGTCAACATGGTGAAACGCCCGTCTCTACTAAAAACACAAAAATTACCCTGGCGTGGCTGCATGTGCCTGTAAACCCGGCTACTCAGGAGGCTAAGATGGGAGAATCTCTTGAACTCGGGAGGCAAAGGTTGCAGTGAGTCAAGGACGACAGAGCAAGACTCCATCTCAAGAATAAATAAATACATAAATAAAGTATTTAAAGTAAGTAAGAAAGTATTTCAAACATACATAAATCTGTAGGAAGCCCATATGTCAAACACCTGGGTACCACTCTCTGGGGTTATCAGAACATACTCATACGTAGTTGTACTTGCTTCAGACTTTTTCTTGTTTCATGAACTAAAACAAACTTATATATGAAATAAAGCCCCCAGAACCTCCCTCCACAGGCTCATTCCTCTACCCATCCCTAGAGGTACCCACTCCTCTGAATTTAGAGTTTGTCACTCTTGTGCAACATTTTATAGTTCTGCTGACTTCACTGGCATTGGTGATGCTCGTCATGCTCAGGCTCCTCTTGATCTTGGCCATGACTGGATTGATGTCCTCCTCCTGGTCCTCCAAGTACCTGTCACCATGCCTCAGGTGGTAGTGGGAGGCACTGGTGTTCCTGTTGGCCTCTGTGGGGTAGCAGTCCTGGTAGCCCTCTTTGCTGGGACAGCAGTAGCCATCTTCCTCCTGGTCGTGGGCCTCCAGGACAGAGGGCTCATCCTCCAGGATAGGCAGGTGGCCGTCCAGGTAGTCCTGGCTGCTCTCAGCACAGTGGCCGTGGGGGTGCAGGCCTGCTGAGTCCAGCCACTCCTCTCCTGTCCCAGGGAAGGGAGCAGATGGGCCTGAGAGCAGGGGACCTCCTGGTACAGCTCCTGCAGATGCTGAAGCAAGGCAGTGAGAGGGACTGGGTGCCTTGCAGTTCTAATGGAGGCTGAGCTCTTCACTGGTCCAGTTACAAGGCATGTTGTGTGGATGCTCCTGGCACTTGTCGGTGTCTATGGGGTGCGTGCCATGGACCAGGTACTCATCCCCGTTGCAGTCCATGCCCTTCGGGTAGCTGTTGTCCTTGGGGCAGTAGCAGTCGTAGTAGGTGATGCCCTCCTCCTCCTCGGGGAGGCCCTCATCATAGTCCTCCTCCTCGAAGATGTTGTTCACATAGCTGGAGCTGGAGTCCCCATCAGGGCTGTGGTTGTGGCACTCATTCTCCTCGGGCATGGGGCTCTCTGGCCACAGGGTGACCAGTTCCAGGTCCTTGGGCACACAGCCGTCCAAGGGCAGCTCCACGTCTTTGCTCCTGGCTGTGGGGGAAAGGGCCCAGCCTCGCCCTGTGGTCCAACGAGCCGCTCCCTGCACTCTCGCGCTTCCAGTGGGCCATGGCAGGCACTCACACAGCCATCATCTCCTGGAGGCAGCCACTGTGGGAGGAACATTGGGAAGGACAGAGTCAGAACCTCACAAAGCCCGGCCACGCATGGGGCCACTGCAGCCTGACGGCGCTTCCCACTCCATTCTCTAACAGCAATGTGAAAAATGACAGCTGAAGGTTTTCACTGCAGCAATCTTTTAAAAAACTGAAAATGTTATTGGGTTTGAATATTCCAGGAGCAAAAAACAAAAACAAACAAACAAAAAAACTGAGAATGACCTAAGTACCCGTAAATAAAAGAATGATTTAATAAATAACAGCAGAGTTTGTGTGCTGCAAGAGTCAACAGCGTTTTTAAAGAGGCAGGGCAACATGCACCACAGTGAGGGATGTTAAAGGCTTGTTTTGGAAAGAAAATGGCAAGTGAGCTACAGTCAGCACACGTGTGTAGATCCCAGTTCCAGCTCCTACAAGATGGCTAGAGAATACACACACACTCCCCAGCCCATACACGGATGCAAACACACACAGAAAGGGGGAGCCCTGCAAAGGCTTGTTAGCCATGTCCCCTGCGGAGGGGAGGAAAGAGAGGTGGGAACAGAGGGGACTTGCACATTTTACTTTATTAAAGACGTTTGTACTGGTTGAGTCTTTTACCAAATCACATTTTGTTATTCACAAGCATTACAATCAAACCCACCTATGTGTCTTTGAGGGTCTCCTCTTCTAGCTGGGGAGATATCAGCCTGGGACAAAACCACCCATGGGGAAGGGCAGACACCGAGGGGAGGAAGCAGGACTTCCCACATCAGCCACCGCTCTGGGAGTCAGGAGAGGTGGCAAACAGGCCAGTCTCCTCCAGGAAAGCAGCCACTGGGGCAGAGGGGCCAGCCTCCCAGGCGATGGGGATGTGAGCATACCCCAGGGCACAGCCAGAGAGACCCAAAAAACAGGAGGCAGCGCTGACCCAAGGGAGGGCGGGACCAGGGGATGTGCCGGCCAGGACAGCCGGGGGCACACAGATGGCCAGTATTTATTTGGGGAAAACTCAATCATCCCATTTCATTCAATGAGTAGTTTGTGTGGCGGGGGTGTGTGGTGTGCCTGATATACAATGTGTGTGGTATGGTGGGTAGGGAGTGTGTAGTGTTAGGGGCGTCTGTGTGTGTGTTTGTTTGTGTGCATGGTGGCGGGGCGTCGTGGAGGGTTTGGTGAGTGTGTGGAGTGTACTGTGTATGGTGTGTGGTATCTGGTGTGTGTGATGTGAATGTGATGTGCGTGTGGTAAGTGTGGAGTGTGATGCAGTGTGGAAGGGTTCGGAGTGTATTACTTGTGTGCATGGTGTAGTGTTTGTGGTGTGGGTATGTATGAGGTGTGTGTAATGTGTGTGGTTGTATGAGGTGCGTGTAGTGTGTGGTGTGCATTACATGTGTACGGTGTATGTATATGTGGTATTGTGTGGGGGGTGTGTGTGTGAATAAGTTGTCTTTCTGGAAGGTGGTGTGTTATATGGGTGATGTAATATGTATGTGGAGTATGGTGTGCTGTGTGTGTGGTATTTATAAGGTGTGTGAGGCGTGTGGCATGTATGGGGTGTGCGGGTATATATGAAATGTGTATGGTGTGCATGTATGGTATTACGTGGTGTGTGTGGTATGTGTGGCGTGTGTGTATAAGGTGTGTGTGGTGTGTATGGGGTATATGTGGTGTGTAGTATGTGTGAAGAGCATATGTTGTGTGTGAAGTATGTGTGTGGTGTGTGTGTGTGGTGCATATGGGTTAAGTGCCTGGTGTGTGTGAGGTGGGCATGGTATATATGTGGTGTATGTGACATGGTTATGATATGCACGTGGTGTGTATGGGATATGTGTGTGAGGTGGGTATGATACATGTATGGTGTGTGTGAGGTGGGTATGGTATGTGTGTGGTATGTGTGTGGTGTATATGGGTTGAATTCGCAGGGTGAGGTGGGCATGGTGTACATGTGGTGTGTGGTATGTGGGGTGGGTATATGTGTGTTGTGTGTGGTGTGTAAGGGGTATGTGTGTGAGGTGGGTATGATATGTGTGTGGTGTGCGTGATGTACATGAATTAAGTGTGTGGGGTGTGTGAGGTGGGTATGGTATATATGTGGTGTGCGGTGTATACGGGTTAAGTATGTTTGGTGTGTGAGGTGGGTATATGTGTATGGTGTGTGTAAGGTGGGCATGGTAGTTGTAAGGGTTATTGCCGAGTTTAGAATGAGGAAACTGAGGCCAGCATAAGAAGATTAAATGTGAATTTATTAAGCTCCCTGGCGAGGTTCTGTGGTCTGGGAAAGGGGCCAGAGAAGTCATGCCTGACTCCTCTTGACGTGGGGTTTTATAGGGGGTGGAGGCGTTTCGATTGGTTGTGGGGAAGCAGGACGTGGAAGGGGCAAGCTGCCATCGGCAGGTAGGCAGGATTTCCGGTGAGTGGGCCGCCCAGGGGGAGTGGGACCTGGATGGGGCAAAATGCTATTGGGCAGGTTCTGGCGGGGCTTCTTTTAAATTTTGGCAGCGTTCTTCAACGGCAGGCTAGGTGCTGAGTGCAGAGCCTAGTGTTGAGTGCAGAACTGAGTACTGAGTGCAGAAGTGGGCATAGGGGAGTTACATGGCGGAGCTAGGTGCTGTGTGTAGGGCTTGGTGCCGGGCGTGGAGTGGTGACATAGTTTCTAGGCGCGGAGAGAGATGGGCGTGTCCGAGCTCCCGGCGAGGTGACCGGCCTTACAGTAATATGTTTGGTGGCTGTGGTGTATATAAGTTAAGTGTGTGTGGTGTGTGAGGTGGGTATGTGTGTTGTGTGTATGGGGTATGTGTGTTAGGTGGGTATGATATATGTATGGTGTGCATGAGGTGGGCATGGTATATGTGTGATGTATGTGTGGTGTATATGGGTTAAGTATGTGGGGTGTGTGAGGTGGACAAGGTATATATGTAGTGTGTGGTGTGTGAGGTGGGTATGATATGGGTTCAGTATGTGGGGTGTGTGAGGTGGGCATGTATGTGTCGTGTGTGGTATGTATGGGGTATGTGTGATATGTGTGAGGTGGGTATGATATGTGTGGTGTGTATGAGGTATGTGTGTGGTGTGTGAGGTGAGTATGTTATGTGTGGTGTGTATGGGGTATGTGTGTGGGGTGTGAGGTGTGCATGGTATGTGTGCAGTGTGAGGTGGATATGGTATGTGTGGTGTGTATGAGGTATGTGTTGGTGGTGTGAGTTGAACATGGCATGTTTGTAGTGTGTGAGAAGTGAGTATGATATGTGTGTTGTGTGTAAGGGGTATGTGTGCTGTGTGTGAGGTGGGCATGGTATGTGTGTGGTGCGTATACACATGCACACACATGCATACCTATGCACTGCAGATGACAGGCAAGCCGGCAGCCCGGGACACGCAGCGGTGACCAGCTCAGCCAAGGCAGGGCTCGGGGCGGGAGTGGCCAGACCCCTGGCAGCTCAGGATCCTGGATGCACTAAGAGCGTAGGAGGAAAGAACAAGCTGTGTCACCACCTCCACCCAAGTTCATCACTAACATGAACATAAGCTGCACTGAAACTGTTCCACTTGTGATTAGAACCAGAAACACTCCAGATGGGCTCAGCACAGCTAATGGCGGGGAACCGTTCTCAATGTTCTCCTTCACCATCTGCGGCCAGATCTACCACGAGCAGCCATGCCAAGCAGTGCCTGTCCTGGGGAAGGGGTCCGGCCCAGGGGAACGTCCCCGCCGTGCCCCCAACCCGGCGCCTGCAGTCCAGGGACAACGGGGTGTGGGGTCTTGAATTGAGAAGTTTTTCCCTCTGGATCTTATTATAAAGGAAAAGGGAAGGGGGCGAAGATCCAGGCTCGGGTTCGCTGGAGACGGTGAACCCAGAGGCGACCCCAACCCAGTTGCTGTCGGGCACCGGGAGTTGATGCCAGCGCCAAGCGAGGACGGGGGAAGGCACCAGCGGCCTGCACAGCCCGGCGGCGGGACCCAAGTGCCCCCCCGCCCCCAGACAGCGCCTCTAGCCGGCGGGTGGCCATTCGCCGCGAGCCCCCCACCCAACCCGGGGATGCGAGAGCGCCGCCTGGTCCCCGCTGCACCCACCCACCAGTCGTGGGAGAGGGAAATGGCCGGTAGGAGAGAAGTGGGGCCGCTGGGCTGCACCCCCAGATCCCAGCAACAGCCGCCCCGCAGCCCTGCCGAGTGCACAGGGCAGCAACCTCCGGCCGCCCCCAGGCCTCCGGGTCCCTGCAGCGCCGCGGGAGAACCCAGGCTGCCACCTCCGGCGAATCAGGCAGCCCGGGTCCCTAGCTTATCTGGTCAGGCCGCGGGGCTGCTTCAGTGCGCTCCGTCCTCGCCCCGCCGCCGCCCGCTCGGTCCCGAAGCCGAGCTCCTCAGGGAGCCGGCGCCCAGCCGCACACACCCAACCCGGCGCCTGCGGCCCAGGGCGACGCAGTGTGGGGTTTCTAATTGAGGAGGTTTTCCCTCTGCGCCTTACTATAAAAGGAAAGGGAAGCGGGACATGCTCTGGGTTCGGGTTCTCCAACCACGGAACGCACCAGCGGCCCGGCCGGCCCGGTGGGACCCGAGCGGGCGCCCTCCCTCCCGCACCCCAACACCCGCCAGACAGCGCCTGGAGCCGGCACCAAGCGGCCCGTCGTGCGGTGATGCCGCTCGGGATGCGAGAGTTGCCGCCTGGTCCCTGACACACCTGCCCGCCGGTCGTGGGAAGAGGAAGAGGCCGTAGAAGATGAGTGGGGCCGCCGGGCTGCACCCCAAGATCCCAGCAACAGCTGCCTCGCAACCCCGCGGAGTCCAGAGGGCAGCGCTCGGAGCACTTGGGGCGCAACCTCCGCGCCACCCCACACTCCTCCGGGTCCCTGCGGCGCCACGCGAGGCCGCAAGCTGCTACCGGCCAGTCAGGCAGTCGGGTCCCACAGCTTACCTGGCCAGGGCGGGGGAGTGGTGGGGGACTGCTGCAGCGCGCTGCGGTCCCGCCGAGTCGCCGCCCGCTCCCTCCAGAAAGTCGCGCTCCTCAGCGAGCCCGCGCGGAGCCGCACGCGGAGCCCCGGGCGCGTCCCGGAAGCGGTGTACGGCAAGCGCGCAGGGCCGTCTCCACCGGGCGCACGCGCTCTCACCTGAGCCTGCGGAACACGGGCCCGTGAAACGCTCCCTTCCCCTCATCCTCTCTTGGGTCCCTGAGGCGGTCCCGGACACCGGACGGCGGAAAGAGATGGAACACAAAGAGGATGAGTCGGAGCCGGGAGTGCGCGAGGCCCTGCGCCCCCTGGCCCCGGCGCTGGGACAGTCGGCAGGGTGCGTGGGGCTGGTCTCCTGGACCCGGCCTGGCGCTCAGATGCTGGAAGGCGCAGCGCCCCCGAATACCCCGGGACCTGGGGAGCACCCATATTCCCGAGACACGTCCTGGCCCTGCTGGCTACTAAGTTGCAGGGGTCTGGTCCCGCGGGTAGAGCCGGTGAACACGAGGCTCCCACCTTGCCACGGCTGCCGCACTGCGCCCTGCTCACTCTTCCCCGCTACCACCGCAGTTGTAAGAGGCGACCCTAGAGCAAGGAACCCTCGGGGATCGCCGCCTTCGAAAGCCCCATCCGGAAGGAGAGGACCCCTGCTGCCTCCCCACCGCAGCTCCCCTAGGCGCGTGCAAGACTCCAAGTCTTCGCTACGGTCCCCTCTAAGCACAGGATGAAAGGTACAGGCCTATGGCCAGGAACAGTGGCTCCCACCTGTAATCCCAATGCTTTGGAAGCTGAAGCGGGAGGCTCACTTGAGCCTAGCAGTTCAAGTCTGCAGTGAGCTATGATCATGCCGCTTGCACTCCAGGCTTGGTGACAGAACAAGACCCTATCACTTTAAAAAATGAAATAAATAAATTTAAAAATAAAGGTACAGGCCTGCCCCCAGCCTCACTCAGGACCTAAATCTGGTAGGCTTGAGCCAACTGCCAGTATTCGGAGAATTTTTAAAGAATCATTAGGACAAATAGCTAATGCAGGCAGGACTTAAAACCTAGATGACAGGTTGATAGGTGCAGCAAATCACCATGACGCACATATCAACCATGTAACAAACCTACATGTTCAAACCTATACTTGTATCTAGGAACTTAAAGTGAAATTTTAAATAAAAATTTAAAACATATCCCCCATGTAACAAACCTATACCTGTATCTAGGAACTTAAAGTGAAATTTTAAATAAAAAAAAAATGAATCAGGCTGGGCAAGGTGGCTCACGCCTGTAATCTCAGCACTTTGGGAGGCCAAGGCGGGCAGATCACAAGATCAGGAATTCGAGACCAACCTGGCCAACACGGTGAAACCCTGTCTCTACTAAAATACAAAAATTAGCCGTGCGTGATGGCAGGTGCCTGTAATCCCAGTTACTCAGGAGGCTGAGGAAGGAGCACTGATTGAACCCGGGAGGCGGAGGTTGCAGTGAGCCAGGTTCGCACCACTGCTCTCCAACCTGGGCAGCAAAGTGAGACTCAACCTTAGAAAAAAAAGTTGGGGGAGGCCGGATACAAGACAGTTGCTTCCTGTCTTTCTCGCTTTCTGCCATGTGAGGATACAAGCAGATGACCCTCTGTGAACCAGAAGGTGGGCCCTCCCCAAGAACCAACCATGCTAACACCCTGATCTTGGCCATCCAGCCTCCAGAACTGGGAGAAATCAGCGTTTGTTGTGTAAGCCACCGAGTCTATGGCATTTTGTTAGAGCAGCCCAAACTAAGACACTGCCCTAATCATAATGATAGCCCCCTACGTTTCCTTCTAAATGCTTTCAAAGTTTTTTTGTTTGTTTTTTGAGACAGAGTCTCACTCTGTCACCCAAGGTGTAGTGCAGTGGCACGATCTTGGCTCACTGCAGCCTCTGCTCCCGGCTTCAAGAGATTCTCCCGCCACACCCTCCTGAGTAGCTGGGACTACAGGTGCACACCACCACCACACCCGGCTAATTTTTGTATTTTAGTAGAGGTGGGGTTTCACCGTATTGGCGAGGCTGTTCTCAACTCCCGACCTTGTGATCTGCCTACCTCGGCCTACCAAAGTGCTGGGATCACCCAGCCCACTTTAGAAGTTTTGCCTTTCACAACTAGTTCTTTAATCAACTGGCTTTTATTTTTGATATGATGTGAACTAGGGATCTAGTGGTATTTACTTTGCATATGGATAATCAATTGTGCCAACACCATTTGTAGAATATTCCATCCTTTCTCCAATAATCTACAAAGCAACTTCTGTCTCAAGTTTCCATGTGTCATGGGTCTTTTGCTGGGTTCCTCTTCTCTTCTAGTGGCTGATTTGTGCATCCCCTGAACAATTCACTGTCCTAATTCCTTTACCATCATAGTATGCACACAAATCTTCAACCTTCCATTACCCACTGACCTCTATGCCCTTCTTATTCTTTGAAAATATCTTCATTTAAGTTCTGCTAGAAGCAGAGCCTGAGTCAAGGATTCAGGTACAAGCATTTTTCAAGAAGGTGCTTCCAAGAAGCACAGGTAAGAGGGTGGGAAGTGAGATAGGGAAGGAAGAAAGCCAACAGATGGTGCATTTATGAGCAGGTTGCCACAAAGGGTAGCTGGGGCTCAAACTCACTAGGCCCTTCAAAGATACTGCAGCTGAGGGGTGGGGAAACTGTGGTATTTATCCACCGACTCCCATTCCTCATGGCTATTTTAAAAAGGACACAAGATTTACTTTAATCAGATATACTAAGACATACAGATATGGAAATGACTGTCCTGAAGGAAGGAGTTTTTGATACTCAGAGGTCCCTAGAAACAAGTGCCAATCCATGCTGTGCAGGGATACATGGAGAGGCACCAGGGTCAGTCAAGAAGTCAAAGGAGCTAGGGGAAAACATGGGCAAGAGCTTTATTTGTGGCATCCAAGGGAAAGGCAAGGCAAGGCAGGGTAAGCAGGCACAGGATTAGCTCTTCATAGTTTGAATAATTTCACTGGGCTCTGGGGCATTGGGCTGTCCCTAGTTGTCTGGTTCATGACCCTGGGGTGATGACGGCAGATGGACAGCGGCCCAGTGTAAGAGCCCGATGAAGGAGGTGGTTGGGGGTATGGGCTTTGGATTGGCTGCTTTGCAGTGCACTTGCAGGTGAGTCCTTTACTGTCTAGGAACTGGCTCACCCTGGGTGGAGCAGTCTCTCCAGGATCAGCAAGTCCCCAGCTGTCAACACATCAGGAAATACAGGAAATTAAAAGGCATGATGAATACACAGGGTGCTCTCGAAGGCATCAGCCCCTGGCACGTATGTGGCTGGCAATGCCAAGGGCCATGGGGACGGCATGACCAATGTCTGCTGCACTATTTTTTTTTTTCCGACAAAATCTTGCTCTGTCACCCAGGCTGTAGTGCATTGGCAGGATCTCGGTTCACAGCATCCTCCGCCACTGGGTTCAAGCAATTCTCCTGCCTCAGCTTCCCAAGTAGCTCGGACTACAGGCATGCGCCACCATGCCCGGCCAATTTTTTTGTATTATAGTAGAGATGAGGTTTCACCATGTTGGCCAGGATGGTCTTGATCTCTTCACCTTCTGATCTGCCCACCTCAGCCTCCCAAAGTGCTGGGATTACAGATCTGAGCCACCACGCCTGGCCAGCTACACTGTTCTTGGCCCCTCAATGACTACATGAATTTTCACAACAGTCTATCAAGTTCCAAAAACAACTCTACAGGCATATGCCACCACACCCAGCTAATATTTTTTGTATTTTAGTAGAGACAGGGTTTTGCCATGTTGGCCAGGATGGTCTCGATCCTTTGACCTCATGATCCACCAACCTCGACCTCCCAAAGTGCTGGGATTACAGGCATGAGCCACCACATCCCGCCCAAACTCCTGGTCTTAAGTAATCCTTTCACTTCTGCCTCCCAAAGTGTTGAGATAACCAATATGCACCACCATACCCAGCACTAATCAGTTTACTTTAAATAAATCTCAGTTTACCCCATTTGGTGGCTCACTCTTAAAATCCCAGCTCTTTGCAAAACCAAGGTAGGTGGATTGCTTGAGATTGGAGGTCAAGATGAGCTTGGGCAACATAATGAGAACCTATCTACAAAAAAAAAAAAAAAAAAAAAAATACCAAAACGAGTTAGGCATTGTTGTGTGTGTCTGTAGTTCCAGCTACTTGAGAGGCTGATGTGGGAGGATTACTTGAACCTGGGAGGTGGAGACTGTAACGAGCCAAAATCATGCCACTGCACTCCAGCCTAGGCAACAGAGCAAGACTCTGTCTCCCCCGAAGTTTCAATTTAGTATTTTAAAACTAATTTGACTTAAAAAATAAGAGAAGCATGTACTAAAAGACAAAACATTCCAGTAGAGAATGTCACCTACACTTTCTAGATCAGGTATCTTCATATGTCCATTGACTTGTTTATCCAAGCATGGCGGCCTAAAGGAAACATATTCACAGACAAAATATTAGCATGTGCATACTTCAGTGAGGAACTAGTTTCAAAGTACCTAACTCTACTTTACAATATCCACCAAAAATAAGAAAACATTTAGAAAATACATATTGGCAGCCGAGCGTGGTGGCTCATGCCTGTAATCCCAGCAGTTTGGGAGGCTGAGGCGGCCGTATCATGAGGTCAAGAGATCTAGACCATCCTGGCCAACATGGTGAAACCCCGACTTTACTAAAAAATACAAAAATTAGCTGGGTGTGGTGGCACACACCTGTAGACCCAGCTACCGGGAATGCTGAGGAAGGAGAGTTGCTGATCCTGATAAAAAGCAGACTGAAACAGGGAGCCGGGCCAGGAGATTCCCAGGTGGAAAAGCATCTCCAGCATAGCCGGCACAGTGGGTATCCAAATCTCACACAAATCTGGGAGCCTTTCCAACTGGTGACTGGAATGCCTAGGAGACAGAGTCACCCATTCAACTGAAACAAAGGGGACTGAAACAGGGAGTCAGGCCAGGAGATTCCAGGGCAAAAAAAGCACCATAAGCCCCCAGCATGGCTGTTTCAGCCAGCACAGCGGGTCTCGGCACAAGAACTCACACAAATCCGGGCACTGTTTCAACTGGTGACTGGAACGCTTGGGAGACAGAGTCACCCATTCAACTGAAAGAAAAGGGGTCTGAGGCAGGGGGCCAGGTGACCAGGCACATCCAGTCCCACTCCCACAAAGACTAGCAATCTGAAATGCTCTAGATTGGGAGTTTCACAGCAAGCACAGCTGAACCCAGGATGGTCCAGCTCCGTGGGAGAGGGGCGTCCGCCATTACTGAGGTAGTCCACCACTACTGAGGTAGTCCGCCATTGCCGAGGTGGTCCGCCATTGCCGAGGTGGTCCACCATTGCCAAGGCAGTCCACCATCACAGAGAGTCTGCCATTACAGAGGTGGGCCGCCATTGCCGAGGAAATTCTAACTATACCCCTATAAACAGGACTGCAGGGAAGTTCACACAACAGCTGGGTACAGCCCACAGCCGATCAGCAACACCTCTGCTGGCAGACTGTGTCTAGACTGCCTCCTTGCTGGGGAGGGCATCCCTGAAAACAGGCAGCAGCATGACAGATACTTATAAATAAAGCCCTAACTTCCCGGGACAGAGCACCTGGGGAAAAAAAGGCTGTTATGAGTTCTGCTGCAGCAGACTTAAATGTACATGCCCAGCAGCTCTGAATGGAACAACAGACCTCACAGCTCAGCACTTGAGCTCCTATAAAGGACAGACTGTCTCCTCAAGCAGCTCCCCGACCCCACATATCCAAAGAGTCACCTTGTAAAGTAGAGCTCAGATTGACATCTGGCAGGTATCCTTTTGGGACAAAGATAGCACAAGAAACTGGGAGCAAACTTCACTGTTCTGCAGCCGCTGCAGGTGAGCCCCAGGCAAGCAGGGTCTGGAGTGGACCTCCAGCAGTCCTACAGCAGAGAGGCCTGACTGTTAGAAGGAAAACTAAGAAACAGAAAGAAATAACGTCATCATCAACAAACAGGACGTCCACTCAGACCCCATCTCAAAGTCACTAACTACAAAGGCCACAGGTAAATAAATCCACAAAGATGGAAAGAAACCCTTCAAAAAATCAAAAAATCTAGGAGCTGGTTTTTTGAAAAGATCAACAAAATAGGCCACTAGCCAGATTAATAAAAAAGAAAAGAGAGAAGAATCAAATAGATGCAATAAAAAAAGATAAAGGGGATATCACCACAGATTTCACAGAAATACAAACCACCATCAGAGATTACTACAAACAATACTATTCTAAACAATAGTTTAGCCCTTTATGCTAAAAACTCTCTATGCACATAAACCAGTAAATCTGGAAGAAATGGATAAATTCCTGGACACTTGCATCTCCTAAGCCTAAACCAGGAAGAAGTTGAAACCTTGAATAGACCAATAACAAGGGCTGAAGTTGAGGCAGCAATTAATAGCCTACCCACCAAAAAAAACCCAGGTCCAGATGGGTTCACAGCCAAATTCTACCAGACATACAAAGAGGAGTTGGTACCACTTGTTCTGAAACTATTCTAAACAATCCAAAAAGAGGGAATCCTTCCCAAATCATTTTATGAGACCAACATCATCCTGATACCAAAACCCGGCAGAGACTCAACAAGAAAAGATAACTTGAGGCCATTATCCATGATGAACATAGATGCAAAAATCTTCAATAAAATACTGGCAAACCAACTGCAACAGCATATCAAAAAGCTTATCCATCACGATCAAGTAGGCTTCATACTGGGGATGCAAGGCTGGTTCAACATATGCAAGTCTATAAATGTAATTCACCACATAAACAGAGCCAAAGACAAAAACCACATGATTATCTCAATTGATGCAGAGAAGGCCTTTGACAAAATTCAACAGCCCTTTATGCTAAAAACTCTCATTAAACTAGGTATTGATAGAACATATATCAAAGTAATAAAAGCTATTTATGACAAACCCACAGCCAATATCATACTGAATGGGCAAAAACTGGAAGCATTCCCTTTGAAATCTGGCACTAGACAAGGATGCCCTCTCTCACCACTTCTATTCAATAGAGTATTGGAAGTTCTAGCCAGACCAATCAGGTAAGAAAAGGAAATAAAGTGTGTTCAGTTAGGAAAGGAAGAAGTCAAATTGTCTCTATTTGCAGACGACATGATAGTATATTTAGAAGACCCCATCATCTCAGCCCAAAATCTCCTGAAACTGATAAGCAACTTCAGCAGAGTCTCAGGATAAAAAAATCAATGTGCAAAAATCACAAGCATTCCTATATACCAATAACAGACTTAAAAAGAGCCAAATCAAGAACAAGCTGCCATTCACAAGTGCTACAAAGAGAATAAAATGACTAGGAATACAACTAACAGAGAATGTAAAGGACCTCTTCAAGAACTACAAACCACCACTCAAGGAAATAAGAGAGGACACAAACAGATTGAGAAACATTCCATGCTCATGGTTAGGAAGAATCAATATCATGAAAATGGCTATACTGCCCAAAGTAATTTATAGATTCAATGCTATCCCCATCAAGCTACCAATGGCTTTCTTCACAGAACTGGAAAAAACCACCTTAAACTTCATATGGAACCAAAAGAGAGCCCACATAGCCAAGTCAATTCTAAGCAAAAAGAACAAAGCTGGAGGCATCACACTACTGGACTTCAAACTATACCTCAAGGCTACAGTAATCAAAACAGCATGGTACTGGTATCAAAACAGCATGGTACTGGTACCAAAACAGAGATCTAGAGAAATGGAACAGAACAGAGGCCTCGGAGGCAACACCACACATCTACAACCATACTCAGAGAGGTCTTCTCTGACCACAGATTTCCAGTCCTCTCCCATTCCCATCCTAACTACAAACTTCCTTGATATCTGCTAACATTTTCTATTTTCTTATAGAAAGCATTTATAGTGAGAAGTATTTGTTCTTTCTTTCTTTTTCTGTTCCTACTACTATAGCATAAGATCCCATCTTGTATATTCAGTGTCTCATTGACTAGCACAGTTTGTGATCTAAAACCAAAATAAGTTCTAGGTGAAAACACTTAAAATTTCATCAGAAAGTCTCATGTGCCAAACCACTGTGTTCCCACAGGACATCTTCAGTCGTAGTAGCCTGCTAAATTGAACACACCCCTACCCCAGATTTAAAACCCCCATGCCATTTTGTACTTTCTCTTTTCTTGATGCTACTGCCATTTTATCATTCTTCAGGTTTACAAAAATTTTCCTCGAGTTTTCCTAAGTCACTGACTACTGCTGTGATCATTTTGTCTCACATTTGGAAACATATTTTCCAGGTTACAAATGTTTTTACATTTCCCACTACTTTTGTTCATTACACATACCTGAGAGGTATCATTAGTACCATTTTTATGAATGAGGTCAATGACAATCAACCTAGTAAGTGGCAGAACCAGGATGCTAACATGTCTTTTGACTTCCACTGGTGCTGGTAAAACTATGCACCAGCTGCTTCTAGTGAAAAGTCAGGCCCCTCCCATTTCTCTCCACAGTCATAACATTAGAATACACCACTATTATTTTATACTTCTGCTGCTATAAGTGTGGCTGCCACAAAAGTACTCAGTGTGTTCTCTTTTTGAAAATCACTTCCACTCACTACAACACTAAACTACATTGTTGTTATTACAGTCCCACATAGTTACTACTCCCCATGTTTCTTTCTTAACCTAAAATGTTCATTGTAGATCTATATTGGACAATCAAAATATATAAACATACTAAAATCCCAGCATTATCTTTTCAAGTTCCAATTTCAATAAAGGCCTAGGCAGGCGGATCACTTGAGGTCAGAAGATGAAGACCAGACTGGCCAATATGGTGAAACCCCATCTCTACTAAAAACAGATTTTCTTTATAGCCTTCTTGCTTTTTGCTAATAACTCTTTAAGCCCTATCCTACATAGCTGTTAGACATGCTCAGACACCTAGTACATTCTATGTCCTTGTACTTTAACCAAGATATTGATGCTATTACTTTTCTAAGTCTTTTTGCAAGCAACTTCCTGTCCCTTCCTTATTTAGACTTCCTCTTTTCCTTTTGTTCTCCATTGCCTTTACCTATTCAAGAAAGTTTTAAGTTATTAGCCAATCAGGTTCAGTTTTAGATTGTGAAGTCTGGCTCCAACCAACAGAGATCAGACAGCAGTAAGGACGACCCCAAATGCATAAAAGATGTCTGCTTTTCCTTTGTTTGTTGTACTCTCGTGGCAAGATGACTAACAGGAGCACCCGGTCTGCACAAAGTAAAATTGCCTTGTTAAGAGATCCTTTGTCTCAGTGCTGATTTTTCTGGCAGCACGGAGCATCTGTTTCCAACACAGTTCATACAAGCTTAACTAATATAAGCTGTTTTTATATACAGCTGTATACTTGCAAAAAAGCTATCCTATATGTATATACAAAAGTTGTTTACATAGGTCTGTACAGAAGGATAATGGAAAAGCAAAGAAAATTGACATCATAAATGCTGTTTTAAGCTACTAATTTGTGGGGGCCATTTGTTTATACAGCAATCAATAGCACATATAGAAATTTATATTCAAATCTCTGGAAGTTTGTCCATTAAGAGGACATGATAATTTACTTGATTTACTATTATTGTGCCTACAAACATTTTTAATATCTCTGGATTGAGAGTTACAGAACTGCTTTTTGGAAACAAATACAAGAAGTTGGAGTGTATAGACGAAGGGATTATTAGCCAAATGATTAGGGTGACCTCTAGGAGCTGAAAAAGGCCAGAAGGCCAGGCGCGATGGCTCATGCCTATATTCTCAGCACTTTGGAGGCTGAAGCAGGTGGATCACCTGAGGTCAGGAGTTCATTACCAGCCTGGCTAACATGGTGAAACCCATTTCTACTAAAAATACAAAAATTAACTGGGCGTGGTGGCACGCATCTGTAATCTTAGCTACTCAGGAAGGCTGAGACACGAGGATTGCTTGAACCCAGGAGGCGGAGGTTGCAGTGAGCCAAGATTGCACCACTGCACCGCAGCCTGGGTGACAGAGTGAGATTCTGTCTAAGAAATGAAAAGGAGAGAAAAAAAAAAGGCAAGGAAACAAACTCTCCCCTCAGAATTTCAGAAGGAACCAGTTCTACTGACACCTTGATTTTAGCCCAAGGCGACTGACTTTGGATGCCTGACCTCCCGCACCATAAGATAATAACTTTGTGTTGTGTTAACCCACAGAGTTTGCAGCAATTTGTGACAGCAGTGATGGGAAACAAATAAAGCTGATTGAGCTTTAACAGTGCAACTGTTTCCTCATCTGTAAAATGAGGATATTAACAGTGTCTGCCTCCCAGGGCTGAGGTGAGGTTAACGAGTCAATGTGTGTGTAGTTTATAGACGGGTCCTGCACCAGCTCTGAGAGCGTGAACTCCATTTGAGGCCTTTTTCTGGTCATTGGGCTGTGGCCTTTCTCCAGCAGTGTCCCGAAGGAAAAATTAGCCCTCCAGAAAATTCTTGCAGTGACCATTTTCTCATTCCTGCCAGGGATGACACAGTGATGGTACCCTAGATACGTAGGGAAGAAGCTCATTCATTTCATACTCAGGAGCATAAGAGTTAAAGAATGAGGAAAGAAACATGAAAAGGGCTTAACAATCAAAACCAGGCTTATTCTCCAAACTAAAGAACTCTCCATGCCCTGCCCCCACCACCTCAGCAGGAACTAGCCAAAAAGAACATGTCACCCCTCATCCTTCTTATAACTATAGGGACTGGATTGACAGAATAGGAGCATCGCGAATCGCCATCTTGGACAAACATCACCATTCTAATTTTCCCATGATTTAAAAAAAAAAAAAGCCTAAATCCAGCCCCCAAACATCAACCTAATGGCTAATGTCAACATAACTAGAACGATTCCAACCTTAAGATAAACGGTTCTCCAACCAGAAACATGCCAACCCTGAGATAGCCTCCCCTCTTACCAGAGACATTGCTACTCCGCAATAAACTTTTAATAGAAACATTCTGAACCTACTAGAAAGTCCCCGCTTCCTAAACCCTTAAGTATCTTTAGTCTGTAAAAGAGAATGCTCCTGACTGAAATATGCTGGAAGCTCCATTTATTTTGGAGAATAAACCTGTCTTTGACTGTTAAACCGCTTTTCGTGTTTCTATCGTCTTTAACTCTTACAAGGGGTATGGGGGTTATTTTCTCAGGGAAACCATTGGAGAGGTGTTACATAGAAAATGTGGAGGTGAAGAATGTGCCTTGTTCTAATTAGTTCACAGTTAAAGAGGTACAGGTGGAGTATTTATAATCTGAAACGCTTGGGACAAGAAGTGTTTCACATTTTTTTTTTGATTTTGGAATATTTGGGTATATATAATGAGATATCTTGGGGATGGGACCCAAGACTAGAACTGAAATTTATTTATGTCTCATATACACTTTACACACATAGCCTGAAGCTAATTTTATAAAATATTATAAATATGTGCATGAAACATATGATCCATCATAGGAGGTCAGCTATGGAGTTATTCACTTGTGGCATTGTGTTGGCACTCAGAAAGTTTTAGAGTTTGGAGCATGTTGGATGTGGGGATGCTCACCCTGTAACAAAACTAACTGAAAAGTTTGATTAAAAAATTAAAAAAAAAATGAAGGCCAGGTGAGGTGGCTTATGCCTGTAATCTCAGCACTTTGAGAGGTTAAAGTAGAATCGCTCGGACCCAAGAGTTTGAGTGCAACCTGGACAGCTAATGACTCTATTTCTATTAAAAGAACAAAAAAAGATTTCCAAATTGCCGGGGCCCCAAGGCTTATGGAGGTGGGGCCATGGGATCGGAGCCCACATTGCAGGCTTCAGGGGAGGCGGTCTGATAAATTGAAAAATGACTTTTACCTTGAGATGCTTAACTGAAATCAGCAGGGGGTAAAGGACAACTTTTCCACCACCCACAAGGCCTACAGTATATGAAGGGTAATGCACAGGGGCTGGTTTCATAAAACTTTGAATAAAGGAGAAGGAGTTGAGCGTACTTTAGTGGGATGTGCTACAGCTAGGAGATGAATGTTGCTTTCAAATTGTTCCCGAACACCTTGACTTCAGAATAGTTAGGAAGAATACTTAAAATGCTTAGAATACTTAGAAGAAAGAATACTTACGAGAAAGGCGATAGTGTAGAATTACGAACTAGTTGATTACAAACAGCTACAGCAAATTCTGCTGCAGAAGACAAATGCAAATTTGCAGCAAGTTCAGGAAGGGCAAGGGGAGTTGAGGGAAATAGCAAATACTTGCCATTTTCTTTGTTTCTTTGACTTATTTTTTTGGCTGGCTGTACATTGGAAAACGAGTCTCTCTCTTTCCTCTCCCTTTGTCTGTGTGTGCACCTTTAGCTTGGAAGGAATAAAGAACTTGCCCACATTTCCTAACTTGTAGAATAGAAATAATTGTCACCTTGTAAGATCATTAGGACAATTTAGAACAAAAACTTCACAATCCTAGCAGTAGGTAGACAATACAGGGTTTGTTTTACCTTTCACTTCTCAAGTTTTCTTTCCTGAAGCTTAAAAATTGCCCTAACTTAAAAAGCTGTGCCAGCTACACTGTAATACTGAGCAGTAGAAAATTACCTAGTAGCAATGTCGGGGGAGAAGAGTATATTCAAGAACACCAGAAGAGTCAGTAAGCTTACTCCCAATGTCTGGCCATGGAAGATCGAAGCAGAAGACTTACTTGAAATGGGTTTCTCTGATACTATCTTTTCCTTTTTCTGAGGCGGAGTCTCACTCTGGAGTGCAGTGGTGCAATCTGGGTTTACTGCAATCTCCACCTCTCAGGTGCAAGCGATTCTCCTGCCTCAGCCTCCAGAGAGGCTGGGATTGCAGGTGCCTGACACCACACCCTGCTAATTTTTTGTTTTTTTAGTAGAGACGGTTTTCACCATCTCGGCCAGAATGATCTTGCTCTCTTGACCTCATGATCCGCCCACCTCGGCTTCCCAAAGTGCTGGATTACAGGGGTGTGCCAATGCACCTGGCCAATGTTAAAAAGTGTACTTATATTTTATTCAGTGTGATCATGAAACAGGATTTGCATCACCTGGGTAGCTAGTTAGAAATACAAATTTTAAATTAGCCAGGCTTGGTGGTGCGTGCTGGTAGTCTCAGATACTTCGAAGGCTGAAGTGGGAGAACTGCTTGAACCTGGGAGGTCGAGGCTGTAGTGAACCAAGATTCTCTACTATGTTAGGTTTTTCTGTTTCCTTTGTTGACAAAGATTATTTCCTTGACTAAACTTGAATCCAGCTTCTCTAAACCCTTTCTCCTTAAGCCCTGACTTTTGGGCTTCCATTTTCTTCTCTGCATTGTTCAATTTTGGCAGGAATCCTGCTACATCAGTTTGCCAGAATCCCGCATCCTGGTTATCTGATCTGGTCCTTCCTCCTCCACTATCTCCAGGTGATACCTCTCCTGATCTGCTTTCAGCAAGAATTCTGTAAAGTAGTTTAGGCAGAATACTCTTGCCCTAAATGTTGACTTTTTCCTTTTTTTTTTTCTGAGATGAAGTCTCGCTCTGTTGCCCAGGCCAGAGTGCGGTAGTGCAATCTCGGCTCAGTGCAACCTCTGCTTCCCCAGTTTAAGCAATTCTCGTGTGTTAGCCTCCCAAGTAGCTGGGATTACAAGTGCATGCCACCATGCCTCGCTACCTTTTGTATTTTTAATAAACATGAGGTTTCACCATGTTGGCTAGGCTAGTCTGGAACTCCTGACCTCAAGTAATCCACCCACTTCAGCCTCCCAAAGTGCTGGGATTACAGGTGTGAGCCACTGTGCTTGGCCGACCCTAGATGTTTTCTGTTAGTAATTTTTCATTCACTGACTCCCTCACCTTTAGGGAGTCGAGGGATCGATCTTTGACCATAAATTTCCACGTGTTTTCTTGTATTTGGAGTGGAAGTTAGTTTTCTTGACTACAGAACCCCGTCGCAGTGGTTCCTATACTTATTGCAATGGTTCTATCTAAAGTCTGCTTTCATGTTCTTTAAGTGTCATGAGGAAGTTTTTTCAACACATACTGTAGCTTTTAAAAGGATGTAACTGCACAGTCCACACTTGACTGTGGAGTTGTGTGACCTTGAGAGTGAAATAAGAACATAAATTAACTGGAATTGCTATAGATATTCTTAAATATACTTTTATTTCCCTTACAACTCCTTCAAGATTGTAGAGGATTAAGTGTTTTTGAATGGAAGAATAGAGACATTTTTAAAGAAGTACTCATAAAAGAGCAATCTTTGTACTCTGAAATAATGCAGAACAGAATTTTAAAATGTAGTTACCCTTGATGGCAATGTGGTACATTGATGCAATTAACAATGATCTTTGGAAGTTGAGTATGCATTTATAGGATCTGTTTACTAAAATGAGGACATTTATTAAGAATAACCAATTATGGCTGGGCACTGTGGCTCATGCCTGTAATCCCAGCACTTCTGGAGGCCGAAGCGGGTGGATTACTTGAGGTCAGGAGATCGAGACCGTCCTGGCCAACGTGGTGAAACTCTCCCATATCTACTAAAAATACAATAACTAGCTGGGTGTGGTGGCCATGCCTGTAGTCCTAGCTACTTGGGAGGCTGAGGCAGGAGAATTGCTTGAACTCGGGCGGAGGTCGCAGTGAGCTGAGATTGCGCCATTGCACTCCAGCCTGGGCAACAAAAGCAAAATTGTCTCAAAATAAAATTATCAAAGCAATATCTTTTTTGTCATGTTAGAATTTTTACTAAAACTCAAATAGTGACTAAGGAAGGCTTTTTGTCTATGTATAAATCATGCAACAGAGCAAGCATACATAAGAGCAGAGGAAGAAAAATAGAATCCAGGAAATACACAGAATTTTAGCTGAGCAGTACTTTACGACTAACACGCAGCATGGATCATTAAATGCAAGTGAGGAGAGCCCCAGTCTCCCTTGATAATAACAGAAGGAAACAAAGGGAATCTTCTGGGCTTCCATGTAGACCCAAGTTGGCAATCTATGGTGTGTAGGTCAAATCTGCCAGCTGCCTGTTTTAGTAAAGCTTTATTGGAACAGTCATATTTATTCATTGACATATTATCTATGTTTGCTTCAGCAGTGCAACTCCCTCTTGGAAGGAGATGGCCTCTACTGCTTAGGAAATAAATGGAATGTAATCAGACCCTGTATGATTTGAGGATTTAAAGAAAAGCTGTGCAATTCTTTTGTGTGGATCTGCTGAGAGGGCTGGGCTCTGACCTGGAGCAGGGCACTAGAACGAGTAGGGTTCCCGGGGCTGAGTGGCCTCTTGTTTGGTGACACTGAATGGGAACTGAAAGAATTGCGCCAAGTATTGCAACTGCAGGTGTCCCCCAGAGCAGCTCAGTGCTGAAGGAGTGAGTGTGCCTTCCCTGCAGGAGCCCATGTTGGGGTCTGCCCAGGTTTGCCTAGTCCCTGTTGGGAGCTAAGTTCCTTCAATCTGGCTGCCTGTATCTGTATGTATCATGGGCCAGCAAGAAGCAGTGGGAGAAATAGGATGCTCAGACCTTATTCTCCCTCTGGTCAGGGCTGTATCAGTTTAGTGAATCACTTTTTCTTCCAGAAGTAAAGATAGAAACAGATCCCTTTTCCTACAAAATGAATAATGCTGAGGAATCAGCCTTATGTGGTCAAACACATGCAACCTTGAATGCCACTTTTCCTCATCAGACCCATCAGGGAAGAAAGAAGATCCCTAGCCAAAGATGAGAGTAGCTCAGAGAACGGTATACACAATACGGGTGGAGGAAAAAAAGGGCTGAACTGCTGTGACAGCCTGCAGGTGTCTCTGAAATGTTTCCCAACTCTGGGACATCAATGAAGTGCTAAACAATTCAGTTCAGTTCTGGTACTACCCAGAATTACTGCAGACTACACAGGTTAAGGGCTAAGTCCCTTAAATATGCCCCACTTAGACACTAGCTGCAAAATGGGGTGCCCAAGCTACCCACACTTAGGCCCAGTCAGATGCGAATTTGGGGGGGTTTCCATGATCTCTTCCCCTCCCCCAGATCATGACTCTTAAAAACTCAGGAAAATACTTACATTTGCTAGTTTATGATATTCGGGAACAGCTAATGGGAAGAGATGTATAGGGCAAGGCATGGAGTACGGAAGATGTGGAGTTTTCATGTTATCTCCATGTGCATTACCCCCTCAACATCTCAATGTGTTAACTAACATGGAAGCTCTCCCAATCTCTTGTAAGACAAGGTCTTGCTTGTCACCTAGGTTAGAGTGCAATGGTGCAATCTTAGCTCACTGTAGCCTCGAACTTCTGGGCTGAAGCCATCCTCCTGCCTTGGCCTCCCAGAGTGCTGCAATTACAGGTGTGAGCCACCACACCCAACCCAAATCTTAGTGTTTAGGCATTTTAATAGAGGTTTTATTATCTTGGTGGAATTGATTTAAATTATGGCTGTAGATAAATAGACTCAAATCGACTCAGTCTCTGGTCCTTCTCTCTTCCGCAGAGGGATCAGTAATTCCATGAGGTGTGAGTTCGTGACAGCCTGAACTCTTACCACAATGCCAGACAATCAAGTTTGGACTGCCCGGGAATAAGTAAACCGTTTATCCTTTACAGACATCCTGCTAAAGACCAATGACACCCAAACAGTTCAAAAATAGAATTGGTCCCTGAACTCAAAATCCCATATATGGTTGACTTTTATGTTGGTGGTCTATAGACTTTAGCTACCTTAGGGGACTGTCTAGAGACCAAAGAAAATCTAGTCTGTGCAGTGCTCACATTGAAGGTGATGGAGACTCCCAAAGACCATTGTCTCAAGGACTTCTATCAAGAAAAAAGTGTAAGCCAGACGAACAACCTTGTTTTCTTTGGGCTATGTAAACGTCTGTAGTTTCCAGACAGCTAGTGAGGCTAGAAATGTGACACTTCAAAAGATGTTTCATTTAAAGCGGGTGATCGAAGTAACTGAATTTTGCAGTGAAAGCTTTGGCTCTTTTGTCCTGCTTGTGAATGGCTAATGCACATGCCATCTCTGTTCAGACAACCCCAGTTATGACCTAATGTGTGTGAGATGATGGATCGGTTTCTGGATAAAGAATAATGGAATCAATTTCATTTGAAATGATCAATGTTTTGTCTAAAGATGAAGCCTTTCTGGGTTAGTGCCAAGGCGTGTTCATTGCATTACACAAATTGATTAGAGAAGTCTTGGTCCCTCACACTTGCTATGCTGACAATTCAGCCTGTCAAGGTGCCATTGTGCAGTTGGGTGGGAAGGTCACCTTGGCCGTATGTCCTGGAAGCCACCTGGCTGAGAGCTCTCTGTAGACAGGTTTCCAGAGGCAAAACTGACTGGTCTATGGGCCATTAATGAGCTGTTAATCAACCTTCCATCTTATAATGGAGTGGATGAATGAAATGAAATAGGAAATATCCTCTGCTAGGCATAGTGGCTCACACCCGATCCCAGCACTTTGGGAGGCTGAGGCAGGAGGGTCACCTGAGGCTAGGAATTAGAGGCCAGCCTGGGCAGTACAGCAAGATCTCATCTCTATAAAACTTAAAGCAGGTGCTGTGGCATATACCTGTGGTCCCAGCTACTTTGGAGGCCGAGGTGGGAGGATCCTTGAGCCTGGACGGATGGTCAAGGCTCCAGTGGGTGACAAAGTGAAACTCTGACTCAATAATACAGAAGACAGCATGGCAAGCATATAAATCTTGGTATTTTGGGAGTCTTGATCTCCTTAGAAGGACACAGCCGAGTCTCCAAAATCAATGCAATTGAATCTTTTGCACCTGTTGCCGGAAGTCCATAATGGGTTGAGGAACATCTGTTAAGGCTACGAGCTTTAGATTGAGAGCTTAAATGGATTAAAAGATGGGATTCTAAACTGGAGTTTACAAGACCCCTAAAATTGTGTGAAGTAGTTTGTGTGTCTATGTCTGTGCCTCATGGAGGATGGCTCAAGCTTCCCTGATGGGCTTTGTATTATTCCACAAAACAGAATTAGTACAAAAACCTCCCCTTTTTCACTCATATCCCCACTTCTTGATTTCCTCCTGATTATGTTAACAACTGCTCTTGGGTTGATACCTAGTATCAGCCAGGGGATTCTAGTGCTATGCATGGGTGGAAAAAATGAAAAATCCCAATCCAGGTTATTGTTGCGGCACCAGTGGGAGTGAGACCTGGGGCTAGGGGTGTAGGTTGCAGGCTTCGTGGCTTAGGTGGGGTCCACAGAACCCGGGAGGCAGAGGTTGCAGTGAGCCAAGATTGTGCCACTGCACTCCAGCCTGGGCAACAGAACAGACTCCGTCTCAGAAAAAGTAAAATAAAACAAATGCAATCTGTAACCTCAATGGGCCTACAGTCACTTTGAGGCATAAATTGAAGAGAAAGCAGGCCAGGTGCAGTGTCTCATGCCCTGTAATCTCAGCACTTTGGGAGGCAAAGGTGGGCAGATCAGCTGAGGTCAGGAGGTTGAGACTAGTCTGGCCAACAGGGTGAAACCCTGTCTCTACTAAAATACAAAAATTAGCTGGGTGTGATGGTGGGCACCTGTAATCCCAGCTACTTGGGAGGCTGAGGCAGGAATATCACTTAAACCCAGGAGGCAGAGGTTGCAGTGAGCCAAGATTGCCACTGCAGTCCAGCCAGAGCAACAAGAGCAAAAATCTGTGTCAAAGATAAATAACAAAAAGAGAAAGCAAAGACTTTTTAAGTGGTTTTTTTTTGTGTGTGTGTGTGTCTGCCAGGCTCTTAGAAGCATACATTCATTCATTCCCCTATTAGCCTCTGAGCAGTCTGAGGTTATGATTGTCCACCTCCTCCATCAAGTTTTTTTTTTTAACCAGAACACTAAAGCTTATCCTTGATGATGTAGAAATTAAGTGCTAAAGACAGGGATGGGGGAACAACACACACCGGGGGCCCTTGGGGGTTTCAGCGGGAGGGGAGAGCAGAAGGTTAAATAGCTTATGCGTTCGGGGCATAATACCTAAGTGATGTGTTGACAGGTACAGCAAACCACACACTGACTTATGTTACCTGCATGTCCAGCACTTCTATCCCAGAATTTAAAATATATGTAAAGTGATAAAGCATATTTAATAAACGCCATGGATGTGCTTGTTGTTCTTCATACTAGGCGGCTCTTCATTTCTCTTAAGGAATTCTCCGTAGACCCTGGAAAGTCCTTCTAACCTTAAACAAGAGAGGAGGACTGTCGGCATCCCAGGGGTGGAAATATCAGAGGAGGATGAGGAAGAGGGAGCTGAGCAAGGACCTTCTACTTTTCCCCTCCTGCCAGCCATTCTGCTTGTTTTAGAAAAAAAGGTTCATTCTGACTAGCATGGTAGAATTTTCAGAATTGAGAGATTTGAGTGGAATTTCCTTTCTTCTGGGAAGGAAACTGAAGCCTGAGAGAAACGGACTCTCAATGTCATCCATACAATTTGTGACTAACGTGTCCCTTTCCAGTCTGACCTCATGTTGACATGTGCTTCTAAAGCATCTTCGTCTTGCTGCCTCTTATTTCTAGAATGTTAAAGCATGATCAGTGCTTGTGACTGAATGATTTACTGTGTGATAACACATGCTGTGTTTGAATAAAATTTCCACCTTCTGAGTGTATCTTTGCCTATTGGATTATACTGAAAGCACTACAAAAGAGTCTGGATGGGGAGAGCTCAGGGAAAGGTCATCCCAAAACTCAGTGCTAAGAAGGAGACCAGTGCTAACCGAACATCTTTGGGCAAAGCCCTGCATTTCACACATCCACATCTCATTCCATTTAATCTTCAGTAATCCTCTCAGCTTGGTACAAGCATACACAATTTGCAGGGGAGGATACTAAGTTTCTGAGAAGTTAAGACATTTACCTAATCTCACCTGGCCCCTGATTATTGATGGAGCCCATATGTGAACTCAAATTGGCCAAGTTCTACTCTTTGTCCTCTACAGCAGGCTCCCTGCCAGTGTTTGTCATGGAAGATCAGCACACAGGTAAGCTGATCTGAGAATCTGATCTCCAGGGATCTTCCCCCGCTATTCTGTTCCCCTTGGAGGATTCAGCAGATGCCTGGAGTTGGAGGATAATGGGAGGGAGTCGTGGTCTTCATATCTGGGAAAATGAGCTTACATGAAATGATACAAAGGACAAAAATAGTTGACCAGGCGTTGTGACTCACACCTGTAATCTCGCCACTTTGGGAGGCCAAGCCAGGTGGATCACCTGAAGTCAGGAGTTCAAGACCAGCTTGATCAACAAGCCGAAACTCCGTCTCTACTGAAAATACAAAAATTAGCTGGGTGTAGTGGCAGGGACCTGTAGTCCCTGCTACTTGGGAGGCTGAGACAGAATTGCTTGAACCCAGGAGGTGGAGTCAAGATTGTGCCACTGCACTCTAGCCTGGGTGACGCAGTGAGACTCCATCTTAAAAAACAAAACAAAACAAGAAAGTTGGCATTCAATTCATTACATACATATGTGCTTTGGCAAAGGGATCTATCAACATTACTATTTAATTCTCCCAATAACCCGGAAAGTTAAGTACCCTAACAATTCCCACCTGTAGTTAAGCTACGCGCTCGAGAAGTTAACTTGTACCAGTCTGGTAGCTAAGTAAGTAAAGGGTCCTTAATTCATACCTGAGTCTGAGTTCTGAGCCTTGCCTGGTCGCATTGCATCTGGTGTTGAGAGTGATTATTCTGCTCCCATCAACTGGTAGGCCACAGAAATCTTTTATTTATGGGCAGTTCAGGCAAGTAAATTTTATTGTCTAATGACATAGCTTTTTTTGTTTAGAGCTGTCAATGTGCGATAACCTCCCGTTCTGGTTTGTTGATAGTTACTCATTTACTCAGGCATGCTGTTAATTGTTTAACTTTTTGACCACCATAAAGTTAATCTGATTAAAAAATTCTTAATATAGAAAATTGCTAATAAATACCAAAAGCTCTAGGTCAACAAAGCCAGGCATGCTTGATTAAATATCCATGGAGCTTATGAAATGTCTGCGTAGGTCTTTGGCGTTTGTAAAGAGACATTTAAGATTCCAGCACAATCTTTGCTGTCATTGGGCTGTTGCTAACATATCAGTCTTATCTTGGCCACCAACTTTGACTTTTCCCCTGGAAAAACAACTTAAGCTTTCTACATTTTCTACATTTCTGACACTTACAGAATTCATGCATTTTAAGACATACACTTTCGCAGAAAATGAGACTTTTAAGAGGCTAAAATAATATGAATACTGCATACTTTAAAATCTATAAGCAACATAAACCTTCCACAGGGGACAGGGAAAAGAAGGCTTCAGAGCAGGAGGAATGTACATTAAACGTGAAAGGGGATTTCCTCTCGCTGAGGTTGCAGGACAATGTTCGCCAAGAATGTCTTTTTTGAAGGTGCCTGTGAAGAGGGTCAGTTTCTTCTCTGTAGTAGTTTTTGGATTCAGGGAAAGAGTCTTTTGAATTTTTAAATTTTCATTCCGTATATTCTTAAATCTATTGACTGAGTTCTTTTGTGGTATTGTATGAATTGTTAGGCAAAAGTAACTTGGTGAAAAATATTTGAAAAAACTGAAATGAGAAAGTATGAAGTTGTTCTGCTTCTGGTGAGAATTCCCTGATATAATTTCTACATGTGAATACTACATTGTGTTCCGCTGTTCTGAGGTTGAATATCCAGTCATAATCGACTCCCTGTATTATAATTTGGGATGAAACCTGGTCTCTGAGTAACAGATTCATTTTACTGGCAAATGCAAAAGTTAAGATGAGTCCTCTATTTCATGTAACTTTTCTGTCCTCAAGCCCCTTTATTTGAATTTGTGAAGGGGGCACTCTAGCTGTTAAAAAATCTTTTTAATAAGATGGGCTGAAATTTAATGGAAATCTTGCATTACTGAAATACTAAGCTCTGAAATCAGTAAGATGTGTCTAACAAGTACCAAAGTATTAAAATAAGTTGGTGCATTGAAGTCTAGTTACATAGATAAAATATGGTTCTTGATTTAAAAGTAATGTATGCTCCTCGTAGCAAGTGTGAAATAAGAAAAAAAAAATCACCCATATTATCATGTCATCCAGAGGTAATGCCTATTAACCATTTAATGCAGTTCCCTTCAATCACCTGTGTTTAATGGCTGCCTGTCTCAAAATGTGGAATAGTGCCTGATATGCTAGAAACTGAAATTATCTTGTCCATATACTACAAATATTATGTGTTTCATTTGACCAGAGTTTGTTTTGTTTTTGATTACTGTGAAACTTACTTAAGTTACAGCTGTAAGCAACGTTAACCTGTTTTGCAAGTTACTCCTGCTTGGTACTTGATTTTTGCGGGGGATGTTTTGTCTTTGACTTGGAGAATCTGCTCTTTAGACTTATCAATGTAAATATGAGAGCTTTCATTACTAATGCTAATGGATTAATTAAGTAATATAGTTAGTTTTAATAGGTAAAACACAACCTAAAGGGCACTGGCTCTGGACTTAGGCAGATCTGGACTCCAATCCTGGCTCTGCAATTTCAAACCTGTGAAGCCTTAAGCAAATCGCCAAACTCAAATCTCTATGATCCTTAATTTCCTCATCACTAAAATGAGAGTAAAAACCCACATCATATGATTATTGTGAGATAAAAATATGAATATTCAAAGAAAATCACCAGATAAACTTGAGTTGTCACACTGTGTGGCAGAATTCTTCTAAAAAATCAACGCTTATCATGCCATGTAAGTTTTTCTAAGTGAAAAAGCCATACTGTTAAAACGTTAAATGGTACCTGGCCTTTTATTTTTCCTACAAATGATACTGTGCTAAAAGATGAATCTAAAATGAAGAGTGTTCGCTTTTTGAAGGGAAACTCTAGGGCTGATTCAGGTTGTTCATTCTGGCTAAATCTATACCTTGGAAAATTACTGTCATTTTAATTTCCTTCCCATTGTTCTTTGAGCCACCTGGTATTTCATTTCTGAGCAAGTGCTTCTAAAATTATGAAGGTGTCTTTTATCTCCACTTCTTAGAAATCAGTTTGCAGCTGGTAGTAATTTTAATTTGTCAAGCACCTCTTAAGAGCCACAGACTTTCAATGCCCTTCTACCTATGTTATCTAATGGTCACAAAAATTTGAATGAAACAGGAATATTATTCCAGTTTCTACATGTTCTTCTATTTTTATTTTTGAGATGGTTGGAGTGCAGTGCCATGACCTCGGCTCACTGCGACCTCCGCCCCGTCCCCTTGGCTTGAGCAATTCTCCTGCCTCAGCCTCCCGAGTAGCTGGGATTACAGGTGGTTGATTTTTGTATTTTTAGTACAGATGGGATTTCACCATGTTGGCTAGGCTGGTCTTGAACTTCTGACCTTGTGATCCACCAGCTTCAGCCTCTCAAAGTGCTGGGATTACAGACATGAGCCACCACGCCCCATTCTTTTGTCACGTTCATCCTGTTAATTTTTTATGTTCTTTTACCATGTTAACCTTTGGTTGACATTTTGTCATGTTTTCAGAAATGATGTAGTTTCTCTGCTTGTTCATTACATATGTTACCTATCTAGATAT
Organism: Aotus nancymaae; assembly: GCF_030222135.1. Classification (NCBI taxonomy): domain Eukaryota; kingdom Metazoa; phylum Chordata; class Mammalia; order Primates; family Aotidae; genus Aotus; species Aotus nancymaae. Next base: position 32,503,164 of record NW_026988443.1, on the reverse strand, counting down.
AAGCTTTGTGAGGACAGAAGTCCTGTCTGAGTTTAGCTCATCTGTATCTCCAAAAGCTAGCACAGGGTGGGACTCAGCTCAGTAAGACACTTGTTGAAGAAATTGCAAGAAAGGAAGTATATGTATGATTGTAAAGATAGGATGAGCTCGCTTCTCCCACAACATCCCCTGCTATTACCGGGAATTTACCCATTAGTCTCATCAGGAAATAAAATGCTAGAGCGGTAGTTCTTGGCTGGGTGAGTTTTTGCTTCCCGAGGTGACATTTGGCAATATCGGGAGATAGTTTTGGTTGTCACAATTGGGACATGCTAGCGGCATGCAATGGACAGAGGTCAGGGAGGTTGCTAAACATCATATAATGTGCAGGACAGCCCCAGCCTACTCCACCTGCTGACAAAGAATCGCCAGATCCTAAATGTCAACAGTGCCAAGCTTGAGAATGTGCTAGAGAGAGTGAATGAGGTTAGTTTGCTTATTTTAAAGTTTTCATTTGGGTAATTTGAACTGATCTCAAACATACAGAAAAAGTTGCAAGAAAAATACAAAAAATGACCTTCACCCAGATTCTCCTGTTGATATAGTATCTTATTACATTATCATTTTCTCCATATGTATCTATTTTTTCTTCTTGAAGTACTTAAGGGCAAGTTGCAGACATGATGTCCTGTTACCTCTATATAAATCAGTGTGTACTTATACAGCACAGTTATCAAAATTACAACGACCCAATAACACCTTAGTCATATTTCACATATTATCCCAATTGTGTATCAAGCAAGTGTTTTATTCCTGTTGGACTTGGGATGAGGATGGAGCTGGAGTCCCTGGCTCTAACCCATCCCAATGTTACTTAATAAGAATTAAAGCTTTAGGCCAAGTATGGTGGCTCACAGATGGAATCTCAGCACTTTGGGAGGCCAAGGTGAGCAGATCCCCAAGGTCAGAAGTTTCAGACCAGCTTGGTTAACATGGCGAAACCCCATCTCTACTAAAAACACAAAAAATTAGCCGGGCATGGTGGTGCATGACTGTAATCCCAGCTACTCAGCAGGTTGAGGCAGGAGAATGACTTGAAACTGGGAGGTGGAGGTTGCAGTGATTTGAGATCACGCCATTGCACTCCAGCCTGGATGACAGACGTGGAACTCTGTCCCAAAAGAAACCTTTTGAAGAAAATTCTCCTGGAACCTAACACTGATGTTGAACTCCTGCAATTCACCACCTTTGTTTGGTTGAGTTTGGCCTTTGGATATCACTCCGAGTGATACCTTAGACATCACGTCTGGACCTGTCTATCAGTGGAATTTCGTGCAGTGAGGATGGTACCAAAACTCCTTCTGGCTTCCAGCTGGAGTGTCACATCAGCACCAGACACATGTGTCTACTTCAGCACCAGACACATCCCTGACAAATGGAAGCTTTGTGATAATGACTTATATCAGGAACTAATATCTCCCAAATTGAGGATTCTTCACTCAGCATTAACCTGAACAATAACAGAAATCCTTCAAAAGGCTTTTTAGGGTAAGTGCTCCCCAGTGACAGCGCAATCTGCCACTCTCTTTCTCTCTGCCTCGCTTCCATAATCTTTCTTGACATTTCAAATGAATTCTGCCTGCAATCCGTGGACCAACTTTCAACAGTAAATGTTTATAAGTGAATATTCTTCATCAGATATTAGGTAATTGTTAGAAATTATTTAGGGCATAAGATTCCATGAGACTTACTGGATGTTGTTTTGTTACTTCCCTTTTTAATTTTCCTTTGATTCTGCTGCTGCACAGTTTTCTTCTTCCATCCTAAGAAGACCGGTGTTAGAGGCACATTTCAGGTGCTACATAAATGATGGCTATTATTAGTGATGTGTTGCTAGAACTGTAGCCGATGGATTAGTTCCCTGGGGCTGCTGTGACAAATGACCACACACTGGGTGGCTTCAAAATAAGACAGTAGCTGGATGTGGTGGCTCACAGCACTTTGAGAGGGAATCCCAGCACTTTGGGAGGCCAAGGCAGGGGGATCATGAGATTGAGATTTTGAGACCAGCCTGGCCAACATGGTAAAACCCTGTCTCTACTGAAAAAAAAAAAAAAAGCCAGGCCTGGTGGCGGGTGCCTGTAATCCCAGATATGTGGGAGGCTGAGGCAGAATCACTTGAACCTGGGAGGTGGAGGTTGCAGTGAGCCTCAATCGGGCCACTGCACTCCAGCCTCGTCACAGAGTGAGACTCCGACTGAAACAAAAAGAAAAAGACATGTACTCTGCTATGGTTTAGGAGTACAGAAGTCCATAATCAACATGTTGGCAGTGCTGGCTCCTCATGGAGGCTCTGAGGGAGACTCAATTCCATGCCTCTTTCCTGGCTTCTGGTAGTTGCTGGTGATCCCTGAGCTGCCTTGGCTTGGTGCTGTATCACCCTAGCCTCTGCTGCATCGTTACTTGTCTTTCTTCATGTGTACATCTGAGTCTCTTCTCTTCTTACAAGAACATCAATTTTTGGACTTAGAGTCCATGCTAATCCAGTATGACCTGATTTTAACACGTTTTGTTTGTGTCATAGCCCCTCAAATTCCTCTGTTGAAGTCCTGATCCCGGTACCTCAAAATGTGCCTGAACAGTCCTGGGCTGCATAACGACATTTCAGTCAGTGATGGACCACATCCACGACTGTGGTTCCCTAAGATAATACCATATTTTTACTGTACCTTTCCTACATTTAGGTAAGGTTAGAACACAAATACTTGACATTGTGTCACAATTGCCTGCAGAATTCAGTACAGTAACCCACTGTTCAGGTTTGTAGCTTAGGAGCAGTAGGCTATACCACATGGCCTAGGTGTGCAGTACGCTATACCACCTAGGTTTGTGTAAGTACACTCCGATGTTTGCACAGCAAAAATTGCCTAATGTCACATTGCTTAGAACATAACCCCGTGGTTAAGTGATCCATCACTGTGTTTGGAGAATAGGGCCTTAAAAGAGGTATTTAGGGTGAAATGAGTTCATAGGGGAAGATCCTAACCCAATATAACTTATGCCCTTATTTTTTTTTTTTTTTCATTTTTTTGAATCAGAGTCTCACTCTGTCGCCCAGGCTGGAGTGCAGTGGTATGATCTCAGCTCACTGCAACCTCCGCCTCCTAGGTTCAAGCAATTCTCCTGCCTCAGCCTCCTGAGTAGTTAGCACTACCAGAGCATGCCACCACATTCAGCTAATTTTTGTGTTTTTAGTAGACATAGGTTTTTACCATGTTAGCCTGGATGGTCTTGATCTCCTGACCTCGTGATCCACCCGCCTCGCTCTCCTGAAGTACTGGGAATACAGGTGTGAGCCCCTGTGCCCGGCCCAACGTAGGCCCTTATAAGAGGAGAGGAGGACACAGACACACATAGAAAAGACTGTGAAGGTAGCAGAAGATGGCCAGCTACAAGCCACGAAGAGAGGCCTCAGAGGAAACCAGTCCTGCTGACACTTTGATCTTGGACTTACAGCCTCCAGAGCTGTGATAAAGTATATTTCTGTTTAAACCACCTAGTCTGTGGTTGGTGTTAGGAAAGTCCCAACAAACTAATTCAGTCTGCAAAGACCCTATTTCTGGCTGGGTGTGGTGGTTCATGCCTGTAATCCCAGCACTTCAGGAGGTTTAGATGGGAGGATTCCCTTTGAGTTCAGGAGTTTGAGGCATTGTAGTGAGTTCTTGTCTCTACAAAAACCTTGAAAATGAGCTGAGCCCTGGAAGTTGAGGCTGCATTGAGCTGTGATCATGCCGCTGCACTCCAGCCTGGGAACAAAGTAAGACCCTGCCCCTAAAAAGAAGACCCTATTCCCAAATAAGCTTGCATTTGGAGGCTCTGGATAGAAATGAATTTTAGGGGTCTCTACTAAACCCACTATACACAGTACAAGTGAAAGAGTGTACTGAGAAATAAGGCTAGAGAGATAGTCTAAGACTAGATTATGGACAGCCTTGAATGCCAGGGTCAGCGTGTCTGGCCTTCTTTTCTAGGTGTACCAAAATCTGCCAAACTGAGGATGAACATGTGAAAAGCTTGGAGAGGAACCACAATGAATAGATATGGAAGGTTTGTTGTAATTTCTAGATCATCTACTCCTCCTCTCAACGAGCATCCATGGTGTGAAAGAGTTAGGGAACTGGTGACTTTGAATTAGTGGGAAAGGCTTTCGGTGTGTTCATAACCCCAAGGGGTAATGAATGTGTTCTCCTATGCCAATCCTGATTACCATGTGCTGGCTGCTGGGATTCCTCCCCTGAAAAGGACTGTTGGGATGAATTAGGGATGTCTGTTGTGGGCAAGGGAGGGAGAAATTGGGGCTGCTACGGTTTGAATGTTTGTTCCTTCTAAAACACTTGTTGAAATTCAGTGTCCATTGTGACAGTATGGAAGGTGGCACCTTTAAGAGATGATTAGGCTGTGAGAGCTCTGCCCTTATGAATGAGATTAATGCCTTTATAAAAGGGCAAGTCCAGCTCCCTGCTTGCGCTGTCTCTCATGCCCTTTCTTGTCCTCCTTACATATTGAGCCTCTACCAAATGTCAGATAGTTCTCTGGAAATACAAAAAACAAAAACCAATTCTAGTTCTGACCTCTTGGAGTTTATAGTATAATAGAAACATAAACATAAAATCACATGTGAAAATTCAAACAAGCAGGAGGTATTGGTCCTGTGGGAATTTACAAGGGGATTTGATTCCGGCAGAGACTGTTACTTAAAAATTTTCTATTAACAGAATCCTAATTTTACTTGGGGTGCCAAAATATACAACAAAATATTTCCTTTTCCAGCCTTTCATGGGGTTAGGGCATCCATAGAGCAGAGTTCTAACCAATGAAACAAACTGCAGGCTGCTGAAGAGTGTTGGTTATAACATGGGCAAACCAGGCTGCTGATGCTCTTCCATGTCTCTTTTTACCTTGAATGTAGACATGTGTCTGGAGTTGCAGCAAATAACTTAGGATTACAAGAAAAGGCCAGCAGAATTGCGGAAATATCAATCCTGGCCTTAATGATTTTTTTGAAACAAAGCATGCCGCAATTGCTCGCTTTGAGACTCCTTGTTATATAATAAAAATTGCTGTTTTCTTAATCCAGTGTTAGTCATATCTTTATTTACTTGCAGTCAAATGTATTCTTTTTTTTTTTTTTTTTTTTTGTACTTTAAGTTCTGGGGTACATGCACAGAACATATAGGTTTGTTTCATAGGTATACACGTGCTGTGGTGGTTGGCTGCATCCATCACTCTGTCACCTACATTAGGTATTTCTCCTGATGCTATTCCCCCAGCCCCCCACCCCCTGACAGTCCCTGGCATGTGATGCTCCCCTCCCTGTGTCCATGTGTTCTCATTGTTCAACTCCCACTTAGGAGTGAGAACATGCGGTGTTTGGTTTTCTGTTCTTGTTAGTTTGCTGAGAATGATAGTTTCCAGCTTCATCCGTGTCCCTGCAACGGACATGAACTCATCCTTTTCTGTCACTGCATAGTATTCCATGGTGTATATGTGCCACATTTTCTTTATCCAGTCTATCACTGGGCATTTGGGTTGGTTCCAATTCTTTGCTGTTGTGAACAGTGCCATAATAAACATGTGTGCATGTGTCTTTATAATAGAATGATTTATAATTCTTTGGGTATATACCCAGTAATGGGATTGCTGGGTCAAATGGTATTTCTAGCTCTAGATCCTTGAGGAATCACCACACTGTCTTCTATACTGGTTGAACTAATTTACACTCCCACCAACAGTGTAAAAGCGTTCCTATTTCTCCACATCCTCTCCAGCATCTGTTGACTTTTAAATGATCGCTGTTCTAACTGGCATGAGATGGTATCTCAATGTGGTTTTGATTTGCATTTCTCTAATGACCAGTGATAATGAGCTTTTTTTTCCATGTGTTTTTTGGCCACATAAATGTCGTCTTTTGAGAAGTGTCTGTTCATATCCTTCACCCACTGTTTAATGGTTTTTTTTACCCTGTAAATTTAAGTTCTTTGTAGATTCTGGATATTAGCCCTTTGTCAGATGGGTAGATGGCAAAAATTTTCTCCCATTCTGTATGTTGCCTGTTCACCCTGATGATGGTTTCTTTTGCTGTGCAGAAGCTCTTTAGTTTAATTATATCCCATTTTTCTATTTTGGCTTTTGTTGCCATTGCTTTTGGTGATTTTGTCATGAAGTCTTTGCCTATGCCTACATCCTGAATGGTATTGCCTGGGTTTTCTTCTGGGGTTTTTACGGTGTTAGATCTTATGTTTAAATCTTTAATCCATCTTGAGTTAATTTTTGTATGAGGTGTAAGGAAGAGATCCAGTTTCAGCTTTCTGCACATGGCCAGCCAGTTCCCAACACCATTTATTAAATAGGGAATCCTTTACCCTTTGCTTGTTTTTGTCAGATTTGTCAAAGATCAGATGGTTGTAGGTGTGTGGCATTATTTCTGAGGCCTCTGTTCTGTTCTATTGGTCTATCTCTGTTTTGGTACTAGTACCATGCTGTTTTGATTACTGTAGCCTTGTAGCATAGTTCGGAGTCAGGTGGTATAATGCCTCTAGCTTTTTTTTTTTTTTTTTTTAAATTGCATTTTAGGTTTTGGGGTACATGTGAAAAACATGCAAAGTTGTTGCATAGGTGCATACGTGGCAGTATGATTTGCTGCCTCCCTCCCCTTCACCTATATCTGGCATTTCTCCCCATGCTATCCCTCCCCAACTCCCCACCCCCTGGCTGTCCCCCCCTCCCCCCCAACAGACCCCCGTGTATAGTGCTCCCCTCCCTGTGTCCATGTGTTCTCCTTGTTCAACACCCACCTATGAGTGAGAACATGTGGTGTTTGATTTTGTGTTCTTGTGTCAGTTTGCTGAGAATGATGTTTTCCAGGTTCATCCATGTCCCTACAAAGGACGTGAACTCCTCGTTTTTAATGGCTGCATAATATTCCATGGTGTATATGTGCCACATTTTTCCTGTCCAGTCTATCATCGATGGGCATTTGGGCTGGTTCCAGGTCTTTGCTATTGTAAATTGTGCTGCAATGAACATTCGTGTCCATGTGTCCTTATAGTAGAATGATTTATAATCCTTTGGATATATGCCCAGTAATGGGATTGCTGGGTCAAATGGAATTTCTATTTCTAGGTCCTTGAGGAATCACCACACTGTTTTCCAAAGTGGTTGAACTAATTTACACTCCCACCGACAGTGTAAAAGTGTTCCTATTTCTCCACATCCTCTCCAGCATCTGTTTTCTCCAGATTTTTTAATGATCGCCATTCTAACTGGCGTGAGATGGTATCTCAATGTAGTTTTGATTTGCATTTCTCTAATGACCAGTGATGATGAGCATTTTTTCATATGTTTGTTGGCCTCATGTATGTCTTCTTTTGTAAAGTATCTGTTCATATCCTTCACCCATTTTTGAATGGGCTTGTTTGTTTTTTTCTTGTAAATCTTTTTTAGCTCATTGTAAATTCTGGATATCAGCCCTTTGTCAGACGGGTAGGCTTCAAAAATTTTTTCCCATTCTGTTGGTTGCCGATTCACTCTATTGACTGTTTCTTTTGCCGTGCAGAAGCTGTGGAGTTTGATTAGGTCCCATTTGTCTATTTTGGCTTTTGTTGCCAATGCTTTTGGTGTTTTGGTCATAAAGTCCTTGCCTACGCCTATGTCCTGAATGGTTTTGCCTAGGTTTCCTTCTAGTGTTTTTATGGTGTTACGTCTTATGTTTAAGTCTTTAATCCATCTGGAGTCAATTTTAGTGTAAGGTGTCAGGAAGGGGTCGAGTTTCTGCTTTCTGCATATGGCTAGCCAGTTTTCCCAACACCACTTATTGAACAGGGAATCCTTTCCCCATTGCTTGTTTTTTTCAGGTTTGTCAAAGATCGGGTGGTTGTAGATATGTTGTGTCGCCTCCGATGCCTCTGTTCTGTTCCATTGGTCTATATCTCTGTTTTGGTACCAGTACCATGCTGTTTTGATTACTGTAGCCTTGTAGTAGAGTTTGATGTCCGGTAGTGTGATGCCTCCCACTTTGTTCTTTTTGCTTAGAATTGACTTGGCTATGCGGGCTCTCTTTTGGTTCCATATGAAGTTTAAGGTGGTTTTTTCTAGTTCTGTGAGGAAGGTCATTGGTAGCTTGATAGGTATAGCATTGAATCTATTAATTACTTTGGGCAGTATGGCCATTTTCACAATATTGATTTTTCCTAATGATGAGCATGGAATTTTTTCCATTTGTTTGTGTCCTCTCTTATTCCTTGAGCAGCAGTTTGTAGTTCTTCTTGAAGAGTTCCTTCACATCCCTTATAAGATGTATTCCTAGGTATTTAACTCTCTTTGTAGCAATTGTGAATGAGAGTTCACTCATGATTGGGCTCTCTGTTTGTCTGTTATTGGTGTATAGGAATGCTTGTGTTTTTTGCACGTTGATTTTGTATCCTGAAACTTTGCTGAAGATGCTTATCAGCTTAAGAAGATTTTGGGCTGAGACAATGGGGTCTTCTAAATATACAACCATGACATCTGCGAATAGAGACAATTTGACTTCCTCTTTTCCTAATTGAATACGCTTTATTTCTTTTTCTTGCCTGATTGCCCTGGCAATCAGAACTTCCAATACTATGTTTAATAGGAGTGATGAGAGAGGGTATCCTTGTATTGTGCTGGTTTTCAAAGGGAATTCTTCCAATTTTTGCCCTTTCAGTATGATACTGGCTGTGAGTTTGTCATAAATAGCTCTTATTTTGAGATACATTCCATTGATATCTAGTTTACTGAGGGTATTTAGCATGAAGGGGTGTTGAATTTTTGTCGAATGCCTTCTCTGAATCTATTGAGATGATCATGTGATTTTTGTCATTGGTTCTGTTTATGTGCTGGATTACATTTATTGATTTGCATATGTTGAACCACCCCTGCATCCCAGGAATGAAGCTGACTTGATCGTGATGGATAAGCTTCTTGATGTGCTGTTGGATTCCATTGGCCAGTATTTTATTGAGGATTTTCACATGGATGTTCATCAGGGATATTGGCCTGAAGTTTTCTTTTTTGGTTGTGTCTCTGCCAGGTTTTGATATCAGGACAATGTTGGCCTCGTAAAATGAGTTAGGGAGGATTCCCTTTTTTTCTGTGGTTTAGAATAGTTTCAGCAGGACTGGTACAAGCTCTTCTTTGTATCTTTGGTAGAATTCGGCTGTGAAACTGTCTGGTCCTGGACTTTCTTTGGTTGGTAGGGTATTAATTGCTGCCTCGACTTCAGACCTTGTTATTGGTCTATTCATGGATTTGACTTCTTCGTGGTTTAGTCTTAGGAGGGTGTAAGTGTCCAGGAATTTATCCATTTTTTTCTAGATTTTCTGTTTTATTTGCATAGATGTGTTGATAGTATTTTGATGGTAGTTTGTATTTGTATGGGATCGGTGGTGATATCGTCTTTATCATTTTTTAATTGCATCTATTTGATTCTTCACTCTTTTCTTCATTAGTCTGGCTAGCAGTCTGTTTTGTTGGTCTTTTCAAGAAACCAGCTCCTGGATTCCTTTTTTTTTTTGAAGGGTTTTTTCTCTGTCTCCTTCAGTTCTGCTCTGATCTTAGTTATTGCTTGTCCTCAGCTGGCTTTTGAATTTGTTTTTGCTTCTCTAGTTGTTTTACTTGTGACCTTAGGGTGTCGATTTTAGATCTTTCCTGCTTTCTCTTTTGGACATTTAGTGCTATAAATTTCCCTCTACACACTGCTTTAAATGTGTCCCAGAGATGCTAGTACGTTGTGTTCCTGGGTGCAGTGATGCCCCACCTTGCTTCCGCTTGCACTCCTTGGGCTGCACCCACTGTTTCATCCAGTCCCAGTGAGATGTACCAGGTACCTCAGTTGGAAATGTGACAATCACCTGCCTTCTGCATCGATCTCACTGGCAGCTGCTCGCTGGGGCTGTTCCTATTTGGCCATCTTGCCCGGGGAACTCACTAACTGCATTCTTAAGTGCTGTTAAAGGAGCTCAGAAAGTTTCCCTGAACAAGTCTTGATTAACCAGTGTTTGAAGAATAAGCATGTTTTAACTAGATGAAGGAAGAGTTTCTACGCAAATATTTGTAGTGGGAGGAGATTAGTGCCTACAAAGGGTGGCAATACAGGAGTAAAATGAAGTGAGAATAGAGAAGGAAGAAAGGCAAGGCCTTGCAGGCTTTCCAGGCCAACTTTTGTTTTTAGTCTAAGAAACTTGGAAAGCCATTGAAAGGTTTGAAGGTAGGGGAGGATAATATGATAAAGCTTGTTCATTGTTAGACAAATGCAATAAGGGCTGTGAGTTACACAAGGTATTATGAATGCACAGAGGAAGAAATATGTCTTTAGGGAGGGCAGAAAAGGTCACCATTGTGCTGAACATTAATGAGAAGAAAGTCACCAGAAACACAATGAGGAGAAAGTTCTAGACAGAGGAAAGACAAATATGATCAGAGTGCTGCTGATGTAAATAAATGGTGCATTTAGGTTCCCATGAGTAGCACAGTTTGCCTCAGGTATAGGGTTCCTTCATGAAAGGAATGGGAGATGAATTTTAAAACGTAGATGTGGGCAAGATCATCAAACCTCTGAAACAAAGCCTGAGCTATAGTTAGGATGACAGTATAATTACCCAAACAGGGAAACTTTCAGAGTGAAAAAGGGTGGTATAAATCTTAGAAGAATTGTCATTCGTCATCTATGGCAACTCTACTTGGGTAGATTTAAATATATTGGACAACTGGAATAATTGGTTTTTAATAAGACAAAATTTGCACATACCATCTCCCATCCCACTTGAAAATGCATATCCCACTTCTCTTAGAAAGCTATCACAGATGGTAAGAACCTACCTTTGGAGTTGCGTATAATTCCCGTTTGTACAGTTAAACAGAGTAAACTGACTTCCAGATTTCAAAGCTTTGAACTCAGCTTCCATTTACCAAGTATGAGATGCCTTTCTGCTGCTGTCTACTTAATTGCATGAACTCACTTTATCTTTCTATTGGAATGCAGGTCTTTCTAGTCACATTAATCTTCATAGCTTGTGTTAATCAGAATTATTTTGATTGCAAGTGACAGAAACCCAACTGAGGGAGACAGTGCTGACCACCACCAAATATTCAAGCTCTCTAACTCCCAGGCATATGGCTGAATTGCACTTGCAGGTCTCCCTCAGGAAATGTTTGCCATTTCTGTATCAGATTGTATAATGGCTGCTGTGAGTCTCTCCAGGGCTCTTTTCCTCTGCCATAGAGAAGGACAGCATTGTACCTAGTTGCTCCTCCATCAGCTGGTTTCTAGAGGGAGCACAATGCAGGGAAGAGCCCCGCCTTTTAATGCACAATGAACATGAAAATGAGGGACAGCAGTAAACGTTTGGTATTCCAAACCACTCAGGTTTTGAGATTGTTACTGTATCATAACCTAGCCTATCCTGGCTGATAAGCCAAATCAAAGTAGCTCAAATGAAAAGGAGAAATTGTATTCTGTGGTTTGGAGGACTTGTGGGGTACCTCATAGAATGTATAGAAATAGAACCAGGGCCTTAGGGGATTGAAATGATGAACTAAGAACTACCTGAACCCACAGACTTTTCCCCCTCTTGTTTACTTTTCCTTCCCTCTCCTTCCATCCTTGACCCCTTATTTCTCATCACTGCTTATCTTTGTTTTCCTTCATTCTGTATACTGCATTCATCTAGACAGGAATTCTGCCAGAAACCCTAAATTTACCTTGTCTCAGTTGAACGTGTCCAGGGGAAAATGTTTCATTGCTCCCAGTTTTCACTGGAAAATAATCTGATTGGCTTTGTGTGGGCTGTGGATACTTCCGTGCATCACCCACACTGGGAGAAGTGTCAGTTTTGCTTGCTGGCATGTGTGTCCATGTTTTTGACTATGGTATATTCAGTTTATAGTTCTTTTGCAGGATTTCATTTAAACTATTTGCTATTTTGTGGGTGTCCATTTAGAAAACATTAGGTAGTAATTTGCTTAATGCCATGTGTAATTAGAGCTACTAGTAATGTCTTCACAGACCCTCATAGGTAGTGTTGCTCTCCTGTATGCCATGACTTTCTCTGTCTCTCCATATTACCTATTATAGTTAGTAGATACCCTTTGAATTTCTTGCATCAGATTAAATAAGATACCAAGCTTGCTAAAATTTGATGTTTATTGCATGTCCCAGAGACTACATTTCAGGGGTTTCATTTGTTAGATGTCCTTTTTTGGTGATATTATGGAAGTTCTTGCTTACCTGAGAAACAAACACTTAATATTTCTATTTCTTATTTTATAACTATCCTTTGAGATGGAGCTTCACTACGTTGCCTGGGCTAGAGTGCAGTGGCTATTCACAGGTGCAACCATAGTGCACTGTCACCTCAAACTCCTGGCCTCCTATCTTCCAGAAGATGTCAGTTATATTCAAAGTTACGTCACCTGACACATGATACAGTGGTGACATCCTTTGACCATGACCTTGTGGGGGAGATATTGCTAATTGCTTATATCATTCTTTCCACCAGGCTTCAGGATGCTTCTGTACACTGTAGTCCAGACAGCTTTTATGGAGATGTAAGAATTGGCCAGAGGCTGGGAGCATTGGTTCATGCCTATAATCCCAGAACCTTGGAAAGCTGAGGCGAGATCATCTGAGCCCAGGAGTTCTAGACCAGCCTGGGCAACATGGCAAGACCCCTGTCCCTACAAAAATAAAAAAAAAATTGGCTTGGTGTCACATGCCTCTGGTCCCAGCTACTTAGGAGTCTGTGGAGAGAGGATTACTTGAGTCCAGGAGGTTGAGGCTGCAATGAGTCATGTTTGTGTGTTTGTGCCATTGCACTCCAGCCTGGGTGACAGAGCAACACCCTGCCTCAAAAAAAAAAAAAAAAAATTTGACCTGAAAGTTAAAAGTGATTTATCATTCCTGCCTGAAGATCAGTTGTTTGTCAGATAGTACCCAACAGGCAAAACAGACAAAAGAGAAGTGTGGGTTAGGGAATCTTGTGGGTGTGGTCTTCAATTGGTGTTGGCTAAGTAACAAAGTGAAGGTCATGAGTTAGACCCAGGAACAAACCAGGTAATCTCTTAATCCATTCCTTCCACTTTTGCTGTTTCCCCGCAATCTGCACTTTGTCTTGCTAACGGATCTTGACATTGGCTAACCCTTATCTTACCAGCACTAACCTTCATCTATTCCTTTGAGTTAACTTATTCTCTTGGACTTGTTAGGGCACTTTGTAAAGGATTGTTTTACCTAATGAATCATCTTCAAATGTTGGTTGTCCTTTTTTTTTTTTTTTTTAAGAGATAGGGTCTCAATCTGTTGTCCAGGCTGGAATGAAGTGGTACAATCATAGCTCATTGTAGCCTCGAACTCCTGGGCTCAAGCAATCCCTCTGCCTCAGCCTCCCAAGTAGCTGGGACCACAGGCATGTGCCACCACACCTGGCTAGTTTTAAAAATTTTTTTGGAGAGACCCCGTGCCTTGCTGTGTTGCCCAGGTTGGTCTTGGGCTCCTGGCCTCCAGTGATCCTCCCACCTCAGCCTCAATGTCACTGGGTTAGAGGCTTGAGCCACCATACTCAGTAGCATTAGTTGTCTTTGTCTTTATCTGGGCCCTTGCAAAGCAGGAAGGAAAAACACCTTCTGTGAAGTGGTCTTAGACTGAACACTTCTCAAGGTCAGCTGTTTCTCCAAATTGTTACCTCACCTAAGGAAATTGAGAAACCGTTAGAATCTATGCCTATTGCCTGTCCGAATGGGCTTCTCCTTTTATTGTTCCCCATGGTTGCTAAGTATACAGTTCCAGTGACTGTTCCACTATTTCCTGGCATGTCACTTAGGGCAATGTATCTTTTTTTTTTCCTTCTGTAATATGAAACGATTGAGAGCCTAATTCTTATGGTTGTTCTGAAAAAGATAAATGAGAATTATCGAAGATCTACCACCTGAAATGTGAGGAGAATGCCCTACTTATCAGTGTCCACCCAGTTCATTATTGTCCCTACCTTTACAAAGACTATGGTTATGTTGGAGTCTGGAGTTGGCCAAGGTCAACCAGATAAAATTGCAGCTTCTTTTTTCATTTTGAGACAAGGTCTCTCATCCAGGCTGGAGTGCAGTGGCACAATTTCAGCTCACTGTAGCCTCAAACTTTTGGGTTCAAGAAATCCTGCCACCTCAGTCTCCTGAGTAGTTGGGACCATAGGCGAGCCTTACCATGCCTCGCTAATTTTTGTAGAGTCAGGGTTTTGTCATGTTGTCCAGGCTGGTCTTGAACACTTGAGCTCAAGTGATCTGCTCACCTCAGCCTCCCAAAGTGCTGGGATTACAGGCATGAGCCACTGTGCCCAGCCTCTGTAGCTACAATTTTTTTAAAGTTACCTTCCTCCAGCTAGATTGTACCTCTTCATTGCCAGGTAAAATTGTTCTGAGTATATCTGAATCACCAGTTTGATTAAATCCAGGGAAATCCCCCTCAAACTCTGCCAAGTTTAATATGAACCAACATAGTTTGAAAAACTGTAATTAACATTCAAACACATTTTCTATTGATCAGAATTCAGGCTTTATTATTGAACAATGAAAAGAGCTAAAACTTAATTCCAAGCATGTGTAGTTGAAGTTTGCAAAGCAGGATATTGTTCACAAAACACATTCAGTATTTCAAAAATACTTATTTGAAGAACAGAATATATTGAAAACTGTTTGCTTCTAAAAAGCCCATTTTCCCACCAAGTCTAAACTTTGTAATTTAATATTAAGCAATGACGTTACTTTGTACAATCTAGTTAAACAATGTAATGGGAATAGCAGTTGGCAGAATAAAAAATTTTGTAGATGTATGCAGTTTTCCAAAATCGTGTTCTATAAATTCAGTTTTCAGTTTCCAAAGATTGGTTGCCCATAATAGAGTTACATATATAACGATGGCTAAAAAATACAAGCTTACAAAAGTGTAGAGAAGAAACTAACAAAAGTGCACTCTCAATCTCATAAAAGGTGAGAGTCCGGATGCTAAAGCAAAATAAATGTAAGTTGTTTTTTCTCTGTTTTCTTTTAACATGCAATCTGCTTCTTTGTTCTGCATTAGGGTTACCCATTTAAGTGACAGGTTATAGTGCATTGCTGGGAATGAAAATTGATCAGATATGCACCTTGTCATTTCCTTTTAAATTGTGGTTTTAAACTTCCAAAAAGGGGGTAGGCATGAAGAAAAATAAATCGGAACTTCTTCAGAGATTTGAGTTCTGACAGAGCAGACAAGATACAAGTCCCACCAAGAGATGCAGCGATTGAAAAGGATAACGGGCTAACAAGGTATTATTGCCATCGTGGGACAGAATGAGCAACAGGCTGAGAAGTTTTTGGATTATATAGCACCTAGAATCTCTGATTTAGGGAATTCTTGTTAATAAAATATACACTCAATTTCCAAGGGAAAACCTTTCAGGTAGCACCTTTCAGGTAGCCTAAGCCTGGTTTTCTGGAGTGACGAGATGCATGGCTACTGTGGTTTGTTTTTAAAAACAGACTGGGTTTATACAAGTAAGAAAGACTAGGAAAGAGCAAGATTTTAGTGCATTTTGCAGAAGCCTTTTTATCTGTGTGGACATGGCTGGATCATTATTTCTGATCCAGACCCCAGAAAGGACAAAATCCCAAAGAAACGTGTTGGCGAAATTGGCTGACTTTGTCATTTTGCTATGGACATTGATCCTGTGTTGCAATTTTTCAATAAGTAAAATTTTTATTATTCTTACAAATCATCAACCTGTAAGCAGGACGAATCTTGCTTGGAGGACACGTTGGAGAAGAGCCTATGAAGGGATGGTGAACTCACATATGTACCTCTTGCTGCTGCGACAGTCCTCATCACTCCACTTGCCTTGAGCTGACTGGGAGAGGAGGACACAGTTTTCCCGCTTGCCACCGTCAGGCTGTGCACGGTCCCAGTTGAGGAAGGAGATGGCAGCTCCATTGACATCGACAAACTTGCCTTCCGTGACCATATCATTGATGCCCAGCCAAAAGTCATTGACACCTGGCAGGCTCCTCTTACCATAGTCTCTGAGGGCATTGATTTCGTCAGCGTTCCTGGGGATAACCAGGATTCCTCCTTTGGAAATGCAGTCTTCATTAGCCTCATGGAACTGCTTCAAGCCTTCTGAAGCAAGGTAGCATTTCTTGTGAACTTTTGTGCCTCGGAGACAGACTGTGAAGACATGAAATTTAACATACTAAGTTGCATTTTGAGTGTATTATGGCTAGGGCTGGACCTGGCAAATAGCAAGAAGTATTTGTGGAATGAAGTATGGTAATGTGAGACAACAATTTTGTATGTGCGAGACAACATGCTAAGCAGTTTGCGTAAATTAAGTCACATGATCTTGACAACCCCATGAAGTTGTATTTTATTACCCCTATTTTTACATGTCAGGATATTTAGGCTTAGAGAAGTTGTTACTTGTAACAACTCAACATTTTTTTTAAAGAGGTAATTTATACAGCTTGTGAGACTATAGCTACCCAAACCCAGGTCTGCCGTACTTCAAGACATGGCCTTGAACGTCATGCTATTCTGATACACACATGCTTGCTAATCTGTGTAGCTCCATTATGTGCTGGATTTCCTTGAGAGTTTTGAAACTAGATAGTATTTCACATCTATTTCAAAAAGCTCGGATACAGTGGCTCACGCCTGTAATCCCAACACTTTGGAAGGCCGAGGTGGGCCGATCCATGGGGTCAGGAGTTCGAGACCAGCTCGACCAACATGGTGAAACCCTGTTTCTACTAAAAATACAAAAATTAGCCAGGTATGGTGCTGCATGCCTGTAATCCCAGCTACTTGGGAGGCTGAGGCAGGAGAATCACTTGAACCCGGGACACAGAAGTTGCAGTGAGCCGAGATTACGCCGCTGTACTCCAAACCTGGGTGATAATGTGAGACTGTGCCTCAAAAACAAACAAACAAAAAACATGTGGAGAGAATGATTTTCTTAAGCAGATAACTGAGCCTTGGTAATATTGTTTAGATTATTCAGGATAAAGCAAACTTAAAGATAGTTTCAGGCCATAGCATTGATGAGTCAGGCCTCAGAGCCATAGTGCCTGGGTTTCAGTCTCACCTCTGACATTTAACTAGCTGTGTACATCTTGAACAAATTAACTTCTTTGTGCCTCAGTTTCCTCATCTGTAAAATGAGGATAATTGTAATAGCGTAACTTCTTGGAGGAGTCAACATAAGTTGTTGAAGGATTAATGGATTTGTGTTTATAAAGAATTACTGGTACCTGACGGTGTGGGTAAAGGATAATCAAAACTCACCTTCTGCATAAGCATTTAAGCATCTTTTAACTTTCTAATTCTCCTCCCCTGGAAACTTGATAAAGGGAGGATGTCATCCTTGTTACTAGGCAACATTGCTTACGGTAAAAATGACCCCACATTGGTAATGTGCATCTGGCCTGGGAGTTACAAATACTTGATGGAAAGCCATAACATCAGTGTTCCCTGAAGGCAGTTACTTGTAACTAGACAGGTCTCCTGTGGGGACCCTCGACGCCCTGCTTTTGAAATTGCTACAAAGAATATTAGCTCCTTGGGGAATGAGACTTGTAAACCAAGGCTGTTCCTGAACCTGCCCAGCATGGCTCACTTCTCACCCCTTGGAGAAGAGCTCGTGGGCAGTGTTGCACGTAGCCAGGTGTGGTGGCATGCGCCTTTTGTCTCAGCTACTTAGGAGGCTGAGGCAAGAGAATTGCTTGAACCCAGGAGGCAGAGGTTGCAGTGAACCAAGATCGTGCCAGTGTGCTCCAGCTGTGGGGAGGAATACTGGCGCTGCTCTGTTGGGAAGCTGAGGTTCTAACCCACATCTTTCTAGCATCTGATGCTGGGTATGGCCCAAGTGAGTCCTGGAGGCCTGATAGGCACTTAGTTAACATCCGATAAATGTTAATCATTTTAGTTATTTCATGGTTGATTCATTCTGTTTCATTACCCTTTAGGGAATAAGTGTGGACCGACTTTTCAAATGCATTCCCGAACCATTTTTATTTCTATACCACCTATATATAGGAGAGTAGTGTTGTAAATGAAGCTGATTTCCTAAAACCATCCTCTCCCAGTGTTTGGGCCCTCTTATTGGCCCCCTTGCTGATTTGTCAATGTTTCTTTTAAAAAGATGTCCCCCAAGGCCGGGTGCAGTGGCTCACGCCTAAAAAACCCAACACTTTGGAAAGCCGTGGTGGGCTGATTCATGGGGTCAGGAGTTCAAGATCAGCCAATCAACATGGTGAAACCCCATTTCTACTAAAATTACAACAATTAGCCTGGTATAGTGGCACATGCCTGTAATCCCAGCTACTCGGGAGGCTGAAGCAGGAGAATCTCTTGAACCTGGGAGGCAGAGGTTGCAGTGAGCTGAGACTATGCCTCTGCGCTCCAGCCTAGGCAACAAAGCAAGACTCCATCTCAAAAAAAAGGAAAAAGTCACGCAGAAATTGACCCAGAAATGTTCCTATCTCCTTTGGGATGAGGCACTGATAAAGCGACTTACCTGTCTGCAGGGCTTGCATTTCCTTCAGGGCATTGACTTCTCTCCAGAGCTTTTCAATTTGAGTCTTCAGATCTCCATCCTTTTCTGGGGAAAATTTTAGGGTGGGATGGGGTAGGTGAAATGAAAAGCATAGGATTAAAATAAAATGAAGCTTTGGAATGTAGACAAAAATAATGCGTGAAAATAACTTGTGGCTGGGCATGGTGGCTCATGCCTGTAATCCCAGCACTTTGGGAGACCGAGGCAGGTGGATCACTTGAGGTCAGGCGTCGGCGACCAGCCTGGCCAATGTAGCAAAACTCCATCTCTACTAAAAATACGAAAATTAGCTGGGCATGGTGTTAAGTGCCTATAACTTCAGCTGTTTGGGAGGCTGAGGCGTGAGAATTGCTTGACCTTGGGAGGCACAGGTTGCAGAGAGCTGAGATCATGCCACTGTACTCCAGCGTGAGTAAAGGGAGTGAGACTGTCTCAACAACAACAACAACAAAAAAAAATGAAAGAAGGAAAGGAGGAAGAAATGAAAGAAAAATTGGACAAGAAGATTACTAAGAGCTTGAGGGCAATCACAATCCTAGAAGGTACTTCTATGAGATGGGAGGGCTCCTCTCCAGTTCCATCCTGTAACTCTAGGCTTTTGATTTTTCAGGGTCATCTGAGAGTGAGCTCTGTCTCTTTTTTCCTGTGTGTTCCTTCTGCTGGGCTCACTCTTGCTCCAGCTCTTTCCTGTATTCTCACCAAGCTTAACTATCTCCTCTTCTGATTAGACTTTCCTTGTTATCCCGTAATTTAGTATCCCTTTTGCTAATCTATCTTCGAAACCTGTTATTCATTCTCTAGTCTCTATTCACATTTTATTCCATTTTTATGGGATATTCTCTATATTTTCTGTTCTCTATTTTATTTCGTCTGACTTGTTGTTTGTGGTGCTTCTGATGCTTAACATGATGCTTGGCACATGATAGGTGCTCACAGTGTTGTCTAGTGAATACACACTTTGTGGTATACAAGATGGTTACTTTCACACACTCTTCAAACATAGCTATGAAGGGAGGACAACTAGATTCCCATTGAAGAATGAGGACAAGTCGAATTAGAGAAGTAACTTGATAGATATTTGGCAGAACTCATACTCAAACATATTTGGATCCCCAAGTCCCCTGTTGGCAGTGTTCCTACTCAACCCATGCCTCGGGTATGGTGGCTTCTAGCAGGGTGAAGTGCTAAAGGCTCATGTAGAAATACGTCTGTATTGGGTATTAGCAACTTGTTCAGTCTTGTATGTTCCTGGACGAGGCTAAAGGATCCTCATGGCTGTCCTTGACCAATCTTGGCTATAAGAAAGTGGCAGAAAACAAAAGACCTTGGCTAAATCAAAATTTCAGGCCTATTAAGGATTCTCTTAGAGACTGGCAGCTTGTGAGTTTTCCAAAGGCATTAATTAAAAATCATAAATAATGAAGTATTAAAACCACCATATACTGTTTGTCAGAGATCAGTTCTTTCAGTAGTGTTTTGAGAGAGATACTATCCTTGTCTCCATTCTACAGAAGAAACAGAGGCCCAGAAAGCTGAATTCACCTGCTGAAGGTCACCCAGAATCGAGATTTGAATTTGCTCAGCTCCAGGCCCATTCTCTGTTCAGCCCTCCAATCTGTTTCTCACAGTGAGTGCCTCTACCTTCTTGGACCCTAGCACACGTAGACAGAGAACATACTTAAAGCTTGGTAAGAACAGTCTCCAGCTGCTGCTTTGTGGGGTTGCCGTAGAGTGAACCTATGTTTGGTATTGGATTTTTCAGGGCAGTCTAAAATTCACATGTGCTAATTCACTGTCTTCTTAAACATGTGCTTCATGAGCCATGTGTTGCCTCATTTGGGTTAGGAAACTGTCTTCTGGAATATCTAGGGGTGGTCCCCGATTCTTGTGTAGTTAATGCTGCACGTCAATTTTCAAAACATCCCATAGCTCAGCTCAGAAATACAATAACTCAAGGATTTTATTGATGTGATCATGTAATCCAGAAAAAAATAAAAGGGTACATTTAGACTTGCAAATTCATCAGCTATTGGGGGGCCGGGCTTGCAAAGGCTACTGAAGACTTGCTTCCAAGATAAAAGCAGTCACCTTTACACATGTCATCCCTCATCCCTCTCAGCTTCCTGCTCCATTCTCCTTAAATATGTGGTCTCCACTGAGAGATGGTAAACATTGTAATTAACATGGAGACACACGAATGAATATTAGGCTCCTGGGAGATGGTTATGAAATTCATTATCCAGGGACTGGGCTGTAGCTTCCATCCTTTGGAGCTGATGTAGATGTCTTTCGTGTACATCAAAGGGAATATGTGGAACAACTACTGTGCTGTAAAAGTTTTATTTTATTCAGGAATGCAGCACATACATTGGTGAGACCTATGAGGTAACTACCAGGGAGATCTTGTGTTTGAAGCTAAATTTTTCAATGGCTATTCTGAGTCCCCCAACAGGCTCCCTTTTGTTTTATTGTTGCTCTCCAGAAGTAGACACAGTGTAGAAACACAAAAAGAATTCCCAAAAGAAAGGACCAGTGAAACCATTATACGGTGTTGGGTTTTCAAGGTGTATGGGTATGGGTACTCCCATACACTGAAGATGGGAAGATGGGAAGCTGGGTTGGTGTTACATTTGGAGAGACACTTAGAAAGTATGATTAACGTGCAATTTTAGTTTGGGAAATGTATCGTAACAGCCTAACACGGGGAGCAATATATGTGTGCAAAGCAGTTACTTGGGGCTATTGAATCAAAAAGAGAGGTATTGGGAAGTTCAGCAAGAGGTATTAGATTAAGTCATGGCCCATCCAAACAATGGAATATTACACAGCTGTTAAAATGAATAAAGCATTGCTTACACTGGTAACTATCCAAGATTTAGTAGGTTAAATAAATTCATTTACCTGCCAACCTGCCAAACATTTTGCATAGCCAATTCTTTGTTAAAAATATCTTTTAACTGTGCATTTGTAACACTCTGGGAAGAGGCCAGCTGTGGTAGCTCACATCTGTAATCTCAGCACTTTGGGAGGCTGAGGCAGGCAGCTCACTTGAGGTCAGAAGTTTGAGACCAGCCTGCCCAACGTGGTAAAACCCCATCTCTACTAAAGTGTGTATATACATACACACACACACACAGAGAGAGAGAGAGAGAGAGAGAGAGAGAAAGAGAGAAATTAGCCGGGCATGGTGACAAGCACCTGTAATCCTAGCTGCTTAGGAGGCTGAGGCACTAGAATCATTTGAACCTGGGAGGTAGAGGTTGCAGTGAGCTGAGATCACACCACTGCACTCCAGCCTCGGTGACAGAATGAGACTGTCTCAAAACAAACAACCCCACAAAAAACAAAATGCAAAACTTCTGAGAATAGTATTATCCAGTAGTTAATGCTGGATAATTTTGTGATGAGGATTGGGAAAGAGAACATGGTTTTCACTTTTGATGTCATAAACATTGGTGTTACATTTCAAGGTACTTAAAGTATTTTGTAAGTATATGGATGGGTGGGGATATCATTGATTGACAGGTTTATTTCGTCACCTACTGTAGAACCTACTTTCTTGGACCTAATGGCAAAAAGGAGCAAAAACTGTTTTGAAGGAAGGACATTGAAGAGGTGTGTACGCAGTCAGTTTTTTTTTAAGTGTGCATGCACATGTGGTTATGAGGAAAGGGATTGGGGAAGAAGAGGGAAAAGAAGTGGGGAGAAAAAGGTGGGGAGAGAGAGAAGAGTGTGGGAGGAGAAGGGAGGGAGGCCCGTGGATAACCTGGATGTGACCTAAGCTGTGATTGCTTCAGGAACACCCACACGGCACCCACATGCAGACGTAATCACATTCATACCCTCTTTGCACATTGCTACTGGGTGTGCACCACTCTCACCAGGAGTGCCACTCCATTCAGTGGTGAAGAAATGCCACAAAACGTGCCACGTCACCCAGCCTCCTCTCTCTCCCTTCCTTTGATACTATCTTCAGCAACATGTTTCATCTACTTATGAAAACTATTTTAAACTTTAACTAAAGGAAGTATTACATTTCGAAAGGGAAAACGATTCCACTTAACCTTGCGTCAGACCTAAATTTTGTAAATGCCCCTGAAAAAGAGTACTTCATAATCATTAAAGTACAAGATCACTATTTACCCACCAGCCATCTGTGTCATGTCAAAGACTCTAACCTTGTTGAAATGTGTGTGTTTGTGTGCGTGTTGGTGGGGTGGAGGGGTTACTAATGAAGTGAAAATGATAAGGAAAGAGTGTCATCATAGTTGGAAATATCCTCATATGAAAATGACACAGAGGATGAGATGAAACACTACCCTGTGTCTTGCTTTTTTCTTTTGCTTTGGTTTCAGCATATTGCAACTTCTTTATTGTTATTTTTTTTTAACCTGTTAACCCAATTAAAACCACTCAAAATTTGAGGTTGCCTGGAGATTGATTAAATTTTGCATCACAATGCCTTCAAATACTATATGACTTTGAATCTCCCCAACTTAAAGTCAACATGCAATCTCTCTATGGCATGAAAGAGTTAAAATATATGGTATAGACTGTCCGTATACTGCTGAGGATATGGAAATATAAGCTAATGATAACTAATGAAAAGAGAAGTCACTATTACCAAAAGCTCTATCCACTGCTACACGTTGAATAAGATTATAGTTATCTTAAAAATATAACTGAATCCAGTTACTCCATAGCTACTAGTGAAACTGTCCTCTGTTAATACATTCTTCCTGCCCCATGTTAATAACACCAGATGTTCAGATATCCAGCTGAGCTTTCTTTGAAGCACTTACTATTTAAGCTCACCTAACAAAAAATACACAATTCAGAACTTTTTATTGCCAATTTTTTTCCCTGTTTATAAATTTTTAAAAAGCCGAGCAGCATGGTTTCTTTAAGATCAAACTATCCCAGAGAATTAAAAGGTCACTTAATCCCCGAAATGCCATATAGGCATGATGGCTTGGTGCCGTCACCAAAGACAGTCTCCTGGAGGAGTATGGAAATTAACATTGTCCCGCACCTCCCTTTACTGTGGAAGGCTAGAATTTGGCTTGACAGAGAAGCCCCCTTACCTTTCACTCTGCGTTTGCTGTGTTTCCTGGCCTTTAATCTGGACGTGTGGCTGGTGGTCTGGTCCAGGAGTAAGGTGATCACCAGGATGCAAATTACAAGTCCATTCTTTGCCATGGCTCTGGGGCAAGCCTGCCGAGCCTCGTCACCAGCCCCCCTGAAGCAGCTATGCAGAGGTAGACTACACAGCTACATCTTGCTCTGGGATGCCTGGGGCTGGCTTATAAAAGTGAGCTTTGGAGGTTGGCTGGAATCCTGCTGACGAAATGTTTGGATGCCTCTGCTGGCCACAGCATAAGGTGGCCCCTTGTTCTCATGCCTCATGTTAGGCTTATTTATTTCTGCTGCATTTCCTAGTGATTTGCCTTTTTGGAGTGTATCAATGTTAACTTCAGGTTTTGCCTACTTGCTTTCTGTTTTAAAGTCTGAGAAGCTTGGGGTCTTTGTGAGAACCTAATATTTAACTCTTTGATTTGGAGCTCTGAATTTTACTAAATGTTCTGGAAAATGGATTTAATTTAGTTTTCAGGGCAGAAAAAGGAAAGTTACCGCATGCGTGTGTGTGTGTGTGTGTGATGCTATAGCACCATTCATTTAAGCCAGTGTGTCTACTCACACTTGTGTGTCTGCACAGCTCAAGTGGAGCTTGGAAATAGTTTGCTCAATGGAATTTACGGAGACTGTGGAAATAGATACTCGATGATAAAAAACAAGGTTGCAAAGACCTTTTGCCATTTCTAAATCATTTCTAAGTCTCTTCCCACACCCCAACTGTGTTTTCCGGGTGCGTTTTCTCTGTCATTCCACTTTATCCCTTCCCAAAATCAATCTCTTGGTGTGGGCTATTTTGTATGTGGCCTACTCCATCTTGTCCTTTGGATCTGAACTCACATTGCCACCTCCACAGAGATGCCTTCTCTAGGTGCATAATCTAGGAAGGTCCTGCTCTGTGGTTCTCCATCAAAGTACCCTCCTTCCTTGATAGCCTTCATCACAATTCAGTTCTCATTTAAACTGGAGTCACACTAAGAAATCATCACTCTCAGTGCTGGTGAAGCTCTGGTTGTCTTGTGGGTTCTTGGTCGTGAGGCGAGGCAAGGGACAGAAGTGGTCCTTTAACCTGTCTTCCTCCTGCAGGAATTCCAACTCCTGCTTATTATTCAGGGAAAAACCAGAGAAAATTAAATAAACTAAATGGCTGACAAGATTGGCTATGAGAAGAGAAAGTGGGATGAGGGTGCGTGGATGGTGACAGATCTGAGAACATTCTCAAGTGAAAGTTTTTGTCCCTGTCACAAATGCTGACAGACATGGCCTTCCCATTTAGGTGAGCCTCCTCCCCTCAAATCTTAACAGGAAAAGCACCTGGGATGGCAGTGACTTGAAAAAAAATCACACACATCAAAGATAAGAGGGCGGGATGGCCCCTGCCCCACCTTGTCCTTGAGGAAGGCAGGCCTCACCGTTTTATTGGAGGCTGAACAATTCCTTTTTTGTAGAGCAGGATGATGTCACCAGCTTGTGTCCTGGGCTGGACTTGGGCTTCTGTAAGGACTATTTAAGAAAAAACACCACATTTATAGCCGGGGATAGACACTATAAAAATACTGCCTTTAGACAAAAAGCATTTTGATGAGAATTTTTAAACTGTCATCAGGGTTTCATTTTCTTTAATAAATGGCTGTTCGTAACACATTCCCTGACCACCCTGTGCCATTGGTGTGTTTATTCCACTGGTTGCTATTTTAAAGTCACTCTAAGCTGTTTTCCAGAGTCTCAAGTTCTAATAAACAAATCTATCTGGCCTCATGGTTATTTCTCCATGAATACCCGAGGCCAAACACGTTTAAAGGCTGTGTTCAAAGGTTCCAGAGCAGCATTTAAAGGAAGCGATAGGACTGAAGTAGATTCAGCAAGGCTGAACTGCTTATAGGAAAGATAGGTTTCGGGGTATGTGCAAAGCTGCCTTTGGCTTTCCACTTCAGTTTCTACTGTGGTTATTACTTGTAGCCATGGCTGCCAAAAATGTTAAAGAATTTACAGAAAGGGATGGTGACAGGTTTCAGGGAAGGGAATTAAGAGACTGCTCCATTGGAGCAGTGTTGCATACAGACCAAGAGCAAGAACTCAGAGTTTGGGATTGAAGTCTCAGATGTGTCATTGATCGGCTGTGCAACAGGGGTTGGACTTTCTTGTGTCTCTGAACCTTGATGTTCTGATCCCTTTTGCAGCCAGTTGAGGAAACCAGAGCATGTGTCTGTAACAGAGCCACATTTGGTCACAGTAGGTGATGAATCAAAGGGTGTTTGGGTTTCCTTCAGTCCCATCCTACAGGTAAACAAGGCCTCCTGCTTGCATAAGGTCCTCAGACTTGCCGCTGCCCTGACCCCAACCTCACAGATTCGGTTCCATGTGCCCCTGTGATAAACACATCGCTGTTGGAGAACTTCTAAAACACGCAATTATTTTACATTACCCCCCACCCTTGGCCAAAGATTTGGCCTTAGACATGCACCTTGTCTTAATCTCTTATTTTCTAGACCAGTGCTGTCCAGTAAAAGTGCTGAATGACCATATGTGACCAGCGGCTGCCATACTTGTTAGCATAGTTCTAGTGCCAAGCAAATGGACTAATACGTAGGGGAGGTACTTTGTAAACAGGTATTACATGTTCAACCAAGAAGTTTTGTAGTCAACAGATTGGTGACTTAGATTCAATTCATCTTATCCTTAATCTTAACCTAGGCCCTCTGCTAGGAGATTTTAAATGTAAATCTAGTAAGAAAGTCATTATTAGCCTTGTCTCAAAAAGATGAGACCCAGCCTTAGTGATGCGAAAGTTCTTAGACTTCTCAACTTCTAAGAGTTAGTCAGACTTGGCTCTCCCATATCGGGGCTTGGCTGAGGGGTGAGGCCCACCCTGTCGGGAGGGGATATGGGGCTTCATGGGCTTACCTAGGAGGTCAGTGTGAAATTCCTGGTAAAGTCAGGGCAGTGAAATGAGAACAATGGAATCTCAAGTTTAGGAAAGACCTGGAGTCAACAAATTCCCTTTGCTACTTGCGTCCCTGATGCAACAGCTGGCAAGTCTCTGAACATTTCCACTGATGGAAAATTCACTACCCAACAGCAAGGCGGCTATTTCTACCGCCTCACCCAGAAGGCTTTCCTCCTCCTCCTCTGTCTGCTTTACTGACTTCTTATGACCAGCCACCTCTCTTGAAAACCTGTAAGGAAAGATTACAGCCCCCGATTTTAACTCGGGAAGTTCCCCTGACATTGCTGTGCTTGACTTGCTCTGTTTTCACCTCTTCAACTGTTACTCCAAGTTCTTTGGGTTCTCACTGCTTAAGTTACAGCAGCCTCTGCCTGGTTCCCTCTGGTTCTACTCTATGAACGTGGTTGTCACCTCCCTGAGCTGGTGTCTAATGTATGACCTCATCTTAAACCAGCTCCCTCCCCTCTTCTGGGACCCAGCGTTCTCCTGGCTCCTTCCCACCAGACATGATGCTGAGGCCACTGTCGCCTTGGCCCCACACAAGCAGACACCTCACTTCTTTACTTCCCAAAGCAACAGGTACTCGTGGAAAAATGCACAAGTGACATCACACAGACCTGAAGCTGAACTGTGGTGCTCACATGTGCCAATTCTGTGATTGTTTTTGGCAAGCTCGCTAACCTCTCTGAGCCTCACATTCCTCTATATGGGGAATCATAAAGATTATTTACCAGCAATGTTGGGGAGATTAAACAGATGCCCTGAGAACAGTTAGAATAGTGGCTGATATCCATTCTAGATATTTAATAAGTGCAATTGCTACTAATAATCATTATTATCCTCATAGTTAAAATAGTATCTTAGCTCTTACCAACTTCACCCTGAAGTCTATTCCTCTCCAGGCATCCCACCTGTCCCCATCTGGTTGTCCCCTCTAACCCGTCCTCCAGCACTCACTGCAGTGAACAGTCTATTTTTTTAAGGAAGGCAAGCATTTGGTTGATGTGTTATTCCTAGGTGTACTGACATTTTAAATTTATTGTGAGTTTTGCCTGGCCCTGCTGCCAGATACTCCAAGAATACAAAAAAAGCCAGTATTCCTTTCCCTTCCACCAAGAGCAAGGGCAACCCACAGTGGAAAAACCTTCCCAAATTCTCTCTGTGGCCCTCCCAAGTTTAGACTTGGTAGAAACAGTTTTTGGCCTTCAGGTGACAACAACAGGGTCCTTGTTCTTCCTCCAAATTCAGAGGCTTGCTGGCTCTAACAGGGCTTGGAGCGAGATGACCACAGGTTGCAGAGTGGACCACTGGGAAAGTTTGCCTTTCTGGGGATTAACTAATTTTCCAACCATTATGCTGGTGGAAATTGAGTGATGGAACAAAGGTTATGTGGTGTTCTCCTTGAGCTGCTTAATAAACAGTAAAGCTATTCCTTTTTATTCAATTTACATTAAAAAAGATTGATATTTGGTCACCTTTCCAGCAAGTGCTTCCTGAGTCTGAAAACCTAAATGGAGAAATTGAGGGAATTGTTCTTAACAGGCAAACCAAGGAATAGTGTCCCTGATCCCTGTTTCTTACCAAGAATGGGAAAATGAATCAGACAGTTAGATGAACTGTTGGCATAAGGTATTATGTATACTTGTTTAGATTCTGAGGTTAACAAAGAGAAAAAGAAAAAGGCCAGGCGTGGTGGCTCATGCCTGTAATCCCAGCACTTCAGGAGGCTGAGGTGGGCAGATCACTTGAGGTTAGGAGTTCAAGACCAGCCATGGACAACATAGCAAAACCCCGTTTCTACTAAATATAGAAAAATTAGCCAGGTGTGGTTGTGTGTAAATGTAAGCCCAGCTCCTCAGGAGGCTGAGACATGAGAATTGCTTGAACCCAGGAGGCAGAGGTTTCAGTGAGCCGAGATTGTCAGCCTGGGTGACACAGCAAGACTTTGTCTCCAAAAAAAAAGAGAAAGCAACAGATGGGGAGAATGATGGAAGGATGGAGAAAATTTGGTATTGCACAAGTTGATTTTAAGGATTTCATGGGACATGCAGCTGGATTTGTTTAGTTGATGATTAAAAATAAATGTTGGGTATGTAAATGAGGTTGAAAGAGAGTTGGATTAGGAAATGATTATTGTTAATAGAGAATTAATATACTAATAGTGGGAAACCTTGGTCATGAGTTTGAAGCCAGGACACATGTGGAGAAATGAAGTAGGCTCAGAGACAAATCTCTGAGGATTCAGGTATTTGAGAGGTGAGTAAAGGCAGCCAGAAAAGATTCAGTGGTCCGAAAAGCTAGAGGAAAAACTGCTTTTCTCTCTATTGAGTCAAGAAACAGCTTTTTGAACATAAGATGAAAGTTTTTGGGGAGGAGCGGGGAGAGAGAACTGGCAAATACATCAAAGAAGCAAAATAGAAAAGAAAAATAAACCTTGGTTTTGGGACTTAGAAAATGACTTAAAATAACTTTTCTCTAATGCATTAGATGTGGAAGCCAGATTGCAGTGAGGAAAATACTAAGTAGATGTTGAAGAGGTGACTTTAAAATTATAAAGCTGTGATACAGGAAAATATCTTGGATACAGGGGCAGAGAAGACCTTCTGAAACAAACTACGAAGAGAAAAATCCATAAAAAGAAAACTGAGAAATTTCACCATATCAAAATTAAAATGTTTGACATGATGGAAGTTTTTATAAAGTTAAAACAAAACGAAACAAAAAAAACCCATAGGAGAAAATATTAGCAATGCAACATAAAAGGAATTATGATTCAGACTATATAAGAACTCTTATAAACATATTGGGACAGGAATTTTTTAAAAGGAAAATGGGCAAGAATATGACTAGGCAATATACAAAAGACAATATCAAAACGGGAAAAACGAACAAAACAAAACTAAGGTAAGATCTTACTAACAAGCAGGAAACATATGTTAAAACAGTAGCTTTGGGCCAGGCATGGTGGCTCACGCCTGTAATCCCACCACTGTGGGAGGCCGGGGTGGGTGGATCACGAGGTCAGGAGTTCTAGATCAACCTGACCAACATGGTGAAACCCCGTCTCTACTGAAAATACAAAAATTAGCTGAGTGTGATGGCGCTCACCTGTAATCCCAGCTACTCTGGAGGCTGAGGCAGGAGCATCGCTTGAACCCGGGAAGCGAAAGTTGCAGTGAGCTGAAATTGCACCACTGCACTCCAGCCTGGGCAACAGAGTGAGATTCCATCTGAAAACAACACAAAAAACAGTGGTTCCATCATTTATTAATCTTAGGGTGGTGATGATTGTGGTGAGTTTGATTATATTGAGTACTGAGGACCTATGACAACCATTTTCACCCATATTGGGGCAAATGTAAATTGGTGTGGCTACTTTGAAGTCTAATAATAAACCAAAAAATGTGTATGCTTATCCTGTAAGACTTCTGTCTAGATGTCTCTGGTAGAGAAACATTCGCACATGCACACATACAAAAAGGCATGTAAAAGGGTGGTTATTGCAACATGGATTCAATATGAAGAAGCTAGAAACCATGTATCCATTGTTGGATACAGTAGGGAGCAGCTCATTATAGGTTGGTATTTTCCTACCATGGAAAACTCTGAAGCCATCCCAAAGAAGTAGGAAGATCTCAATGTTCCAACATGAGCTAGGTGGAGTGGTGAACACCTATAATCCTAGCAACCCAGGAGGCTGAGACAAGAGGATCGCTTGAAGACAGGCGTTTGACCAGCCTGGGCAACAGAGCAAGACCTCATCTCTCAAAAACAATTTCTTTTAAATTAGCTGAGCAATGTGGTGAGCATCTGTAGTCCTAATTACAGACCCAGAAGGCTGAGGTGGGAGGATCACTTGAGTCTAAGAGTTGGAGACTACACTGAGCTGTAATAGTGTCACTGTACTTCAGCCTGGGTGACAGAATGAGAGCCATCTCTGAAAATACAAAAATAAATTGATGTTCCACCATGGACAGACCTGTAAGACACACTGTAGAGTAAAAATAACATCAGAACAAAATACATGGTCTAGTATCATCCCTGTAGGGCACACACAAATACTTGGTTCTTTCTGTGGATGTTTGCGTGTTCAGAGGGGTTGTATTTTGTATTTTGGGAGCAGGTGGGAAGGGTGTGTTCTGGGTGGAATTGGTGGTTTTGCAATCTCCAGCCCCAGTTCCCACCACTGCCCCATTTCCTACATAAGTCCAGCTCCAGACTCAAAATTTTGAATGTACCTCACTCTTCAAGCCAGAAATGTGCTAGCCACAGGGCCACACACATCCATGCCCACAGGCCAGTGGGCAGAAGGTAGCTCTAACCACAGGCTGTGCTGGAATGGCTGTGTGGGGTAGTGGTTAGGTTGCAGACCCTGGAACTAGATGGCCTTGGTTTGAATCCTGGCTTTCTTGCTGCTTAGCTGTGTGCTGTTACCATGCCTCCTATCTCACAGGAAGAGAGGGTAATAAGTGTAACTACCTCCCAGGTAGAGATTAAATTTGTGAATACACACAAAATTTCTTGGAACAATGCTTGCCCTATAGAAAGTGCTAACAATGGGCCGGGTGCGGTGGCTCACGACTGTAACCTCACACTTTGGGAGGCCGAGGTGGGCTGATCACCTAAGGTCAGGAGTTCAAAACCAGCCTGCCCAGTGGGGTGAGACCCCATTTCTACTAAAAATACAAAAATTAGCCGGGCATGGTGGTGTGGGCCTGTAGTCCCAGCTATTCCAGAGGCTGAGGCAGGAGAATTGCTTGAACTTGGAAGATCGAGGTTACAGTGAGCTGAGATCACGCCATTGCACTCCAGCTTGAGCAACAGAGCGAGACTCTGTCTCACACACACACACACACACACACACACACACACAACTGCTAACAGTGTTCATTAAATAGATGGCAGTGTTGAATGGTTTTCATCCTGGTTTGAAGTTTTTGTCAAGGATGAAGCTAACTGTCTATTTAGTGAGTTCTCCTAGGGTCTCTGTAGGAAACCTTGCCTCCTGATTCTCCCCTAATGTGACTGGGTTGGTAGAAAGCTGGCTGAAGGCTCACAGGAGCCCTGCTTTCTGTATTAAACGTAAGCTTTCATTGGTGAGCAGCAGCCACAGGTTCGCAACTGTTAGTCTGCTGGCAGTGCAGGTGATCAAATACCATTTTAATGGATATATAATACCCATGTACCTTACTTAACCTTCCCAATTGTTTAATTACCAACTTTTCCTCTACTGTAAATAATGAGATGAACATCTTTGTGTGTCAATATTTTTTCTATACTCTAGGTAATTTGCTTAGGACACATGGTCCTTGAAGGGGATTGATTGAAAGGCAGCATAGTCTAATAGTTAACAACCCAGACTGGAGCTGCATCATCTGGGATCAAATCTAGGCTCCCTATTGGCTGTTGCATCAGGTTTCCCCATCTATCAAATAGGGGCAATAGTAGGATCTAAAGTATAGAGCTACTGGGGGCTGAAATAAAATGATGCTTATAAAGTACCTGCTTAGAACAATGTCTAGCCTGTAATAAGCATGAGTAGATAATAATTACTGGGTGAGAGGAAGTGAATAGTTTAAGATTCTCAACACATATTCTCAATTTTATGTTTGATAGGAAAGAGGAGGTCTTAGCCTGTCTCCTTCCCAGGAGGAAGGGATACTGATTGGATTGGGTCAATTTTATTATTATAATGCTTTAAGTACTGGGATACATGTACAGAACGTGCAGGTTGGTTACATAAGTATACACATGCCATGGTGGTTTGCTGTACCATCACCCCGTTATCTACATTAGGTATTTCTCCTAATGCTATCCCTCCCCTATCTGGTGTTCACAATAGCAAAGATTTGGAACCAACCCAAATGCCTATCAATGATAGACTGGATGAAGAAAATATAGCACATATACACCGTGGAATACTATGCAGCCATAAAAAAGGATGAGTTCATGTCCTTTTCAGGGACTGGATTGGGTCAATTTTTAGGACAGTGATTGGGCCACATGGATCAGCAGGGGAAGTCACCGGCTCTTAAAAGGGCTCCACTGGGCCTCTTTGAGCTTTCCTTCTGCTCTGTTTCTCTGTGATACACAACTCAATGGATGGTGACAAGGTCCTGAGATACAGGTTTAGACTTAGAAAGATGCGCAGGCTCCTAAGTTTGGGGAGATACTCTGTGTTCTAGCCCAGCACACTGTAGAGTTCTCTGCAGTGAGGTTTGAGGCACAAGCTCTTTACTAGCAAAGCTGGTCTGTATGTCCCTTCACCATTGTCTCTGTGCATGGAGGGAGAAGGGCTGGATGGGCCAAAGCAGGATTTAGGGACGGTTGTGTTCCCCAATATGTATATATATGTATGTGTGTATATCTATACATATATATATATATATACACATATTTTTTTTTTTTTTTTGAGACAGAGTCCTGCTCTGTCACCCAGGCTGGAGTGCAGTAGCGTGATCTCAGCTCACCACAACCTCTGCTCTGCTTCCCGGATTCAAGCAATTCTCCTGCTTCAGCCTCCTGAGTAGTTGGGATTACAGGCATGCACCACCATGGCCAGCTAATTGTTATTTTTTGTGTGTGTTTTTAGTAGAGACTGGGTTTGCCATGTTGACCAGGCTGGTCTCGAACTCCTGACCTCAAGTGATCTGCCCATCTCGGCCCCCTAAAATGCTAGGATTATAGGCGTGAGCCTCAGTGCTTGGCCTGTGCTCCCTGATATAATGTAATGATGCCCCAAATGTCACCATCATACGTAACTGTATATTAAAAAGGGACATGCCAATTTTCCCACCAGGAAAAAAAAATGCATAAGAGGTAGATTTCAATTTTATTTCACCTCTCAGATGTGTGGGGAGGTCCCTGCAGGCTAGGGAGGATGATGGCAGTCTTAATGGAGAGTTACTGGCATCTGGAAAACACTGCTCTTTTTCTCAGAGGCCAGAGCCTTGAGGGCTTCAGAATGTGAGACAACTTTTCTTTCCTTTCAGGAAACCGCCAGCACATCCATTCTGAATGTCTGGTAAACAGCGACGGAGTTAGTGTTTTATTAGTGTTTATTAGTGTCTTGTTTTCATCTCGGGAGGCTTTTTCAGCTTTTGCTTTTTCCCTGATCAGCAGAGGGGCTGTCCAATTTGCACTGGATGCTGTTTTTCGCTAAAGGGTTTCTTCAAGTGGAAACCAGACAGGAAACACTCGCAGAGCCGGGCCACTTAGGTGTGGAGACATGAAGTCCAGGAGACGGGTTGATGTCTCTGGAAGACCCACATTCACCACGCCTGGCTTCTTCCTGTAATTTATTTCTGCCCGAAGAGACTAGGCCGCCCTCCAAAATATATACCAGATAGCTCGGATTGTGTCTGAAAAACCTAGTACTTGCCTTTGAGTATTCCGTATTGAAAACAGAGAAACAAACACAGTCTCTGACTTTTTTGATGGTAGTTCAGAAGGAGTCAGAAAAAGAATTACTTCTAACCAAAAATTAAAAGGGTATTACTCAAAGGGGATTAATATATTGGACTTTTAAACCATCATTACAATTCTGCTATAAAAGAATATTGATCAATGCAGAAAATGCCCATAAAATATTTCCAAAGCGGGGGAAAGGCAATTTATAAAAAAGAATGCAGGGGCTGGGCACGGTGGCTCACTCCTATAATCCTAGCACTTGGGGAGGCCAAGATGGTTGGATCACCTGAGGTCAGGAGTTCTTCGAGACCAGCCTGACCAACATGGTGAAACCCTGTCTCTGCTAAAACCACAAAAACTTTAGGTGGGCCTGGTGGCATGCACCTGTAGTTCCAGCTACTCGAGAGCCTGAGACAGAATTGCTTGAACCTGGGAGGTGGAGGGTGAAGTGAGTTGTGATCACGTGACTGCCCTCCAGCCTGGGTGATGGAGCAAGACTCCATCTGAGGAAAAACAGGCGGTGGAGAGCCATGGGTAGAGGGGTGTGCGCGCATGAGTATCTGTATGTTAGGGATAGGTCAGAATAATAGTGGTTCCTTTGAGAGGCTGAGATGATTGTTTATTTTCTCATATGTTTTATGCAGAAGACTTAGAAAACCAATGTTTTAAATAGACATTTTATTGAAATACAAACAGAGAAACAGGCCCAAATTAGAAGCATACAACATTCGGATTTTTCATAAAGTAAACATGAATGTGCCACTAGACCCAGGTGAAAGCTAGCCAGGCACTTGCAGCACTCCAGACATGTCATGGTACCTGTCGTAGCCACGACTCCATGAAGGGCGAACATCTTCAGTGGCTTGGGAAGGTGTCACTTGGCAAGGCTCAACTGTGCCCAGACTTCCCTGTGTGTGTGTCTGGTTATGGAGAACCATCAGCTTTCTCTGCAAGATGCCCACAGCACGAAAGCAGGAGGCTGTGAGAGATGTCCGTCTCTGTGGCTAGCCCTGTGGACCCCCAGTGCCAGCATCAGATCTTCATAGACAGCAGTTTACAGACTGCTTAACCAGTGTGCACAATTGCATAAGGTCAAATTCCCGTAAGAAACCCTTTAGAGTGTGTGCATGTGTGGCTAACACCTGCAATCCCAGCACTTTGGGATGCCGGAGCGGGCAGACTGCCTGAGCTCAGGATTTGGAGACCAGCCTGGGAAACATGGCGAAACCCCATATCTACTAAAAACACATAAAAAAAAAATAGGTGTGGTGATATGTGCCTGTAATCCCAGCTACTCTGGAGACTAAGGCATGAGTATCACTTGAACCAGGGAGGTGGAGGTTGCAGTGAGCTGACCGAGATCGTGCCACTCTACTCCAGCCTAGGTGACAGAGTGAGACTCCGTCTCCAAAATAAAACTGAGTTAAATTTAAAAAGTATGTGTGTACATGCACACGTGTGTATCTCCTGATGGGTTTGTTTCTCTGACTGAGTCCTGTGTGACACAGCATTAAAGGGTAGGTGGTGGGTGATGGAGGT